>NC_135620.1:38214375-38907500 GCF_053574225.1 Canis aureus
CACTCCCCTTAGGATTCTAAATTATAACAGCATCAAGTGGTCAGCTTTTAGTAGTTCTGGGTTCTAGAACACAATTTCAATTTCTAATAGATTAACATTCAACATGTGTCTTTAAGGGATTATTTTATGGAATTCTTTCCATGATTACTTCAAAGTTGTTAGGGATAGGGTTTTATGAGAGCTATTTCTGGGGTCAGATTTTTAAATTTTGATTACTTATAAACAGATTATTGTTCCCTTTCCTACTCCAAATACCCAAATATTCTGAATTTATGAGGGTCAGTAGCTCTTCGTTCTTGCTAATATGACCTATAATTTCAGATTATACCATACTTTATGATATGCACACTACACCCGATATAATGATATGTCATTTCAATGTAGCTAGCCCATGAACTTCTACAGGTTTAATGGGATTTTGCGTATTTAGAATTTCATCATAAAGGGGCCCTTTGGAATCATTATAACATCAATCCTTTCCCATTATAAGACTTTGCTCTCTTACTAGGCAGGAAAGCATCAGGGCACAAGGCAAAGGCTTAGACTACCCATAGATTGTAAGCCAGATCTTAATAAAAGACATAGCACTTGGGGAAAACATTAATAAATGGCAGTGATGACATATTAAGAACTTTTTAGTGAATCAGAGAATCGATCATGAAGGCAGACAATGCCTGTTATTAAAAGAAAGATTCCTTATGACTTGAAGTAATATTTAGATCTGCACATGCTCTTCACTACTTTTGGGGAAAAGAACTATATAATTGGGGGCAAATTAAGTACAAAATAACTCGTGTTCAAGTCACAACTTTCTAACTATAACTGTCAAGGTTGAATTAATTAGGATACTTAATATCAAGGAGAAAGAAGCTTGCTTTAAGAATTTTTTTTTTTTTTTTTAAGGAAAGAAGAAAAGGAATGATATATAGCTGCAAGAATTGATCCCCAAGACTGGTGATAAAAACTGTCAGCTCTTATATTGTGAAGGGTTTATTTTTTTCTTGAACAAATAGTGTTACCCTTTTTATGTAAAACAAAACAAAAACCTACTGAGCCTCCATAAACCCCAATTATATTACAATACCTTATATACCTTATGTGAATTGTTCTTGATTTTTTTTCTTGTCCCTTAATACATAAGGGATAAGTATATGAATACTCTTATGTCCATTATGAATGTGATTCTAATCTGAAGTGAGGAAAGAGGGACAAAGGTAGTTCCAATGAGGCCCCACTGTCCTGTGGATTTTAATCATACCTAGTTGACACTTAGTTTTAAGAGTAAGTGGATATGCACACACAAACACCCACAATTAGTCCAGGGCAGAATTTGAGCTCCACTTGAGACTATATAGTAATATTTCAAACTGATTGGCATTTCCCCCTGTGGCCTTATGCATAATAAAGTCTTCACAACAGATTTTGTAAATCATCAAAGTCTGACTGAGGCACACATAAAAGTAGACTGTCAACGCTTGGCTATTCAGAAACTCACTCTCTTGGTTAGTAGATTAAACAAGTCCTTGGTTTTATTTCTTCTCCTCCTCCTTCCTTACATGGCCCACTTTTGGGGGGCATGTCTTTCTTCATTTATAGCAACTCCATCAGAAGGTGGTTAAAGGGGAAAAAAGAAAATTTAATCTGCAAACTTGATGGTAAATCTAGGAAGAGATTTGGTTATTGAATCTACTTGCTGCAACCAGGTTTGGGGGTTATCATTCCTACTGCTGCTGCTCTAGCCCATCCCTAGTCATCAAAGCTAGCTGAAGGTTGGCTACACAAACCTTGCTTCATTTAATCTACAGATCAATGAATTAAATGGCCACTGACTACAAAACACATCTTGTTTTGAAACTATTGAAATGTGCTACTTGAGGAGGCCATGTAAGTCCTTCTATTAAACAAAAAATGAACTTTTCTGTAAGTGAATAATTATCCTACTCCTAACTTATTAGATTTAAAGACTTAATTTTCTTGAAGTAGATTTCACTAAGGAAACATTGTAAATGCAAGGCATATTTATTTTTGCTAGAACATATGCTTTAAACTCTATCACATGTAGTGAAGAAATATTTCAAAATTGAGTAATACAAAAAGCCAGCATCTGGTAGGAAATACCTGAAAGAAAGGAATGATTATATTCAGTCTTTTTTTAATAAACGTCACCTTTGTGTCACAAGTATTTTTCCTTCTCTCTCCCAGTAAGTCAGCCTGAAATCTCATTCTAAATCTATAATCGATCTCTTTTTTTTTTTTATTCCCCCACTATAATCCCTTAAAACCCTGGGCTATCACACACACTTTTGACACTGATGTGTTTTTTCTTCTGGATTGCTGGATTTGCTTAATGCATATATCAAGTATCAAACTGCTTTGCATCTGTGACTGGAGGGATAAAAGACCCTATATAAAGATCTGCTCATAAAAAAAGGGTTAAGGAGGCAGTCTTAGAAGAAGTCTAAACTAACCAATTGTTAAATGCATGAAAAGAAAATATCAAGGGCTAGAGCAATCCTTGCTGGTTTGCCACTAACATGATCAAGGTATGATTAAGCAGATGGGGAAACTTAAAGTTGCCATCTTATCGTAAAGTTACTAGCGGGCCATTTGACATGTATGAGTTATCAACAAGGCCAAATATCTTTCAGAGTTTGGGCCATTGGTAAAATGAAACTATTTTATATCATCACCTATATTTAATAAGCCCAAACTTTCAGAAAAGAAGTCTCCTGAAACAACATGAACAAAGAAACAGAAGGGAGATTCTGGTTAGCCTTTGAATTCTGATTACCAACTTGATGATAATAATGATCCTAATTTCTAATTAGAAGAAAAGTTCTATTAATTAGTACTAACAGGCACAATCATAAAAATAAATCCAAATTTTAAAATTAGCAATTTTTCCTTTAGTTTTTACTGTATATAAAACAGTACTAAAAAACACTTGCCAACTGCATTTAGTCTCTGACTGAGGCACACATATGTGATCTCCTAATTTACAGTTTGCACGTACAGATGTTCACACTTAGTAAAAGGGCTTCTTAATAGCTTTTTTTAATTAAAAGTGTGTTGATAATAGGTGTTTTAAACATATCCAAACAACACAGCTGAACTGACAAATGCCTGTCTTCATGCCTCACCATGCCTCACATTGTGGCAAGATTTTATAAGAGAGAAAAGATGATTCAGTCATATGTATATAGGATAAATGTTACCCCAAAAACCTCCGAATGAAATCTTTCATTAATTTTTCTCTCTATGATCTGTTTCCAAGTAGAAAATGTTAGATTGCTACTAGGTTTATGTAGCCGAAAGCAGAACCACACAGCCGTTGCTTGCTGCCTGCAGTTTTTTTTTTTCCTTTGCAAAACTTTGAACCCCATCCAGCTTTGACACACTGCCTCTTCAGTTAATAACTATCAAGTTTCCCCTTGTCTCCTGTCTACTTTTCTTTGAGGCAATTGCGCACTCAGCACCCCGAGATAATAACACACATCTATAAGATAAAAGCAATGGCATTAATGTAATTGTCTGCCTCTCTCTCTTTAGCCTAATCTTTTTTTCCCTTCAGTTTTGACTGCCTGTGTGACACCTGTTTTTGTCTCCTCTGATCCTACGACAGGTTTTCCGCTGACAAGGTTTTTGCCTGACAGAGATTCTGCAGACAAGAACATAATAAAATATGAAGAACTGCTTGTCAGAGTTTCTGCCAATGCTCACGTGAAATAAAGAAAAAAAAAAAAAAGACTCCTTTTTTTTTTTTTTTTTTTAAAATAAGGGGCCCTGTGATGGTCGCTTTTCGTTTTTGGCCTGTCAGAGAAAAGACCTTCCTGGCCAATTTCTCCAAGCCAAACAGGTGTGTTTTCTTTTATGTTAGAAGTTGATTTGTTTTTTAATTTTTACTGATAGTGGAAAACATGAACAGTCAAAGATGGGAGGGGAGAATTTCTATCCATCAGATTATTGCAGGCAAAGGAGTATTGAAAAACTACTAGATATAAGTGGAAGATATTTCACTCAAAACTGTACCTTCTGAATGAGACTAAAATGCCAACATCTGTTAATGATCAAACAAATTGAACTTCCCTAAAATTTACTTCCTGGCTAGTCGAGCTGCTAAAACCTCCTACCTACCTTTCACTGGTTTTCTTGTCTGAAGACAGAAGAAAACAGCAAAGGCGTGAACACAGAGGCTGGACAAGAGAAATGCAGAAGCAAGACTAAAGGCAAGTGTCTGCAGCTGTGCTTCCCACTTAGAATGGAAGAGGCTGCTGGAAAAGAAATGGTAATTAGGATTCAGAGACTCTTACATACACTCAGGAGTGTCTGCAAACCTCTGCTCCTGTGCTCCCTTGTAGGAGACGCTGCAGTGGGTCTCAGCACGCAAAGAAGAAGTGCCCTTCTTGATTTCCAGGAGCTCGTGGAGGGATCACTTTCCATAGAAATGACCCTCTGGTCTCAGTGAAGTGCACTGAGCGCATTCAGAAGGGAACACTTAATTGCTCCTGGGGGTAGACGGATCCCATTTCCCTCAGGACCAGGACAGAGGAAAGACTGGACATGATCAATAGTGCAGCAAATGTGAAAGCTTGAAGGACTGGGAAAGAGTGACAGTGATGAGTGAAGGCAGGACAAGAGCCTGGATTTGGGTTTTTAGGATTCTCACACCAATTCTAACTACTCTACCAGTAAACCACTTTACCCTAAGCTTCAGTCTTCCAATTACACTATCTCATACAGAAAGCCTAGCACAGGCCTCTATGTCTAACAGAAATAGAATTCAAGTCACATACTTCAATGTTTGTGGTCTCTTTTAAAGGGTAAAAGTAAAAAATAAATAAAAAATCAAAAATAAAAATAAAAGGTAAAAAATAAACAATGAAACTAATTTTTAAGACTGTATTTTATTTAACTCAATACATCAAAAATATTACAAATATGCAGAAAATATATCAACAATTCTTAATGTGATATTTTACATTTTTTTAAGATTACATTTCCAAAATCCAGTGTATACATTTACAACCTATGTCAATTTGGACAGGCCACAATTCAAGTGCTCAAATCCATAAGAATGTCTTCCTAAGTGGACAGCCAGGTCTAGTGTTGCCTTGGCCAGCAGAATTTAAGGCCCAATAACATGGTTCTTTCGTTTAGATGGGTCTGAGCTTGCATTTGCAGTGTCACCTGCCTGACCATACAAACAGGCTGGGAGGCCTAAGAGGCCAAAAATGGGAATTTGTGCATCACAGAACAGCTCCAGGGAGAGAGGGACCTTACTACGGGGCTCCTTCACAGATACTGCTTATGATTCTATCTAGTTATGGTAGTAAAACGTTAAAATACTTTCTGTTCAGTGCTTTGGCTATATGCTCACAGATGGGAGCTATATGCTCTATTCACAGATGAATTCAAAAAGCTTTTGAAGAATTATAAACACCTACCCCTCCTAGAAGGCAAAACCTGGTAAGGAATGGGATGCATCAGCAACATATCATGCCTCCCAGAATACAAGTCAGAATTTCTCCGAATTACCATAGTTACCCCATCCCATGCTTTCACTCTTCAACAAAGGGTAGGTAGAGGACCCTTGACTGGAAGAAGTCATCACTATGACACAACGGGAAATGGAAGAATGGTTGAGAGTATCAACATGATATTGCTGAGACATACTGGGTCCTCATGACCCAGCAGAATCTCCTGGTCTATCTGAATAGCACATCCTCAGTAAAATGAGAGGAGCTGAGTGTTTCATTTATAACTCCTTCAATTTGTGTTCTGCTTAACCTGGTGAACTCCAGTTAATTAAGATGTTCCTATAAACAATTAAGCTTCCTGTAGGATCGTTAGCAAGATATAAAAATTTATGATGTAATAAAGTACAATAAAATGATAAAGTGGTTAGCCCATCAAAGCACTTCACATGTAAGAATATAAGTGTGAAAATGAGCAAAAGTAGCCTGAAATCTGACTGAAATTCATCTATTTCTGGGTTTTGGGCTTTCAACAGATAAATATTCCTACAGTTCATTTTAACTGGTCTAGACTTCTCAAACTGTGACTTCTGGGAAAAAGAGTTTCTGACTTCTGTTCAAATTGGGGCTCAAATGACACTTGAGGGAAATTGAAAGGTATGGAACTAACTGGACTGGATTTACTAGGGAAAAAATTGGTAACCTAAACTCTGCCACTGGGCACTGAAAAAAAAAACCTCTCCTGGAAGGAGAAAGCAGCTCATACCACATGTACCTTAAGTGAGGCTCTGGATATTATCATTAGTGTTGAGTCCACTTTCTCTTTAATCTTCCTCAAAACTTTGTTGTGATATTTAGATATATTCCTGTTATTATTTGCATTTACAGATAAAAGAACTGAGGCTTGTTAACTAGGGATCGAGATGGGATTTGACCACTGACTGGTAATTCCAATTTTTAACCACTAAACTACGCTAAAACATGTCTCTCACACCCTCAAGGTTGAAGTTTTACTTCTGTAAGAGTTTAGAAACAACAACTAACATTATTAAGTAGATTATCTTATTTAATCCTAGGAAGAACCCTACAAACTGGGTGCTATTATTATCCACATCTCTTGGAGAAAAAATAGAGATTATGTAACTTGGCCAAGGTTCTACTGATAGTAGGTGGTGGAGCCAGCACATGAACTCTTACCTACTTTTCTATCATGCCTCCCCCATTTGTGTATCTGAAGCTTCCTCATAACCTGGGGCTCTAGCTCTGTATGTTTCAATCTCAAGATCTTCCCTAGAAACTCCTTAACAGTAGAATGGCACTGTATACTTTAGAGGCCAGAATTTACCAGACTCATCTTATGTTCCATCTAAGTAAGAAGCTAGGAAAAAAAAAAAAAAAAAACACGTGGGAAGCTAACAGGCAGAGAGCCCAGGACTTTGAAGGGGAGGCACTTGTTTGTGCTGTGATTAAAAAAAGAAAAATTTTAGGGAGTTCAAATCACCATCCCAAAGGTGGGCAGGCTAAGAAACAAATCAAAATAAGCAGCTCAGGGGCACCATAAGAATATAGCTAATGCCATTAATCAGGCACCGAACCTTTGCATTTGTGAGGATGTCCTCCCTTTAAAGCTTATCGGCTGTGATCAGGGAGTAAAGGAAAGAAGCAGAAGAGGGCACGGTGCCCTCAGGTCAAGCAAAGAAGGCTCCCGTGCCAGGCAGGAAAATGGCCTTGTTTTTGCTCTTTAAAATAAAAATAACTGGAGAGATGTTCAAGGACTTTGTCTATGGAGAGACAAGGACCTAGCTACCTCACCAAAGCTAGGAGGCGCCTATAAAGGTGGCTTCTCTAACTAAAAAAGAATTTTGTGGCTAGGCAAGCCAGGGTTTAGCATCACAATCTGGACGAACTAAATCTACTTCTAGATATCTTTAAAGCAGATACTACATTAGTTCCTATCTTTTCCAAATCAGTGTACCAGGGTGAGAGGGCTATGATGTTCCTACCCTTGTGTAAAGCTCTGGAAGCATGACTACCTACATCTCCCCCAAAGTATCAAGTTCTCACTTGTAAAGCTTGTATTTACTTCCCTGTGTTAAGGAATTAAGCTAGTACCTTTCTTAAACTTTTCATCACATCCTAAATACCCCCTGCAACAAGTCTCTCTCAAAGCAAAATTCACTCTTATTGTGACACTCTCCAGGTGGGCAAAAGAGAGGTCAGAGCTTTCTTAGAAGTTAGTATTTGGGAGAATTACCTTTCCTTTGTCAGAAGAGACTCATTGTTAATTACCCTTCTCTCTTAATCTTGAAAAATTCACAAATTATCATACACAAACTGCTGCTGAGTTACTTGGAATGAGCATGATGTCACAGAAAGTCATGCTTTATTTTTATGATAAAAGACTTCTATTTGGGGTGTGAAGGGGAGAAATGGGGAAGAAAGGAGGAAGGAGAAGGAAAGATTACTACTACTGTTGGTTATACTAGCTTTTGGAATCAAGTCAGGGAGAATATTACAAAATTACCAGTTGGGAATAAACTACTTTCACAGATGTTTAGACAATTCATAAGAGCACAGACTGGGACAAATAATAAAGACATGTGACTTTTCATGGGATAAAATGAAAAATTACTGCTTTTGATCCACTCTGCTTAAATCCTTATAAGGTACACCATGCCGCCAACAAATTTGAGGAATCTGTAAACAGAATGCAGAGATCTTGTGATCTCTGACATAATCAAAAAGATTTTTGATTATAGAATGCTAAGAACCAATGGCCCCGTTTTAAGACTTAATTAGGCAAAATAAGCCTCACTAGAATTTTCTTTTAGTTGTATGCTTGCCAGCTTTATCAAATAAAAATACAGGCTCACTCAGCTAAATTTGTAGATACACAACTATTTAAAAAAATTATTCACCGTTTACCTGAAATTCGAATTTAATGGGATGTCTTATATTTCTATTTGGGTGAGGGTCTCTATAAATATCTCTCTTCTGATAAGATCTATCAAGTAAAAAGCTGAGAATTCAAATTCAATGATGCTGAGAAAAAAAGAAAAATTACTTCTAGTGAATTACAAAAAAGGTTTGAAATTAATGGGTTATATGAATATTAAGTCTTACAGTACATTAAACCATAAAACCGGTTGGTATATGACACTAAATTAACTTTATACTGCTCACCATTTCCTGTGGTACAGAACTGAGGAACCAACAGATACCTGGCACAGTATTTTACATATGATATATGTTTAATAAATATCTATTCATTGATGATCCAGATGATGCAGCCCAAGTCTGCTCATTTTACATTTAAAAAAAATCTGAATAGTTTGGATAGGAGCAGGAAAGCAGCTGGCTTGATGACCAAATAACTAAAGTGATAATGCAGGACTATCTTCTCCTTGAATGAACTGAGGCAGTAAAGAGAAATCACATTTATAGAAGAACATAATAAAGGAAAGGTCTCAAGAATCCTGGTACAACAAGCATTCTCAGAGGCGGACTTTAGCCAAAGGAAATAACCCTGGTGTTAATTCAGACTATGTGGGAATGAATGAAAATTCTAGCATTCATGAATGCAGCTTATTGGAATGGTGCATCCTTTTGGTTTAAATCAAAGTATTCTATAAAGAAAACAATTTTTACCGAGAAAACTGCAGTGGGGTTCATTTAGTGATGTAATATATTTTTTATTCATCAAGCCTCATCTCCTTGCCAAATACTTACTAGACATACTAAGACACGGTGGATTTTTTTCTTGAAGGTAGTTTTAACAAATGGTCTTTGTTGGAAGTAAAAATCACTGACCTAGTAAAGAAAAAATCTCCGTATATATTACCTTTCTAAAACCTGCCCACCTCTTCTCTCATATACACAAATCAAATATATCCCATCATGAAAGAAAACATTTCCAGTTGTCTTGGATTATCACTAAACATCTAGACTACAGTCATTATAACTAATTTGCAAATGATAAATAACAAAAATGATTTAGTACCATAGCTTTCAACTTTTACACCATGCCTCCAGTTTTTCTCAAAGGCAACAAAGTCCTGTTAGTAACATTTCTAATTAGAAGCAAGCACACTCCCCCACCTTTCCTACCCCGGCCCTCCCTACACACAATACCCATTACTGGGTGTATACTAGGATACTTGCTACTTTCAAGACTATGTAAAACCTTTGGCTGAAGCTTTAATTCTGTGAATGGTTGAATTACTAGTACCTCGGGAAAGGGTCAGAATGCAACAAACTAAACTTCTACCAACATAAACATTTATGTAACCAATAAAGAAGCCACTGCTGCTTTTATCCTGGTATCTTATTTCAGCACTTTTGAACAACAAAAAAAACTTGTAGGAAAAAAAAAACTTGTAGGAATATTTTTTAAAAAATTTTTATTTATTAATGAGAGAGAGAGAGAGGGATGCAGAGACACGGGCAGAGGGAGCAGGCTCCATGCAGGGAGCCCGATGTGGGACTCCATCCGGGTCTCCAGGATCAGGCCCTGGGCTGAAGGCGGCGCTAAACTGCTGAGCCACCAGGGCTGCCCCTTCTTTAAAAATTTTTTTCAAGACTCACTCTATATTTTAGGCAAATAAAGGAAATACACAGAAAAGATAATGCAAACAGAGGAGGGAAGGAAATAATAGCTGTTAAATGAATTAGCTGGCAGTATGCTAGAGTCCTTTATCCAAGAACTCAAAACAGAAATTTACAAAGTTAGAAACTCTGGGTTTTACACACCATAGGTATGGAAATCCTATACCAAAAAAAAGATTCTTTTGAAATAAAGTTAAATTTAATTAAGCTCTGCTTTCTATTAATCAAAGTGAAAGAGCTAAAATTCATTAATGGGGAGAAAGAACAGGAAATCCTTTATTAATTCAGTGGGAAATACCAATCAGTAGTCAAGGAACTGTTTTTGGATTTTCTCCCCCTCTTGACTCAGTGGTGCTAAAGATTTCAAGGAAGTAATCTGTGAAAAGCACACAACCCAGTGCATAATTTCAAAACCTAGGTGTTACGGTATGATGAATTAATCACTCACTCTCTTTAATTTTTTAAAACATCTTTCTCAAGAATGTTGTAAAGCAGCTAATGTTAACAATTTAGGCAGGTTGGAGAAGCAATCTGTAAGGCTATGGAAGTGTGTATGTGTGATATAATGACCCATGAAATCCAACCTCTTACAAAGAAATAAGATGATGCTATCAAAAGAGATATGGGAACATATTTATTCAAAAGAGGCCGCCACATTTCTAGGAATTTTTCTTTTTACAGAGAACACTCGATTTTGACATTTGGTTATTTTTTAGCAGCAATTATTATTATTATTATTATTATTATTATTATTATTATTATTATTATTATTATATTAGAGATAGAGTGAGAGAATTCATGTATACAGGAGTGAGGGGGGCAAGAAAGAGAGGGAGTGAGAGAATCCTAAGCAGGGGCCATATCCAGCACAGAGCCCGATGCAGAGCTCAGTCTCACAACCCTGTGATCGTGACCTGAACTAAAATCAAGAGTTGGATACTTAACCAACTAAGCCACCGAAGTGCCTTGCAAATATATATATTTTTTACAATATAATAACAGCTGGAGTATGTTTAGTGATATAATGAAATAATTCTATGAGATATGTTCTCAGTAGTCCTACTGCTGTTCCATCCAAATTCAGAGACGTACTAAAAAAACCTAAGTCATTTCCTCCTGGTCCTACCCATAGGACACCATACCATGCAAGGCAGCCAGGAAGACTGCTGTGTTTCACCTCTGAGCAGAAATAATTAGAAACACGATTTCAGGGTTTTCTGTGCAGGAGGAGAGAATGAAGCAACTAGTTGAAATGCTAAGGGCAAAAAGAGTGGGTGCTCTCATCCAACTGCCAATTCAAAAGCTGGAAGCCAATCCCTATCATATTTGTCCTAATGAATGAGGGAAGAGTGGGGTTTGTACATCTGTGTCTACATATTTGGAGTTCTATATGATACACAATTGAGGGAGGAAAGAGAGGTCAAGGTAATAACAGTGGTGAGGGAAGGTTAGATTTGAGAAACTCCACAATATCCTAGGAACACAGGATTTCTAATGACGTGGTAGGAAAAGCACAGTCTGATGTAACAGAAATACTTTATTCAAGTTTTGTGAAAAATCACATCCTTCAGAAAGTCTTAGAAACAACCA
This sequence comes from Canis aureus, assembly GCF_053574225.1. Classification (NCBI taxonomy): domain Eukaryota; kingdom Metazoa; phylum Chordata; class Mammalia; order Carnivora; family Canidae; genus Canis; species Canis aureus. The sequence continues at coordinate 38,226,045 of NC_135620.1, forward strand.
TTGGCTAGAAATAATTTATTTTGTTCAAGAAAGAAGAAATATTTCTTTTTCTTCCCATTACACTACTAATGTAATATGCATGTGGAAGTTGAACAGGTAAAACAAACTGGTGACACAGTAAACTTTTATACTCGACCACAGCAGATAGATGATGGTAACACAGATGGCTTTGGAAAAAAATGAGACTGAATGAATGAAAAGTCTTTTGTTTAACTGATTGACCACTTTTATTGCTTATCCATTATTCAGATTCTTCTAACACAGTATTATTTATTGGAAATGCTTCATATACTTTACCTTTAATTCTCACGACAATCCTGCCAACTAGATATTATTAATTTTATATTACAGATAAGAATGGTAGGCTGCAGAGATACTGAACTATGTGCCATGGAGCTGCAGAGCCAGGATTTGACCCCATATTGACTCTGTGACTCTTGAGCTTGGGACTGTAAGCTCTGGTACCTATTACCTAGTAAAGCCAACATTTATTCAGGGAAACAAGGATATTCATGAAGTGTTATGAGCTGAATTGTGCCTCCCTCCCCCCAAAAATGCATACCTTGAAGACTTAATCCCTGGTACTTCAGAATGTGACTGTTATTTGGAGACTGAGCCTTTAAAGAGACTGATTAAAGTTAAAATGAGACCACTAGAGTGGGCCCTATGCAATGTGATTGGTGTCCTTAGAACAAGAAGAAATCTGGATGCACAGAGGCGCCAAGGGGGTGTGTTCACAGAGGAAAGACCATTTGAGGACATCATGAGAGGGCAGCCATCTGCAAGCCAGGAAAAGTCCTCAGAATGAAACCACTCTGATTTTGGACTTGTAGTCTCTGGAACTGTGGGAAAATACATTTCTGATTTAAACCACCCCGTTGGGGTATTTTGTTATGGGAAGCCCTAGTAAATGAATTATAGGAAGAGAGAAGAACTCGCCGAATGCAGTAGTAACTCACGTAGACTGCAAAAGGAACAGCTCATCTGTTGTTTGAAACTGGACCGAGCTGTTGCAGATTTTGGCCTTGTTAATGAAACAGCAGAGTTCCATCCCCAGAGGCACTGGCAGATCGTGGCCCTGTCTACCAGGCACACCTCTTCTAGGGTATTCCCCTCCTACTATCTGATCTACCTCTTCTTTCTCACACACAAACGTGGCTGAAATGTCCCCACAACGCCCACACACACATCCTAATAAGCAAGGGACATGATAAATTAGAAGCATTTCAAGGCATGGCCCAGTGTTGTTACCTCAGATCTTGCTAGAATAACATGACATTTATAAAAATACAACCCACTGGATATTTGGCACAGCTTGGGAATGAAGAATATGTCCACTGAAGAGCCAATACCCCAGGCTGTCAAAAAAAAAAAAAATCTCAAGCTAAGATTTCTTTTATAAACAATACCTATCTTTTAAAATTCCACATTCTAGGAAGTAAAGAAAATGTCTGCTTATTTTCTAAGTCTCTTTTTGCCTAAACATAAAAAATATAAACCATACATAAGAACATATTAACTGCTTTGTCAAGGCACACTGATGAAATAGCTCCGTGCATCTGGCAAAAAGCTGCAACACTTCCAGCCATGGCCCCGGGTCACCCTCGCCCCCAACACAAAGCTACGCAGAGCTACCACTCTACCACCGGCCACCTCCAATCCTGATGCACACTGAAAGGGGGTATTTACAGACTATTTTCTCAGATACCAGCCAAATAATGTTCCCGTTCACTCTCTCACCCACCTTGGACCATACAAAATTTAACATCTGGGAGGATAAAATGCAGCCTCAAACGCATATGACAAGGGTGAGCAGTCATCGACGAATTCTCCTCAAGCAAAGAGGGTTTGCCAGCTTCCCTCTGAGGTCCAGGCCCTGAAAGGCCAACTGTGGTATGTTTGAGTTTCCATTGGGCCTGGTGCTTGCTGGCTGCTACTATGTTCAGTCAGAACCCCACGGCCCAACTGTCCTATAAACATTGCACCCTTCTGCTCAGAGCTGCTCTGCTTGCCTAGCCTTGCTCTTTGGAGCTGAGAATATGCTGCAGTCTGAATGTTAACTAACACTTGAAGCACAGCTGACCCCTCTTTTTTCTGGGCAACAACTGCTCTGAAAAAATACGCACATTCACCTGAACCTAATGAGAACAGGAAGAAAAGTCCAGATTTTCCTCACCATGTGCCACCCAGCCATGTTTACACTGATCACAAGTCCTCAGGTTAATCTTCCCCGGCTGAAAACATTCACACGTGCAGTTTACCAGTGTGCAACGGATGGCCTGAAAAATAAAGGAGGAAAAAAAGGATCAGCATCTGTTCAAAGGTACTGTGTTTCCTCACCGTTTTAATAAATAACCTCCACTTCCATTTTTAAAGGCTGTATGTTGGTAGGGGCCTGGAGAGTTTTAAAGATAAATTTGGATACCATCAAAATCTCTTTCAGAAAAATGTAAGAAAACAAAGCTCATTCACTAACAGAATGTTTCATGTCGTTCATATTTAACCTTTAAATTAGAAACATAGAACACGCAGAAAAAGAATAAAGGATTACATATTCCACAAGACACTTGATTTGTAATGCTAGGGATTCCAAACAGAAAAAAATACTGACACTACTATATATTCCCATTTAAGTTTATCCACTTGGCAATAATGCAGAAAAATATACTCTAATACAATAATGCTCAGGTGAAATGTTGGTGAAAGTAAAACATAACATGCAAATATAATTATTAGAATATTGCTTTTCTTCTGCTAAGTTTCACTTAAATGCTTTGTTAATCTTTCAGGTACACTTTGAAAGACATTCCTGTTAGCCCAATAATAATCTAGCATAGTTCTGGTAGTATTTATCTACTTCCCAATTCCTTGTTTTTCCCCTTTTGATACATAATTTTCATTTTCATTCCTGTTTTGAAAAATACACAACCTTCCTTTTACTTCATTTTTTTAAAGTAGGCTCTATGCCCAGTGTGGAGCCCAAAGTGGGGCTTGAGCTCATGAGCCTGAGATCAACACTTGAGCTGACATCCAGAGTCAGAGGCTTAACCCACTGAGCCACCCAGGTGCCCCCTTTTCTTCTACTTTAACAGTAACATAAGAAAATAAGCTTAAATTTGTTTTTACATTAAAATAGGAAAAGCCATTTATGTAAACATCTTATATCTGTAACAATCCAACTCTATCTTAGAAAACTGAAAAACATACTCAAAAATCTTTCATTTCTTTACAGGTACTTTAAAAAAATCATCTCACCAGTTTATATTATAAAGTGAATCCATGGAAAATTAGCATAAATGAAGTGTAACTTTTTATGGATAAAAACCAATGCTTAAAACTTGCTAAAGCTGACCTATGCTCCTAGACTACAGTTAATAAATTTATCTCATACATTTAGTTCTAATTTGCATGGAAATGCTGAAGACAGAAGGGATTCAGTGCGATCATTCACAGAGTAACAGTCTACTGTAACTACCTGAACTGCCAGGAAAAGATCTCTCTACAGTTTTAGATGCGATCAATGCTTACTAATTTGGGGTGGGGGTTGTTAGAAGAGAGGAATGGAACCACCTGAAACTGCAGTTCCAGGACTGAAAGCCATGCTCACTTACGTAGCTTCTAGATGCTCACATTCCTGGAACCAAATGGATTCTTATATAAACTGTCTCACTTGTAATAGTATTTTAGATATTGCTAACACAGTTGGGCCCAATTCCACTTACAGAGAATAAGACTGACGGGGTTTTACTGTTCCCCATGCTTTGGGTCCAGCAAGTTTGAGGTATTTCTCTTTTTGCTATAAATCCATAGGTCCCAGTCAGTTTGCAATGAGAGTCCTCACTGTAAGACTCCTTTCTTAGTTCACTTCCACCTTAATTCGCTGCTCCATTACCACTAGGGAAACATGCAATTGTCTAATCTGCCTGATATTTCAGGGTCTGTCTTCCAATGTCAACAGTCCAGCTACATATGAACTAGAATGTAAAACTTTGCTGAATGTATTGGTGATTAGAAGTATTAGTAGTAAGAAATAGGGACACCAAAGGAAGCAAATGCTGACTAAGCAAGAATATTATAAGCATTTGTAGGTTATAGTGGTACATACTTCTTCCAAAATTTCTTATTTCCACTTCAACAGTTTACTGACCGAGCAATATATCAGAATATAACAAGTTAGAAAAAGTTCATTTAAATTCATGTGCATTAGTTAATGAACGCACAATTTAATTGTGATATAGTAAAAACCAAACCAAACCAAACCCAAACAAAACAGTTTAGCGGGCAGTGTTTCTACTAAAAACAAGATACTTTACAAACTAACAAACTAATAATAAATTCAGATATGGCAACCATGGTGACATTAAAATATTCATTTAATCCGAACTGCAATAATACAAGCTTTCATAATTACAAAAAAAATCTCTTTACCAAAATTTTAAAATTCCCAAAAAAAGAGATGATTTCTCAAAGACTATAAGTTAACTTCAGCACAAAAGACATATATACTTTAAGTCGTTAATTTGATAACATTAAATTATTTTACAAAAGTAGCCTAGTTTTACATTGTGTTTAAAGCACACTTTTCTCAATTTTAATTAGAGCTATATTCAGAACAGAACAAATAAAAAAAAACCTGTATATTTGCTTTATTTTTATGTATAACTCTTTATTCTCTAGCTGACTCATTCATTCATTTACTTGGAACTACCTTATGATTTAAATATTTTTCTCTACCTAAATAACTTTATATATCTGGCACATTTGGGAATTAAACTTTTCAGATCATTATCCTTTTTTATGAATTCTATTCTTTTTGTACCTAAACACATAAACCTTGGAACACCTCAACTCCTTTTGTATATAAACACTTAAATGCTGGAATATCCATTTTGTATTCCTATGAATTCCAGAAGGTCTATTTGTTTTAAATTCAGATTTTTATAGACTACAATTGTTCCTTAAGGGAATTATATATATTTAAACAATATGGTCTAAATAAATATTTTGAGTAAGAGACTATTGTGGCTTCAAAGGAAGTTTTATTCTAAATAACATTTTTGAAACAGCATAAAACTCTGACATACTATTTATCCACAACAAAACAGAACCAATGTGATCACTTGCCAACTCACCCACACTTAAAGAAAATAAATTATCATAAAATTATCAAAGGCAGTTAAACCTCAAAAATGTACATGCTTTACAAGGAGACAGCTGGGAAGAGTAGAAACGGATAAACTCTCATTTTTTTGTAAGCACATTCACTTCTTCCTTCATTCAGCTAACATATAAGTTCCTCCCACTCACTGCGGGGCACTCTCAACTGCTGAAAATCCAGAGATGATGAGTAAGTGGCAAAAAGAAGATACCAGGAAAGGAGCAGTGTAGTCAGACTGTTCCCACATATACATGCAGGGATTCTCATGCAGGTCTAGCTATTTCGGTTTATTAACCCCACCATGCCTCATTAAGAGTGCTCTGTAACTCTTTCTTCAATTCTTATATTATCAGGACTGCCAAATCCCCCAGAACAATGACAATAGTGACTTTTTTAAAACCTGCAACTTACTAAAAGTAATTATTACTCCTGCTTACCTTTACCATGGATTTCTTGAAAGAAAAATCCATACACCCAACACCTATTTCTTCCACTTCGGCACCACCACCTACATTTTAATTTTGCAATCTGGATTCTACCCCACACTTTCCTGAAACTTTTTCCAGAAGCAATGTTTTCAATAATGTTGGTCCCTTTTTCTAGTCTCCTGGTCTTCTCAGACCTGGGTGCACCGTATGGCACTCTCTCCTTCATTCCTCAGCTGTAGAGACCAGCTATCCTAGTTTTTCTGGCAATGACTTCTCACTCTCTCTCCACTGTAAATAAATACAGGTGTTTCCCACGCCAGGCTCTCATTTTTTAATTTGGCAATTTTATCCCCTCCTACAGCTTCAAATATTATCACTACACAAAAACCATCATTTGGGAGCCAAATACTGTGTTAAGTGGCAGGAAATGGATGGCAGGGTCCCTGCACTTAGGGACTTGATAGAGTTTGTGGGCGGTGGGCATAGAGAAAAGACCTTAAGAACAGAAGGAAGCCCTCAAACGGGCTAGAGAAGCACCATCTCTCCCTTTTTATTCCTCTGTCTTTTCTTCTTTCAAAGGTAGGATTTTATAATTTATAACAGTAACCTATTATCCATTATCATTAATAATAGCTAGATTTACTGGATATTTGCCATTTTCCATTTACTATGTTAAATATTTTATAAACATTAGCTCTCTTAATTGTCAGAAAATACCATGAGGTTAGTACTATTATTACCTTTATTTCACAAATGAAGAAAATGAGGTGGAGATAATTCAGTGCCCTGCCTAAAGATACCGAACTAGTAAAGTCACAGGAATCAAACCCAGGTCTGTGTAAACTCTCCATTTGACTGATGGAGAATCTCTAGTTATAATTCCATTTACAGTCACCATTCAATCTCCACTATGCCCTGTTAACTCACGCTCATCTTTCCGATTTCAACTCAAATATTACTTTCATTCCCCAGGGCAGCTGCCCTTACATCCTAGTCAAGTTCCCCATTAGTTTCCTGTTTCACAAGGGATCTTTCTGTCATAGCACTTATCATCATTGTAAATATGTAATCTACTACATATAAATGTATTTATATATCTGTGTGATTATTTGATTAATGCCTGTCTTTCCTTCTAGAATTTAAGATCCATGAAGGCAGGGCAACACCTTTATTGAGCTTACAATGTATACTGGCAAATACTCAAGACACTTGAAGGAGTACATGATCCATTGAACCTCTTTCTTTATCTCTAACAGTAGTAGCAATAACATCACAAGAGGGTCAAAAGACTTAAATGAAATAATGACTAAAAAGCACACAGCATTGTGCCTAGTCATAGTAAAAGCTCAATACATGGAAACCTTTTATGACCCAAGAAAGTTTACCCATATTATATTTAAATTATTTCCCCTTATGATTCTTCCCAATGTACTATTTTCCCAACATTTTATAAAATATTGAATATATATTTAGTCTTAATGAATTAAAAGAACACTTTGACATACATGATGCCATATTTTTCATACTATAATCTTCTAAGGTAGGCATGACAAGGATCAGCATTTGTTTTTAATATTAGGGTTCAGAAATGTTTATACGGATATTACATGGCTCTTAAATGATAGGGTGGATTTCCCAATTATTAATCAGTTTATTTCCATTCTCTATAGAGAAAGGAAGAAAACATACAATTAAACCAGTAAATTATAAATATTGACATTCAAAAGTAGACCTAAAATAAAGTATACCAATTAAGAATGAAATATTTAATCAAGGGTTGGTCAGTAACACTTTTATATTTGAATATTAAATAAGGGTGCATTTGAAAGTATTCTGGAAGAGTTCCAAAGCCCTATTCAAATAAGATTCTGTTATTACTAAAACTGAAGTCTCTTTAGCTTTATTATAGTCATAGCTGGCTTGAACTCTGCAAGTATATGTGAACTAAACATCAATCTTCTCACTAAATGATATTTGCCAGGAAAACACGATTGTTGCTTCAGCTAATATTTAGTGTACCTCACAAAAGAACTATAAACAAGCCTCATTAATAAATCTATTAGCTGTTTCTTGTCTGGGAACACTTACACAAGTTACATATTAGTACAAAGTAACAAAAGGCAAAAATAAGGCCATGGGGCAATTAGAAACATAAAACATATATTCTGAAGGAATAATCATAAAAAGGAAACAAAAAATGAAAAATTTAAATTCTAGGTTTTGCCTTGCCATTAGAAAAACTTTGCCAAGCGCTCCCTTCAGGTGTTTTTTAACCCTGGCTAAATCTCCCATATATAATTAAAACTCTTAAATTGCTTTTTCCTCATTCATTTTTGGGGAGGATATCAAGATTTATAACAGTGTATTTGAATCATTTTTAAATGTTTAATAGATATATAGCTGATCTACATTACAACTGTTTAATAGATATATACCGGATCTACATTACAACTGAATTATGGAAAAAACTGATCATTGATATAGCATTCATTTCTGTCCTGTTATTTTCTACTGTAAACAGGTGGTCGATTCTAGGTATATAAATTAATTGGCTATGATAGTTATAAGTGACAGGGCTCTCCTTTTTTATTTTTACCAAGAACAAATTTAGTAAACTGAATTTTCTACTTTGAAAGTCACAGGTAGGTATCATAAATATGTAGAATTGGCCAACCTTCCATGAGGATACAAAATAGTCTATGCTATAATGAATTCTTATTAAGTCATCACTACATACGTTATTCATCTCTGAACACACACACAAGCCCAAGAAGGAAAGGTATACATTGTATCAGAAATCAAATGAACCATTTTATTTGGTAGGAAAATCATTCTTGAAAGACTCTGGCTTTGAAAAATAAAAAACAAAAATCTGAAATAGAATATTATCTATTCATGAACCTGGAAGTGAAGTATTCCAGTACTAACATGGATTACACTGCAGTAATTACAAAGTAACAGTTATCAAGCATTATAGATGAAGAGAATGGCCAAAGAGACACACAGAATTTAATGAGACTTCCACACATTTTTACATCTAGTATAAAAAAACCTAAGACAGTACTTCTAAAGCACTGTCACAGAGATTCTAAAGAATTTAAGTGATGGTAACATGATTATGTCAGGAAACAGCTCCCTAAGTAAATTTCAGGTTAGTTTTTTCCTTCCCATTTTCCCATGGAGGATACATAAAGCTAATGGAAAAGAAACAACTTCCAAAAGAAGTACTGTGAGTGTTAACTAAGGCTTGGAAAATCTATATGACATCGCTTTTGCAGAACTCCTCAATATCCTAAATTTGGCCAACATACAATGCAGTACGAGCAAAGAAAACTCAAGTTTTTTTTTAATGGTGGACAGCTTCTGAGCCAACATGAACTAGATAGACAAAAGCACAAGAAATTTACTTTTAGTTGAGGATAAAACTCATACATGATAAAAGCAAAGGTACATATCCCTCTCTTGTGCTACAGGGTTTTGTACTCAGGTATCGAAATAAGACAAGATGGCATGAGTTGGACAGACATAGAAAACTGACCAAAAGATCCATGGCTTTAAATACCCTACAAAGAAATTTTATAACAACCTAACTTTAATATCCTACAAAGGATATTAAATATCCTTTAAATATCCTACAAAGAAGTTTTATAACAACCTAAAAGTCTTATCTAACTCTCAGACGATTATTTTTAAGATTTTATTTATTTAAGAGAGTGAGCAAAAGTATTTTAGAGCAGAGGGAGAGGGAGAAACTGAGCAGGAAGCCTGACACGGGGCTTGATCCCACGACCTCAGGATCATGACATGACCTGAGCTGAAGGTCACTTAACCAACTGAGCCACCCAGGTGCCCCTAACTATGAAACCATTAATATAAATCTATAGTTATAACAAGGTGGGTATGTTTTCAGTATTTATACAAAAAAAATACAAATCTGAGTTTCAATGGGCAATGTTCACAGAATTTACAAAAAGTAATTATCAGTAATTATAAAGTACTATAAAAGTTAAAGGTCCACAGAATGTTAAACTGCATGTAAATGCCACTACTCATAAAATAATAATAATTACAGTAAATGAGAAGCAGTGAAATTATTCTGTCTGCTTAACAAAATCCAAAATTCACAACGGGAAATTATAGCAAAAGTATGTATCTTATTTGGTGGTAAAATAAACTTAAAACTGAAAAATTCATTAACCCTGTGACACCTGGGTAGATCAGTGGTTGAGCATCTGCCTTTGGCTCAGGTTGTGATTCTGAGGTCCTGGAATCAAGTCCCACATTGGGCTCCCCACAAGGAGCCTGCTTCTCTGTCTGCCTATGTCTCTGCCTCTCTCTGTGTGTCTTTAATGAATAAATAAAATCTTAAAAAAAAATGAAAAATTAACTCTTCAATAAAAGGTTCCTTCAAATTTGTCTAAATGTTTTTAATGTCATATGAAGAAATAGCAACTTGATCAAATGATCATTTTGTTGTACCCAAGGGCTTTTGAAATTTCTCAGTGTCTTCGACAATTAGATTTTGTGACTGAATCAGAGGATTTGAAAACACATCATGGTAAGGCCAGACTCACTGCAAGGGCCAGATGCCACTGATATAATAAACATGGTCAAGATGAAAGCTGGACAAATTTCAACAAAACACCATAAGAATATAAAATTATTGATCAAAAGATATATCTTCACCATAGACACTTTCACCATAATGGGAAAAGATTCACTGAGGAAAAGTGGCCTTTCAATACCATTTACTGTTAAAATCCAGAGATTTTAAAACTTAGAGTTTCTCCTAAAAGCTATGATACCTCCATCAACTGGTGAATGGATAAAAAATATGGCATATTCCATATGATGGAATATTATTTGGCCATAAAAAGGAATGAACTATTGATATATAGTACAACATGGATGAACTCTGAAAACATTCTGTGAAGTAAAAAAAAGAAAAAAAACTAGTCACAAAAGACCATATATATAGGATTCTGTTCATATGAAATGTACAGCACATAAAAATCCATAAAGACAGAAAGTAGTTAGTGATTACTTAGGGCTTTCAGGGGTAGCTAAAGGATTTCTTTTTGAGATGATGAAAATGTTCCAAAAATGACTATGATGATGGTTGCACACAACTGTGAATATACTAAATCTATTGAATTGTACACTGCAAATGATAGAATATATGGTGTATGAACTCTGTCTCAATACAACTGTTTAAAAGAGGGAAGGGACAAAACTAGCTGCATCACCTGGTTTCTACTGGTGGCTTAAATTATTTAACTCATAAGACAGCATTCCCCCAGGATACTGAACATAGACTAATAGCCTTCTTTAACCTAGTTGCTCTCTAATAGGCAAATGCTAAATAAGTGAATAAACAGAAGGCAAACAAAAACATTTCCCTGCTGCTTAAATTTGAAAACCCTCTGTACTTTGAAAATATTAAAACCTAATATATCCATCTAAAATTGGCAATTATTTTCTAAGTCACTGCTATTTTTCCATCAGGGAAATCTAAGACATTATTCAATAAATTGGCAGGAGGGTGGCTCTTAGTTATGCTCGGCATATGAAAATCAAGGTACTAGAACAACTAAGAGAATTTGTTAAAAATTGACAGTGATGCTGGGTTGGCTCAGCTGGTTGAGCATATGCCTTTGGCTGAGGTCATGATCTCAGGGTCCTGGGATCAAGTTCCATGTTGGGCTCCATACTCAGCAGGGAGTCAGCTTATCCCTCTGTCCCGCGCCCGCCACCCACCCCCCCGCCATGCTCCCTGTTTCTCAAATAAAATCTTTTAAAAAAATTGACAATGATGAATTCTGTCATGTATACTAGGAAAAGCATTCCTCAATTTACTACGATGAAAAAGTTACTTCTGCAAAAGTCAGAAAACAAATTTGGTTTAGCAGAAGACAGCAAAGAAGGAAGACCATAAGCTTCTGAGTAAATGTTTATACATGAATGTGAATGTTTCTATGACTATGTGTGAATATATAAACACAAACAGGGGGAAAGAGACATATACACAGGCATATAAATTTTCACAGACATGGGTCCAACGAGCATCTGTAGTCATTACCTTATGACCACAACCTACTATCAATCTACACAAGGAAGACCCCATTTAAATAATTTAGGAGTTCAGAGTAAAAATCAACAGCGGGATATAGCCAATTATATAAGGAAAATACCCATGCTTCTATGGCATCAAAGCATATGCAGGCTTTGGAGTGCATGTGTTATGTTTTTTTTTCCCCCAATTAAATTAGGCCTATGGTAATACAAGCTATTTTGTTAGGCAATTAGTAATATTAGAGAAACAGGAAATGAAAAAGCATTTCAATTTGGGCAGAAACATTTTATTTTCCTACCTAACAGTTAACAATTAAGATATTCAATTTATTGCCTATATGCTTACAAATTTTAAAGACTACTCACACAGGCAGCTATGATAATTAGAAAGGAAATACTCTTTTTAGTGAACATACATATCATCTAACTGAAAATAATGGGTTAGCTCATCATACAAAATAAGCCATTTTAACTAAACTCGGTCTACATTTACCAGAATACATAACTTTATATAAGGAGCCAAAGCACCTCTGATATCATATGAATGCTAAGTAATACTCATCTCATTTCACCTTAATGTTGAATCAGCAATTTGGTATTCCATTGATATACATTTTATTCATTTTCACTAATGCAATTTGAAAGGTGGTAATGTGATTACATTTCTCTGTGGCATTCATGAAAACAATTACTAATATAATATGATAGGGAAGACATTAATAAGGAAGGGATTTATAATGAGATGCAAGAAGATTTATAAACCTTTAGGCACTTCACAAAAAAATACTCTTCATTAGGCAAGAAAAAAAAAAAGATAAAGCCTTAAGTTCTGTTATTTCAGGCACAGCTTCAATCCTGGGAAAAATGATTTGCACGATGATCTCATATATTGGTGACCAAGCAGAGAGGTGCAAGAACCACCCAAGACTTGTCCCAAGTTGTGCCCAAATGTAAGACATAGTCCTAACTCGAAGCCTCTCCTTCCCAGACAGCATGGGTACTTCTTTAAGGAAGGAGTACCTCTATATCTTGATTCTTTACAAAAGGAGCTAGCCATATTATTTCAAATGCCAGAGCACCGTAATCAATCCATTTACCAAGCAAGAACATAAGGTGGATGACCTTTTAACTAAATTTACTTCTCTAGGCTTGTGAAAAGAATTTATCCCAGTGAAGCAACAAGGGAGACAAGTTGTTGCATTTTAGGATGTATCGTTTCAGATGACAACTCTGATTACCCAGGCCAATTGAGGCAGCCTTTGTGAGACTAATAATATCCACATTTGTTCAGTGCTATGAAGCTTGCATAATACTTCAAATACATTCTCATATTTAATCATCAAAATCCCTCAAATTAGAGATTTTTCAAACAGCAGAAAATGAGGCTCTGAGATGTCCTTAAATGGCCACAGCTAGTAATCCAGGGCTCCTTCCACTCTGCCTGTGTATGAAAGGCAAGAAGCTAAATAATCCCCCTTGGACCCTCCCTCCACAGAGAGATTTCCTCAGATACTTTTTTTTTTTTTTTTTAGTTCCAATAGGAGTTTAAAATCAAATAAGAGATGTGGACAAAACCACACTCAAAGGGAGAGGTGTGGGTAAAGGTTTAAGCACTGTGAAAAGGGGAGGTAAACTGCAAAGTAAGCAGTTAATTTATAATAGGATCTTCCACAAAGTGGTACATTTTAGACCAAGAAAGCAACTCCGAACAGCTTTTCATAGAGTCTTTAAATAGTTATATTAAGAAAGGCCAAAATCTGAAAAAAGGGACACAAGGTATCCCTAAGAACATCTGGTTCATTTTATATCACCTTATTTCTACTTGTCTTGGGACTGCCCATTAGTAAGTAGCGTATCTCAACAAACATTTTAATACTTTCCATTGTGTATATATAACTTACATCATAATTATGTCTGATTATGAAAGACTGTTTCTTTGCCCAAGAGCAGATATCACCTCAGGAATCATACCTATTACAAATAATAATAATGATATGATGAACAGTCTACATGCCCTCTTATACGTTATTTATGTTAGGTCATAGATTCCCCAGGGGTCCGTGCTGAGACCTGGACTGGCTTCATTAGAGCCTCATATAAATCACTAAAGGCACATCATGATTTTACCACTGGCTAGAGTCGCCAGAATTTTTCAAGTGAAACCTCTCAGGTAATACATTTTTTAAAAACACAAATACAATGTTATCATTTCTTCTAAAAGGTGGTTTTCTCAAATTCAAAGGGCTACATTCAGATGCTCAGAGAAATCTCACAAATTTCTATGGAATCTGTAAGTATCTGAGGGTAAAATGTGCCCTAGAGTATTGAAAAAACATTATTCTCTTTTTTCTTGTAAGGATTAGTTGGTTAAAAGACAAAGAGAGACATATCCTTATAGGGAAAGACAGCAAAAAACAGACCATCTAGCAGCTAACAAATGCTTCAACTTCACTGAGCAAACAGAGAAACCTATGCAATGATTGTCAGAAACTCTGAGCTAACTCTTGAAAATTAAAAAATAAATAGAAAGCCTTGTGGGGGAAAAAAAAAGGGAGTCTTCCAGAACAATGTTAATGTCATCTTGGGCATGTGGACTGGGTTCACATGTGTGTCAGCTGAATCAACATAATGGCCTATAACAGCTTCGAAGCAGCTAATATGGTCCATTGGGTCAATAATCCGTGAACTAAGAAGGATTTACTTGATAGACTATAAATGGTTCATAAGAACTCAAAAATCACTCCATCAGATCAAAAATCCAATTTTCATATGGTGCCTTTCTACAAATTAGCCAAAAGAAAGTAATAGCTCTAAAGGACTTCAAGGTCTATCAGTTAAAAATTTACTTTTTAAAGAACAGTGCAGAGGAGGAAGAATTAAACACATCTCTCTCTCTGGTGATCCAACCTATTTTAAGGGGAAAATACATTTTATTATGGAAAGCTAATATACAACAGGAAATTTTCATGGGCTTTTCACATTTTCCTAAGGGTACCTGAAAGTATGGATCAAAACAAATGAAAGCATACACCAATGCATGTATCCTCCACCCACACACAATATATCTCCATCTGCCTGCATATGTTATCACTAATTACCAAACTTGCTTCTAGGATAGCAACATTTAAGGATGAAATTTTATATTTTATTTTTGCTTCTTTACACAGTTTGTATTGGGAGTCTGTAGTGTGGGGCTTGTGGAGACATTTGAGATGGCATATGGATACTGGCAAATTCCTTCATCTTCATATGTGGGAAAGTAGGCAAAAAAAAATAAAAACTACAAAAGACAAACGGTAGGAACTACAATATTTTTTCCATATTTAAGAGAGAGAGGAGGGAGTTGGCTAAAACATATATAGCTGGTGTTTACAGATAACTTCAATTCCTGCCCACTCTAGACTACAGAGAAATAGTAGTCTTATCCTGTATTGGTGAATTTCATTATGTATTCACACTAGGTGATAGTGGTTGCAGATTAATTTTTTTAATGTAAGCCTATCTATGTGAATAAATGTATTTACTAAGTTCATGGCAACGAAGAAAAGCAGAGAAAAATGCTCCAAAAATATAACAGGCTGTAATTAGAATTCTTAACAAGAAAGAATTCCTTTCCTAGGGAAGAAAATGTGATCTATCACTTCTCTCTCAAAATGCTATTAGCCTCTCTTCATCAAAAGGACAACAAGAAGCAATCTTTCCTCTTTTCTTTTTACAGGAGTAATGCTGAATAAAATAATAAATGTTTTTACAACGAAGAGTATTAGCTATTGACATAAACTCAGTCCTCTTAACTTTTACACAAGAGAAAGAAAAATTCCAATAATTCTGAAATAGACAGATAAAACTTTTCTCTGTGGCTACGACCATGTACTATTATATGTAACTGCTTATTTTTAAAAAGAGCCTTATTGGTGCTCTCAGAAGGATTTTCTTTTATACATAGCTTTATCCTATAATTTTGTCCCTGTTGGGCACGCTGCCTAAATTTAAACACAAACAGTCAAGCAATGAAGAAACATTAACACATTTACTGTGAACAAAAACTCCCAGTTGTACAGTGAAATTTTAATACATTTCAACTTATCTCTTTTACTAATGGGGAGAGTACAAACCCTGCAGGAATTCGCTCTGCAAACTGGTAATTACAGTAGACTCACTTTTTTATAATGCATATGTATAGTCAGACACAAAAACCCTGGCTGCCCTTTTGATGTAGGTTACAATAGGAATGTTTTAAAAATTATGAAAATCTACAGCAATTCTAAAGGAATGCATTATTTCATGGAAAACTGTCCTTTAACTCTGTGTATGGACACAAACAGACATATATTTAGATATTTGCTTTATACACCAGAAGGCACCAGCTTTATCAGCATGTGCTTTCATGTCATTTTCTCTATAATCTTGGTGTATAGAATAAATCTCCTCCCTTTTTTTTTTACAAAGCTAGATGTGATTTTGAATATCATAATTCATCTCTCACATAAAGATGATATTCTTTCATCTGTCTGATTTTCCTATTTTTTGTCCCCTCTAGTTTTGGGGATTTAAATCTATATTTTGAGACCTCATAGAATCTCTTTATTAAATAATTAAGGATTCCAAACCAATAATTTGTCTCTCAGTATAGGCAGATATAACCCCTTGACAAAAAAGACCCTTGTACATACCTGCAGAGAACATGAACCATATACTCTAATATTAATAATAGCACAGAAAGCTGACAGAAATGGAGTAAAATCTGTTACTATTCACATCACTTGCTAGACACTTTACATTTATCTGTCAAATTTTTTATTGCATAACTTTCTAAGAAATTGAAATTGGATAAAATGCTAAGAGGCTATCAATACATAATTTACATTAAAATCATGTTTCTAAGCATTAGCATACTAGGAAAAACATTAGCAGAGAAAGCTTTTGAGTAGACATAATGTGTAATATTTTGTGAATTTCAAAATAAATAAATGAATAAATGAAGTTGCTAAAATGTCAGTGGCTGAATAACATCTACAAATTCCAGGGATATCCACCTGAAAATAGACACTATAAAAAGAAGAAGACACTATACTATTTACATAATACATAAAACAAATAGGATGCGCTACCAAAATATGCAAGTTGCTGTACAGAAATCATTTCTTGGTCATCCAAATTCAGATAAGAGTGACAAGAGGTAAACGGTCTCAATCAGCTTGGCTGTGGTAGACTCCAGTAACCATTAAAGGTAAGGAACAGTTTAGATATCCTAGAAAAAAGTATCTTATTTTGAGGATACATACCAAACTCATCTTCTAGGCAATATTTGTAACATTCTAACTTTAGGTCTCTCTATCATTAGAGAAAATACTTTCTTCTCTATCATTACTATCTTCCTGGTCCCAAAGTCGACTTACACAAAGACAAAGACACAGCCAGACACACAGACACACACACGGTGTACCCAAAACCAAAAAATGAAAACCAGTCTCATCACAATTCATGAGCCAGGCACTAGCTCTGTCACAGTCCATGTATATATCCTTGGACAATACCTACTGCTTCTATCTAACAATGAAATGACACACTCCCCATTCTTTAAAAAGCCAAGCACCAAATTTTTTTTCTATATTCTTTCCTTAAAGTCAGTTTTTTTGCAGCTGCCCCTGTTTTTCTTAGATCCAAATGTTACTAAAAATATCAAGTTGTGGCTTTAATATGAATAAATTAACAGGAGTACACCCCAAGGATGGCTACATGGAAAACTTCAGCCTCTGAAGAACCCATTCACATTATATAAACACAAGTGAACATTAAAGAGTAACACATTTAAAATGTATGTGGGTCTGTCAAAGACAAAGCATTCATTTCATTTGCTAAATCTATTACTCCAAAGACAAGGTTAGAACTTTTAAGTTCACAAATATGCCATCTGCTGTCTCCTAACTAAATTTTGAATGCAAAGTGATCAGGGATAGGAGTTTAATGTCAACCATATTCAAATGATTTGAAGGGTTAAATCCTAACTTGTGCTAGTCATTTACAATCTTCTGAGGGTCAGTAAGAAGTACAAATTCAAAATTCTGATTTCCTTGCTGCAAGGCACCGTGACACCTATGAGCCAAAGCCTCCATACAACAGCCCTTCAATGCCAAACACGCACACCCTTCTAACATCTTCTCCAAATGAATGGCTCCCTCAATTTGTCTTTCAGTAAAGGTAAAGGGCAGGTTGAGAGAGTCAATTTGAATCCCCTGCACAGACTGATGAAATCTTCTCAGTCTGCTTTCTTGCCTGGAAAGGAATGAAATGACAAGAGTATTACAGAATACTGGTTGGAAGGTAAGTAATACATGAAAAAGAGGTTAATATATTAAGATGTTTAACTCTTTCATACATTTCAACTTTTCTTTAATGATTCAGAAGTATTTCTAGATGTTGTGGTGTCCCCATCTCTTCAATACAATTACTATCAGGCAAATCAATACATTATTGGATGATTGGATGATCAAATACATACAAACTAGCTTTGGTGGTCTACCAAGAATGACAAAGCAAGATAGTAGCAACCGACAAACTTTTACTGCATTCATCACACACTCATATTCAGAACCCTGATATATCAGAAATCTATGCCTCGCCTACATTATGTGTTTTGAATTAATTCCAGAGAGACTGTAAGTAGATGACCAGACACAGACACTGCTCTTCATGAAACTGGACATCAGTGGCCAACAAACACACACACACACAAAACAGAGCACAAACTATACTTCTACAAAGTTCCTCACAGTATTGTAAGATAACTATTTCCTACACTATTTGGACATTAGTATGTTTCACTTGGGTGAACCATAAATAGATCAGGAAAGCACAATTCAATATGATTTAACTGAAACATTATCTGAATAACTACAGAGCTGGCAGTGAACATGTTTTAATATTTTATGTTTGATCATATCCAGTAAAATGTGAGGCTATTATTTTAATTGTAAAATACAATACCTGTGTTCAAGTTAACACCAAAGCATAGCTGCCAGATGGTATGCCTTGGATATCAGTAAAGTAAGAGTGATAGAATTTTAAGTGGGTACATACTTGTACAGTATTATTTTCCTTTAGACTGCTAGTCTACAGATACATCCAGCTTTTTACCTCTTCATCAGATATTAACAAATTTTAAACTATATAATGCTTATCTAGTCTCATTCTAATTGCCAAAAAATCATTTTCAATATTTACTTCCATGTAAAATACCTTTGATTCTATGTGTTAATTCACTGATATATAGAGATTTCTTCCCCCAAAATTAATCTGCTTTATTTCAAAATGTTAATGATGAGGAGGAAAATCCTGTGGGGCCAAAGGTAGTATAAAGTGGTCGTGTTATATCAACTACTAAAGCCTGTTTGTGTGGAGGCTATTTTACCAAAGTTAATAACTTAAGATTCTACACATAGATGTCAGGTATGCTACCTTTATGTCTGAGAAAACAAAACATAAAGAGGACAGGGGTAAGAAATGTAAAACGTGTGCAAATAATGCTTCCAATGTGAAACTACTTGATTTCATTTGGAATCACAGAAAATAGCATTGTGGGGGCATCCCTGGGTGGCTCAGCGGTTTAGTGCCTGCAAGGCGTGATCCTGGAGTCCCGGGATTGAGTCCCACATCGTGCTCCCTGCATGGAGCCTGCTTCTCTGCCTCTCTCTCTGCATCTCTCATGAATAAATAAATAAAATCTCTCTCTCTTTTTTTTTTTTTTAAAGAAAATAGCGTTGTGGGCATCTTTTCTTTTATTTAGACACTGTAGATAAAAGCAAGGGGAGTCTACAATGAAGGTGAGATTTATCAATGTGCTGAGAAAACAAAGTTTCTTAGCACGATCTCATCCCCTTTTGCTATTGGCCAAATGCTTCCACTTCCTTAAAAAACAAAGCAAAACAAAGTTCTTACCTATTAAATGTAAAAGAGAACAGGAATATATAAAATCATCCATGGCACTCTGCAGAAGTACAGGTTGGCAGGATCACACTCCAGAATTAACGAATTAGCACTCAAGTGCCATGTATTATCCCCAGGGGAAGCAGCTCCTAAAATTTTGCACCCTGGGCACCTCAGTGGCCTCACCCTAGTCTCAGCCCTCCAACAGTTTATATTAGTGTGGTGCCCGAAAGAGGCGTGGAAACATGCTAAGAACTAGATAAAGGACATAAATGCAAGAAGATGCTCTGCTTGAAGGACTTCGGGGATGAAGGGAAACCCCAAACTTGTTTCATATCCCTCTGGTTACTGAGAAGGAAGTAAGCAGTTTCCTGATGAAGGCCTCAGGAGCTTTTCCAATGTTAGAAAGCAGAGCCTCTCACAGGGAGCTGTGGTCCAAGCCAACTGTTGAAGCAAGATCCCACTATGTACCCCTGAGCCTGAAACTGATGGAGAGGGGAAGAGGAAGCTAGGAAGGGCCAGGGTCTGGGTGCCTAAATGGCTATCCGTTTGCATTTTAAATGGATGCAGGGAAGAGACATGAATGATTCATATGACTAATCTATTCCCTTAGTAATTCCCTTCCTCCCTTCTGCCACCACTCACCAATTTTTCAATATGCATTTAAGTAAGTAAAGAGTTTGCCTACAACTGGCAATGACTGCAGTTCACTTTGCTATAAATGGAAGTCAGGTAATATCTGCACATTTTAAAAAGTAATGTACAGGAAAGTGCCCCTCCAACATCTTTGCTCAGGAATGCAGCTCTCTTCCCTTCCCAGTTCCCTCCCTTGTACATAATCATCAAAGTCTGGAGCCATATACAGCAATCAAGTTTTGACATACTTAAAAATTTCTCAGGACAGAGTGCTAATCTGCTTTCACGTTTTTGTTTTTGGTTTTTTTTTTTTTTTTTTTGTCATTCAAACCCCTTGCAGCAACTAAATCCTTTGCTCCAGACCCTTATGAATATAAAGCAAGTTCATCTCCTAATTTACAGTAATTGTAAGTGAATTGGGCCAAATGGCTCCCAAACTGATTTTTGAAAGACTGATATGCCCTCTTCTGGCTTCTTATTTAAGACAAAAAGAAAACAAAATGTTAGTTTATTAGATGCATAAAAATGTGAAGTGAAAGGTTTTCTATTTATTTACTATATTTACTACTGATGATTTTAATTACTTAATAGAGATTTTCACAGGTAAGTGATAATATTTGGAAGCTCCAACATAAAAGGTGTGGATACCTTCCAGTGACACAGTCCTCAGCAAAGGGGCTTTCAACGAATTTTTCCTCAAGTCAAATAACAATGCTGAAGAGGATATAAATGAAGGATTGGGGGTCAGAAAAGTAAAAGCAAAATATACGTACCCACTAGCAAAATGGAGAACAAGTCCTCCCCTAGGTGCCGCACACACCGTCAGTGCGCCCCACTGTATGCCTACGCAGGCCTGCTTTCACAGCTCGGGGCCGACAGCAATGCCAATTAGTGTCAGTTGTGATGGGGTTTTAGAGACACAGCCCTTTGTCTTAGAGGAAGTGGGCTGCAACCACCAACTTACTGTACAGAGGCAACCTAACAACCCATTAGGTGGAAATGACTTTTCAGCCACTTCCTCCAGGGACTACATCAGAAAATGATGGCTTAGACAGATGGGAACATTTTTACATTTCTGTATTAACTACATCCAGGAAGGTGGATTTTTATCATTTAATGCTTCCCAATCTTCATTTCATCCCCTTTTTCCTCTACGTTATTCCTTCATTCCCTATAAAAACATGATATACAATACTACCTAATAAAATGATGAACTTCAGAAATAGAGGGAGCTGTCTCATTGCATGTATTAGGAGCATTCTATGGGTCATCTACTAAAACTTTGGGGAAGTACCAACAGCAAGAAATTCATTACTGGAATATTGTTCCAGAATAGCATTCTGCATTTTGAAAAGCTGTTGATGGTTATCCTTTATAACTCCAGTTGTCAAACTAGTACTAGATTTGACTAAACCAAGAGGCAAAAGCAACCCTACTCCTTAGTCCAGGAAAGGTTGAAGTCAAGCACTGCAAACAGGAATGTTCACACTTCTGTTACAAAGTCAAGGCTGGGGCTCTAATCCAGTATTATATTCAGGTGCATGGGTTGTGACAGGGTTAAAAGTAACATTTATTTCCACTCATAGCACCAGACAGAATGCTAATATTATACAAGAAAACTTACTGTTAACATTAATTTCATTTTCTTTAAAATGTGAACTTAAAAACAAATGTAGGTTTATTAAATACTATCCATGTAAACACTTGTTAAGCATTTACTAATCAGATCTGTCCTAACTAACCCACTTTAAAAATCATACTTTTGTCCATGTGCAAAATTGTTTGAAGAATATCACCTTGAGACATTAAAATATCCATAAGTATACATAAACATCATCAGCAATAAGCAGATCTCAAACATTTTTATAATAGAGATATCCAATAATCAGAACACTCTTTTTTTTGTTCAAGATACTTCAGTGTGCACAGAACCAAGAAGATGGAAGTACTATGACATCTGGCAATAACAATGAGGTTCTTCAGTAATGTTTTAATTGTAAGTGGGCTTCATAAGCCAATACCTCAAATCTCTTGTTAGTGCTCCTGTTCATAATCTCAGCTGAGTTCTTAAAGCATGAGAGACGTACTTTTTAAATTCTTATGTTTAGGTTTTCTTAAAAACTTTTCTCTCAAGCTCCAATAAATCAGATGTCCTATAAAACATCTCATATGGAATCCTGATTATAAAATGTTTAAAGTTTTCATATAAATTGCTAATTTTTTCCTTACTCAAATAAAATATAAAAACATACAAAGGTACATATATTCTAGTAAATAAAATTTTGATTGTATACTAAATAAAATCTGATATAAATAATATTAAAGGTCTCAAGTTTGATTTGGATGTTGATAAAAGTTTTTTAAATGTTGTTCAAATTAGTTCATGATTTTGTAGGCATTAACAATTTTCTTGCTTACTCAACAGAAATATAACATTATAAACAGATATCTAGGCTCTACTTTTTTTTTTTTAGGCTCTATTTTAAAACACTTCTCAGTCTTTCTTTCTCTCTCAGAACAAGTATACACAGAATTTTTGAAAAAACATTATGTAAAAAAGAAGCAATGCTGTTAATTTTCATTATACTCCAACACTGTAATTTTAGAAACACTGAACTACTGTTTATTTTTTAAAAGCTAAATTACATCATTTGAATTCAAAGCAAAATTCATGAAACTTTCTTTAAATATAACAAGTCTTTTTCAATTAGAAGGATTTTGTAAGACAGTGTAATAGCTGCACAAAGTTGTAACTGTACCAAAAGCTATTGAATTGTACATTGTAAGTGGTGAATTTTACATTACGTGAATTTTACATTAATACACAAATAGACCTTGTAAAACAAAAGATAAAAATATTTCTGAGTGTCAGTCTGTTTTTATGTGTTTGTTTTAGGTAAATGAGTAAGGACTACAGCAAACAAATCCCCCCATTCTTGGGAATTATAAACACAGGAAGTAAATTTTCTTCATGGACACATCTCCTTCAAAATAGACTTCATAAAATGTCCCCTCATACATGTCAAAAGCAAATCATTATTTTAAAAACAGCACACTTAAGACTTCGACAAGCTGAACAGGCTCTATCAATACAAGAAGTACTAATTTACTAAACATAAATGAGTAAAGAGAATGAAGAGAGGAAATATCCTACTTGAAGATCGTGTTTTAAAGAATATGTTATTTTCTTTGCATATTTCATATCCTGTCTGGAGAGTCTGCTAGTAATACTGGCCAACACTTCTACTTCTCATGCACTTTTACTATATACCAAGCACTGTTCTACACACTCTACAAAGAAAAACTCATGTAACCCTGAAAGTTATGCAATTAAGAGAGCACCACACTATTGTTATCTCTATTTTATAGGTAAGAAAACCAAAGCACAGAGACAAAAAACTAACCTTCCCAATATTCTAACTCCTGACAAATCTAGTCCACTATCTGGGCTCTAAACCACAAGGTTTTACTGCCTCAAAGTTCTGAAAACTCCATTTATGTTCCATGACTTCCATGGAATAACAAGTGCTATTTTTCCCCTTAACATGTAAGATGGACTGAATTAAAGTGTTTCTTACTGTCAGAGAAAGAACCCAGAGTGAGAAGTTTTAAAAATATGAAATAGGAGCATATTACAGTGCCAAAGCAGACTGGAAGCATGAAAATTAGTATTTTTACAATTCAGAGTACACACTGATATACTCAGGTGAAATGTAATAAGGAGTTAGTCCAACTTTTCAAGAATGATCTTTTTTAAACCAGCCATTCAGCAGATCCATTCATAGAATGGAGGAAAGGGCCTCCTACTTCAATGAGCAACAAGTTTGGGGTCCTATATAAGAGAACTAATTATTTATAAGCTAGTTTGCATGTGTATTTTAGGACAGTGAATAAAGAAATGTACAGAGGACAAAAGTTTGAGAGAATGGAGAAGCATAGTTTTTAAAGAGATTCACTTTAAGGGGTAATAATAATTTTAAAAAGAAACAACCATCATAACTGACAGTGAAGAATGGGTTAGAGGGGGAAATAAATAGATATTCAGTTTTTAAAAAGGGATTCACTTTGATAAAAGTAAAAAGAAACAGACCTCAGAGTAAAAAAAAACTTGAGAAAACAAGGAAGGATGGAGGTAATACAGAGAAATGGGGGTGCTGTTTCTATGAGGTGCCATTTAAAAGTAACACAGGACCTACCCCACACTTAAAAACTTGGTCTTAACCATTTCAACTTTTGTTTTTCCATTTCAAGCTTGACAGGTGGCTCAGATCTGAACATAGGGAGCTGTGATAAAAGCTATTACACTTAAAGGGGGGAAACAATTTTATTATATTCTAATAGAATACATGTTCAAGGCAAAAAATAATGAAACAGTGCTTTTGGTTAGCCTATCTTACTATTCTTGTTAAAAATAATACACAGAAGGGGCACTGGGTGGCTCAGCAGTTGAGAGTCTGCCTTTGGCTCAGGGCATGATCCCACGGTCCCAGGATGGAATCCCACATCGGGCTCCTTGCAAGGAGCCTGCTTCTTTCTGTGCCTGTGTCTCTGCTTCTCTCTCTGTCTCTCATGAATAAATGAACAAAATTTTAAAAAATAACACACAGAAAAGCTAACAACTCTACTTGAACACAGCATAGTGTACTCACATATGTTATATAGATGCTTTCATTATCAGATGAGGTCCTTTTTAAGACTTCTTGACAGAAAATGTAATGTTTTCCTACCCTTTCGAGGCAGTTATGACTTTCCTATGGAAAGCCCCATAATATTCTAGCCACAAATGCTAGGGATCTAATTTATAAATTTTAAAAAATATGACACCTCTTAAAAAGTCACAGAACAAGAAAATGAAATCTGGCTTCCATGAAGGTCAGTGTGTATGCAGTTTTTAAACCACTTAGACAAGGTTCCTGGCACCCTCAACTAATTCTCATTACCAGTATCTACTCCCTGGTTTCCAAAAGCCCCATGGTGAGTCTAGCAGCCACACTGCCAGTAGAGACCACAAAGCACTGTTTATAGTGAACAAAACTTTAAGAAAGTTCAGGCAACTAATTCGTATCAGGTGAAGGCAGGTAAAAGAGTGAAAAGCTATGATTAAATCTACCCTTATGCTCCATGTTCCTTAAGGGTACTCCTCACTTACCCAGTGGACACGTGCACGGTGTTGATCTTCACTGAGCCTCCAATTCTTCATTTGTAACAAAAGAATGATATTATTTTTTTACATGGGGGGTTTTATATAGGTTACAGATCATATGTCTAAAAGAGCCTCACACAGAGCCAGACACACAGTAAATGGTAAATGGAAACTATTACTATGTTTACTAATCATTATCTTAGACAAAATAAACATTGAAAGAAACTATTTCTGATCTAAAGAACGTATGGCTTCCAGACATGCAGTTTATATGTTTAGATATACCCTCACCACTTCATAGACAAGCTGATGTGGTAAAAAGAGAATCTGACAAAAGGAAGGAGTCAGGGAGACCTAAAAAACTGAGGTATTACTTCCAAATCTGTCATTCACTAGCGTGTGAACTTGAAAGAGCCAAATCCAAACTCTATTTCCACTTCCTCTTCTATGACATGCATGAATTGGAATATGCTCCAAATTTCCTCAAAGTTCTAGGTTTATATAACAACATACTAGCTTTTATCACGTACTTATACTTCCTAAATATCATACATCTTCAACCTAAATTTAGTCTATACCTTAAAGGTCTGAGATTTCTGTTTATTCCTTTGGTGCCCAGTACACTGTCCTGTGAACTGAAGATGCTCAATGCAAGTTATGGAATGAGAGGCTGTCTGATGTACAGGCTTGGCTAAGTCTAATCACTGATTGGCTGGAAAAAATGGCACCCCAGGGGGCCCTTCAGAGCCACTATTCACAGGTTCAAAGAGCTTTTATAGTAAAAGTTTCAGAAATGAAGTCATTAGTTAAACAAATATTTTCTGAGTGCCCACTCTGTGCCAGGATCTGCGAATAAAGATACTGTAAGACAGACAGTACCCTCAAGAAATTTAGCCTGCAAGGTAAGTAAATGAGCAATTTTAAGTACCGTGGGATAAAAACACGGGGTGCTATACCACAGGGAGAATGTACCTCTAAATCCAGTCTTATGGAGAAAGAGACTGCTTCACTGAGGAGAAATGAAGTAGGAGCCTAAAGGTCTAAAGGTGAAAAGTAAGCCTGAGCTATTCCAAGGCAAAAAATTTGGAGGTCAACTAGAAGACAAGCTAAACAGGAGGCTACAGAAGCAGGGCACAAACCAGGTACAGTCTGCCAAGAACAAGACAGAACTTTAATCTTTAATCTTTAGAGAAATGGGGCAAGGTCTTCTATTTCTTTCCTTGTGTTACAGTAATAAATGTACATATAGTATATAACTACAAACTATTTCGGCACCCGGACTGCAAAATTGTAGCCAGGAAATGCAACTTACAGAATTTATGCCATTGGGCATTTTCTATTCTGGTTTTTAATTCAGCCTAATGTGGAAAAAGGTCTTTTCTGTAGGAACTCCCAGAAAGATCGTGTCCCCCCAACCACTCACCCACCACCCCAGTTCCTGAGTCTTGACTGAATTGAGAGGTACAAAAAAAGAGATTTGGCTTTATGTTATTTTTATTGTTTACTGCTTCCCACTCAGTTGCTTAAGTTGTATTTATTTGAGGATGACAGGCTCTTAAGAAGGCAAGTCACCTCTATTTTATCCCTTAATACCAAACATTTCTATTTCATACATATTATAGGTAAACACAATATACACGCCAATCAATTATACAGGAAAAGTCTAGCAACACAATATAGATATCACACAGTGCAATGGTGACAGAGAGGGAAAGAGTGGCAAAGATTGAACATACCATGTAACTGCAACCAGAAGGATTACAGTACAAGAGGATGTACCTAATAATGCAAGTGAAGAAGGATATGCTGAATCTGAAGCATTTTAAATTACACTCATGGAGTGGCATTTGGGAGCCCTCTTTGCTCATCTAATGGTTTTCATGCCTGCCAGATGCGCGACTATAATTAGATTCACTAAAACTTGAAAAGAATGGCCAATGAGTAACATTTTTCCTAAATATCCCCAGAAGGAATCTGAAGTTCCCAACAATTTATGTATGGAAAGAAAAAGTAGACTATAGACATGAGATTGAAGGGGTAAGAGTCTCATGAGAAACTGACAAAACACTTAAATGACAATAATTTATCAGGGTTATACGGATCTATGAACTGAAAAAGAGATAAGGATCTGTGAGCAGTTTCTCCAACAGAATTTAAATGGTATTAATGAAGAAGACACGATACACACCTGAAAAAATTTCTGTCTGCTCTCAATAGTCATACTCTGTGGCAAACTTAACTCACATTCCAATCCAAAGTATGTCACCTTTCATTGCCTCAGAGATCAAGAATGCCAACATTCAGGAGACCACACGTGCATGGTGTTTTTCCCAGGGCACACCAGCAGGCACATACTTAGCATAATTAGTCATAAGTACATACCCATTTTCAAGATGATATATGGATAGCAGACTCTTGCTTACTGACACTTAAAAGAGATATTTAATTTGTTGTGATAAAGCAAGGAAAAAGTAGCTGTCAGTTAGGCTGCCATTTCTGTCATAGTTTTTAATACAGCTCCTGTAATTACACTGTGGTTCTTTATGTTAACTCAGTGAAAGCTTGCTTGGTTTTAGCCTGAAAACAATTTATGAAATTATAGAAACAGAATGAACACAGCAGTTCATTTGTTGAAGCAATTATCCAGATCCTTGTCAAAAAAAAAAAAAGTACAAGTGAGAGAAGACTGTGATGTGCAAAAAATGGTTCTAATTCTATGCTCTAATATGTACAATATGTCTGTGGTTGTGCTGAATTATGTTAATAAACTGCAGCCGAAATATATTTGTCACAATACAAAGAAAAGGCGCTATCAATCGTCCTGCCAGATACTTTAAATTAGTCACCAAAGGGTCCAGCCAGTTTCCTTTACAACCCGCAGATGAAGAGAAAAGCTCACTGTACAGTTTTTCTTCTGGGACCAGAAGGATTTTTCTAGTATTTTGAATTATCTGGAAAATAACTGTAAAGTGAACCATGGCACAAATGCCATTTTTAAGTGACATTTAAAAATCTAACCGTAGGCACCAATCTGATGTTATTTTTGAGTGGTTATCCATCAAAACCCAGGTTCCCAAGCAGTTTCTAAGGAGATTTAGGACACTTGTTGAATAGAGGGTGAGAGAATAAGGCAAGAGGGTGAGAGAATAAGACAATAAAGTGATGTCAGTCAGGGTTATTGCTTAAATAACTGCATAAAGACTAAAACAAATTTCAAGGTGAATAAAGTCTCACTTCATACTCTATTAAGGCAAGAAATCTACAGTTTGTTTGCATTTAGTCAATAAAGAGTAACTTGTAAGAGCAGCATTGTGAAGCTATGTCATCCAAGTCTTACTAAGTGTGTTTCAAATCTCTGAAATAACAATTAAATCCATTTTAAATATTCTACCTGCAGAAAAAAAGTAACAATTATTGACCTAACTAAAAAGTTTTCAAAATTCTTATACATGTACATTTCTCACATAAATATCTCCCAAAGAAATAACAGTTCAAGGAAAAGTGTTATTTCACCATACTAAAAATAATCTAACCTCTTTCTTCTAACTAGACCACAGAACTTTAATAAAAGCACATTACCAAATGTTTCCTTTTAATTATTTTAATAGTTAATTTGCAGGTGAAAAAGAGAACAGGGATCTAACACTAAAATAAAATGAAGTGCTAGAAACAGAAGCAAAAAAAAAAAAAATCCAAGCTCAAATTGTGAATTGTGCAAAGTGTTATACGCAATAAAATG
This sequence comes from Canis aureus, assembly GCF_053574225.1. Lineage (NCBI taxonomy): Eukaryota > Metazoa > Chordata > Mammalia > Carnivora > Canidae > Canis > Canis aureus. Next base: position 38,255,147 of record NC_135620.1, read on the forward strand.
TGGATGTTGTTCTTACTCTGCACATCTGGAGATGGTTTAGTATACCGATTTCCAGAAACCAAGCAATTGTCCAGGCTGACTAGCCCCTTTCATTCACAAATAAACAATTAATGAAATGGACAACTAATTCTCCAAGTGTTCATATTCATTAGGCTGTTTCCTGAAATTAAGTATCTGCCTCATGATACAATACTGTACACATTAAACAGCCTCCCATCCCTCCCCCTTCTCCAGCCACCTTTCTTCTCATATCAAATGTAGAGAACTAGGAATTTTTATTTCTCTTCACCTTCCTTATAATAACCAAGATTTGTAAAATAAATTCCTTCACTGTGCTGAATAAGTACAAAATATTAAAATATGAAATCCCCTCACCAAGTCTATTCTCTAGAGAATTTCTATTCTCATGGCTCTGTGGATTCACTAAATATTTATCAAACACCTACTATGTGGAAAGCAGAATTCTAAACCCTGACCTGTAAACATAAATATGTCCTCAAGGAATTTACAACTGAGTAGGGAGATAAACCTGACCACAAATAACTATACTATAAAGTAGAATGTGATCAATGTGACAAGAGAGGCATAAACAAAATGTTTTAGGGTTCAGGGGAGAGAGACTACTTCTTCTGAGGTAATGAAAAAAGGCTTAGTGAAGGAGGTGGTTTGGAAGATGGATAGGCTTTCAAGAGGCACTGGACTCGAAGGTCCTCAAGGTCAGAGACCATGTCTTGTTTGACTTGGCATCACCTCCCACACCTAGCACAGTGCTGGGCCGTCAGCACCATGAAAAAGCTATTTAACTGACTTCAGCAAGCCAAGATGGGGAAAGAAGATCACCCAAGAAGATGAACGAGTCCTGCTAATGGCTGTTAAGACAGCATGTGCTCACTCAAAGACCATGTGAGTTTTAGAACAGAGAATACCGAAGAACATAAGGTTAGAAAGGTACTCTAAAAAACAAATTTAGACCAAAATAACAGATAGCCAGCAAAATTTATTTTAAATTTGTGAACCACAGGAAACATTGAGAATTTCTCAGCATATGAGTAATTAGTAGAACCATATATCTATTGTTCAAGTTTAAGTAAGAAATAACCAATATAGTTTTCAACTCTAAAATGCAGAGCACATAGTAAAGAAAAATACACCACATTAAGGAAATAATTAGGAACCCACAAACTTACTGACCATTACATTGACAGTATGCCTTGAAAACCAAGAGAAGCTTCCGTTATATGTGTGCAATCCAGAAAAAAGTTTCTTTAGCAAACTTTAAGTTTAAAAGAAAAATGAAATCAAAGAGAAAAGCAGCCCTAACTGCCATAGGTTGTTCAAAATTCATGGTGGCAGCAGGGTGTGTAACATTCCACTACCACTACTCAGACTACTCAGAACAGGTATTTATAACAAAAACAACACATACAGCTCTTCTGGAAAAAGAGATGAGCTTTTACCTTAGTTTTTTTTAATTCCCTGTATTCTGTTGTTCAAGCAGTACTACTTGCTACGTTTTAAGTGACAACAGACAAAAAGTAAAGGGAGTCTCCCAGGCTTCTTTCTCACCATCATTTAAGATCTCCTGCTTCCCTGAATGTCCAACCATCAATTCAACTTTATGTGAAAAATTCCTGGCAACCAGGACAGCAGACTATGACAATTCCCTGGGATTTCCAAGAAGGAAAGGTGACAAGTATGCTTGTCATTTGGATGTGTCATGCAGGATTGCAAAATTTTCTGAGTTGTCTCAGATTCCAGATAGGCTGTGTATTTCAAATTGTCTAGATGACATTATGTGACATGTACCTTAACACAACAAAAAAGTAACAGCCACAAAAGGAAATGGAAAACTGCCCCCAAAGAAACAAAGACTAATGAAAACAAATCCAGATTCCTGGTTCATGTGCCTCCAGAGCCAAACCTAATGAAATAAGGCTCAAAACCAAATTACAGTGGTCTTATTAAAAATAATAATATAAAATTATTTATATATACTTTGTATCTATAATGTTTAGGATTGAAACCCAAGCATGTTAAATTTGACTGTTACAAACTTTAAGAAAAAATACTGAGGTGAGGACATACCCTGGGATTTCAATGAATGAAATCCTAATAGAAACAACTGGCCATTGGTTAAAACTTGGACACCTTCCCAAAATATTAAAGAATTTTTTATTAGCAAGCATGGTGTCTTACTCATTTCAACATCCCTCTCACCCTCTCCCCATTCCTCTCTTTAAAAAAAATGGGGGAGGAGCCACCTAGGTGGCTCAGTGAGTTAAGCATCTGCCTTCAGTTCAGGTCATGACCTCAGGATCCTGGGATCAAGCCCCCTGTAGGGCTCCCTGCACAGCAGGGAGTCTGCTTCTCCCTCTATCTCTACCCATCCACCCCACCTCCTGCTCATGCTCTCTCTATCCCTCTCTGAAATAAATAAAGCCTTAAAAAAAAGAAAGCAAAGCAGAACAATATAAAAGGATTATGAAAACAGCTCTATTTCTAGATCAAATTCGAGTTCACTCAGCCCATTTTCACCCAAGGGAATCCCACTTAGGGCTTTAGAACCAATCCCTCCAAGTTTCACCTGTAGATGATAGGGAAAAAATGTGAGGTTATCTATAGGAGATTCTGAGTACATGCCATATGTATGATCTTTGTGGCAGGCACAAAGATTACTAAAACCTTTCAGTTAATGAAGGGTTAGGTTTCAGGGCTTTACTAATGGTCCTCCAAAGCACTAACAGTTCTTAGCACTCAGTTTTATATTATGACTTAAACACATACAACACAGTACTCGTTATATTTCAGGCACTGTTTTAGGCATTATAAATTCATTCAATCCTCACAATTTATTTAAACTATGTAGGACACAAGTATTAATTATGCCCATTTCAAAAATAAGAAACGTGAAGGACAGAGACCTCAATAACTGTCGAATGCCTCATAGCTCCTACAAATGGTACAAAAGTTTTCAAACCCGGATGCAGGATCCATGCTTTTTGTCATTATGCCAAGCTCCCTTTACCCAGTAATGTCATCAAACCGTTCCTGAACTAATCTCTATAGTGAAGTGTTATTTTACAGTCACCAAGCAATTTCCAGGGCTACCAACTTTTAAGACATGCACTTTTCTAGCCAGGCTTGCTTATGGAAGTCCTATCAATTATCCTCAATTTAAAAAAAAATATATTTTATTTATTCATTCATGAGAGACACAGAGAGAGGCAGAGACATAGGGAGAGGGAGAAGCAGGCCCTGGCAGGGAGCCTGATGTGGGACTTGATCCCCAGACCCTGGGATCAGGATCTGAGCCGAAGGCGCAACCACTGAGCCACCAAGGCATCCCAATTATCCCCAATCTTATACTCTTATACTCAGTGTAGCACCACACGATCAGTGAGGCCAATCAATGCCTTGGGGACTGTCATGACCAATCCCTCCCTGCCATGTAACCTCTTCGATGGCTGGAGTCTGCTGGTTAGCCACACTGTCTCTGTGATTTAAACCAGACCATCTGGTCTTGTTCTCTGAGCTGGGGCATGCCTGAAATACTCAGATTGCATTTAACAATTTCTCTCTCTGGCCAAATTTAAGCTCTAGAGCTATTCTACATAGATTTCAGTTCATTCTACAATAACATAGAGAAAGTTTTCTTTGAGATAAACTTTTTCATTATCAAAGTCTGTTCATGGGATGACCACCCAGCAGGAGGAAAGCCATAGGGAATATGGCAGTGGACTTGAGACATGACATCCAATATAATGTTCAGGGGCTCTCCTTATTTACAGAATGCAATCTGTAGGAAAGATCTACAAATTCCAGTATCAAAAACGAGGTAAAAAAAAAAAAACGAGGTAAATTTCATATTACAATACTTAATAAACCATACAAGCTCTTCCAAAACTACAAATCAAAGGTCAGATTGAAGCAAGGAGCAAGAACATGAAATAGAGAAAGGATGGATATTACTCCCTTCTACATGAGCCTAGACTATTCAATTACTTAAGTCATCCATTCTTTTTTTTTTTTTTTAAGATTTTATTTATTTATTCATGAGAATACACAGAGAGGAGAGAGAGAGAGAGAGAGGCAGAGACACAGGCAGAGGGAGAGGGAGAAGCAGGTTCCATGCAGGGAGCCCGACATGGGACTCAATCCCGGTCTCCAGGATCATGCCCCTGGGCTGAAGGCGGCGCTAAACCGCTGAGCCACCTGGGCTGCCCAAGTTATCCATTCTTAAAAAATTAATTAATTCAGTTGGTCTTTGGGAAACTCCAATACAATGCCTTCCATAGTCAATAGTTGACTGGTCTCATAAAGTTAGAGTAACTTGTTGCAGGCTCATTTAGTCTTGAAGCTATGGAAAAAGAGGTGCTCTTTCAAAACTCAACTGACTTTCAGGAAAGAGGAGAGAATGATTTTCATCAATAACATTTATCTACTGACATGGCAACAAATTTAATTGAGTCACCAAAATTCCCAAACTTGTAAAAGTGAAGCAATTCAAAAAATTTTTTTGTTGACCATCTACCATGTCAGGCAAAAAGATCATTAAAGCAAGGAATGCGGGGATCTCTGGGTGGCTCAGTGGTTTAGCGCCTGCCTTTGGCCCAGGGCGTGATCCTGGAGTCCAGGGATTGAGTCCCACATCAGGCTCCCTGCAGGGAGTCTGCTTCTCCCTCTGCCTGTGTCTCTGCCTCTCTCTCTCTCTTTCTCTCTCTCTCTCTGTGTGTGTCTCTCATGAATAAATAAATAAAATCTTAAAAAAAATAAAGCAAGGAATGCTATCTTAGAATGGTAGATCAACTGGGGCCTCAGAAAGGGGGGAAGAGAGAAATTCAAGTGAATTACAAAAGTTGAAAGGGGTGGCTTTCCTTGGGGAACAAAAGGAGAAACATGAAACCAAACATCCCAGTTAAAATATTCACAGAAAAATTACTATGTACACTATCAACGCTCTTACCAAGAATATGAGAGGAAAAGAGAGGGGCACAGAGAAAATTCAACCCCAACACAATACTTTGGAAAAACAAGAATAATTCTCTTAAAAAAAAAAAAAAAAAAAAAAAAAACAGGCTTCCTGGCATACCAACCTCTCTGTGATTGCAGGGTGAAAACTGTAACATAAAAACCCAGTCCATAAGTGCCAGAGGAAAAGAAACTTTCCCAAATAACAAAATAAAAATAAACCTTCACTTAAAATAATATATTACACACTGGTGTAAACTGAAATGCTCTTGTCCATGGGTTGAGCTTATGAAACTCTTAAACACGAGCATGTAACACTAACAAACTATTTGACATTATTATTTGGGTTCAAAGACTCCCTTTTTCTAAATGTTTATAGCACCATACCAGTTATTTCAACTGAGCTGACACAATGAATTTCAAATGATCTAATACTTTTGACTTACCAGCGGATTAGCACATGATTACTCTGAGTAAAAGGATTATTATTACTGCTGCTCTAAGATATTAACACTTTCTGTAACACACTCTAAGGACGCTGTATAGATCACTAAAAAATGTGACAAAATACATGGGGGAAAGGGGATTTTTAAAAAAGGAAGGTGATAAGTGTTCTTCTCTTTTAGGTTTTCTTGCTTAAAATAAGGTGGGCCTCCCAATGGCAGAAGCAGCATTTTGCATTGATGCTTTCAATGGTTTACAAGTTACAAATAAGTAAGTCCAGTATTCAATGCACTTAAGAAATTAAACCACGTGTGGCCTTCTTCGCATGAAGATCAGGCTCCAAACAAAAACCCCCACTTTGTAATAGACAACTAATTCTCCTGTAATGAATGACAGAACACAGCATTAATGTACTTAACAAGACAGAGCTAAATTCAATGAAGCTTGACGCCATTTATATGAAAAAGGGTTACATTTGTAGACAGAGCCAAAGGGAGAGAGGATAATTCTGAATTAAGCAGCACAGCTTCTGCTCTGGTTTAGTCCTCTCGCAGGAAATAAAGATCATAGCTAAAATAGGACCCTTAAAACTGGCAGCAGCAAACAAAGCAAAATACCACCATATTAAATCCTAACTCTCACTGATGAAAAGGTAACAGCTAAAGGACTTTGCTTAGAGCCTCTACTGGCAAAAGTGCCACTTCTTTATAGCCTAATTCCTGGTCCATCAGAAACCTGCCTTTCTCTACCAGACTCCATGATATGCAATTCAGCTGGCACAATACACCATCACAGAAAAAAATCAGATAACCTGTATGATGTCTTACTACCTACTGAATCTTATGGATACATCATTAAATCAAAAGATGTGAAAGTAAGCCATGCGACAGAGAGTATGCTGAACAGATAAGTTGAGGTGGCTTTTTTGAGAGTTTTAGTGTTACATTTACCCTTGCTCTAACAAAAAGGTCCGAGAAGTCCTAGGGACACAAGTTGTTGTGGAAGTGTGAAAGTGTATGAATATGTGTGGCCATCACAACAAAAGATTTTTAAAAGCTTATGAATGAAATAAGGCTGTCTTTTTTTTTTCACTGTAAGTTCAGAAAATGGATTTTAAAGCAGAAAAATGGATTAAAAACATAACCTATGAATGATGCCAATCAAGCATGTACATTCTAAAAACACTTGATCAATTACTATACGTAGACAAGAGAATATTTGACTTCCTCTAGCAGGTTTATAGTAAGAACACTGACCTAAATAGCACCTTTTATGCATCTGGTGATATGACTTATATCTATAGGATGTTCTTACACACATGGAGGTAACACCACCTGGAATTGCTATACCTTGAGGCAGGGAAGCTTCGGTCTTCCTCTTCTCTCCCCTATTCAGTGTTATCTGGTTCTGTTGTTGTCACAGAGCCAGGGAATGAAGCTCTTCCAGAAAACTTACCCAAGATCAAACTGTGCCTGGTGACAGCAGTGTCCAGGCCATAAGTAATGTTCAAAGGATTCAACAACGCCTGTGACTGATCATTCTCTTTCCCTTGCCATCACCTGCTGATTTTGTCCAGGTGTTTTATGGCTATCTTGAGGATCTGGAGAACAGACAGAGGGAAGACTTTGCCAATTTCTTTTGTCTGGGATTGTGAATTCCTTACACAGATGGCGGACAGCCTTAGCTGGGGGCAGCGCCAGGCTATACTGCCTTCAACCTCCAAAGGGCAAAACAGAGGGAGACATTACCTTCTCCCACAACACTGCCTGTAACATGTCTGTGGTTAGCAAACTGAGACAGCATGGCTTCACAGGGAGTAAAGTGAAGAAGGAAGAAAGTCAACAAATAACTTGAAAATATTTACCTGTTTGACGTTTTACCAAGCATTTATTTACCAAGGAATCAAAACTGCTGATGAGACAGATGATTCCTGAACAAATACACTTCTATCAAAGATTCCTTACCCCAAGGTTCAGTTACTTTTTTCAATTATATGTCAAAGTCATCAGCTCTCTTAAATTAAGTGACTTTTAAATAGTGACTAAAAATCCAAATCAACTCTTTAGAACTATTATACTGCTGTACTAGAAAGAATGGACTGGTGTCTAACTACACCTATGATGTCTAATATGGTAGCCACTAGCCATATGTGGACACTGAGCACATGAAATGTGGCTAGTCCAAATTGAAATGTGCTGAAAGTGTAAAATAGACACTGGATTTTAAACAGTACATAAAGATGAATGTGAAATGTCTTGATATTCATATTAGTTACATATTTTTACATCTATTATACATGAACATAATGTTTGATACATTGGGTTAAATAATACATACTATTAAAATCAACTCAACCTGTTTCTTTTTACTTTTATAATGTGGCTCCTAGAAAATTTAAAATTATGCGTAAAATATTGGATGGTACTTGTCTAAACACTAGGACTTTTGTCCTTTTCAATCTATTGTTGGTTATTTGACCATGGTCGTCTTTAGCTTTCTGAGCCTCATCATTTTCAAATGAGAGGGATGGAAGTAAAGGATACAGATTCAAAATTTTACAGCTCCAAAAATCATAAAATTTTGTTTGCTTATTTTTTCAGACTTTCATTCCTAAATCTCAGGTCCATTTTCATTTGAACCTGCTCTAAAGAAACAATGAAGAATAATAGGAAAACAGGTGTTATTCATTAATAATTTACAAACCTACAGCTCATTCTGATGATTTTTTAAAAAGATATCTTTATGGGGAGCCTAGGTGGCTCATTCAGTTAACATCCAACTCTTTATTTCAGCTCAAGTAATGATCTCTGGGCCCTGGGATCAAGTTCCATGTTGGGTCCCAGCTCAGCTCAGAGTCTGCTTCTCCCTCTCTCTCTGCTCCTCCCACGACTCTCTCTCTCTCTGAATAAGTATTTATCTAGAGATATCTAGATATCTTTATCTATCTATTTATTCAGAGAGAGAGAGAGAGAGAGAGAAAGAAAGAAAGAGCAGGGAGGGACAGAGGGAAACTTATGGGGTCAATCTCACAACTCTGAGATCACAACCAAGTTAAAACCAAGAGTCGAATGCCTAACCAACTGCACCACCAAGGTGCTCCTCTGGTCATTTTTTAAACTAAAGTTTTTCAGAATGATTTGCATAATGTTTTTAATGTCTGCAAACTTAATAATCACAAGAGTCCCATCAGTGACCAACAACTCAACATGATATATAAAATAAAAAATATCTATGCCCTGGATGGATATGGATTTATAAAACAATGAACTGAGCTGCTTGTCTTGTAAGTTCAAACTTACTATCACTTGTACATTTGATTGCCTTCATCTAGCAAGAAGACTACCAGAGCAGATATACTCTACAGAAACTTCAGAAAAGCTTTAGTGGTTTCTCTACTAAATCACAGGAGGTATATCTTAAATTACAAGGTATGCCTGATCCTTCTTGGAGGCACAATTTTTGAAGCAATAGCTGAACCAATCTCATCAGTTATTACTAACTTTGTGATCATTCATGAAACACCTCCTCACACAGCTCTTGGGTGGCCAGGCTCAGAGAAAGGATATTTTTAGGAGGCTGTTGCTTCCACAATGTGTACTAACTGTTGGTGTTATGTGATTAAAACATGGCTATGGATGAAGAATCTAAAAAACAACAATTTCAGGGGACAATTTAAACACTTAATTACATGCTATTATTTCCCTACTACTCAGGCATGATGAACAACTTCATTCTCTAAGTTCCTCATTGGAAATAAACATTTTATTTTACAGGTTACATTGAGAATTCACTGCCTGAATTGTTTAAAGGAAATGGAAAACAGGAGGAGAAGATTCAATATAGGACAGAAATTCAGTATCTGTTTAGGACATGTATTCTTACCAAAATGATGGTGAAACTAAACCCCACATCCTGGCTCACAGAGAACCTTGCTGGAGTACATTACTGCATGTTTAAAACACACCTACACACACACACACACTCCCCTCACTTATGGATATATTCCAATAAATGAGACAGAAGGAGTAGTCAGATCTGTCATAAGAAATTGAAAGTACTACATACAAGAATCAGGAATTACAAACTGGGAGACAGAAAGAGTGTGTATTATACCACACTGAGTTACTTCCTGGTGTGATGTTTAAAATCTAATACATAGTTACCAAAAAAGAGCTATCAGTGAATTCTGTTATATTCTATGTATCCAATGGGGGGAAAGCACAAAATGTGGGAACTATGGACAGGAGTGAAAGATCCAAGTAAAGAGCTCAGGCAGATAGGCGCAACTAAAAAGTTAGCATGATGTGGCAAAAGCTAAGGAGTCTGCAGAGGAAACTATCTGAATGGCTTAAGCAATCACACACTGTAAAGCATTTCAGCGGACCATTTCAAAATTTCAAAATTTCCACATCATAGGTTAAAATGTAAGGCTGATTTTAAAGATATACAAATAAAACATTAATTGCAAATAAACTTACATGTAAATAAAATATTTATTTGCTTTTTAAAATTATTCCTAATGCTTAACAGATAAATACTAAAGTGAGGATGAATTAACTCATAGTTGCTCTTTTCTTGGCTAATAGCAGTGGTATGTGGGCCATAATGCCAATGGCTCCTACCAAAAGCCTTTGAGAAAATCAATGTAAAGCCAGTTTTGAGCTCTATCGTTAGTACACAAGATGAAAAGCAAAGCAAGAAACAAGGAGGGATGTTATCTTAAAAAATGGTTTACTGGGTCTTTCTGTACCTTTGTTTAATGTCTCTCAAATAACAAGACTTGCTTAAATATTAAACTTGGAAACCATATGATTTCAAATGATCATCTTATGCAATATTAAGTTTTAGTTGCCTAGCTGACAATTTCATAAGAGACACCAAATTTCTTTTTAAAATATTTCAAAATACTATTTAAAACTCTTAACTACCATGTTAAAAAAAATTGTATTTCTTCACAGTAAAGAGCTTCTTGAAACCACCAAAACATTCTTGCCCTCTAAATATCTGAGAATGGTCTCTTCATATGTTATTAATAATCCAAAGTATTCATATTAATGGGCAAACAATGAATATGCAGTTGCATGTGGGTTCATACCACAGAAGTATCAAAACCAAAACCCACCTTGACTTGTACTTGCCTGACATATACCTGCATAAACTACTTAACTATACCAAACTTTGTGTGTCTTACAGAAAGTTATATAAACACTCAGTATGGCAACAGAGATAGATATATGTACAAAGAAATACCTGCAATTTTAAAGGGGGAGGCAGAAAAAGTGCTCACACAACATAAAAGTTAATTTTACATTAGTATCATTAATATTATACTCACAGTGTAACAGCCAAATAAACCTTGTGCTTTAAAAACAAATCAGGTCACTCCAGCTGCCTGCTGCATTCTGCTAAGAAAGCAAAACCTACCATGCATAGCTAGTGTTGACACTCTTTCTCAATGACTTATTGTCTCTGGTCAACTTTTAAATCTTCCTTTTCCATATCTTCCATCAGAAACCCTCACTTGTAGAAAGTTACATTCGTGGCATTAAACACACATAAAGACTTTAAGGAATGGTTACAAATAGAAGTTATACTTTTTAAAGTCCTCGTTATTTCCCTAGTTTATTTGGGTATTTAAGTTTTTCTTTAAATCCAAAAAATATTTCTTTAAAGAATGGTCTTTGTGTGGCTGAAATTAGAATGCACACAAGATACTTTTTCAAGGCCAGCAAGCACTTCCTAACCAAATCCCCCACTTCCTTTGCTAGCTAAACATAACTCTTTTAAATGTGTACATCCTTTAAAAAGTTAGAAGGGAGTACCTCTCATGTAATAGCAGGCAGCTGGGAAGCCAATTGGTACAGTCCGCGTGCACATTTTAGAGAGCAGCTCTTTAACATTCAATAACTAAGTGGTAATTGGGCCCAGAAACATAAACTGTCAAACTGAATCAAAACCTCTTTGCTTTTCAGAGTATTATTTGTAAGATTATACTAGAATTAAATTTGAACATGCATCCACCCTATGCATTCAGTCAAATTATAAAACAAGAAAAAAAAATTGCCGTGCTTTCTTTGGATAAAATTAATGTCAGCTTTGTGTCCTTAAACCAGACCCGATCGGGAAATGAAATATGTTTAGTCCTGAAATAGTTGTGGTAATTCAATCCCTGCACTCTCCTTATTTTCTTGATGACAAAGAAAAACTCCCAACTGGCAGGGCCACCTGCACTGATTACTCCTCCATCCACACCCACAGAATATGAAAATGAGCCAATGATCATTAACCTTAATTTCTTCTAACATAAACCTCGGCTCTTTTTCAGTCTTGCTACTCAGGGAACCCCCCTGAGATACAGAAAAGGGATGGAGGGGGGAGAGAAATAAGGAAATAGGGAGTGAAAGCTCAGAGCAAAGGGGGTGGAAAGCAAATGAAAAATGGAATCCACTGGCTTTTAAAAACTGCACAGCTGGCTTATTAAACTTCATACAGCAAAGATGTTACGAAGATAAAGAGATTCTGAGGCATCACCAACTCTCTGGATAGCGGAATATGCTCCTGTCCAACCCTCTCCTTCTGAGCAAACAATAAGAAAGGATGCTTCCTCTCCGCCCCCTCACTCCTCCACCCAGACATCACTACAGAAAGAGAGCAAGCAATAAAAGATAGGTCTGGACAGCAGGAATGCAGGTGTGGCTGTAAGATCTCCAGGATGAGGACCAAAGGGCCTCAACAGCCAGGGAAGAGATTTCCAAGGTGAGTACTTCAAATACAGTGTTGAATGCATCACACCTTCTGGTCATTCACATTCAAGTATCACCAACTGGAATCATTTTAATTCAAGCTGTGTGGGGCTAGATCCCACTGGCATTACATCATCTTCTAATGGATGAGGAGCTAGTTGGGGCCCTAAAAAGAAACACAACCAGGAGGGGAACAGGAAAATTTCAGAAATAACAGTCTCTTCTGCACATGTGTATACTGAAAATTATCTTATGTTTGCCTACAGACCTAAGCAGATTGCCCAAAAAGATTGTAAGACCATGAAAATGAGGAACATATCAACATATCAATGTATGCAACTACACATAAGCCTCTGTAAAGCATTCATGAAGCTGCAAGAAAAACAAACCTTAAAAATCATTACACTGCTAAGTGAAAGCAAAAAGTCTTTAAAATGTGTTTTTTTTCCATTAGAAATACTGAAGGCAAAGGCAAATAAATGCTTAAGGAATATAACAAAAGTATAACTGTATTACCTGGAAGTGTATGACAAGATGTTTGTTGTCCACCCAGCACAGATAGAACAACTGTGATCACACACTTATCTCCCCTCATTATTTCAGATTCAAATCAAGTGGCAGCCATGAGGAGGGTAAGGCAGAGTCAGGAAAAACCAACAAAAACAAAAACCTGGCCACCATTTGGTACTGGATTCTGCCCCACGATTTAAGCTAAAAACCTGGCTCTGGGTCATTCAGTGTTCACTGTCTTCTTGCTTAGCCTCCCAACTGTAAGAGACGAGCGCCTATGTATCACCCTTCCTTTGGTTTTTCTCTCCCCATTCTCCCACCCCCACTCAGGCTGTCAAGGGTCAATGGTCCTCACTGCAAGTAGGGACAGAGTACTGAAGTATCTGGTGCCATGAGTCATCTTAATAGATACTCTAGCTGCTGTCTGTGACCCAGCAGTGAGCCAAGATAGCAGGGCTTTTAATAAAGCAGCACTTTTGCACACTCACAGCCTGGTTAATTTAATACCTGCCGCTTGTTTACCAAACAGCACAGGCATGTCTCCGTGTCGATAACTTCCCAGTGACAGTGAGGCGACTGAATCTGGGCACGGAACAGATGCACCTTTTTACGCTCTGTTAAACCGTGTCACAGACTACAGCCCCTGAGCGCATTCCTTTATTTATGCTGCAGCCAGTTGAGCTAATTGTCAGAGACAGACCTGGTTCTAATTCTGCAGAGTCCAGCAACTGCAGAAGTACATGTGCTGAGGCATGAATGGTGCAGAACTCTTTTACAAGAGCTGAAAAACAAAGTCCGAGGGTAGAGGCATAATCTGCCCATGTTTGACCTAGAGAGACTTCAAAAATGTCACATATCTGAATGGCAGGTTTCTAAGGGTGAGGACAAAGAAAACCGTTACAGCAAACGCCCACGTACAGAGAACAACAGGGCAGAGACGCATTCATTTCTCAGATGCCGGTTCAGGATTGTGCAGTTGTAAAATATTCACATGCATAAAAACTACCTGATCACAGGCCAACAATCAACAGAGCTCACACCGACAGTCCTGGTCGATGCCACGACTGATCATTTCAGATACTACGAAGCAAGCCCCTTAATGATACCAAAATCACGAGAAAGACCAGTCCCTCACGGATCCAGCCATACAACTTCAGTCGGCTTGATCGCGTGTAGACAAAGGAACTCCCAAGTATTGTCCTCCTCACACTCTGTAGTATTAGAAGTGTTTCCTATTAGCTGTAATACCATACTCATATTTTATCAGTAGCAAGAGTTCACTCCAGTTAAAGTTCGTCACCCGTCATGGGCATTTTTCAGCAAATTAATGTCTTTTACTTGCATGACTTCTCTTCATATTATAATTTGGGGTTTAAACGGATCATAATACTTTACAGAAAAGAAAAAGAGAAAAAGAGCTCAGTGTTGATAATTTTTACTACTTATGACTAAATGACCTCAACTGAGGAATAAAAAATTAAGTCATTTGTCTTATGGGGTCCAGAGGACATTTTATGGTGCACAATTTAGCTAATAATGGGTTGGGGCCAATCCTTAACAAGTCACATGTTTCCATTGTCCCTTCACCCCCTGCTTATGTTTTTACCACATCCTAACAAAAACATGACCAGAACTGGTGAAAAACATACGGTTCCAACTAATGAATCACATACTTTCCCGCAAGTACAGTAAGTACTACCAGCTGTGTGACAGCCTTGCTCTGGCAGTGGAACCAGCGGAGAACAAGCCGGCCCATCTGAAAGCAGCTGTATTGAAAAACCACAAGCAATATAAGTGTGTCTGCCTTCTCAGAGCGGCTTTGTCTCTGTTCTGTGTCTCTGCTCTGTCCCTAAAATATGCCAGCCATCTTGTGTAGAGAAAGTTTCAGAAATTTCAGGGGTAGAGACAAATTCAAACAACTTCAGTTTTTACAAAGTACTGTCACTTTGTCAAGTGGAATGCCATAAGAAATTTTAAAAATACACTTTCCTCCCACATTCATGTTCTGATGTGCATCTTTGGGGACTTGCCTTTAGACTAAAGATTATGCATACCCATGTATCTAAATAAGGGGGATGGGAGGCAGGAGGAGGAACAGCACAAGATCCAGCCACTTACAGACAGGCTGGCGAACGCGAACACATACAAACACACACTCAGAACAATTCGCAGATTATCAACTTATGCCACAAGCTACTACAAAAATTCAAACCTGCCATTTATATAACAATAAGCTTCATTTGTAACCACAGAGCATTCTGAAAAAATTCCCTGGCAAGCCTCAGATATTTTTACACAAATGAACTTTTCCTTTCTGTGAAACAACATTCAAATGGATAAACATTACTGTTAAAGGGAAAGAAAGTCCAGCAGCATTAAGTCTAGAAATGTAAGTGGAAATGGTAGGATTTTTTAACCTTTATTGTGTGTGAAAGCAATAGCTAATAAAATTTAACCAATATTATCAAATGATCAGTAGCTTTTATGTAGCACACAAGGACCATTTCAGGCTTGCTCTGAGAAAAAGAAATACCTAGAGTTGTCATTCTTGGCTTTTCCAATGTTTCAATCAGGAAACAAAAATGGTGAAGAAAAAAAAATTTTTTTGGCAAGTGTTTTAAATGCAGGGAAATCACACATAAGGACTAATTGGGAGGGTCTGCTTTTAATGTTTGCCTTATCAATTAATTTAGCCAAACAAATTATTCTAAGCTTTTATTATAAAGATGTTCATCCAGTAAAAACCTAATACAAAAGACACATTAACACATCTTTTCTTTCTGTTTATACTTCAGTTCTATGAATAATTTTTGTTTTTAGTGAAGCTATTATTATCAGTGAAATACTTAAAGAATGGTCAGAAGAGTCATTACGTTAATAGTGAAAACCTTGGCCCTTAAAAGGTTTAAATGCCTTCTGAATGAATTTTGCTGTGCCTGTGTTTAGGGGAGTTCAGGGTTGTGTTGGTTAAAGGTAAGTGCTCAGGTTAAACCCAGAAGTTACACCTACCCATATGGTTAGATCAAGGGCAAGATTGAGAGCACTGATAGTATTGGGAAAAGAGCAAATAGTGGACATATATTCAGGCATGAAAACAAGCCTTTTCAAAGATTCACTAAAATGTGAATTTGAAAAACAATACACTGATAAATAAGACTTATGGTTTTTAAAAAATGACTAGTTTATAGCACTCTCAGTTCATAGTAAATCTAATAAAGAATGCTAGTCTAAGAAGGAAACCATCCAAAACTGATTATGAATATTACATAATGAAATCTATCAAGAAAGAACTATAGTTAAGCCAAACATGATAAAGTTACTATGAAATCATTAAAACTCATACTAATTCATCTAATGATAAAATTATAATATATTGATAATCAAAAAGCAGCTTATGAAGCAGTATACATTTTAAAATGAATGCAAGTAAAAGGACAAAATACTCTGAAATAATACCTCCTACATGGACAGAACTATTGGCAACAGTTTCATTGTTGTTAAGCTCTTTTTTCCAAATTTTGTTTATTTAGCATAAACTACATGTAAAAAATACAAGTTCAGAGTTTTTTTTCCAATGTGATAAATTTGATGATTAAGAGATCTAATAATAATAAGACTTCTGGTCTTCACTAATAGTTACTCTTTAAAACTATGTACTGTAAGAAATGTGGAGCTTCTGTCAAAAATTGAAATTTTTGTTGTTGTTGTTTTTGTTTTTTTTTAGATTTATTTATTTATTCATGAGAGGCACAGAGAGAGGCAGAGACACAGGCAGAGGAAGAAGCAGGCTCCATGCAGGAGCCTGATGCGGACTCAATCCCAGGACACCAGGATCATGACCTGAGCCAAAGGCAGACAGACACTCGATCGCTGAGCCACCCAGGCATCCCAAGTTTCTTTGAGTAATTGTTAAAATCTCCATTGTATCATTTGTGTGTATTTTCTTTGTAAAATCTAAAGACAAGTACTAGGGACATCCGGGTGGCTCAGTTGGTTAGCTGTCTGGCTCTTGATTTCAGCTCAAGTTATGATCTCCGGGTTATGGAATCAAGCCCCAGGTTGGGCTCCCCTCTCAGCAGCAAAGTCCGCTGCTCTCCCTTTCTCTCTGCCCCTCCCCGCGCTGGCATATGTGCTCCTGGGAGCGTGTGCGGGTGCACGCACATGCACACACACACATTCTCTCTCTTAAATAAATAAATAAATAAACAAACAAACAAACAAATAATAAAATAAAAAATAAAGTACTAAATTTACTTGTGTCCCCAGCCCAAATTTCCCAAAGGTATGCTTTCATAATTTGAGCTACACACTTGCCTTTGCTAATTCAAACTTCACAAAATTAACAAACCATAGATCTAAATCTTTACCTTTCTAATAAAAATAATACTTTTAAATAGAACTTCTAATTACCAGCACTCTCATAAAATAAAAGCCCATGGCCACCACTGAAACACCATTCCTTTATCCTTAAACACAGCAAGCTGCTTTGCAGAACCCCATCCAGGGTCCTTGGTAGTATGTGATACTATAATGGGATCACTGCAAGAGAGCAAATCTACAAAATATGCTAATCTAGGTTGCAATGTGGCAGAAATATCTAGATTAACAACAATACTCTCATAATACAGAATTTAGCATCATAAAGAAACATTCAAACTTTTCCATTCTGGGATTTCTGAGAGCACTGGTATGGACTCCTTTGGAATTAATTATTTATTAATTAATTTATGATTTTATTTATTTATTCATGAGAGAGAAGAGAGACAGGGGAAGCAGGCTCCATGCAAGGAGCCCGATACTGGACTCAATCCTGCAACTCCAGGATCACACCCTGAGCAGAAGGCAGACGTGCAACCACTGAACCACCTAGGCATCCCTAGAAAATATTTATTGACCAATTACCATGGCCCAGCATTGTGTCTGTGTTCAAGTTTGAATAAATATAAAGAGAAGCTATTATGAGATTTTGACATTCATAATTTTGACATGCTGTCTAGGTGTTTAGAAATCCACAGAGAACATTCCAGAGAAACAGAGGAAAGGCATTAATTAACTCATCTGAGGCTTTGGAAAGACTTCAGGGAAAAAGTACAACTTATTGGCAGGTTGAGGAATAGGGAAGAAGGTGGACACCATGGGAGAATGCTCAATGAGGGAATACCACAGAATCAGCGGACAACTACAAGCTGGTTTGTGCTGCTGAGGCATGAAGAGACAAGAGCTGGAGAAGGAGACAGGATCTACTCACAGAAAATTCCAACTGTACCTTTAAGACCTTCTAAGTCCCCTTCCTCTAATGAAACCATGAGATCTGTTCAAGCTGCACAGCTCCATTCTCACAAGAGTGAGCACTATCTACCTCATCAGGGTGGTGGGAGGGGGGGTGGGGACAAGAGGACTATGACAAACTAACTGCTCCTTTAACTTCCCTTTTATTTAAAAAAAACAAAAAACAAAACACTGACTGAACACCTATGTACCAGGTACTGTTTCAGGCACTGAAAATTAGGAATAAACAGTCTTGTTCCTTGCTGTTCATGGAGCGTACTTCTGTGGATACCTCATTAGCTAATAATTTCTTAAAAGCATAAACAAAAAATCTGGCATGGCCCTCTATGTCTTTTGGAACCTGAAAGCAAACAAAGACTAAGATAAAAAGATTCTGCATAGGGACAACCTGGGTGGGTCAGCGGTTGGGCCCCTGCCTTCGGCTCAGGTCGTGATCCTGGGATCCAGGATCGAGTTCTGCATCAGGCTCCCTGCATGGAGCCTGCTTTTCCCTCTGCCTGTGTCTCTGCCTCTCTCCTCTCTCTGTGTTTCTCATGAATAAATAGATAAATCTTTAAAAAAAAAAAAGAGAAGAATCTGCATATGTAAAAGCACAATGTTCCCGAATCATTTTAAGTCAGACTGATAAAAACATAATAAAAGAGAACAATTAGTCAAGATATTGCTAATTGCAAATATTAGCATATCGGACCAATCAAACTTTGGAAAAATTATTCTCTTCATATGGTAACAGGTACAACCAATTCATATATGCCACAACACACACAATGCACACTTAGGTCTAGACTAAACCTCTGTTCACCCATTATATTGGGGATGTGCTGCCTTATCTTTGGCAGAGATACAATCCCAAGGCCCAATTTCACACATTTAATTCATAAGATAACAGATAAAAAACACTATAATGCAAATTTTGACACCAGTCAAGTTTTAGCACCAACATTTATGCACAAGTCTATACCCTATAAAAGCCACTTTCTCAATAATGCCTAATGCAATACCCCTGGGGAAAACCATATAATAGAGTTTTATAGGAGGGCAGGTTTCTTAATACCAGCTGGTAATATTTGGGCCCTGAACCATGCGAACTGATCATATTAAAATCCAGATACTAGCTATTATATCTAAAATTGTTGCTTCATTCATATTTAGCATGAAGAGGAGTCTATCTAAAGCAGGCTCTATTTAATACAATGTGGTTTTAATTGGAGTCTGTTTTAGATGAGCCACCTGTATTTCATCTTTTTAAAATTATCCATAATTTTCTGCACAATTTGCCTCTGCAACATAACGAATAGCAGTTAGTTATAGATTATTGCCATTGTTTAGATGTCTAAGAAGAGAAGACAAAACTCTCTATTTACTGAAACACAACAGCCCCATACCAAAAAATGAAAGTAGGAAACTAGGTATCTGCCTTGTTCCAGTACAGGGGTGAACAAAGTCATGTATATGGAATTATTCTTGAACCTTACCTAGAAAGATATCAAATAAAAGCCCTATTATTCTTGCTTCATCGTGACTACTCTATAGCCCAGTGCTACAATAACTAAAATCTCACTTTCTTTTCTATTCAAGAAGAGCCTCTTTCTCTTTGAACATTTCTAACTCTGGACAGTCCACTGCCAGCTACGACCTCAAATAACTTTCTTTTAGTGCTATGGCTCTATTTTGGAATTATTTTTACTTAAATATATTCACAGTTTGTTTCCAAATAAAACCATTCAAATGCTTTATATCATGTCACTATTTTCTAGTTTTTATCAGCCTAATAATTATTCAAGTTTTCTAAAATATGAAATATCATCATCATAATGATTCTAATAATGAAGACCCAAGTAAACATCAGTTTGCAAACTAAAGGGTATTTGTGTAATGCCTATAACAAGAACCACATAACAAACACCTAACAACCAACTTTCAAAGATGATTCATTTAATCTACCAAAATCATACCCCAAAGTCAATAGCCAAAGTCAGAATTGTCAGTGGGTATCATATACATTAAAACTGTTTTTCAGGGGCACCTGGGTGGCTCAGTCAGTTAATCGTCTGCCTTCTGCTCAGGTCATGATCCCAGGGTCCTGAGATAGAGCCCCAGGTATTCTCAATCCCCCATTTATATCCCTGCTCAATGGGGAGCCTATTTCTCCCTCTCCCTCTGCCTCCTGCTCCCCCTGCTTGTGCTCTTGATTTTTCTGTCAAATAAATAAAATCTTAAAAAAAAAAAAACAAAAAACTCAAACCCAAAACTGCTTTACATCACTTGCTAACCTTGGGCCTGCTGTAGGCTATTTAGCAGGGATAAAGTGTCACAATCCACTTAAATGTGCTACCCAGTTTTCTCTCTATGCTTACCAGCTAATGGAGGGGATTCCTTTTTTTGTTTGCTTTTTTGTTTTTAAAGATGAAGGTGATTTCTAATTAGTTTCACAACAGGACTCATACTCACCTTATCTTTTGACAGAACTGTTTATATAAATTATATCCCCCAACTCTGATTATATCCACCGTGCTCACTCAATGGGCTTAAGTACACTAAAGAAATAGCACCTTTCTTTTTGGAAATGTCAATGTAGTATTTTCTCCAAGATATCCATTTCTCTACTATTAAGTTCTTTAAAAAAAAAAAAAGATTTTATTTATTTATTCACAAGAGACATACAGAGAGAGGCAGAGACACAGGCAGAGGGAGAAGCAGGCTCCCTGTGGGGAGCCCGATGCGGGACTCAATCCCAGGATCCCGGGATCATGACCTGAGCT
Source organism: Canis aureus (assembly GCF_053574225.1). NCBI lineage: Eukaryota > Metazoa > Chordata > Mammalia > Carnivora > Canidae > Canis > Canis aureus. The sequence goes on from NC_135620.1 coordinate 38,275,863, forward strand.
GCAGGCAGAGACTCAACTGCTGAGCCACCCAAGCATCCCTCTATTAAGTTCTGACCTTGCTTTGTCTTCTCCCCTACTTACAACATTTTTAGGGGCATAAATAACTACTATTATTTTTCCTAATTTCTCCAAATAAAATTGTTACAATTAGTCACATGAAATCTAAATGTCTGCCTAGAAATAATAAACTAAATACAATTATTATGTTAAAGAACAGTATATCTAAAAATCTGGTCTCAGAATTATTGCCACTCAGTTACCAAAACCATCCTATGAGTAGACCTTCAAATATATCATTCTTAAACACCAAAGTCAGAGCCCAAGAATCTGCCTCCAGGAGTAGTATATACTACAGTAAGGAGGAAAAAAACTCACCTAACTACAAAAGGTCCTTTTCTTTTAATCCAATCCAATAACATCAGAAATTTCTTTCCCTACTCTATCACGGGATTTGGAGTTGGAGTTCAGTAACACTTCATAGAAACTATTATTAACGTGGTTGGTATAAATTACATATAGCATACCCTTTGTTCTATATAAATTATATAGCATATCCCATATGGAAACTATATTTTTATGTTAATCAATGTTTAATAAACACTAGAGCTGAAGTTATTTGTAGCAGTTTCTCTTGTTTTTGTATAATGCTGCACTACTTCTGCAATTTGTCTACTTGGATATTTTAGTCTATGAAGCCAATGCTCTTCAATTTTCTCACTATGGTTAAAAAGGGGTTAATTTTATCCCATGTTGTATCAGTTACAAGATAACTGAGCTCCTTTAAAGACATCATCATAAATCATCTTGATCCAGAAATTATTCTGAACATTGGTAGGTAACAATGCTCTTGCATGAGCATCCTTATTTGTGGACGTTACTAATTAATTTTGTTTATTTACTTTACAATTTTATGTCTTTTTTTCCCCTTGGTCTGTCACATAAAATTTATTAGCCAATGTACCACAAGCTATAACTAGCTGTATTTACTATTTTATAATACCTTGATAACAGCAAGTATTTTTCTATTTTAGTAAGCACAGTCTTTATGTTAGAATGTTGTAAGAATATACAATTTTACTGAGAAGAAAAAAAATTAGTAATTAGGCCAGTCTGAATTAATACTGCAGATTTTTGCATGTATGCACAAGATATAATCTGAAGTTACGTATTTCAAAATGGGAAGGACAATTCTACTGCATGGATTTTTTTTTAGCCAACTCTTAGAGACTCCAACAAGCTAAATGTATTTTTGGACAAAATCCTAAAATAAACTCAATAGATAAATAATAGAACTTTTTTAGATATGGTGCCTTAGGGATCCCTGGGTGGCACAGCGGTTTGGCGCCTGCCTTTGGCCGGGGGCGCAATCCTGGAGACCCGGGATCGAATCCCACATCGGGCTTCCGGTGCATGGAGCCTGCTTCTCCCTCTGCCTGTGTCTCTGCCTCTCTCTCTCTCTCTCTGTGACTATCATAAATAAATAAATTAAAAAAAAAAAGATAGGGTGTCTTAGTGTCATTACCTAGTTTTATTTTTTTAAGATTTTATTTATTTATCTATTTACTTATTTATTTGAGGGAAAGAGAGAAAGAGCATGAGTGAGGGGAGGGGCAGCGGGAGAGGGAGAAGCAGACCCCCTGCTAAGCAGGACCCTGGGATCAAGACCTGAGTGGAAGGCAGAGGCTTAATGGACTAAGCCACCCAGGCATCCCCATTATCTACTTTTTAAAATGGGTTTCATCAATACACAGGAGAAAGAAAAACTGCTTATTTAAAATATCACTAACAAAACTTCCTACACTACACATGACAAGGAGTAAGGGGTCCAAGTGGAAGGCAATAAAAGGAATAAAAGGACTCCCAGCAAGTAAGAAAGGAGATAGATTATAAAGGGCTTTTGTTTGTTTGTTTTCTAATGTTGAGAGACTGGGAGCAATTTAAACTTAAGATACTCAAATTTTGCACAAAGAAAGTGGCAAAATAATCCTAGGAATGTTCCTTGGACTATTTTAGAATATTAGAATTTGGAGAACATTAGGAGATATGAGTCAACGCACCCAAACACTAAATTAAAGTTTGAAATCATATTGGCATATTGATCATAAAAAATCATAATGCTGCAAGGAAAAAAATACGATACAAAAAAAAAAAGAATAATCAGCTGTGGCTTATTTTGCAGGAAGGTGCATGTTTTTAGAGAAAGCCTTCTTTTGTCTGTCTAACATATACATCTATACACCATGAAGCAGAGCTAAAAGAGGAATACAGAAAACAGTAACAGATTCCTAACCCAAAGAATACCCCCAAAAATATCTGAAAGAAGTGATAAATTTTGGGGTTACTTTGCCTTTTCTTTTTTCCTTTCTTCAGCCAAGCTACTGGAATTCTATATCTCACTCAGCACATCCTCACAATAAGCCAAACAGGTAGGATGTCATTTGAAGCCACGTCTCTTACTTATTTAGTAAACAAAAAGTGTTGATGTAAAATCTGGATACAATTTTAAATCGTTTGTTCTATAATTATTCTATGATTTAAAAAAAAAGCTCAAGCACTGCTTTCCTAGCTAATGGGAAAAACAGGTTAGGGGACCTTAAAAATAAATCCTGTTGTGGTTCAAAGACAACTCTGATTTTTTTCTTCTTGCTGTCTATGTAGGGGCAAATTTGTTTCTTCATTTTTAAAATCATATCCTTATGGCTTTCATTAGGCACATGAAGGCTACAGAATTAATTTTGTGTTCAGAATTACTCAATATGAAGCCCTATATAGGAACTCATATGGAAAATGATGCAAAAGAAGAGACTTCTTGAGGTGCCCGATGGACAAGCAAACTTTAAAAGGGCCATAAATTCTCCTTAGTATCCATGGATTCAGACCTAAAGTGAGATTGGAGTCATGTGAGATGTTGTGAGAGATTCGACAAGTTCTCAGAGTGTAAACAAGTTGTGATGTCATCTGACATCAAAGCCATCTATACAGAACATGCTGGGGCAAGCCTCCACTAGGGAAGACCTGCCTGCATCAAATGGATGGCTCTAGTCCCCCCAAATAACCCAAGGTGTGATTTAAATTGCAACAGTATATAATAAACCTGCGATTTATCACACTAATTCCAAGTGTTCACAGTCATAACTAAATTTCTGTGGCTGCCCCCAAAATTATATTAGTAGCTTATATAAATAATAGCTTAAAAATGCAGCAGCCCCATGTATTTCAAAGACATGTAAACACAGCTAAGTGTTTAACACACCTGCAGAGTGGAATAGGTCTCACCTATTTAAGGAGAGCTTACTAGCTACTAGAAAATTTAAATATACCAATGGAATAAGATTAAAAGAAAAAAGGAAACAGACATCTGCTGCATCAAAGGTGAACAATAAGTATCAGGCAAGGAAAAAAAGTACATAAATTCAAATGTTAAGAATACTGTAGTATAATTTACAAATACATAAATCCAGTCAAATACATAAATCTTAAGTACCCAGCAAGAATATACTTTGGAGGAAACACAAAAATCAGAGACTGATTTTTTTTTCTTGCTTTGATTTTTATACTGAGGTGTGGCTGATAACAAAATCACTGGGACATTAAAGCAACTATAATTAGCAGTGGTAACTCTAAGCAAGATTGAATCCACCTCCCAAATTTTAAATGATTGCTTCAAGCTAAATTTCTGGGAATTTCTTTGGTCTGGTAATCAGTCTGGGAGTCTTGTAGGAACAAGCTTTCTCGTGATATTTCCACTGCCTCGTGGTTTCTGGCAAGGTTGAGCTGTCTACAGAAACAAGATTTTCTAAGAGTGTCTTGTTATTTCCATTTCCTATCTCAAATGAAACCAAGTGTATGTGGACAAAAATGTTAAAAATACACACACATGCAAACTTTTCATTATCAAGTTTATTTCTAAATCCAGTTAAATAAAATTCATCAACAGTGGTTCTGAAGACTCAAAGCAGATCTAGCTGTACTAGTTATTGAATAAAACAGAAAACTTCTAAGAAATGAACTGAATAACTTTCTATTTTAAAAAAAGTAAGTTAAATAAGATAAAATAAAAGTTATTCTCACCACCATGCCAGCAATAAGAATGTTTAAGACATAAGACATATTAATACACTAAGCACCCCAAAGTCTTAAAAATACATGGACCTTTCCAAAACATGATTCTTCAGATTCAGATTCTTAGCTGCACGCCTTAAGTGGCCTGTCTCTAATTACCTTTAAACTTTTATATATAGCACACATTGTTATGCATTGTGCCATATTCCACTCACAAAAGTGTATTCCAAGAAAAAGATGCCCTTAAAAAAACAAAATTCACTTTTTTCATCTATTAAAATATGCCGAACAGACAATAATAAACTCTGAAGGGAATGGGATAGTATAATTTTTTAATGTTTCCTTTTCCATTTATTTTAAATAAATACAATCCAGTCTATTTCTAAATGCCCACAAAAATTGCCTCAACTAAGACCACTGGATAGGATTTATGATTCTTGGCAGGAAATCTAGTACCTAAACACAATGATAATATAAATTTCAAAAGTTAAAGATAATAATTAGACATTAATCATGCCTAGGATAGCAATATAACTTCAGGGTGATGATTCACTTATTATTGATCTATCTGTGTAAGATATTTAGAAAATGTGAGGTTTAAGGAACTCTCATAAAGAGAAAAAAGTATAAAGGATGTCATGTGTAACAAGCTATTTTTCCTGAAACTTTTCCTCAGTGCTGACTTAAAAACTTTTGAGGTTATGAAAAGAAAAAAACATATTTATTTTTATAAAAACAGAAGTTAATAAAGGACTCTGTGATGACACTTCAGAAAACATTTCATCAAAAAAAATTTTTAGGGACGCCTGGGTGGCTCAGGAGTTTAGGGCCTGCCTTTGGTCCAGGGAGTGATCCTGGAGACCCAGTATCGAGTCCCACAACAGGCTCCCTGCATGAAGCCTGCTTCTCCCTCTGCCTGTGTTGTGTCTCTGCCCCTCTCTTTCTCTTTCTCTCTCATGAATAAATAAATAAAATCTTTAAAAAAAAAAACAATAAACAAAACAAAACAAATTTTAGTCTAAATAACAGAAATGATAAGAATTCAGATTCACGGAAATGCTATCATTGGCCTCCATAAAGTATGTGAGCAAGTCATGGCCATTTTATTCTAATATTAAATTTTAGTATTAGCTTACTAATTACCAACATCTAGAAAAGAACAAAAGCTTACTGTCTGGTCTATTTAACTTTTGTAGGCATAGGTCTAACACATATTTCAATAATGATTTTAAGTTGTAAGAAGTAATTACACCCTCAGTGCACCACTGCTGAATGCTATTTATTCTCTCTTTATTATCTTTATCTGTTAGGGTTTATTTAATTCTGTAACAAGACTTTCTATTTTCCTTCCGACAACAAAAACAAACCTTATGGCATTACAGTTAAAAGGCAAAGGTAAAAAAACCTCCAAAGTTGGATTACATTTTGCTCCTGGTAGTGACAGTTTGAGTTTTCTTTTACTTTTAAAGGCCAATTTTTATTTTTATAGGTATATGAACTCATTTCCACTATACAGCTTCTAATGATTATAAATTAAATGTAGCAATATAAAGATCTTCATAAAAACTAGAGGCCAATGAAGTATCTGATATACTTCTGTCCTTAATCTTGCCAAACTACATTACCGGTTAAGAAAATTAACCAAAAGAAGAATGCTAAGTCAACAGACTACACAATCCAACAGCAATGGCTGCATGTAAAATAAATGCAGTGGTTATGTTAGAATGAATCAGGAAACCAAATATTCAAAGATAGATGAATCTTCTTTTCCTTCTTCCCTCTTCACTGGCACCCCCCAAGCTACAACCATAATTTCCAACACATTTTCTATCCAGACTATCTATATACAGATACCTGAGATACCTGAGAGTTCATCTAATTTTGAGACCTTCACAATGTTTAACAAAACACATGCAGGACAGAACCCTTTCATGTTAGAAAATGGCAATTATTAACTACTAATTTTCAACTAAATTTTCATTTAATAGTTTAATAGGTTAATAGTTTCCTCAGAAAGCAGAGAATTCCCTGTTCTTATTATGTGTTTAACATTTCAAATTATACAACCCTATTAAGAGGTCATTCTATTAAGATGAGCAAACTTGTAGAAAACACCCAAGTATATGCAAGAAACGGTGAGGGCTAGCTTGCTGTGAATCATGAACCTTATGGGTGCATTCTAAAAGATTTTAATAACCCTGTAGGCCTTCAAGAAGATCCCAATGGAAGGCATCAAATATGTGAACTTTAGCTTACAGTATAACCTTCTAGCTGATGAAGAGCCCAAACTGGGCATCTGAACACATGGAATCAAGACCTAGATACATCCCTCATGGTTATGAGATACCAAGCCTCTGAATTTCAGGAGCTTCATGCTGACAATGAAACCAGCACTATCATCCTATTTCTTTAGAAAGGTGCAATGAGAACTCGAGCCATAGTTTGCGGTTCTAAAAGTTAAGATATTATCATTGTGAGCATTTACAGATGTACCAGGATGTCAGTACAGGAAATTAGAAGCTCAGAATAAGACCTATAAAGGCTCATGGAGAAACACGAGGATTGGCGGATAAAGTAACTACTGGAAAAGGACAAAGAATGAAGGCTTTGGTCTTATACTATAGAAATCAATTTACCATAAATATTAATTCCCTAACAAGTTCACTGTTTACTTTTTAAACTTTCCTATTATAATACAAATACATATACCAATTGTACTATGTACAGTATTTGATTATTTTTTCTAAATACTTCAGATTGCAAATCATTCAAAAACATCAGTGAGAAGATTAAAATAAAGCTTTCAAGAAGATCTTAAATTGTGGAAGAAAGGTACTGGTCACATGGGTGTGAAATCTCTTCTCCTTTATAAAATTGTTACCCTTCCCACAACTGGAAAACTTTAAAATCCATACTAAGTAAACTTGGTAAGGCACTTCCTAGATAATCTAAAGTGAACTGTTATTACTATCATGAAACTGTTTATCCCAATCTATTGCCTTTATTTAATTTCCTGTTTTTTTAGTCTAATTACCAAACAGTCTCTCATCACTAAAAATTTCTGTATTAAAAAAGTATTAAGATGCAGGTTGAATAATTTATTGTACTAAAGATGCCTATTATCATATAAGTGCCTGAAATCGGTGGGTCTCTAGCTGATATCTCTAAAATTTCTATTATACAGTAATTCTAGTCCAAATAAATGCTGCACTCCAATGGAGGTATAAAGATTAAATGAAGTAATGCATATACAAACAGAACTGTCTGAAATCCTTTTCTGGAACAAGCCAAGAAATAATAGGAATCTACTTAGGGTGGTGTTATTTAACGGAAGGGCCATTTTCCTGTTTGCTGTTAAAATTTAAAAGTCACCAACTAATATCTACCAACTTACTGGTTAAAGATTTGTTCTCCACAATAAGTAAACACCCAATGTAGCAAGTTACTAAGCAACATTTATAATCTTATTTCTACCTCCTCATCATAGTTAAGACTTACCATCACAGTTCATAAGCCAAAATAAACAGTAACCATAATTCTAAAACACTTATCTTACATGTTACTAAAATATTACCTTGCCAACCTGCTCTTTGCACTTCCCTACCTTCAACTTGAAATTACTCTAATACAAGTTTTGGTTTTTTACTTTGAAACTTTAAAAATGTGTGCATAAAGAATTTTTTTAATTGAACAGGAAAAAAAAAAAAAACAACCCTGTAACATTCAACAAGTCTGAACAGCATGCTGCTTTAGAAGTGCTGTTTTAGGCAATGCCACAGTGGCTTCTGATTCTAGCCTAAGAAACCTCCAAGGTTCTTTCACATGACACTACTAAATACTGCCACCCACACGTGAACTCTCTTTGGAAGGTAAAGTGCATACTTTAATATATTCCTCTTTACTGCATAGCTTTCCTTATTTCCTCAGTCATAAAACAATACAAACCATTCTATAAGACCAATGACCAATCCACTCCTCCCACAGCATCCACCTCATTTTTTTTTTCTTTTACTTCTGTAGACACAAAAATCTTTGAGGCAAATCTACAGTCACTTGCCAAGTGTCTGTTTGGCAACAGAAAGACTGTCATCACTAATAACCTGTGCTCTCTTGGGATTCAAGAAACAGGGAAAGAGAATAGTGAGTGTCTAAGGCCATGTTTTTTTGTTTTCTTAAGTTTGGCTTTCAAAATGTGATCTAAAGTTCCCATGGTTTAAACCATCTACACAAAACTTTTGTTTTGGAATGAAAAGTAAGAATCAAACCCTTCTAGGGAAAAGTACACCTAAGTAGTTCAGGAACCATGAATCTGGAATCAAGCTGCCAGGCTCCAATCCCAGAGCTCCCACTTATTCTTGCTCTAAAAGTGTAGGCAAGTTACTCAATCTCTCTGGGCCTGTTTCCTCATTAATAAGAATATTAATATTTCTGGGCCTGTTTCCTCATTAATAAGAATATTAATATTTCCTAGTTAAGGAAGCAATTCCTATAAAACTCTTGGCACAACACCTGAACTAAATAAGTGTTCACTAAATTGAGCCATTATTACCAAAGTTGAAAAAGAACTACACAAATGAATAGAGATCACAGGACTATCTTTTCAAGACAGGGAGCTGGGATTAACATGGGATTAACACATATGGAGTGGTGAGAAAATTCAGGTCTATCCAAACCTGGGAGACCTGAATTCCAATACCAGATCTCAAATAGCTAATCTCCTAGAATAATTTTATCTTCTGTGAATCTCAATGACCTCATATGCAAATAAAAAAAGTTAGTCTAGAATCAGTGGTTTTCAACTCTGGCTGTATATTTTAATCATCTATGGAAACTGAAGAAATATCCATACATATCTGTCCCCACCAATGATCCAATCCTAATTATTCTACTTACAGTGTCTGGTAGCATCATCTTAGATCCCTCCTATTTTTTACTTAGAGAATTCTTAGCTTTACCTATCTTTACATGCATGAAAAAATATGGAGATCTAATATTCTAAGCATGTTAAAAGCAGCAATCACAACTTATGCTTCTTGGTATTTACAAGGGTAGCAGGTATTCAGTCCCCATTCCTAGACTCCTCTGGGGTGAATGGGACAAGCACATGGCTCCTTTCCTGCCTCCAAATTCATCTCCCCCCGGATGGCTTAAGATTAAATATTTTAGGGATGCCTAGGTGGCTCAGCAGTTGAACATCTGCCTTTGGCTCAGGGAGTGATTCCAGAGTCCCGGGATCGAGTCCCACATCAGGCTCCCTACATGAAGCCTGCTTCTCCCTCTGCTTGTGTCTCTGCCTCTCTCTCCCTGTCTCTCATGAATAAATAAATAAAATCTTAAAAGAAAAGACTAAATATTTTATGTCTAGGAAATCATCAGATCTCTTTAGCACATTTTCCTCAATAATAATAACAAGTAGCCAGTTTTTAAAAACTTGAGTTCCCTTAACTTCCAGAAATATTTATCGGTGGGAATACACCTACAGTCTGAAAAAATACTCCAAGAGAACCTTAGAAGAACTTTCTGGTAACCTTTAGAGATGTCAGAGCAAAGACTCACAATTAACAAATGGTAACCTATATCAAAGTCTTTGAAATACGTTTTATTTCTAGTCTGCCTTTCCACAATGACATCAAAGTTTCCTACACGCATAAAATCAAAAGATATTCCAGAGAGATATTTCATTCCCAACTTATCAACAGAGTCAATGGCAGAAGTAAGAGAATCTAGATTTCTGAAATAACCTTAAGTAGCTCCTCAAGCCATTATAACACGAACAAAGAAATGAGGAGGTTGAACTAAATTATTCAAGGTTAAGGTTCCAAGTACCTTAAATATATTTTGTTTGTAAGATTATTTTTAACAAAGATTCTCATTCAGATAGTATCAAGAGTTGAAATAAACTTTCACAGGCAACAAAACTGAAAGCTGAAAATTCCTCTCACTATGTAATCATTATAGCTATTAATAGAAAAAAAAGGAATAGACTCCAAATGCAGTCTAGATACGATAAATCATTTATAGTCATTGAGATTCTGAATAATCTCAAATTCTTTAAAGCAATCCTTTTTTTTTTTTTTAAGCCAGTGCCTTGTGTTTATGGAAAAATCACAATAAAAAAAAAAGAAAATCACAATTTATCCTTTAAACTAATAATAACAAACATGCAAGTAAAGTATAATTAGTGGCATAAGACAGTTAACATTAAGTATCAGCCTAAGAGTACTGAGGGAAAAACAGAAAAAGAGACAGTAAATAAATGGTACCTACTAACATCATACAGCAAAACCAGGGACTATCAAGGATGGAATAAATTTCCCAAACAGAAGGTGTCTGCTCCTTCTAACAGGTCTTTTCATTTGCTCTTTCCTCTTTCTTTTCCTTTGGCTAGTGTTGATTTTTTTTATTTTGCTTTCTCTTTTCCTCTTAAAAGTTTGAAGGAAAGTAGAACCCGTTCTAGAAGCAGACTTCTATGTAAACTAGCACCTAACTCCTCAACATTCTGTATATTAAAAAAGAAATCTTAAACACTGCCAATTGAAGCCATAACAAGGATGCTGAATTCATCTATGTAAAAGAATTCATGGACTGCTGTCAAAATATTCTCTTGGGTAAACTCATAAACATATACAAAAAATGTCTCTAGTCCCTGTCTATGAATCACATTTAAATTAAAAAGATAATAATTATTGTTCTTTAAACCTTGGGTTGGATAAGAGAAAATAATTTGAAAGAGTAGGATAAGAAGCATGAGGGGACAGTCTAGGTTTCTTGTGGTACTGGCCTACTACGGGAAACTCAAGGAATCTTGTCTCAAATCTTCACCTTAAAAATGTGTACAACAGTCCTTACTACTTCCATTCTTCACAAAATGTTACTATTTTGTTATTTTTCACATGTTCTGAGACTCTTAGATGCAAGGTTCAGACTTTCCATTATACTGAATAGTTTAACAATTATATTAAAATGTCAATTGCTAAATACATCTATATTACCCATTACCTATTTATTACTTAGAAGAAAATGTCCAAAAAGGCTCTGTGGGATGACATTAGGGTACAGTGTTTGAGAAACTGGACGTCATATTTGGAATCATATCCTTGTCCCATTACTTATTGGCTGTGTAACCATGGATAAGTTATTCAAGGCTTAGTTTCCTCAGATATCAAGTAGGAATAATAAAAGTACTTACATGAATAGGATGTTAGATTATATTTGAGATAATGTCCACAGAGTCTTAGCCCATCACCTGTAACAATTAAGTAGCTTAATGAAGAGTAGCTACTATTAACCTAATCAACCAGCACTTTTTTTATCCTGAAAGTATGCAGGCCAGTGGGGCTACATGTATTTCTCAGATGATAACTCAAGTCCAGAATGACTCTGGGGCTTCTCAGTCCCTCAAAACCTAAATAGGAAAAGTGAGGACAGACATCCAATTTAAAATACACTTTCAGAGCATCTTAAGGACAAAGTTCCCCTTTCAGGCCATTTCTAAGAGTTCTGAAGATGCTCTCAGAATATTTCAAGAATCTCTATATGTACAAAGAATACCTCTGCCTTCTAAAAGCATGAAGGTGTTAACAAGAAAAGTGTGGATGCCTAGAGTTTCAAGACACGGAGAACATCCAGTGTCCTGCCTCTGTTGTCTCTCAACCACTCCAGCACACAGGGAGGTTGCTATTCCCTCTAAAGAGCAGGGGTGTGGACCAAGATACTGAGAAGCCTGAGACTTTGAGATGCTAGGGAATTCAGCAGCTTTGGATGTACAGGTAGCAGAGCAATGGAAAGTCCTTCTAATTTTAACAGTCATATAACGACAGCAAAGTATTTGCCAAATTCAAGAGTAATGGTGATGTTAGTATATTCCCATTATATAGAAACAACTCAAAAAATATGTCCAAATATTCCTTTGTAATGGATGTTGTTACAGTAGAATATTACTCAATCATAAGAAACAAATTATTAAAAAATAATAAAAAAGAAACAAACTATTGATAAACACATCAATATGGATAAATTCTCAAAACAGTGCATTGAACAACAACAACAAAAAGCTAGATACAACATAATACCAACTGTATGATCCAATGTATATGAAGTTCTGGAACAGGCAAAATTAATCTATTAGGACAGAAATAAAAATAATGATTATTTCTAAGGGGAAGGAACAGAAAGGACTGCCTAGAAAGGAACATGAAGAAGCATTATGGGGAGAATAAAGTATGGATTTTGATTGGGGTGACAGTTTAACATGGGTATATATGTGTTACAACTCATTATACTACACTTAAAATCTGTGTTTTACTTTATGTAAATTATATCTAAATATAAAAATTAGGGGTTATGTAAAATATATCCTAAAGTTCTAGAGTGGATTAAAAAATAGGGGTAGAGATCAACAAAAAGTATGGGCCATATTGCAACAATTGGGAACAGACAGGAGGTCCAGGGGATGTGATCCATAGCTGAGTCCCAGGCTTAAGTAACATAAGGTTCTTCCTCAGAAGTCTCAGACAGTTCTCTTTCATGTGTCAGTTTCAGCAGCCATGCCCACCCATGAGCAGGCATGAGAGAGCAAGTTACAAGTATTACATGTGGGGTGGTGAAGGGGGATGAGTCGGAAGAAGAGGAGGAGAAAGGTAGTTGATTTTATTTAAATGCACCTGGTTGTAGATGACATTTCCCATGTATACATATATTCTCAAGCAAACACCTACATATGGTTGTATTTTCCTGATGTCTATCAGCCCTTTTTTGTTGCAGACTTGAGCACAGCACATGTTCCAATTAACTCCACTCTTTGTTACAACTTGCTGAGTCTTGTGTCCCTTGCCAAAAAGGGGTAGGTGGTAGGTTACATAACAAGGACTGGGGTGGAATCTGCTGCCAAGTCTACACAGAGAGTTAGCGGACTGTGTGTGGTATGGGTGGGGGCTGGTAGAGGTGGGAAGAAAACAAGAGACCACAGGAAAACTAAAATCCTTAGAGACAGACTTCAACAGAAGCAGGCCTCATCTGCTGTGTCCCTAAGGGAAAGAAGGTCAAAGGAGAGCAAGAGTGGAGATGATGAGGAGTCAATGTATAGGATGTAGATTAGGTTGTTCTATTACACAAGAATTTTTCCCTTGGGGTGATGCTTCTGGGAATAATCTAAGATGACAATAACTTTAGGTAGAGGTTTGATCCAAGTGCAACCACGATGAAATTTTTGATAGAGAGAAAGGGAAGTCATAAGGTTAAAGGATAAAGAGGCCTTTAACAAAGTTGATTTTCAGTTAAAATATAAGAGGTCCAACAATCTGTGAATTCCTATCATTTTAGTGACTCAAATACTGCTCATCAGAAAAGCAAACTTTAAATCTGATCTTCTTAGGCAGACCTAAGGTATTCTAGACATTTAGACCGATATCTTACGCAAACTCACTTTAGAGTCAGCTGGTGCTACTCCATAGCTATGGACTATATTTCCTACCTATTCGACCATCTCTCAATCTATTAAAGAGTTTATGCACTATTAATGAATTCATTACTACCAATGAATAAAATTAAATGGTAGAAATTAAATACTAAGAGGCAGTCACTATAGAGTGTCTTTAGTACTGCTCCCTTTGAAAGACAAGATTCTAGAGAGTCACCAATGCATTCAAAAAAAGACACGGTCTTTAAATGTCTCAGCAATCACTAACAGACAATATGGGACAGAAGTTATTTATTGAAGAGATAAACATTATGCTTGTAATGCAAAGACTTCCTACATAGGGCAGACGTGACAACAGTGCAAATCACTCCACTATGACAAAGACTGTCATAAATACTACTGCTATGCATTTGGCTTTTTTTTTCCCCCTGAAACTGTGATTCAAAGATTTTCTAAGTTTTCTATTTAAGACAATAGAGTAGGGGCACCTGGGTGGCTCCGTCAGTTAAGCATCTAACTCCTGATTTCAGCTCAGGTCATGATCTCAGGGTCATGAAATCAAGCCCCACATCCAGCTCTGTGCTCAGTGTGGAGTACGCTTGAGATTCTCTCTTGTCCTCTGCCCCTCCCCCTACTTGCTCTCGCTGTCTTTCAAAATTAAAAACAAAAAAAGTCGGGATCCCTGGGTGGCGCAGCGGTTTGGCGCCTGCCTTTGGCCCAGGGCGCGATCCTGGAGACCCGGGATCGAATCCCACGTCGGGCTCCCGGTGCGTGGAGCCTGCTTCTCCCTCTGCCTGTGTCTCTGCCTCTCTCTCTTTCTCTCTCTGTGACTATCATAAATAAATAAAAATTAAAAAAAAAAAAAAGAAAAAAAAAACAAAAAAAGTCATTAGTAGAACATCAGAACCTTAAACTGAGGAAGATGACAGACAGCCAAATGATGGCTAAATAAGAACTCCTGGTGAAAGGTGCTTCACATGATAGCAGTGATGAGTACATACCCATCCAGGTTCTATTAGCCAAAACCAGATTAGATGCGTGTAAAGCTGCAAAGCACATCAGAAACATGACTCTGAACATGGAACTGCCTCGCTTTCCTCAAAGACTAAGGACGAGGGATAAGTGTCACAAAGCAAACACTATTCCTTGGGCTAAAAGCAAAGTAATGAGGACAGAATCTATCATGGCATGTTTAATAATGTACTTTTGCTAAGGCAAACTAAGGGGTAGTTAATAAAGTTCCATCAAATAAGTTATGTGAATTGTGTCATTTGCAAACCACAAAATATCACATTAGTTAAGGGAAACATTTGACAAGCAGTTTCTAGTCTCTTGACCAATTCCACATTAGGCAATCTCGCAAACGACATAATTAACACAACTTACCTAACTGATCTCTGTTTGCAATTCATTAGGAATAGTTTTCCAACAGAATTATGCCCTCCAAAGGTGACCAGGCACATAAATGCGGTTAACACTTTACAAGGTACTCTATCTACATTACAATGTAGTTTAAGTTGATCACTTTGGGTTAAAACACCAAAAATATATAGCTACTTAATTCCCTTAGACATTGTGACAAAAGATGAAAACACAGAGGCATACCTTTCATATAAGTGCATGTATATACACATAAATTCATCCCAGGCTTTGCACACTACTGTAGTGTTAAATGATGAGCTCTACAAATAACTATATGTTTGCACTTCCAATGAAAGAAAGAATGAGCCCACCACAGAACTTCTAAAGGTGTTCCAGGACTGACAGCATCAAATGAGCTAATGGTCTTCTGCACACAACCATCAAGTCTTAGAGCAGAAAAGCAGCATGTGCTATGCCCCTGAACCAGCCGATGTTTTGAGAGTCTAGTGGTCTGCAGCTGAGCAATTCTTTAGGAACCATTAGTTTTGAACAAGACTTGCCCAGAGTCCCTGTGAAGAAGAGAAGACATGGAAGAGTGCTTTCTCAAACTCTCATAAATCAAATGAGAGAATGGAGACTGAGTCTATCAGTGACACATCCTTTTTTTTTTTTTTTTTTCCATAAGGCTAATGATTTTCTTATGAAAAGTATCACTGACTCAAGAAAACTAGGAGCTCTGGCACAAATTAGAGAAAGCTGGACAGACAGAGGAAGGAAGGAACACATTCTGCCTGCCTCCCTTGTATTTTCTTTCATGGATTTTTCAGTAAGAAATCAATGACTACATGTTTGGAAAGCTACTTCTGTATGCCCCTATTTTTACATTTAAGCTTAAAATCTATGATTCTATGTTCAGGTAGCAAAATCTGTAAGAGAAAGATATTGGATATTATTTCTGATGTTTAAATGATGAATTAGCCAAAATTTTCCCTTCAGATAATGTACTATCATAAACTTATTTGAGAGGCTAATGCTATAGAATCATAAGCAATATGGCCACAAGCATTGGTTTAGACCACCCTAAAATGCCAAGATCATTCACCCAGGTGTATACTTCTAGGACTCCCCAAAGAATAGAACTAAATGTCAATACTGACTTCTATGGAGACACAGAGACCTTATAAATTCATTCTGCAATATTCTTCCAAATACTCCCTTACAGAGCATTAAATTCTAGACCAATTTTAGAAATGGAGAAACTGAGGACTACAGTAGTTCATTCAACATGATTAGTTTAGACCTGCAGTCCACACACAACCACAGATGTATAGGGGAGGATGGTAAAGAGCAGAGGTAAATGCAAAAATGGAGATGAATGCACAGCTGGTTTCAAAAGTACCTTGTGCTGAATACAGAATATTAAATGCACATTGCCATTCACAAGACACAGGAACTCTTTAAAATTCGAAACAATATTGACTGTCCACAGGTATATTTTAAAATGGAATTTTACTTGTCAACCATTTTTAATAAGGAACAGAGGGTATAAATGGGCCCATTCCATTTAAATTATTATTTTTTTAAAATCGAAGATGCATTGTATCTGACTATAGACAGGATGGAGCCTGATGGATTAGGCCATCGCTGATGTGTTTATGTCTCAGTGGTAAAATACTCTGGTTTTGCCTATTCTGTAAAGACTAATTAAAGTCTTTTCAGTTCTTCACTCCTCCCTTCCTTGTACACTCAAGGTACTTTACATTTACAGTAGAAATAAGAGTCTGCCAAACTGCTTAGCTGCTTTCACAAGGAAAATTATATTTAAAAAAAATATTTAAAAAAATTTTTATAGGGGATCCCTGGGTGGCGCAGTGGTTTGGCGCCTGCCTTTGGCCCAGGGCACGATCCTGGAGACCCAGGATCGAATCCCACATCGGGCTCCCGGTGCATGGAGCCTGCTTCTCCCTCTGCCTGTGTCTCTGCCTCTCTCTCTCTCTCTCTCTGTGTGACTATCATAAATAAATAAATAAATAAATAAATAAATAAATAAATAAATAAATAAAATTTTTATAATAGGCTAATTACTCACCTATTTATATTTGTAGGCAATGCCACTTGAGGCCAAAGTGTAAAATATAGTGTAAAATACAGTTTCAACTGGGTATTTGATAAGGGTAATATTATGTAGCATGATTTAATCAACTACACTCAGAAAAGTGAAATATCCTCTAGAACCTTCCAGTTCAAAATATATATTGCAGCCTCTAGGTAGCAAAAACTTGTTCACAAAATTGTGTCTTTAGCAAAGCTGAGTGTAGTCTCTCTCCCAAGGGGTTAGGAAATTTAAGGTCCAAAAGAGATGTTTGTATAAGTCCTCTAAATGTTGATATCCATTGTATCTAATAAACAATATATATTTAATAATGCGTTTATTCTATTTTGTTCTTCTATTCAGATAACTATTTGAAAACAGTATCTTCATATGCCTCCATTTCCTCACCAGGAAGAGGAAAATAATTGTTTACCCTCAGACGTCACTCACTCATCCTATTCCACAAGTGTATTATAAGGGTTACGTATTTATTTATTTTTAAAGATTTTATTTATTCATGGGAGACATACACAAAGAGAGAAAGAGAGACAGAGACAGAGAGGCAGAGACACAGGAAGAGGGAGAAGCAGGCTCCATGCAGGGAGCCTGATGTGGGACTCCATCCCAGGTCTCCAGGATCACACCCTAGGCTGAAGGCGGCACTAAACCGCTGAGCCACCCGGGGTGCCCATAAGGGTTATTTAGATACTAAAGGCAAAGTGTTATAAGCTGTGCAAAAAACAAAGCCGAAATATAGAATCAATCTTAGGCTATACTTTCAACAGAGACCATCATGTTGTTGTTAACCATGTTACAACCATGTTGTAGCAAATATCTACCTGTTTCTCAGGTATATATTAGATCATGTATGTTTCAAAATGATAATCTGCCGATCCAATTGGCTTATGACTTCAATCAGTAAAAGAAGAAAAACAACCAACTTAAAAAGTCAATTGTCTTACATTTTCAGTTGCAAGCAAAATGTATATTTTGTATATTTTACTTTATTACTCTGACCAATTCTAAATGACACTTGACTTTACTGTTGTTTCAAATGATTCACATTGCAAAGGTTTTCTCGCTGAATGAGGAAAACATCACAGGGTTTGGGTTTCTTACCCTCCACCAGTCACTTGTCCTAGAAGCTAAACAGAACTCCCAGCTCTCTGGCTGATCATGGCTGGGAGCTCATTAGGCTGTTCCTCACGTTAAATTACTGAAAAGGGTGATGTATTTATAATACAGCTTGCGATGCTATAAAATGGCTCATCAATCTGTTTTATTCATGGAAAGTCCACATAAGGCCACTAGTCTGTTACTGGCAATAAACCTTGGGTGCGTCTTCAAAAGACCTGCATATTAGATAGTGATTTATGTCTCTGTCCAAGAAATCAAACATGATACTAACAAGGCAAGGGATAACTCAACTGACACTTTCAAAAGCAATATAATTTCAGTAGTAAATCAAGTGGGCATAACATATACAGGGAAAAGAGAAAGACAGATGATTAGCATGTATGTATTAAAAGAAAACTAGAATGTTAAAAAAAATAAAGTGTTCAGATCTTAAACAATTCTTCATCTGTTCTCTGTATTATTTCTCTCACATGGTATGTCTTAGATGGCTTAGTCACTCCTCACCCTCTATTTTATAACTAGAATATTCTTTTGTCAAGACACTGATATATACTGATATATCCTAAATAATTTAGTGTTATTTTTTCAATACCCAAAAGCAGAGTTGCTCAGCTCTTACCTTTAAAATGTAAGGCTGAAAAAAAATTAAAAAAAAAAATGTAAGGCTGTTTTGGATGAAAAAGACACAAAGAGAAGAATGAGAAATTTTTAGAATCAACATGAGAATCCAAAATAATTAGTTAGGTCTTAATACTGTTTTTGGAGAATAGCACATTTGTTAGAAGATTATTCCCTATTAGGAATCTGGAATTTCAGTACCTCAAAAAAGATTTCTCACTTAAAGATCAAGTAACAAATGGACTATAAAAAAATTTATTTTTTTTAACCACTGTATTTTCTTCTAGGATAGCCAAATAGTCACTTAAATAGTATAGATGTAGAAAATAAAAGAGTTTCTCATACAAGTGAGTAATGAGTTTAAGATGTACTTGCTATTTTTATCTTCAATGATCCACTTTAAACAAACTCATTTTAATAAAAGATTAAAGTGAGTTATACAAATTCTGTATCTTATCACATATGCTAAACCTGTTTGCATTACTCTATCTGGAAAAGAGAAACCTTATTTTTAAAAGAGAGGTTTTTTTTTTTTTTTAAATATCCCTAAGTGCACATGACATCACCACTTTTCCACCAGTGTGTCTCATATTCTTGTTCTGGCAAAACTGGAAAGCTACTTGAATTTTCCTCATAGACTGCTCAACCTTATGGACAGGGATCGTGCAAGCCACAACATTCCTAGAAGTGAAAGGCAGAAAGGCATCCTCCCTGTTATTGTTAGTCAAAATAAAACACTCAGCTTCTCAGGAAGGAGCCACTGGAAACACCTTCCATTTCATTGGAGGCAAGTCGCCTGGGCACACTGAAGTCGACTGCCACGGCCAGGCAGAGGAGCCACTGTGGTTGCTGAAAAGGCCTTCTGTGGTCCCTTCTTCCTAAGGGTTCACAGGCTCATGTTTTAAACTCTAATTCAAATGTTGATGGCTATATATTTTTGTTTATACTAAGCCCAAACAAATATGAATTCTAAATTACAAACAAGTTTTTACAGCTAAAAATTACTTGATTTTCAAAATAAATGTTTTATATGCTACAAAGTGATTAAAGATTACTAGAGGGTTTAATATTAGAAAGAGATTTATGGGTTCTTGTAGTAATTGGATCTAGGTAATTTTACTATTAAATAACTTTGAAAATAATTACATGTGAATTAAGAGAGGTGACTTTTTTTCCTTCCATCTTACCTGTCTCCAAAGCTCTCAGAACAGAGGAAGAGGAGAAAACTCACTCCTAGCCCCCACAAGAAGTAAAACACATTTAAGTGCCCACACACAGAGATTTCTCTTTTGATATGTGGAAACAGAAAATAAACTCTCTCCTCGTGCGTCCTCAAACACGAAATGTGTGCGCACAGGCACACACGCGCACACACACACACACACACCACTAGCCAGACATCCTCAGGTTATCTCACACAGTTAAACAGGGTTATACAAAAACAATGTTCTTTTTGTGCATTTTGACACACACACACACACACACACACACGCACACACAATCGTACACTCCAAGAATCCTGCCTCCAATTTTCTGTCACAAGAAGCACTCTGGGGGGCCCAGGCCAGCGGGCGGAGAGGAGGGGTGCGGGGAGGGGAGGAGAGCTGCTTGGGAAACAGAAGGAGCCGTTTCAGCAGGCATGGGTTTCTCTGTGCCTGTGAGTGGACATTGGCATATCTAGCCTAGGCTTTTCCTGTGGGGTTCATCTGGTCGGCAGGGTGGGGAATAGTTGTCTGCGCCATACCAAGGTCAGCCGGCTAGGGCTGACAGTCTCTGTCTCTGTACAAAGAAAAGAATCAATACTTTTGGACTACGGCTGTGCCCTCAGTGTAAAACAACAAACATGCAGCGTCTGACATGTTTCTAGGTGATTTGTGGCAGAACCTCTTGTCTGATCTGTATCCAGGAGCTGCTGTGTTACTGCTCTTTGCTTTTCGCCTCCCCCACCCCCGTCCAGGGCCCCCTCCCGCCTGGCCTGGCTCTGTGATGTCTAATACTTTAGTCAGGTACAGAGGCGGGTGTTCTACCCTACAGCCACTTGTCACTCAATAAATCACACCTACAAGCGCAATCTGCAGAGAGTGATCTGGGCTTTAACAAAGGATCAGAGGGACAAAGTGCAGGCAAGATACTGTAATTATAACAAAACTAAAATATTCAGAGAGAGGGACAAACGCAAAGGCTCTGAGGCACAGATAAAATGTCACTAGGAATGGTAGCTTTTGTCCTGTCTATTTTAGTTTCGTTCTTTTAATGTATCCCTCTCACCCTTCTTCTGCCACCCCTGTACCCCCTCATTTTTTCTGTTGTTCTTGTCCTTCTTTGTTCTAAACAGAATTAAAGGCAAACAGAAGCATTATTAGAGCTCATTAAAAAAAAAAAAAACTGATCCCAGATTTTTAAATATATCTAAGATGTACTAAATGCCAGAGAGGCACCCGCATGAAGTGCAGTATCTTCAGTTTGTATCCTCATCTAACGTATTTGCACAGAGAGGCCCCACTGAAACTGCCCAAAATGTAAAAACTGTACCAAGAGACAGCTATTAATTACGCCCTGAAGTTAACGATTTGAACAGCCATTAAACGATTTTACTTATACAAAAACCTGCTTATTTGTCTGGCTGCAGTTTGTGTAGAAATACCTCTTCAATAAAACATTAACATGTATTATATATTCTTCAATTTGCTTAGGAACCATTTTATACTAGATCTGTTCTTTCTCATGCAATCCCCCACCTCCCAAATTTATTTTCCAGAGTCTGAAACATTAGCCAAGTCAGATAAGAAGGTTTTGGACAGTTTCTTCTGTTCTAAGTATTTTAAATGCAGCAGTTTGAGTTATCCTGGCAATTTCAGTCACATCAGACACCTCTTAATGCAGGAAAAGTGATGTTCCATCATGGAGGTCTTGCACAAGTCTCTACTGTAACTGTTGCTGATGAAAATAAAAGTGAGTTAGAATAGCTCTACACTTCCTTCCTAGTCAATCAATGCCTGACAGCACCAGTTCCTTCAGCCATGTACTTCAGCGATGATAGATCAATAACTGTGGTTTAACAACAGGGAGCCACCAATCATTATACGAATGATTAAAAGGGGTCTCACTCACATACACCTCTGCAGACAGAGGAGGCCATGAGATCAGAATACTTGCCACATTATGCTTCATACTACAGAAATTCAGGTAAAGAAGGGAAAAATGGGGGAGGGAAAATCATTGAAACACAGCATAAAGGAAAGATAAAATTTTATCACTGAGCCAATAGAAGCCAAAAATAAAAAAAAAAGGAGGAAGGACTGCTTCTTGCCAAATTCTACAAAGCATCGACTTAAGATTACTTGGAATGTCACATAAACATCCCCTTAACCCTCCACACACCCACAAGGCCCTCTGCCTGGAGGCTCTGTCTCAGCTCACTATCTTGGAAATCCTTGCTGTTGTGACTTGTTTTTATCTCACAATATTAATATTACTCCTTGAATATCTATCTGGAAAGCCTAAAAGACCCTGAAAGGGTAAGATTGTTCCATCCAGGAACAAACAAATTCCCTGGCATATAGCAGATGATTGATATGATTGACAAATTAGTGAAATGAATGAATCAGCCTTTTAAAAAAATCATCTCTTTTTAAAAGAACTCTGGCAAAAGATATCATACAGCTTCCTCATGTACCTACAGAATAGTACCTTGGATCCACTTATTGCAAAACAAAACACAATTAATTATCAAATTAAACTATCAAAATATATCTCTTGCAGAATGGCACAATTCTCTACATCTTTCTCATTTGTCAGTGATAAGAGGACCATCCTGGCATATATACAGACAGCAAATGCTGAATAGGGGCCACTGAGTCTTTAACACTGTTCGAGATGCAGAGTTGCACTGGCTCTGACCTCCGATAGCACAGAAGATAAACAAGTATGGACATAAACACAAGATACTATTGTTAAGTGTTTCAGAAAAGGTACATAAAAGGGCAGTGTTCTTTTTTTTTTTAATTTTTTTTTTTATTTATTTATGATAGTCACAGAGAGAGAGAGAGAGAGAGGCAGAGAAACAGGGAGAGGGAGAAGCAGGCTCCATGCACCGGGAGCCCGATGTGGGACTCGATCCCGGGTCTCCAGGATCGCGCCCTGGGCCAAAGGCAGGCGCTAAACCGCTGCGCCACCCAGGGATCCCAAAAGGGCAGTGTTCTTAACCAGGGGAGGTTTTGTTGCTCATGAAACACTTAGCAACGTCTGGAGACATTTCTGGTTGTAACACTGGGGCGGGGGACTGGGAAGAATGTTGTTGCCCTTATCTAATGGGTAGAGGTCAAAGATGCTGCTAAATATCCTACAGTGGACAACATAGCACCTCATAGCAAATAATCAGTCAACATGAAATGCCAATAGATCCAAGGTAGAGAAATCCTGGTGAAGAGTGTTTAGGGAGCACAGAGGAAGAGAGTGCCTAAAAATACCTGGAGAACAGCAGGAGAAAGAACAGAGTGGAAGAATGAGAGAACTCAACTCATCCTTCATAGTAGCAGGTAAGTGAACAGAGGAAAGAACAGGATTTGCAAATGGGGAAGTATGGAAGTGACAAGGGTCAGATCTGTATGTTAGAACACTAGCTGTAACAGGTGGGACAACCAAGAGATAGTTAAAAGTGGAGTTAGAAAAGAAGAAATAATGGGAGTCTTTACAAAATCAGAAGCACTTGGATTGTAAAGAAGTAAATGAGGGAAGCAGCAGAGTTAGTTGCCCTTTGGGTTTGGGGAAGGAGCTAGGGAGAGGGAAGAGTCTAGAATGACTTTCCCATTTCCCAGATGAGTAGGATTCAGATGGATGGTGATGCCATTTAACCTATAGCAGAGGCTGGCAAGGGTAGACACTGAAAAGTTTAGTTCTGAGTAGCTAAGTGGAGCATTCAAGAGAGATGAAGAGAGATGAAGTTACAAACATGGAGCCCTACAGAGAAGTGTAATGGAGAAAGAGTTGGATAGTTATCAGTAAGTCAGCCAAAATCCAAAATGCCACTCCCAAAGTGTGTAGAAGAAAACTAGGGGGAAAACTGTATTTAAAACACCACAAAAGATGAACTAGAAGAACCAAATATCACAGAGAAATTAAAAACAACAATGGAAGAGCTTCTACAAGGGGCATGGGAGGAGAAGTTAACTCCAAAGCTGTTATTTTGGGTAAAAGCAGAAACAGAAGCTAGGCTGTAGGAAACTAAGATAGGAAATAGGCTGAGTTCTGAATGGAAGGTGAGACTAGAGGCTGCCAGATGGCAAGAGAGGTGTGACCTGGCCCTCTACAGTCTGATAGGAATGAACCTGGGCCAGAAAGAGGCTTATCTTACATCTGTAATAGGAAAGAATTAGATATAAGCTAAAGAAGAATCATTTTATCTCTATGATGGGATAATATGCCATCCCTAAAGATGACAGAAGGATATTTATTATATATACACATGGAATATACCAATACAGATTGCATATGGTCTGATATTGCATATCAGACTGTAAATATAATCACTTAAAGTCTCAGTTGAAATGCTATACTTTGTATGTGGGTATGTTTATCTTAGGGTGGCTGGGGTTACAAATGATCATGGTTTTGCTTCTTGTGATGTCTTGGTCTCCAAAATTAACATGCTTGCTATGAGTAAAAACTTATCTTAAAAGGAATTAAAGGGATGCCTATGTGGCTCAGTGGTTGAGCGTCTGCCTTTGGCTCAGGGCATGATCCTGTGTCCTGGGATCAAGTCCTGCATTGGGCTCCCCACTGGGAGCCTGCTTCTTCCTCTGCCTATGTCTCTGCCTCTCTCTCTCTGTCTCATGAATAAATAAATAAAATATTTAAAAGGAATTAAAATTAACCTTGTAAGTAGGACAAACAGAGTTTCAATTAATAGACCATGATCCCCTGAAACAGGAGAGGTATGGCATCCAGATCACCTGCAGGTGGAAGGAGGCACTGATTTTTTTTAAAGATTTTATTTATTTATTTGATATAGAAGTGCATGGAGAGCAAGAGAAGGCATGAACAGTAGGGAAGGGGCAGAGGGAGAAGGAGAGGGAGAAGCAAACTCTTGGCTGAGTAGGGAGCCCCATGCAATGCAGGACTCTAGGATCATGACCTGAGCTTAAGGCATATGCTTAACCAACTGAGCCACCCAGGTGCCCCTAGGAGACACTAATTTGAGAGGAAGGTGAGTACCTCTTAGTAGTATTTATAGAACGAGTGGAAACGTGCATTATTAAAATGTCTACCTAGAATTAACAAACTTTTATTTTTTTAATTTTTTAAAAAATTTATGATAGTCACACACACACACACACACACACACACAGAGGCACCAGAAGCCCGAGGTGGGATTCGATCCCGGGTCTCCAGGATCACGCCCTGGGCCAAAGGCAGGCGCTAAACGGCTGCGCCACCCAGGGATCCCAATTAACAAACTTTTAAATATGAGTGTCATTAAAATGATTTTGCAATAATTTCAAAGCATGTAAGGAAAAAAACTGGTAAAGAGGGTGAGAGGGAGAATAAGAAAGAGGAAAGAAAACAAAACTGAGCAGGTGATATATTTTAGTTAATTTTTCTAAATGCCACTGTGAAACAAGGCCACCTCAGTTTACACTGCCTGAAACTAAAACATACATTAACTTGGCCAAAGGCTAGCATTTGCTTGTTTTTACCGTGAATAGCTTTCATATTGTTCTGCGTATCACCTTCTGGATTCTTTTTTTTTCCTTCAAATGGCCAAAGCCACAATTAGAGGGAACAGTTCCAATGTCAAATTCTTAGCAATTCCCTTATCCTTCCAAATTCTGGGAAAGATCATAGGTCCTGCAAGTATGTGCCCAACCCTTTTCCTCCCTAGCATCAATAAACAATTTGGTCTGTCTCTTAGGGAAAGGCTGCATTTTGCCACACAGATAATTCACTACGTAGCCCAGAACAGACAATCAAACTATTAAATATCTAGTATCTTTACCCAGATGTGGTAAGTACTCCTTTTCTGCCCCCTTTTTCAACTATTATACCCTGTAAGATGTTACCAACAGCTGAAGTACACATGACCCATTGACCCATGGGTAATAAGATGACAATTTACATCATCTTAAAATTATCAACTAGGTTCAGAAAAATAGATGAAGCCAACATGTAAGTCATTCAACAATGGTCTACACTTTTGGGAATGGTATTAAACTTAAGCATGGGTTCAATTGAGACCTAGGGCCCAGAATGGTACCCGCATCATAAAAGGTATTCAACAAATATTGAGTGAATGGATACATGGATGGGTAACTAGATGGGGGGTTGGGTAAATAGCAGATAGATGGAAGAAGGGACACATGCACACATGCACACTGAATGCAGAGGAGCCTAAGAATAGTATTACAGTCAGATGCCACTATGCTTCCATGGAGAAAGGCTATCCTTTTCAACATGCCCTTCTGCAATTTCAGGATCCTATAAGTCGAATTTTACTGACAACCACAGTGCTTCTCAAGACCATGAAGTGTGTCCCTACATCAGGGTCTTTGTAATTTCTTTCCCTCTGCTAAAGGTCCCTCTAGACCTGTGCAAGGATCACTCTCTAATTTTACTCACATCTCTACTCAAATGTCATCTCCTCAAAGCTGCCTTTTTAATCACCCCATAGCAAGCCCCTAAAACAGCAGACCCCTCCCTACCCTAACGCCTCATCCTCTCGCTCTGTTATGTTTCTCTTCATAGCTCTTACTGTTCACCATATCTATTTTATTTATTATTATTAGTTGTCTTTGCCACTGAAATATAATCTCCAGGAGAAAAGGACTTTGTCATACTCACCATTGGACAATCAGCAACCAAATCAGTGCCTTAAACAGAATTATATGCTCAAGTAATATGTTACATGAATATACCCAAATTATTCCCTGTAGACCACTTTATAAATCTATTATCTTTTCTCCCAGGAAGTTTCACCCATACCTGGGACGCCTTATTTAGCTGTTCCCCAAATGCAGTATGTACTTAGCACTCTGCTCATGATGCTTCCCACGCCTTTAATTCCTTACACCTTCTGAAAACTCCACATCTTTCATCCATCAAGGACCAGCTCAAAATAGCACCTCCTTTTCTAACCTGACTACAAAGGAATACACCATTGCTTCCTTATCTGTACTCCTCCTGGTTCCTAATACATAGGATGACCATACTACACAGCACTTTGTATTAGTTACTTGTTTATGTGCATACTTCCCATAACTTAGCAGAACAAAAGCTGCTTAAGGTACCCATTAGCGGGGGCTGTAACGTGCCCACACAAATAAAGCCAATCTTCTTTGGACAGGAAAGAAAAATAAAAGGTGAGAGAGGTAGAAAAAAAGTAAAACAAAACAAAACAAAAAACTTGAGTGCCTACAGAAGGTGCTACCCAAAGTGACACATGATTTCATTTAATCCAAAATACTATAAAAAAAAAGCAAATATCACTGTTCCCATTTTAAAGGTAAACAACAACAAAAACTGATGCTCAAAAAACAAAAAAAGAAAACAACAACAACAACAACAAAAAAACTGATGCTCAAGACAAGTAACCTTCCCAGATCACATGCTAAAACTGTGATTACAACCTAGGACTTCCTTTTTCCATTCCTAGAGAGAAGGAAAGAGGTAGTGAACCTATGCTTCCTTCCTATGTTACAAGAGCATGATGCAATGGACAAGATACTCAATGTTAAATGAAAAACTCCTGGGCTAAGGTCCAAATAAAGTTAGTCCTTGCTAGTCTTGTGAATTTACTTGGATAAACCACATAACCTCTCTAAGTCTATTTCCTCATTTATAAAACAGCAAGAATCACCTGCTCTGCCTACATCTCAACTTTATGGGTAGACCAATTTTAGTAATGCATGGGAAAGTGATTAATAAACTATAGCTCTATGTTAGCTCCCCAGAGGCAAAAATCATGTGTGAATCCACATTACAGAAGACTCTAGAGCCCTTTGACTCCTAATTTCAGAAGCCATTAAAAAGTTCAGTGTGAGCATTTCCTCACCACTCAGGATTTCCCTAAGCCACAATCACTGTAGAGACCTATTGCTTTGGAGACTCCTACTAAGGAAGCTATAATCTTCTACTCATCTCCTTTTCTTACCTATCTTTAAAGACCAGATTATATATAATAAGTGATGTTATGACACAGTTCTCTGAATTAAAAAAAAAATCAAAATTCTCAAAATGTTTCAAATGTCTATATAAATTCACATAATAAAAATTATCTTGTAAATTCTCAAAATGTTTCAAATGTCTATATAAATTCACATAATAAAAATTATCTTGTAAACGACTACTATAGAATTAAATATTAACAGAGGAGTTTTTTTAAAGCAAAATATTTAATGAATAAAACTAATCTGAAATTATTTAATTCAACTCCTTAGCCAACTCCTTAGTTTCAAAGACAAGTAACAGAGCCGAGTCTAAGTTTTGGGTGTCTAGAAAACCACACTAACAATCATCTTCAAACCACCAGTTATTTGAAACAGCTGCAAATATGTTTCCTTAGAAAAACAGATTGGGATTTAGGGGCTTACAAGGTGATAGCAATTTAGTTAACCATTCAAAAGGAAATTTCTATTCAACCCATTAGACTCCTAACATTTCTTCTTCAAAAGAGAAAACAGTGACATATTAGTTCATGACTTTATTTTGTATACTTGAAATAGATATTCTGGTCCCTAAATGACAGACATTATGGTGCTACATATTAAAACATTTTAGAACATATGGCTCAAAAAGTAAACAAAGCAAACCTACAAAATGTAGACTCGGACGAGATCCCATTGCATTACACACTAATCAGACCACATCTTCAATATTTCTTTAAATTCCATAACAGAAACACTGATCACAATGGAGCATATCCAGAGAAAAGTGGTCAGATTTTAACTCATCATAAATATTTAAAAATATCCAACTTAAAAACAGAAAAAGGAATGAACATTTGATAGCATAAAATCAGGGAGAACTTTCCACTAGTTTCCTTTCCTAGAAATATCATTTTTTTAAAATTTTTTTAAATTTATTTATGATAGTCACACAGAGAGAGAGAGAGAGAGAGAGAGAGAGAGGCAGAGACACAGGCAGAGGGAGAAGCAGGCTCCATGCACCGGGAGCCCGACGTGGGATTCGATCCCGGGTCTCCAGGATCGTGCCCTGGGCCAAAGGCAGGCGCCAAACCGCTGTGCCACCCAGGGATCCCTAGAAATATCATTCTTAAATAAGGCTACTGAATCAATGTTTTTTTATTCAATTATTTAAAAAAATACTTGTAAGCAAGCCTATATATTACTCCCAGTCAGCACCCTAAACATGATGGACATAAAGAGGGGAACTCTCAGGCAGCCTGGGTGGCTCAGTGGTTTAGCACCACCTTCGGCCCAGGGTGTGATCCTGGAGACCCGGGATCGAGTCCCGTGTCAGGCTCTCTGCATGGATCCTGCTTCTCCCTCTGCCTGTGTCTCTGCACCTCTGTGTGTGTGTGTGCATGTGTGTCTCTCATGAATAAATAAATAATATCTTTTTTTAAAAAGAGGAAAACTCTCACTCTGTCCTCACAGAGGTCTCAGTCTACTCTGGTTACACCCTGTCTGATCATTTAAGTGGTTTCATTCTAAAATGCAGCGATTCCATCAAAAACATCCCTATAACCTCCACCACCATTCCCAACAATCCCAGTGATCTGCAGGCAGCTTGCTCTGTTTTGAACTAACATATACATAGTTTCAGTCTCATTTATCAACTGGGTGATTTACTCCAGCTGTGTGATTCTGGACCACACTATAACAAGAAGCTGAACCACAATGACCTCTGATACCTGATAATCTTGGTATTTTCATCCAAGTTCTTAGAACATTTGCTCTAAACTTGTGTCTTTCTGTAACTACACTCAGGTTCTACCTCTGTACCCTGACATCACACAAGGGAAAAAAAAAAATCACAAACAGCAGCATTTCCAAAATCTCAAAAAGAAGGATTATACCCTATGTATTTATCCCTGCTAGGATATCTTATACACTGAACAAAATTTTAAATTAAAGTGTAAGATGTGAATAAGAAGAAAATATGAAAGGGAACTCATGAAAGCAGATTTTCCAAAAATCTTTGCCTTAATAAGCAATTTCCTGTTTGAGTAAATGCACTATTAAACATACAGAAACTTGTCTAGAGACTAGCTATAAAGTTCTGCAATATTAAGTATATGGTCCCAAATAGAGGAAAAGGTAATCCCCACTAAAGGAAGGATCTAATCCAAGTAGCTAGCCATTCTTATTAGAGATCTGCCATACAAACTGAACCCTCCGTTAGTCCTCAATCCCCTGCTTCTCTGATAAGGCCTTCATCCTTATGATTTCTCAATGAAAAGGGAAATACTGTGACAAGAAAAGGTCCAACATTGGACTTATGAAGGCAGTGTTCATTTCATCCCACACAGTGGACTCAATGGACAGTGCAACATGTCACTGAGCTCTACACCTCCACAGCCCCTGGCATGTCTACCCTCCCATGGTAGTCACTGGCAACTACTTGGTGGTACTGTTGAACCATGAGCACACTCCTCCTCCTCCAATGGCTGACTTTGCCAGAATGCCCACAATTCTTACCAGCCCTCTTAACCCCAACTTCACAGGGCCAAAACTTTTGTGATCAGTAATATTCCACTCCAACTGCAGTAAATAGTGGTCTTGACTCAAGCAGTTACAGCAAGTTTTTGCTAAGCCCTTTGTCCTTTAGCCCAGGACTGATTTGCTACACCACAAGGATCTGACTTTATAAGAAGCAACTGCACATTCAGAAATTCTATTTGGGAAACATTTCTGAGAAATTTTTTTAAAAATTTTTTATTTATTTATGATAGTCACACACAGAGAGAGAGAGAGAGAGAGAGAGAGAGAGAGAGAGGCAGAGACATAGGCAGAGGGAGAAGCTGGCTCCATGCACCGGGAGCCCGACGTGGGATTCGATCCCGGGTCTGGGAAACATTTCTGAAAACTGCCTTATCCCAGTCCTGTCTGATATTGGGCATGGTTTCTAAGTGCTCATGTCAGTGACAGATGCATGAAAATGACAAAAAATAATTACAGGGGCAGTAAAAGCACTTAGAAAAAAAGGAGTAAGAGGAAGGTGGTTGTTGTCTTTGGCTGAATATATCTTTTGATCTGAGGATAAACTCTCTCAGCTTTAAACCTGGTCCCAATCAGCCTCATTAACTTTAACTGTGTCACTATGATAAAGGATCGGCAATACAGAACCAACTCAAAAGAGGCAGTTGGGGACTGGGTCTGACACTACCTGTGAAATCTGGTCAAATCATCTGCCTTTTCTTCACCTATAAATTAAATAGCCTGGCCACATGCCTAGTTGTCTAAATGGAGGTTAAGATAAATGAAATATGCTCTACAAACATAAGGTGACATTGCCGTGACATAATATTGTTTTCCTACTTCTTCTGTCCTCCCATTCATTCAATATGCATGCACTCGAGCACCTACTCAGCATCTTACAGACACGTGCCAGACACTCTACTGTGTGGTAGAGACACCAACATGGATAAGACATGGTCACCCAGCAATTGCACTGCTGGGGATTTACCCCAAAGATACAGATGCAGTGAAACGCCGGGACACCTGCACCCCGATGTTTACAGCAGCAATGTCCACAATAGCCAAACTGTGGAAGAAGCCTCGGTGTCCATCAAAAGATGAATGGATAAAGAAGATGTGGTTTATGTATACCATGGAATATTACTCAGCCATTAGAAATGACAAATACCCACCATTTGCTTCAACGTGGATGGAACTGGAGGTATTATGCTGAGTGAAATAAGTCAATCGGAGAAGGACAAACATTATATGGTCTCATTCATTTGGGGAATATAAAAAAATAGTGAAAGGGAATAAAGGGGAAAGGAGAAAAAATAAGTGGGAAATATCAGAAAGGGAGACAGAACATGAAAGACTCCTAACTCTGGGAAACAAACTAGGGGTGGTGGAAGGGGAGGTGAGTGGGGGGTGGGGGTGACTGGGTAGCAGGCACTGAGGTGGGCACTTGATGGGATGAGCACTGGGTGTTATTCTGTACGTTGACAAATTGAACACCAATAAAAAATAAATTTATTAAAATAAAAAAAATAGTGGTGGGAAACACACACACACACACACACACACACACACACACACACTAAAGACATGGTCACAAATCAAGGCACCATGAAGCCTAAATAAATTAAGAAAGAATAACTAAGAAAGCAATTGTAACATAGTATGGTAGGAACAGATGGTGTGGTAGAAAAGGAAGAGAGGGATACACCGAGTCCTATGGGCAAGAAACACAGACCAGGTGGACAGGTGTTGAGAGAACTTTTACAGAAAGAAGAAATACCTGAACCGAGTCTTGATCAATATGTACACGGCTATGCCGTCCTGCAACTGGGTCATACACTTGCCTGTGCAAATCTTACATCTGACTAATAATTATAATTCAGTGACTTTTTCTGTAAGCATATCAACATGAAATCTGTGCATTGGAATGTTTCTCTTATACCAGTGAAATATTATGTCAAATGCTACAGATACCTACCTTGTTCTGAATCTAAGGAATTCTTTATAAATCAGGGAGGCGCCTTAGAAATCATAGAAACTATCCCATACTAGACCTCTAACTTCTTTTACATTGAGCAATCCATAGTATCTTAACTTACAGTCTGAAACTGTCCTGTCACCAAAAACAAAAGTGTGCTTAATATTTGACTAGCATCATGAATTTATATCAAAGACTAATTTGGAGACATGAAAATTGATATTGCCAGCCAATTTTCTCATCAGGACAAAATTTACTACTTCTTTTGTTTTTTAAGATTTTATTTATTCATGAGAGACACAGAGAGAGAGAGAGAGGCAGAGACATAGGCAAAGGGAGAAGCAGGCTCCATGCAAGGAGCCCGACGCGGGACCTGATCCTGGGTCTCCAGGCCGAAGGCGGCGCTAAACTGCTGAGCCACCTGGGCTACCCCCAAATTTACTACTTCTTAAACTAAACTATTAAACATCATAAAACTGGGCAAATCAAATGAAAATCATTTATAATATAATCATATTTGCATTCCTAAGCACAGTGACCAAAGACAGTCTATCTCTACTTTGCTATTTTGTGTCCTCTAAACTTCTTTTTAAAAGTCAAAGGTGAAAAAAAAAATAAAAATAATAAATAAATAAATAAATAAATAAATAAATAAATAAATAAATAAATGTCAAAGGTGGATATTCCCAAATTTTCTTTCATTTATAATTAAGCATTTGATTATAAAAAATAACACGCCTAAAAAACAATCTGTAAATATATACTTCCTACCAGTTTAACTCTTCCTAGAAAGTCATCACCAATTAAAAAGACACAAACTGGGGGATCCCTGGGTGGCGCAGCGGTTTGGCACCTGCCTTTGGCCCAGGGCGCGATCCTGGAGACCCGGGATCAAATCCCACGTCAGGCTCCCAGTGCATGGAGCCTGCTTCTCCCTCTGCCTGTGTCTCTGTCTCTCTCTCTCTCTCTCTCTCTCTGTGACTATCATAAAAAAAAAAAAAAAAAAAAAAAAGACACAAACTACCAAAATTAATTTTTTTGCCATTTTTACAATGAGGACTTCCAGGATAAGAAATAATGAAACTATTTAATTAACATTTTATTTGAAAATTTATCAGTTTGTTAGTTTTCTTTATGAGGATTCTATGATTATTTGTATTTATAAAACAGCAGTAATTTTATATAATTACTTCATTAATAATTTCTTTGATGTTATTTCTTGCATAAAACCTAAATTTCTGTTTCAATAAATAGGAAGTCATGTGACTTTTAGTATATTTCTCCCCATAAAATTCATTCTTTTTTCTATGAAGTTCTACCTTCTAACATATTTTCCTCCAGAGCTATGTTTTGCCAGAGGGCTTTTCTATCTCTCTGTTTTTGGTCTCATCTTTAATTCTCTGTTTTCTTTACTCTGGTAATTTTGGCATTCCCTTGATCGACAGAGATCATCGACAGAGATCATCTCCCTTACAAATGTTCTCTCCTATAACTCTATATAGATATTTTGGTCTTCTCCACAGCATGAATACTGCAATAAAATAGACAGGTGGTATTAAAGATATTTAATATACTCATAAGAAGAAACAAACAACAGCTTAAAAACACAGGCATAAAAAGGTTACTGACCAATACTCTCGATTATCTGAATACTACAGCGCAACTGACAACACAGTAAACAGTATCTGAGCTATCTTGACAATTAAGCAAAAATGCCTTTCAAGAAACCATAAGTCAGCTTTCAATGCTAAGACTTGTTGGGTGATTCTGTAGCCAAACACTTCAACACATATGCCACTGACCTGTTTTCTCAGTTTAAAAGTGGCATCTAAACAGCAAGTTTGTTTTGCTACTGGTATAAAGCATAATCTACACTAATCTAATCAAAACAAGATCCACACATTTTTGAAGTGATATATCCTTTTAAAAAAATTCTGATGTTCTGAGGAAGTGCTATCTATTCCATTTTAATGTAATCAGTATTATTCAACATGGACACTTTACTTGACATTTTTTTCTTTGATAATTTTTTCTGCTTGAGTTTATAGTGTTTTAAAATTCACACACAAATTCAAATATTTATGAACAAGTATTAGGGTAGTATTTTACTCTGAAAAATGTTTAAACCAACAATGAACATTATAGGTTTCCTATTTCCATTAAAGAGGTAAATACGAATTTCAGAGAGAAATACATTTCACTCACACACAGATACACACACATTGTTATGAAAGTACTGTCACTAGTTGGTTGTTTATCCAAGAATGGTAATGGGATGTGATGACCTACCTTCTGTAGCCAAGCCCTCTTTGTAATAACAACATTCATTTATTTAACAGTTAACCAACATTTGGAGCTCTGTCTATGTTTATTCAAGAGGCTTTTCCCTTTGCAAATCTAACCGGCCCATACAAGAATAGAATCTATAATCAGGCTCTTGCTAATCCCATGCCCTACTCAACTGAGATAGGCAGTGCAAACAATTGAAGTATTGTTACTGGACAAGATAATCGACAATGTGGTTAATTGAAAATTAATAGTAGGACTCTCCACTTAGTGCCAAACGTAGACATTTGAAGTAGTCACTTCAACAGCCCAAGAAAGTGTCGATTCTCAATTACTGAAAAGTAAGGTTCATCTGAACAAATAGTACTTTCCACTTCCTATTGACTTAAATTGAATGAGAGAATTACTCTTTTGATAACATTTTCTCCAGCATATATCACTTAGATACAATTAAACAAAAAATGTTTTAAAACCAAAACATTTACCAGAATCTTAATATGGAAGTAAAGAAAGGTGCACTTCAAGTTTATATAGAGACAAAGCCATACAGTATATTCCTTGAGAACCTACAATGGGCCAAACATGATACTTGACACTGGAGTCACAAAGATGGACACAACTTGGTTTTTGTACCAAATGAGAGTGTCTTTCAGCTAAACTTGCCGATTCTCCACTCTTTGCCACAGAAAAACACTACCTATTCAAGAACTTGACTAAAATTTTAATTTAGTGTAAATGCTTTCTTGGTTTGCCTGTCCTCTGTTACTCTGTAGCACAAAGATCAGTATTTATCACATTTATACACTCATCAAGCAATTATCAGGTACCATCCTAAGTGCCAGGAGTGACAGTTGATGCTGAGACTCTAGAGATGAAAAGATAAAAATATATTCTTTGGGAAAATCACAGTGCAACTATAACAAGTTAATCTACCTAAACCTACTGCATAAAGCAGAGCTCCTTGGAAACAACAGCTTAGGCATCTTTACATCACTAGTCCTTGGCGTACTATAGGAGCAAACGGTGTTAATTCAGTACTAGATGGAAAAACCTTTCGATGGGAAATCAGAAGACTATGTTTTGACAACAATATGTCTCTGTGACACTCTGGGCCTTATTTTGTGTCAAACAATGAGGTGGCTATCTGCCCCATGTGATCTCAGAGTCTACTGGTATATGAGTGAATATTCTGATTTCAAGTGAGATAGGTAAACATATTTAACAACCTCAGGATATGCTTTAAACAATTTTAAACTCATCTAAGCTATGATTAGTTCAATGACTAGGCCTATGCTGAAATCACATCTTGAAACATTATTGTAACCATTATTGTGGAATTTACTTTCTGATTTTGATGTATTGAGTTGTTTTCTCCTCTCCCCTTACTCCTAGATGTATAATTTGGGTCGGCTGTATTCTTTCAAATGAAGAATTGGCATGGTGGTTGCTGTTACTTAGGATAAGTGTATAATCTCTTTGACTTTCTTTTGTTGGGCAAACTGCCCAGTGAGTATCAATTTTTTTTTAGAGCTACAAATATAGTTTTAATAGATTCACAGATTTCAAATTATTAGAATTCAGAGCACGTCTCTCCAAGGGTGAGCAGATAATTCACAACAATCCATGTAGATGCAAAGGAGATGACAATGGATCAATCTGTATGTAAGTTGACATAGCGGTTTACTGCTCCTCCTATCTCTACAGCCCACTCTTACCTCCCAGCACACACGCTTTTCATATGAAGAAAAATGTCTCAGTCTATGGGAGTTCAAATTAGTCATAATATCCACTTTAGGGACTGAGGAAGACTTACTGTAAATCAGCCACTCAGAAACCACATTTGACATATTTTGGTTAGAATGTAACTATAAGTTGCATAATATGGTATCTATTGATTAGAGCTTGGGATTATAATGGAAAGCAATTGCCATACATTGAAAATGACCAACCACAAGATAGAAAACTGTTACTGAAGAGCCCACAAAGGGAATCATTTTCCTTATAATCTGAGACTCCTTATCCTCTAGATGGTATATTCTATCACTCCCTTAAGGCTGTATTTTGCCCTAAAGGTGCTAAGATATCTTAACCTCAAATCACCTAACTATTGAACTCCCTGAGACCAAGAGAAAGTTCAGCAGTGTAAACTGAATTCATTACTGACATAGCAATGTCCATTCTAAATTGGAGCAAAAAAAGCAAATCAGAATAACATCTCACTGGATAACAACTCCCAAATGGTTGAGGATGTTATAATAGTTATAAATTCATATTAGAAACTGCCTGGGTTTTTTTCTGTCCCTTTTACCTTCATAAAATACAATCATTTATTGAGGGAATCATTGTATGTCAGATACCATGCAATACACTTCATTTGCCAAGTGTCCCTTCCATCTACCTGTACAAATAGAGAACATTTGTCTTCTCTACCACCCTTAAAGAATCATTCCTATAAGTAGTATGTATTTCTTTAAACAGGGAGGAAAGAAATCATATACCACAGAGAAAGAACTAAAATCAGTTCATTCATGGGCAGCTGGGTAGCTCAGCGGTTTAGTGCCTCCTTCAACCCAGGGAGTGATCCTGGAGACCCAGTATCGAGTCCCACGTCAGGCTCCCTGCATGGAGCCTGCTTCTCCCTCTGCCTGTGTCTCTGCCTCTCTCTGTCTCTCTGTCTCTGTGTGTGTGTGTGTGTGTGTCTCACGAATAAATAAATAAAATCTTTTAAAAATAAAATAAAATCAGTTCATCCACTTATAAGAAGCAAAAGGCGCTACAGACTGGATGGTAGGAAACTTTGATGTTTCATACCCTCTGCATGAGTCATGATAATAGTTAACCTTATAATTTTTGGACCATGACTCCAATAAAAATACAAAACTACAATAAAAAAGAACACATATAATAAATAATTGTGTAACTCAACTGCTTTTGTTAAAAGTTGATTTCTGAAACAGATTCTTCTGTCATGTAAGTGCTGAAGACGTGCATAATGTTTCAATGTTACTGAGGACTACTTTTTAGTTTTTCCTTACACTCTTCCCTAAATCTTCATTAATCTATCAGATGTCATGGTTTAATAGAAGCATGAACTACATACCTATTGGGTTCCTGGGTCCTTTGGAAAAATGTAGTGAGGATTTGGGCCTTCATTTTTGAAGATCTGAAGGGGCTGAAATAACCCTGTGACAAAATTCTTCTAAATAACCGTTTTTTAGAAGAATATTAACAGTAGCAAAAACAGTTAACAACTTTCCCCCATTCCAAAATCAAGACATGGAATATAATTGAGATAATGCTTCTAAATGTTTTGTGCTTCAATGTGAATAAAGCAGTGGACCTGTGTCCATGAAAAGGAAATGCATTACACATTCCAGATACTTTGGTCTGACCAATTTTCCAAGTATTTCCAAGAATTTCCAATATAAAATTATTAAGAAAAATGCCAAAGTCCTTTCAAATAACAAAGTTAAGGTACAGGCACATCTGACTGAACTCATGCAGGAAGCACACTTCAACAAATGAGGGATTCAGGAGAGCAAATACGCCAAAGCATCCAAGGCTTTCTTTCAGATCCATAGGAAAAACAACATTTCAGTCCCTATGGTGGGCTCCATCTCCATCCTGTCTCACCTCTTAATCCAGCCACAATACCTAACTTTCCCCCTTTATAGCTAAGTAACATCTGACTGAGTTTAGCTCATGTGCATCCTGCTTCCTAACAACGTGGAAGAAAATGTATATGCATAAATTAGAAGTGTGGGGAGTTAATGCTCAAAGGACAACAAGGATCAACTAAGAATGAGTCAATGGGTAAACATTTCCCTTTTATTTTGTGGGGAGATGTATTTCATAAGGGGTCTCCAAAGGCCCCAGTGAGAAGGAGTACCCATTAGGAGTAGTACTGATCACTTTAATAATTCATCTTTGTATTGGTTTCCCATGGTCCTTCATTCTTACTCTGGAATCTACTTTTAAAAAGTACCTTCCTGTAAGTCAGTGTCTCGTGATCTGTTTGCAGGAGGACCTAGGTTAAGTCAGCTCTTCAAAATATTCTAAAATGTATAAATGAAATAATATCTGAATGTACCAAAATACAGGAAGAGATAAGACAATGACATAATTCACAGCAAAAAAGAAAAGATAAATGATGAGAGAAACCAGAAAAGCACTTAGAAGACCTAGAAGGCTAAATCTTCCCATTTAGAAGAAGAGGCAGCCCATGGAAGAGCCATACTCAGAAAAACTCCAAAGGGGACAACTTATAGCCCTTTACTTTTACTACTAGAGCTTCTATTTGACAGAAAGCCAGACTATACCCGAGAGCTCCTTATATGCTCTGGTCATATGTATCACTCTCAGTTAGAAATAGAACATGTAGCTTCATATTGTTTTCTCAAATCTTTGAAACCTACTTCCTTATAAGATCTGAGAAGCAGGCTCTCTCATAAGTGAGCAGAGAAAAGCAGTAAACTCACTGTTAGTCACCTCTTCAACCCAGAAAGCTTCCTGTCCCACCATATGCTTGGCTCCAGTCAGAGATCCCCTGATTTCAATACTAGTTTGACAAGTAGTGTCCTGCAAGGCTCCCAGGAAACAGACCCAAACTCCATCAAATACGTCTGCATAGTACAACAGTGACTGAAAATCCAAGTTGCATAATCCAGAACAGAGCCAAGTGTAACAGTGAAAAAGTATCCTTACATGTATCGTGAGGTTGTCTTGCGCCACAGTTTCTCTCATTAAGGACATTCTGAACAAATCATTCATAGATGATTGGTCTGAAATCTTTTAGTGGTTACTGATTCACAAAACCACAGAAATAATACATATTCTGCTAACAGCCAGGGATGTTGCTATGGCATCACAGATAATCGCCTTTGAAACAGAGGTATCTGTGGCACTCATGTGAAGACCAGAAAAAAATTTTTAAAATAATGTATCTAAATATCTGATTTGTCAATTTGGAAATGTTTAACATCAACACAGAGAAAAAAGGAAAACAAAATCCTGATTGTTTAGGACAAAATAAAATCATAATTAAGACTTCATTATATACATTCATAACTGCCCTGTATATAATCCTAAAAGGACAATGTTCTAATAAATCCATTCTCTAGATGAGATTAGGGAGTAACAACAATTATCAGTCATCAGGCTCCATTCATAAAAGTAAATCAAGAGGGAATTACCTATAACATTTGTTTTTCTACAAGTCCTTGAATTATTAGACACTACTACCAAATTCAGGTGAAAGAATAGAAGAATGCCATGAAGTAGTTAAGCAATCTAAGAGCAAAACCAATAAAATACTCGCCTTTGATTCAGTTTCCCAAAAGCAAAATTTTAATCTGGGGACATAAAGAAAACAACCTCATGGGGTAAGGGAGATGGGGATGAGGAAAGCAGGCAGGAAAAAAAAGGGCAAAAAACACCAGCAAAAGGCAGCCCAGGTGGCTCAGCGGTTTAGCGCTGCCTTCAGCCCAGGGCGTGATCCTGGAGACCCAGGATCAAGTCCCATGTCAGGCTACCTGTATGGATCCTGCTTCTCCCTCTGCCTGTGTCTTTGTGCCTCCACCCCCCTCCCCCCACCCCCCACCCCCACTATCTGCCTCTCATGAATAAATAAATAAAATCTTAAAAAAAAAATACCAGCAAAAGTCCTGAATCAAGTACTAGCTACTGACACTAACAATTTTCTTTTGCACTAGGATTCTGTTTATTTTTTTTAAGTGTTTCTGTTTTCTGCTCCCTAGCTAACAGGAGTGCTTTCTCTTTCACATGGAAGATAATGAATGTCCTTGCATGTGTTAGACATGGACTTATATGACTAGGAGTTATAAGCAAAATTCCTTTGCACATCAAAGAAAAAAAAACTTTGTTTATTCAAGAAATTCCTAATGGCTTCATTTATAAGTAAAACTTTCTCTTTATTTGAGACCCAGTGGCACAGCAGCATATAGCTAGAAGATAGCAGGTAACTCTCATAATGAACTCTGCACAGTTTTGAGAAAATAATATCTGAAGGCAGTTTTTTCTTCTGGGGTCAGTAGATGAGTGGTTCAAAAAGAATAAAGTGAACAGCACACAACTGGCGGAGGAGAGGAGGAACATTCTTGCTAATTAAAATTTCCAGTTCTTATGGCCCTCTATATACACAAATCCCAGTCAAGAAAGGCTTGCAGGATCAGGCCTGTACCAAGAAAAAGTATACCATCATCACATTAATTGTATTATTACTTCATAATGCTAACCAGCCAGGTTTATATAGAAGAGATTAAATAACAAGATAATCTTATAAACAATGCTCATTTCATCAGTGTACCAAATAAGTTTGATTTATATCAGTAACTGTTCTTTTAATTAATTTATGCATCCACATGCTTTAATTTACAGACACCTACACTGGGATAGGGATAGCTATTTTTTTTTAACATTTTGAACTTTAAGATGGGTTTATGTTTAGACTTCCCAATGTTCACACTTCAAAAATGAAGTGACTGTTAAAATACCCTGCATTAAAATTGAAGCTTGCAAAAAGAAAACATTTTATCAAACTCCATGCCTATCTCTCCCTGCCAACATTTATGTGTTTAATTTTAATTAGTCTGGCTTTACTCAAATTTAAAACGAGATCTATTCCAAAGTTATAACTTACCTCTTTTTACCAATATTCCCCTCAAAAGACTTTTGGATATATAACTTTCATCTTGTTATAGTATCAATCTTAAGCTCCTATATTTGTTTTCATGAAGTTTCTTGTGATTTAGAGGGAGAAAAAAGGCTAGTTCAAAAAAATCATTCCTACTAACATCAGGGACTTGGATAAATTTTTAAAAGTCAACTTCAGGATGCAGGTTTAGAATAGTAAGTACTACCACTCAACACTTAGAAATAAGAGAATTTTAGAAAGGGAGGAAAATTCAACCAGAATGATAAAAATAGTCTGTATGAGTCCAAACCCACTTACAATAAGCTATCAGTGACATCATGGTAATGCTAGCACTCTTTGAAAACCCTTAAGAATAATAATGTAAAAGGATTATCTTGGTGTCAGGATTATTCCAGTTTAGTCATTTTACAACATCCATGGATACTTTCAGTATGGGGATGAGGATGTCTATTTACTTATTT
Source organism: Canis aureus (assembly GCF_053574225.1). Lineage (NCBI taxonomy): Eukaryota > Metazoa > Chordata > Mammalia > Carnivora > Canidae > Canis > Canis aureus. Next base: position 38,317,601 of record NC_135620.1, read on the forward strand.
AATTGGACAAGCAAAAAGGTTTTTACTTGTCTTTGATATAAAACTTTTATTTATGTATTGGATCAATGTTTATTTGTAGGATGTTAATATAATAACAGATGACAGCTACATTATTTGTTTTTGATTATACACTTCTAGAGCAGAGATGCTGTCTATTCAGCTCACTTTTAATAGAACACAAACACAGTACCATACTCAAAAAAGTATTTAAAGATGTTTTTTATAAAAATTATAAATTCGGGATGCCTGGGTGGATCAGTGGTTGAGCATCTCCCTTTGGCTCAGGGAATGATCTCAGTTTCCTGGGATCAGGTCCCATGTTGGGATCCCTGCAGGGAGCCTGCTTCTCCCTCTGCCTGTGTCTCTGCCTCTCTCTATGTGTCTCTCCTGAATAAATGAATAAAATCTTAAAAAAAAAATTCAAGGGAACTTGGTCTGCCTCTGTGCTCCATGAAACTCCACTGGCAAGTATCGAACATTAAAAAGTAACACATTCTTGAGTAATTCCATTCTTCAGTATATGTGCTGCCGAAGCAAGCACAAGTAATTCCATTCTTCAGATGTCTGTCCTGGCACTTCTCTTCTTGAAACAGGGATTATTTAGATGGAACTATTTCCACCTCTTAATGTTCAAGAGCTAGCTTTTGTCAAACACCTAACTTCTACCCTAACCTCATGCAAGAAAATAAAAGAAAAAAAGCCAGACCCAAACATCTCATTTCTTAGCATCACGTTAGCAGACTTCCTGCATCAGGCAGAAGGATCTGCTGCTTTCATGAGGGAATCTGCTAACATCATTACTGTGGTGCCTAAAAATGTAGCCTCCTGGCATTCTTAATGCTCACTCAGATGATCTAGAACAAGGGACACAATCAGTCAAATAATTTTGTGGTAAGAAAAGAACTATATAATGCTTACAAACTCTTAAGGAAATAAAAACCAGTAAACAATATCTTCAAGGCTCCAATGTATCGAGAAAGGAGAATGTTTTGCTAACGATGTAATTTGGGTTTAGTTTTTCTTAAACTTCTCGGCCTTGGTTTCCAAATGTGTAAAATGAAGACATTAAATTATATAAATAATTCAGATAATTCCAAGGTTTGAATTATGAAATCATATGAAAAATATACTGAGTCCTAAAGAATCTCACGCACAGATTCAGATTCCATTATCTACCTTAACAGAAGGTTTTTCCTTTCTTTTGCAGGTGGAAGAATAGTAGACTATGTGTTTTCAACAAAAATCCTCATTTATGTAGTGTTACTCATTATGACTAATTCAAAATATTCAAACAATATCACTAGCTATTTGTAATGATATACATTTCATGTATATACAAAGTCCATATATATGCACACATTCTGACACAAACATAAAATTCTATTCAAGCCAAGAATTAAAATACTTCCTATTTTTCTATCATTTTCCCACCTTCTACAAGGCACCTACAGAGCTGTTAAGACATAAGAACTTACATAAAATAAAAACAAGCATCTTACTCAATGTTTCTTATATTCATACTGACAGTTCCCAACATGAACTTATGTTAAGCTGGTTATCTAAAATCTAGATAACATTCTCTCATCCAGTGGTTTTGAGAGAGAATAGAGAATGTAGGTATGTTCTCAGGCCCATCAATCAAGATACATAGAACTCAAGATACACAATCTATGAATTTAATGACACTTAAGCAGAGAGTAATAGTAAAACGGCAGTAGAAAATTTTTTAAAAAGGTCCTGAAAATATGTAGGGTCATCCAGTCCACACTCTGCCAAAATTAAAAAAAGGAAGGATGGAATTTAAGCTCATGAAACTGTTTTTTATCTATTAAGTATTTACTAAGACTCCTGCAAAAGAAAACAAGCAACTACTAAGTATACTATCATTTGCTTTGTTGGAAAATTATTTGTTTTGAGAAACACATAAATGCACTACAGAATGCAGTGATGTCTTCCATGTAAAGAAAGAAAAGCACAGGTATTTTGTTCAAAACTCCCTATGTTCAAAACAAACAAACAAACAAAAAACCACAAAGAACTCCCTGTGTTCACCTTGGATTCCTTATTATAGAAAAATATTATAAAACTTTATTTAAAAGTGAGTATCTTTAAAGTATCTTTAAATGGTTGAGGTATGTGAAATTTTCAGGAAAAAAAATTCTTCCTAATTTTTATCTTAGCCACCAGAAGCTAGTAAAATACATTTATATCATAACAATAATACATTCACTACTTGCTCTGTGCTAGACACTGTGTCTCATGCACACACACAACCCTTCAATCCTTCCCACAATGCCAAGAACATAGGCCTGAAGAACTCAAATCTTCCTGTTATTTTTCATCAGTAAAATGAAATCCAAAGATCAAAACACAGAGAAGCAATCTCCTAACTACTGGTTGCTCTATTAGATGTCAAGAAACTCTATTTGATTTGAATGCTGTCCTCACGTCAGGGTAAGAAGGAAAATGGTAAGTGGGAGCCACAGATTTCTGGCTTTCATCAATTCCACTCAAAAGTCCAGGGAAAGGGATGATTTACTGAGTATTCTGCATTCCCTTTTCATAAAAAAAAATTAATCAAGGTCCATTCACATTCCTTAAAAAAATCTACCAATGTTCATACAAATTTATGTAAAAATGCAACCTAAAAATTTTAATCTTACAATTTAAGTAGCTGTAGATATTAATCTTTTAACTACTGGCAGAAAAACTAGGGCTATAAATGAAAACAGAACTGTAGTCCACTTTTATGAAAGAAATAGGTTGTGAAGAGAAATATAAAAGAACAAAAATTAAAAGGATGATAGAAAGGAAAGAGAAAATGGAGAAGAAAAAAGAAGGAGGTACACAAGAAGGAAAAGAGAAAGGTAGTAAGGTAAAGAGGGGAATGATAGAACAAAGGAGGGTAAGACGTTTGTAGTAAAATGACTCTTGTCCAAGGCTTGCTGGAACTCTGGACCATCGCCTCTATGTGACAGAGGGATTACCTCTCTGGTGGTTTTTAAAAATGCTTTCTGTATCTACACAGTCTCGTTTTATTTTTCAAAATCCTGTGTTTATTTTTAAATAAAAATTCAAGTTTGAAAACTCTGCAAACTCTGCAAACAAAGGAATGACTTTTATTTTAGAAATGTACTTTGGAACGTACAAACCATTGCTCAGCTTAGTGCTCAAAACCTCAGAGATGGCCCAACATTCCAAACCTGACAGTCTTTCCTTTGTAAAGAAATTAAGGCCGTCTCTTTCCACAGTACTTGGAAATTACATTTGAAATTAGTGTTCGTGATTGTGCAAAGCCTTGAAAATATGTCCATTTGCTTGAGAAATAATCTATCGCGAAAGATAGTTGTCCTTATTCTCAAGAAAACAATGTAGATGTGCCCAAAGAGCCAGAAGCTCTCAAATGAACATCCCAAGTTGGTTATCAGAAAAAAACTGTCCTGCCAAGAGTATGTATATAGAGCAATTGCACTGAATATTGTACCCAAAGCCAGATCTATCTATAGAAAGGTGAGCTATGCATCAATCCAGTTTGGCTTAGCAGGCTAAGAATCCACCTACCCAAACCACCGTGACCTGATGGCTTGCCTTTTTCTTCCCATTCACCTACCCACCCTGAATTTCAATAAACTATTGGTCCTTACTCTATCCCTCAATAAGAATGCTTTTATATAAAAATTCATTAAATAACATACCACTTTTAATATACTGATCCTACAAACTGTTACTCTGTGAAGTGGTTCAACAAGATGTCATCACTACATAGCAACTTGTTTCATTTACAGTATCTGTTTCACTTCTACTCATGAGCTAATATAATTCAATTTTTTTTAACTGCACACAGGCTGCTAGACACATGTGCATGGCAAATGGAATCTGAACTTAGCTTAACAGCCTCATTTATTCCTGATGGTTTAAATTATTTCATCACAATTAATGACACCCCCTCAGCTTCCTGTGCAGCGCTGCCAGATGTTCAGAGACCACAAAGCCACTCTCTTCTTTGACGGCTGGTGACAAGTCGTCCTCTGAAGGACGTTCCCTAGGTACACAGGCCGGATGACACCTCCATTGCTTAGCACCTCTCTGCCTCCCAGAGTAACCATGTTGAGGAAAAAGCAGGAAGGCATGAGAAACCAGCAAATGCATTAGCAAAGGCAAATTATGTGAAGTGATCTACACTCGGAGGAACTTGGCTCCTGCCACAGGAGTTCCTAACCTTGTTGTTTAATGAAAGAGCTCTTCATCCACCTTCCCAACCCCTGGCATCCACTGAGTACCTAACATGGCATCAGTCCCCAGGGAATGTCAAAGGACAATAAAAATATAAACTTTTCCACATGGATCCTGTTTGGTTTGTTATTTAAACTTATCACCCTCACCATAATCATCATGTTGTTTTTGAGAGCGAACACTCTGAATGGATTATCATTATAGCTTCAGCTATAATTTTCTTCTATCCTATTCAACAGATAAATCCACTTGAAACATACAACGTTTTGGGAACTTGTGGTTAACAGTTTCGCTTCTTAAAAGTTTATGGAGGTATATAATATGATGGATATGCAAAAAAGTTACATACATTTCACATATACATTTTGATGACTTTGATTTACCTACTTTTCTTAGGCTTTATTCATTTCAGGGGCTGCTGGCTTTTTTTATCCTTGTTAGGTTTTATTTGTTGTTTCGTTATATTTTTTAAAAAATATACTGAAAAATAGACTTCACACTTTCTTATTTTGATTCTGATAATAGGCAAAGCCATTTACTTCTTTTCTTAACAAAACCAAAATTTTTCTTCAGTATGAAATTTAGAAATAGTAATTATCTTATGTTTATCATTTTACATACACAAAAAAATATAAATTCATATAACCACAGGTAGCTAAGAGTAGCTAACAGGGTAGCAGAAACAGTAAACATACTAGCACTGATACATTAAGAATCCAACACTACAGCTCCAATTTGGAAAGCATTTCCATCAACTAGAGAACATGTGGCAGACATTTTATGGATTATTTTTTAAATGTTAAAAAAAAAGCTGATCTTATTCAGGGAATAAGGGGCCTCTTTCTTTGCCAAAAAGTGTAATAGGAAAACTGAAAGGCCACCTGTGTCAGCCCACCCTATAGTATGAACATAAGCTACAAGAGCATTTTGGAAAATATCTTCAAACTAAGATGAGAAAAAAAATCAGTATCAATACAGATTCCAAGCAGATGCAAAAGGCTTCTGTGCATGTTAGTGATTATGTGTGTGGCCTACACAGACTAATTTTCAGATGCCTCCAAACTCAGTGTACTTTCTCTTTTATAAACTATTTGGGATTAAAACTAGAAGCTCATCCATATCAACTTTGACAATGGACACAAATACAGGGTAAGCTAATCAAGCCAAACAAGTTGAATTTCCCCCCTCATAGAAGGTTCTTTTAATATTAAATGCCTACTGAATTTTACAAACATGCTACACTTAATATTTTGACAGTTGTTTATTAAAATTGCTTTCCTAGGAAGTTCTATGAAACCAACAGTCTATATCAGAATCGAGGAGATCAGAGGAGTCGAGATGATGGCATACTTGCAGCAAGCAGACAACAATAGGAAACTCTCAGCACTCCTAGAGTTGCATCAAATTTTCCATGGACCGAAACTAAAATGAAATAGTTCAATTACTAGGAGGTAGATAAGTAAAATAAACAACTAATTTCATACAGTGAAGTTGGGAGACAGTCATATGGACCTCATTCTGTTGTCTCCAAACACTGTATTGGAGGGAAAAAGGAGCTGAATAAACTTTAAACTCTCATGTAGGGATGTATTGCTTGTGTGTCCCTGGCAGATGTGGAAAGGAGATGAAATGGGCAAGGGAGAATCAAATATCCCATCGCTGCAGGTTTGCTGAGGCAAAGAGCACTGCAAAGATCTCACATCTGGCAATCATTTGTCAATAGCTGGAAAGAGAACGGCAGGAAACTTTCTGGCTCTTGGAGAAGATGAAAAGACAAAAACCATGTGTCACACACACACACACACACACACACACACACACACATATTCTGCAATGGTACAATGACTACTACACTTATTCTCCACCCCTCTACTACCCCCCTACATTTAATGATCTTCAGATATACTCAACTCCGTGGTCAAAAACATGCAGTCACTTGACTTGTTAAAGCTGCAGTGTATGTACATTTTTCAAATAAACCCCAGGGCTGATGTTAGAAAATCAAAATCAGTGAAGCATAGACCGCCTGGTACTTTGGGCAGGAATCCTTGTGGTTTAGTCAATAAACAGAATCTGAATGAAAGACACCACAGTAACTAGACAGTAACGTTTTGAACAGTTCTTAACCTGAAAGGGGGTTGGGGAAGGCGGGTGCACTAGTGACCACGGAGGTAAGGCTACCAGTGTACTTGGATGGCTCACTCTACCTGCAACATGACTGTGTTTAGCACAAGGTCATCTGCTGTTTTTTTTCTCTCTCTCTCTTTCTCTCTCTCTCTCACACATACACACACACACACACACACACACACACACACAGAGTGAACTTGTACTTGAGGAATGTTGTGAATGAATTTGGAAACAGTTTGTTGTTGTTTTCTAAATAATTATACCTGTTTAATAGGGTGGGAAGGAGAAACTTCAAATTCTATTTATCCCATACTGGTGATAATAATATAGAAATGTGCTGGCTTCATTATGAGTTCATAAAAATGACCAGCTTTGCCCTAGCAGATTTATTATGCAATTAAAAAGTTTTCAAGACAACCCACACAAAATTAATTAACTTTTCTAAAATCACGGGAATTTAAATCTGGTCATGGTGATCGATAGACTTCAATAAGCAGCTTTCATTCACCCTTATGCTGCATTTAACTAGCAGCAGCCGCCAAGCTCATCCCCGTGATTCCGTAAGTGAATGCTGCAGGTTGTTTAATAACCTGGCAAATTCACAGTAGCTTGTCAAATTATTACAGGAACAGTGTCATCACTAAACAAGCCTGATCACGGTTAATTACAATGCAGACTAGAGAGCAGCCACAATTGTTCATTAATTACAGGAAGCACCTCATTTAAATTTTATGGAAATTTACACTTGCACCCCAGTAAGTCTGGGAAAAAAGTGATCCTTCACGCATTCACAGAAGAAAGGAGTCTGTGGTTTATGAAACACCACAGTAAATTGTGTCTATCTGGTACTGAAATATTGGTTCATTATTTACTCTAATTTTTAAGCACTTTAGTGATGAAAAATATCAAGTCAACCCCACTTCTTGAATTCCCAACCAAGAAAGGAACTGTGTTGGGTTAGTTGTAACAACTTAATACAGGAGAAGGCACAGTTAGACTCAAAAAATAACTTTTCTCTGACTGAAAGTATAATATTTAACAGCAATTAAGGGAAGTCTAAACTAGAATAACCACTTCCTAAAAAATAATTATATAACAGCACAATGTTTTGCTAATATACATCAGTCAACCTTCCAAGCTAAAGAAAGTACACAGTTTCATATTCACTTCAAAAACCACTGAGGAAAATCAACAAAATTAGACAGTGAATCAAAGTCTTGATTTCCAGCTACTTCTCTAAATCAAGCATATAACACAAAAATCCAGCAGATACGCTTGCAAAAAGTCAAGTCAGACACAGACTTCCAGGATAACAGCCATTCAAAACCAAAGATATGTTCATGAAAGAGTGTCAGGGATCTTGGGATTATTAAGTAATAAAGTTGCTAAGCCATCTGAAATTTTAGTGATAGAAAAAAAGTGAAAAGGAAAAAAATAAGAACAGAAAGGGACTCCATCAGTCATGAGAAATTATGTCAGCTAAAATAGAAAAGTAAATCAGATATGGTTGCTATGTCTAAATGAAACCCCTTCATAGGAAAGGATATAAACAAACTACTGCTCCTAAATCAAGGTATACAAGAGGTTATTCTCAGAATCAAAAGGCCAAACAGCAAATCCTCTAGTGGTTATAACATGGCCCTGGGGGACAGCCTGAAAATCAAGCAGGAAAAAGTAGATGCCTCTGGCAAATCCTATAGTGAATTCCCTGGAGTGCGGAATTAAACTAAAAACTAAAAAATGGATCATTCCTTAGGAAAAAAAAAAAAAAGACCAGAATACATGCCATGGCAAGAATGAAAGGACTCTAAGCTAAAAACTATTCCTGAAATTGTTAGCTGGTGAAGAACATATTGTCAGGTTTTTTTTTTTTTTTTTTATGACTGACAAAATGTGGATATGTACCAGGTATCATTAAAATGTATGGAAGTCATATTTAGAAAGGAAGAGGAAAACGAGAAGGAAATGTTCAAATGGGTCCCAGTTAATGTACCAATTCACCACATTTGACTTTTTGAACAGATTCAACCTTTCCACTGGGTCTGCCAAAATGGTGTTGCAAGAGGAGGAGTCCAATAAAATGAGACTCATTTCTCTGCCCAGGGGCTTGGTCTTCTTTGCAAAGGACTGTGCTGAATTGTCAACTCTACAAATGTTTAACTACCTACAAGCGGGGTTTCACTTAAACTAGTAAATATACATCTTCTTTCTTGCTATGTTAAAATAATATGCTCTGTTGGTCTCTTTCAGTTTTATTTCACACAGTTACATCTGCAAAACGCATCACTCTTTGCTTCATAACTCAAGGTTCACAAACAGATTATCCAACAACCACCCATGACAAGCCATTCCAGGTGATGTGTTTGAAGAACATAGCTTGTCCTACCCAAAGAGGTCAAGGATCAGACCACTCTCCATGAAAAGTCTTCCATCACTCTGCATTTATGTGTCACATACAAGCTGTTCGGTTTCTAAAACTGGGAAATACATGACCATGTCTCATATGTGTCACACCTGCTTTTCTGTTATACTGTAGCCATACACCACCCAGACAGTACCAGCTTGCGGCACAGCAGAGCTCAGGTGGTCTTCCCTAGGCCAAGAGCAGGTGTGCAGGAGATGGTAGACTCTCCAATACCATAAAAACTGAAACCTCTTCCTACCATCACTTCCACCTTCACTGCAACTGTGAAGTCAATTCTTACAACTATTCTCCTCTCACATAGGGTATCTAAGTCAGTAAAAATGCTTTAAAACTAAGCTCATGGCTCAGCGGTTTGGCGCCTGCCTTTGGAGCAGGGCGTGATCCTAGAGTCCCGGGATCGAGTTCCATGTCAGGCTCCCTGCATGGAGCCTGCTTCTCTCTCTGCCTCTCTCTCTCTCATGAATAAATAAATAAAATCTTAAAAAAAAAAAAAAAAACTAAGCTCACCATGCTCATCCCGTAAGTCTGAAAATTTAGAAAATGATGCCAAATGCACGTCCTAAAAAATAATATGTGTTTACTCATCTGTGGGATGCCATTCACATTACAACTTCAGCTAGTATCTTTGCATTAGTATCACACACATTCCTTAAATATTAAAAGGCATATTAAGTAGAGATATATCTTTAAACAAGATGTCACATTTTTATTTTTTATCTGTGATACACTAAACTACTTCTAATGTCCCAAGACCACATAACATGAACTGAATTCCAAGTAAATACTTTCACTTTGCTAATAAACTTAGTATTGTATCACAGGATGTATCTCCTCATACATGAAAAGGGAAGATACTTGTTAAATCATACTTTTCTATTACAATGCCCAGTTGAATGGCTTCTGTTCTCCTGAGCTAAACCATAATGCAGGAAACATGACTTGCTCACCATGTGTCTCTAGTGCCTAGCACAGTACCAAGCACATGGTAACGATTTTTAAAGATAAGAGCTAGTCTTTACTGAGGGCCTATGCTAAGCGCTAGTTTATATGTTAGAACATTTACTCTTCATAATCACCTTGGGTGGTAAGTCTCCATTTTATAGATGGGAAAGCTAAAGCTCAGTTTGGTTGAGTAACTTTGCCAAAAGTCTCATAATAACTTTTGTCAACCTAGGCAGCCAGCTATCAAGAAACCATGTTCTTATCCACTGCAATATATATCATTTCTTGAATGAATATATGTATTATCTCCAGTTACAGAGAATTTATCCTGAAAAGGACTTTTTATTGCATACATGCTACCCTGATTCTTCTTTTACACCTGTCTCAATCAGTTGTCCATCTCCTGATGGCATTGATATATCTGTATGGCCTTCAGGGATCACTGTTTCTGTCACACCACCCCCAACTAATAAAGCAATAAGACTCCAACCTGGACTTCCAGCCTCTGGTCTGGTTCCTCCAGGTTTGGGCAAAAGTCTGCACCCAGCACTCTGCCAGCACATGCCACTGGAACCTAGGGGAATATGGCCAAGTTAGATGCTGGGTGTGGAGGCTGCTAAGAACTACATAAATACACATCTGATCCAGACAGAAGCAGATATGAAACAGGCCATCATGGCTTCATTGGATTTTGACACTCAGGATGCCAAATATATTATATCATATAACCAAGTTTATTAACTATCAGAAGGCAAATTCTAAAAAGAAAAGATCCACAAAACTTTTATTCCCCATTGTATCCACAGCATGTAGCACAAAGTAGGCATTTAATGAATATGGATGGGAGGAGGAGAGAAGGTAAAGTACAGGAGAAAAAGAAACATAAACATAGAATCTCTGCTTGATATTGGTGACATTTTTCCCCTCTTAATTTTCTTATGTGAGAATGAAAAACATTGTATTCTCTAATGCCTAAAGTTCCTTTCCACTGTTAAAATATCTGTTCAAGTTTATTTTTCCTATTCATGTATATAGGTTAGCACAGACTTTATCAATATTTATTTACTATCTCTAAATTTTAATAGGCTTATTTTGTCTGTTCCAGTAATGAAAATGATAACAAAACAGCTATAATTTAGAATGTTCCCTATATCTAAAATTTTACACTGAAAGCCACTAAGATTCTTTTTCAAAATTAAATTATCTTAATTAGTCGATCTCATCCCAAAATATTGCCTCTACTGTCACCTGCTTACTTCATTTTAGATTTTTTTTTAAAGACTAAAGGACTTAGATTCCATCTAAACCTGCTTTCTGCTTTTTTAAAAAAGTTCTTTGAATCACTACTATTTCCAAACACATACTATCTTTGTTAATCATACAACTATCTTTATCATAATCCATCAATCAGTTTCAACCCACCTGTCTTCTTTCCCTATCAAAGCCCACCTTTGCTGTTCTGTGCTTTAACTCCACTTAGGATCATCTGTGCCAGTCAATTTTCTTTGCTGAGATCAGTTTTCAGCCAAGTGTGTGCTGCCTTAGAAGATATTTCCCTCTTTCTTTCCACCCACGAATCAGTTCACTTCTCTAAATTAAAAAAATTTTTCAATAAAGTCCACTTTGCAAGTTTACCAGAGAGCATTACCAATATTTTTTAAAAAAGCACTCAGTCAAGACCCCTGGGTGGCTCAGCGGTTGAGCGTCTGCCTTTGGCTCAGGGCATGATCCCTGTTGGGGATCTGGCAGGGAGCCTGCTTCTCCCTCTGTCTATGTCTCTTTCTCTCTGTCTTTCATGAATAAATAAATAAAATCTTAAAAAAAAAAAAAAGCACTCAGTCTTTTTTGGGACCACCGCTCCTATTTTTTTAAGTTTTGCATTCTTTCTTCTAGCTTATGTCCATAAAGTGACATGGACAGATTATCATCTGTCTTTGAACTTACCCACTCTTCACCTACAAATTTCACAGTGGGGCTCAAGAGGGGAAGTAAGAGAGGTCACATTTACTGAGCACCTGCAATGTGCCAGTCACCATGTGGGCACCTTAAGTGTGGATTTTTCCTTTCATCAGTCTTATGGAATATGAGCATTTCCATTTGACAAATGAAAAAAACCCAAGGCTTTAAGTAGGTAAGTAACGAGCTCACGTTAACATACGAGAAAGTTACAATGCTCAAACTTAAGAAATGAGAAGATGGATAATATATTTCAAAGAAGTTAATTAAAAACATGCAATAGTTGCATTTAGTGGCTTCCACTCTAGATGCATTTGTTGATGTTTCATATGAAAGAAATTACAAAAAAGACAAAGGAAGTGGAGAAAATATGTTATCAAGACTTACTACTTGCTCTGTGGTCTTAGACAACATAATGTGAACCTATCCTCTACCTTGAGGAAGGAGAAAGACATGGAGTACAGAGAAGAGATACTGTGCACTGGTGTCGTGGCACACATAGACTGGTGCTGATGCCACCCTTCAGTTGATATATGGAGGGGCACTAATGAGATCTGAAACAGTAATTCTCCCTACAGTGCAACAGAAAAACTAGGGAAAAAAATATTCTTGGAATATTCCACATCAAAGCAATCCCTGCTAGCTTCCAAAAGACCGCAATAAATGAGACTACTTAACTGATTAAAGCACATTCATGAGCCAGAATATGTATATTGCAAATCAAGTGTAAATAATACTTTATTTTATGTACACAAAACAATTCCCACTTACCTTAATATTATTAGACTGTATCACCAATACTAAGTTTCTAGTTCTTTTATACCATCCCCCAGAATGCATTTGATAAACACTCTCAAGAGGAAAGGAGAAAGTTAGATGGCAATTACACTCAATTATAACCTCAGACACTTAGAAAGCACAGTTTCTGAAAGAAAACAAAAAGGTCTGTGAATAAGTTGGAAGGAAACAGTGCCAGGCTACTAGAATGTTTCAGCTATACAAATCATGAAAAGAACTGCACTAGTGACATGAGGTAGCACTCTCAAACTTAGAATCCTAGGGTTTCCAAAAGGAAAAAAAAATCTATCAGGATCCACATAAATAAAATCCTGTATTTTATTTTTAAATTTATTTATTTATTTATTCATGAGAGATACACAGAGAGAGGCAGAGACATAGGCAGAGGGAGAAGCATACTCCCCACTGGGAGCCTGATGCAGGACTTGATCCCAGGACTCTGGGATCATGCCCCGAGGCAAAGGCAGATGCTCAACCACTGAGTCACCCAGGCATCCCTGGACTCCTGTGTTTTAAAAAGGAAACTGAAACTTAAAATTGCACAGTTGTACTACTGGATTCACTAACGATATCCTCTCCCACATCACCTACCACACTGCGTGACAATACTGGATAAAGAAAAAAAAAATAAGGGGAAACCACATATATCTGTTTCCTAATTCATCAAAATATACCAGGGAAAAAACAAATGATATATAAGTTGATAACCTAATTAGTTACAATTCTGCATACCTAGGCAATTAGGACTTTTGATTTAGAAGCCTCAATAGTGAGACAGCTAGCTAGAAGCGATCAAAAACATGACTGACAGATATAGCAAAGATAAATTGTCCAGCCCCTTATCATCACTCCAGTTTAAATTAAGATAATAAAATATGGTGTGTACCTCACCACTGTTTTTTTGGAATGTACAGTTTAAATTGATTTGAAGAGCTCCAATTTTATCTGCTTTCCTTCATGTTCGGTGTTTAGTGCCTTTTTCAACACCATACTTTATTTTTTTTTAAGATTTTATTTATTTATTCACAAGAGACACACACATACACAGAGGCAGAGAAAAAGACAGAGGGTAGAGAAGCAGGCTCCATTCAGGGAGCCTGATGTGGGACTCAATCCTGGGACTCCAGGACCATGCCCTAAGCCTTAACCGCTGAGCCACTCGGGAGTCCCCGACACCATACTTTAAAACAAAGGTCTCTACACTGATTTTCACAAAACATTTCACAGTGATATTTATCTCTGAAAAGTAATAAGACTAGGGGATTTTTTAATTTTTTATTCGTTTTTGCATCTTAGTATATTTTGCTTTCAAAGTTTTTAAGTTAAAAATAACAAAAAGTACTAAACCGATCGGCTAATATTTCTGGACAGTAGGCCACGGGTTTAATCATGGGATAATAATTGTCTAGTACTCATCTAAATTTCATTCTGCTATTGCTATAATAGGAAGTAGGAGGCCTTGAAAGGGACCCTTCTAGAATCCCCAGGGCAAGTCCAAGCTGAGTGCATATCTACTCTCCAGGACATACCTCAAAGGAATCATGGTGTGTGAGAGAGCTATTTACAACTTACTTTGTGTATAATCAGCAGAAACAAAAGATATGACAACAAATATAAAAGCCTCCCTCTCTTTCCCTCTTTCTCCTCTCTCAGGGGAATTCAGCAAGGGAGGGCCAGTGGGCATTCACTTCAGTGTCAAAAGGGCTTCCAGAAAACACATTTTCTGTGGGGCAGGGAGGAAATATGGCAGGCTTCCTACACACACACACACACACACACACACACACACTCACACACACTCACACAAGGTCTTTGTTTACTGAGATCACACATAAAAACTGTTAGGGGCCAGACTTCTGAAAAGAACATTGAAAAAGCCCCACAACGGGAGCTACTACTCAAAATAACTGAAACTGAATGAGGCAGGAGGTGTCTATAAGGAAAGGGCCAAAGGAAGAAACAAAGAGGCACAGGAATGATAACTTCAGAATAGAAACACGTTACCAAGAAAAGGATTATAGAGTCAGGGATGCTTCTTGCAGAGTCAGGGCCCATTTGAAATTTTATTTTATTTTTAAACATTAAACATTCAGGTAGCCATTTGCCTGATAGGCACTATAAAAGTCAGAGCCTAAATAAACAAACTAACTTCCATGTCAGCTCAAGGCTCTTCAGTTAGGCTGGCCACAAGCCTGGATCAGTTCTGAAGTACATGTGTTTTGGTGACTGCAGTCTAGCAGTGCAGGGATGTGGGGAACTATCTGAACCCATGAAAAATTTGGAAAAGAGTGAAAAGACAAAATTTGTTTTAAGAAAGACAGTGGGAGAGAGAGAACCCAAAAAAAGTTCCTTCAGAGGACAGAGGACATGGCTGGGTATAAGATCTGTCACATTCCAAGCTGGAGAAAAGTACTGATACAACTTCAGCCTAATTTCAGTTGTTAGACAATGCCAAGCAGCAAGAGGAAAAATTACTCAGATAACACAAAGAATTCAGGAAGACCATTAAGTGAAATAGATTTGGCAGTAAGCTAGTCAGGAGCTCTTGCAAGAAAGAGAAAAAAAGAAATTAATTACCCAACATGTAAAGATGAAGATGTACACTAAATATTGCTACAAAGTAAATAAATACAAAAACTGAAAGAAAAAAAAAACATAAGAAAATAAACTGCTGCTGGATTTGCAGATAACTTATACCTTAAATTTTCAGGCTACAATTTAACTAAAGATAAAATCCTGGGCCTCACCCTTTTCAGCCACAGAACCCCATACTGAACCTCAGAAGGGACAAGTATACAGAAGCTAAAGTTCAAGAATAAAAACGCTGCTAAACAATCAGAAAGGAACTGGTGAGTCTGAATGGTATTGATCCAGTCTCCCCGATACAGAATGGCCAGAAATATGCCTGTTCTCATAGAGGCCTTAGATGAGGCATGGTTGTATCCACAGGAACAGGGCAATAATGAGAGATATATCATACGGGAACTGAGTAGGACACAGGATAGTCCTCTCTAGAGTCATCCCAGAATAAGGAACTACAGGATCAAGGTGAGAGAGGAATGAGCGGGAAGGGTCAAGGAAGTGATTCTGCTACTCAACAGGTTGACAGACACAGATGATTACTGCATCGGGGTGCAGGGTGGGCACACCACCTCACAAGAGCCAGGGACTGTTTAATTGGGGTTCACTCTCTTTCTGCCTCGGGAGCTGGTCCTCTTGGGTAAGCCAGGGCCCTCGGCTCCGTGACAGGAGCAACCTCTGCAGGTATAATTACAGGAGATTTTCACAGCCACACACAACAATACCTTATTTTTATACTGTGAAATGTGGGATAGAAGTAAAAAATCTCTTTCCTGGTAACACCCTGCAGAGCCTGATGGACCATGAATAACACTGAAATTACATAGACTCTTTCTTCTAGAGCCCTCAAAGGGCTTTACACATAGTATTTATGTGTAGGAGGAAAGGAGAAAATTTCTATCATACTTTTTAAACAAGGAAACTGAGGTCCATCACTATAGTCTTCCCCACATTTGATAAATTGAATGGACTTGAAATTAAGACAAAGTTCTTTCAACTACCACACTAGTGCTTTACTAGAAAGCCTTTTACCACATGAAGACTGGCTTATTTGTCCAATTCTTGTTTTACATGGGTTTTAGCACTGAAGAAAACGTGAATGAAGTTATTTGTAACTTGCCACGGATGAGCTTTATACTTGAAAAAGAGAAGTACAAAATCTGATTATTTTCAACTGGTTTACAATCATTCTTGTAATTGAGTATTCTAGAAATTGAACACCTCAGACTATTGCTGACAAGCATATACATTGCCAAGCCTGACAAGTGACATGAAGTGAAATATATATTTTTTTAAAGATTTTATTTATTTATTTGAGAGAAGGAGAGGAAGAGAGCATGTGAGCATGATTAGGGAGGAGACAAAGAGGAACAAGCAGACTCCCTGCTGAGCAGGGAGCCTGACACAGGGCTCCATCCCAGGACTCAGAGTTCATAACCTGAGCCAAAGTCAGATGCCTAACTGAGCCACTCAGGTGCCCCTTAAATTTCGAGTATGCTTATATACCCATGTTAAGTTTCTTTCTGCCCTCAAGGCTCAATTCTAACTATTTTAAAGACAGGTAATATTAAAAACTCCCCTGGCTTTGGTGTTAGACCTCTATTTTAACCCCAGAGGCAGTACCTTATAAAGCTTATCAGTAAAGTACCAATTCAGAGCCTTGTTTCCTGTATCCAAAAAATGGGAATAATTATATTTTTACTGTGTAAGGTTAGTTAGGCTGAAGGAGATGACACAGATAAAGCACTTAACTAAGCATGCAGTAGGGACACAGTATAGGTAAAAGATACTTCCCCAGATATCACCCCCACGCCCCTCTCAGCACACTCCCATGAGAACTAGAAGTTTGAGACAAAGAAGGAAGGGTTTTTGGGGAGTTGGTGAACGTTAGTAACAGAGGAATAATAATACAAGCCATTAGGGAAACTAGAAAATAATATCTATTCAATTAGTCTCCATCAGGGGCCAGGTCATCAACTTCCAAAAGACTTCCTAGAAAGTTGTGTTAATTAAAAAAGACCATAAAGTCTTTGTCTAAGCTCTGAGAGACTGATCATTATAGTCTTCAGTGGTGGAAGGAATGAGGTGGCACATTTCACACTGCTATTCCTGCTCCAACCAAGCCCTTCACAATTAAAACATAGGTAATTTTTCGAGTTTTCTTTCATGCTATTGGTTTGACCTATGAATTAAAAATAAGAAGCTTTGGGCACCTGGGTGGTTCAGTGCTTGAGCATCATCTGCCTTCGCCTTAGGGCATGATCCCGGGGTCCTGGGATCAAATTCCGCATCAGGCTCCCCACAGAGAACCTGCTTCTTCTTCTGCCTATGTCTCTGCCTCTCTCTCTCTCTCTCTCTCTCATGAATGAATAAATAAAAGTCTTTTAAAAAAATAAGGAGCTTCCAAGGAAGATAGGTCAATAAAAGGTGAAGAACCTCTACCCTTTGGGGACTCAAAAACAAAAACAAAAAACCCCAAAAAGCTGAACATATTAAACAGCAAACTGATAGACAAAACCAACATTCTAGGTCAGTGTTTCAAAGTGTACTCCTCAGCCAAGGCACGTTATTAACATTACCTAGGAACTCATCTCAAGTGCGCTTGGCACTGAAGACCTGAGACCCAATGTGACAAAACCTAGGGGTGGAGCCCAGCCATTTGTTTATGCAAGCCTGTCAGGTAATGCTGAACAGCATTAAGGTTTGAGAATCACTAGCATAAATAAATGAGAAAATCAAAAAAGAACTGGGAAAGCAAGAGCTCTCTAGATGGTATCTTAGCTTTAGAAAATATAGGCCTCTTACCAAAGAGGGTGGGTGGGCAATGGTAAAGGAAAAAAAGCAGCACACACCAGGGCATAAATTGCAGGATGTCCCAAAATCTTACTCTGAAGAAGAGATGGAATGCCAGAGAAGGAGTCTCTTAAGAGGGAAAGCCAAAATAAGCAAGCCACTTGAGCAGTGGTCTGTCCAACGCCACAGATGCTGCAAACATCAGAAGAAAATGATTTGAGGATAGACATTAATTTCAGCATTTAAACTAAAAGTACTTTAAAATGATCCTGGTAACCTCGAACTCAGCCACTGGGTTTGTTCCATTCAGCCTGCCTTTCCACAGCGATCAAGAGTTAGGATAAAAGTAACTATCTCTAATGAGGGGAAAGAGTCTATTTCAAGTAATGATCACCAAGCCACTGAATTTTCTTTCTTTTTTTTTTTTTTTTTTTTTTGAGGGGGTGGCATTTTTTTTAGAAAGGAGTTCACTTTTGGGTGCATTTTACTTGATCTTACTTCATCAGAGGCACAAAGTGGGACACACCAAAAGGGTTTCTTTTCTTCCCAAATTTAACAATACCAAAAGACAAAAATGTATGTGAGAAAGCGGAAGAGGGAATCTGAGGGATGACATAAGATAGAAGAATGTGTTATGTGCCAGAGAGCAAGAAAACAAATATTACTCCCAAAAAACTCAATGTCTCAAGTTACCCAGTTCTGGCCCTTACAAAAATGCCTGATCCTGGGAAATAATAAAGTCAAACAAACAGTTGCCCTGATTGCAGTGACTATGCCAGAAGTAATATCTCTGCTGGAAAAGATTAATATGGCCTCAGGTACCTTGCATTGATGAGCAAATGCATTGGTTTCCATCCCTATCAAGGAAAGGGAATCGAAGTATGTGAATGACACAGATGTTTACAGTCTTGAGCAGGATTAATTCTTTGGCCCTACCTTAAACCAATTATGGTTAGAAAAAAGTTTTAGTAGCCATACATAAAACCAAGAGACAAAATACAAAGAACACTTAAGCTGGATTTAATGCACAGTGGTTGTCTAGAGATAGAGATTCCTCTGGACTAGCCCTTTGCCCCAATTGACAGGACTTAAACTCACTATGAAGAGTAAGGCTAAAGGAGGCCACAAATTGTACCAACAGACCAGAGGAATTCCGACTGCTGTAAACAGGAGAGCCAGGGGAGCCTTTACCATGCTGCCAAAGTGCATAATGTAGCATGCTGAAGATCAATGAATCAACGTGGTTTTCTTTGCATGCAAAGTTTGAACACAGGTAATAAGAAAGGAAATGGGAAGGCAGATTGAGGCTTGCTGTTCCATACGGTAAAAACTTTCCCAATTCAAACATAAGTCATACTGTGTATTGTACAATACTTCTCCAAATCTGTTAAGGATCCCAGGCAAAAAGAATGTACAACATACAAAGTTGATTTCTACAGACTGTCCACCCTCTCGCTAACCACAGCCCCTATTCCATCCCAAGGACACTAATCCTAACTGGAGGAGGTCTAGGGAAAATGAAATGCTGCAGTATTCTGTACCAGAGAGATGAAAAGTAAATATAAATGCCTCCTACCAGCAGCATCTCTTTGTTACTGTGGATCTTAGGAAGTGATGAGAAGAGAAAGTAAAAGAGAGTTTCTTAAATTTTCCTTGGGAAATTTTACAAAGTATTTTTTCAAGCATATTTCACTCCTAAAATCTAGTGGCTTTAGAGGCTAAAAGATGCAGCTCAGTAGACAAAATAATGCTTTATAAATGATAAAACACATGATTTTCTTTTGGTTTGTTTTTGGTGTTAGTAGCCTTACCTGAAGATAGAGCTACATATGTCATCAACTTACCTAATGGTAAGCAATGCTGTAAAACATCATTTGCTCTCTATAGGCTTTTCTTCCGGTGATGTGAAGGTCTTCCCATATTTCACAGGCCACCCATATGAAAACAGTGCTCCCAAATCCCTCCCTATTCCTTACCTCTCCTGTGAATTTTAGTACTGTACTTTCGAGTTCCCACTAGAGCAAAAAAGCAAAGCAAACAGGTTCACTGAAATCTTACCTTTACTACAGCTCTCCCTGGACTTTGCTATCTTTTGCAATGTTACCACCTTAATCCCATTAACAAAGACTCAGAACCACAGATCATGATTAAAAGCCTTCTCCTTATTTCCCAAACCCAATAAATGGGTTTAATGAAAGCCTATCCATTCTTCCCTTCCAAGTTCTTCAACTGCCTCCTCACACACACAGATTTCCCTCCTTCCAGATCATATCTAAGAAGTACATGCTCAGACCTTTGCCATAACCCTTAAGTGATAATACCACCTTTATCATTTCATACTCACCAACCAGTGCCATATATCACCACTCCAATTGTCAAACATTCTCCTAGATGATGTTTAGAGCTCCCCACAAATTACCAATTAAAAGTTCCTTCCAGACCCAGTAGAGACCCTTCCTTCCAGTAGAGAACTACTCTACCTTGCCTTTCCAGCTTTATTTTTTCCTCCTTCTTCATGACAAATACAAGACAGTCTCATTAGACTATTGGATGTCTCTTGCATACTGATTTGGACTTTCCTAATTTGACACAGTTTACATGCTGCTCTTAATAGAATACCTTCTCCTGCATTATACTTTTGAAAATCTTTGTTTTTCCCAATGCCACTTCTACAAAGTTTTCTGATACCCCGAGGCAGCAGAGGTCTCCTCCCCAGTGTTCTACCATCCTTAGGGATCTCCCCACTATACAACTTTAGGCTGTAAATACATGTTTTTCTTTCCTTAAGGAGCTTATGTCTCTTTGTATTCCCCCGTAATCCCTACTACCCTGCTTTACACACACAGCAGATAGCCAACAAATACATGCAAAATAAATAATAAATAAATCTCTTAAAATTCATAGTGGCACCAGTAAGCCAATGCTACAAATATAGTGATTTTAACTGTGCCTTTATTCCATCAGATCCTCAACAAACACCCTTAAGGCAGGTAAGGGCCAATAATTTCTATTTTATAGAAATTCAAGATGCATGGAGGTTACTATTTATGCACAGAACATTCTTCTGAGTATAATTTAACCTGTAAAGGTTCAGTAACTCCTTCAACATCACCTTGTTGGTTTGTGGTGTGTTTCTATGGAAATGATACTTCTCTTGCTGGACTTTCCTTCCAGCTTACTTCAGGATACCTCTAAAACCTGACGCCATCAAAGCAATCTTCCAGAGATGAGAAAACGTGCAACACTTTCTCTACAATAGAGGTGTACGAGATTTCTCTCTGCCTCACAAGTTGTCAACATATGCTGAAATCTGAAGTACAGAACGAGAAAATAAATACTGGCATACTTAGCCTCTTAATTTAAAATTTACTAGACTTTGAAGTAGAAGCAAGTATGAAAAGCTCTTGTTATAAGCTCTTTAAAACATGTATTGATTGCCACATACCTGGAAAGAAAGTAATCAGCCCATTACACTGCCCTGACATAGGAACACATTTCCAAGACACTATAAAAGTGGCTTACAGACTACTGAAAATAAATTTCCATCCCCAATCAGTATCTCCTTTATTTCAAGCCAGAAGTAGGCAACTACAGCCTATGGGCCAACTGCTACCCTGCGATCTACTTTTGTAAATAAATTTTAATTGAAATATAGCTATGCTATTTCTTTATATCATCTATGATTGTGGCTACAGAGACAGAATTAAATAGTTGCTATAAAAACCACATGGCAAAAAAAAAAAAAAAAAAACAAAAAACACCACATGGCTGCCTAAAATATTTACTATCAAGACCTTTATAAAAAAGGTTTACCAACCCCTGTTTTAAAGTGTGAAAAAGGGATCCCTGGGTGGCACAGCAGTTTGGCGCCTGCCTTTGGCCCAGGGCGCGCGATCCTGGAGACCCGGGATCGAATCCCACATCGGGCTCCCGGTGCATGGAGCCTGCTTCTCCCTCTGCCTGTGTCTCTGCCTCTCTCTCTCTCTCTGTGTGACTATCATAAATAAATAAAATAAAATAAAGTGTGCAAAAGGGCAGCCCAGGTGGCTCAGTGGTTTAGCACCGCCTTCAGCCCAGGGCATGATCCTGGAGTCCCAGGATTGAGTCCTACGTCCGGCCCCTGCCTGGGGCCTGCTTCTCCCTCTGCCTGTATCTCTGCCTCTCTCTCTCTCATTCTGTGTGTGTGTGTGTGTGTGTGTGTATTCTCATGAATAAATAAAATCTTTAAAAAAAAATAAAGTGTGCAAAATTTTATCTCTCTCCCCAGCAACATCTCTTTCAAGAATCTTCAGAAATAAGAATATAGTGCAAACAAGAGTGTTCATGTTGAAGCTACACTTCTCTTAAAAGAACTGTCGACAACTTCAACATCCACAAACCAAGAACCTATTACATAAATTATGGTACAATGATTTACTAGGAATCCGTTAAAAATTATGATGGATATCTAGATTTACAGACATAAAAAGTATCTATAAGACAGTTTAGTAAAATTTAAAAAGCAAGTCATGTATCTATAATCATTTTATGCAACTAATTCCCATCCCTACGTTTGCATGTACAACCAAATGAAAAAAATGACTTAAAAGATGTTAATGAAATGTTTCCTTAGTGGCAGCTTTTCATACAGTTTTTACTCTCTGTAGTTTGCTTAATCAGATCTATACAAATGGATATGTATCCTTTAAACAAAAGATGTAAAAAAATAGTTTAAAGCATTAAAACTTAAAATGTAGGTACAAAGTTTACATTCTGCATTTTATAAAGCACTAAGTTTTTCAGAAAACAAAGGATATTTTTTGTTTTTGTTTGTTTAGGCAGGCTTCTGGTTTTGTTGTTGCTGTTTAAATTTTTCCTTTTTCTTTGTTTTAAAGGTAAAAAGGCTCTTTTTTTTTAAAGAATTTATTTATTTATTCATGAGAGACACACACAGAGAGAGGGGAAGAGACACAGGCAGAGGGAGGAGCAGGCTCCATGCAGGGAGCCCGACGTGGGACTCGATCCCGGGTCTCCAGGATCACGCCCTGGGCCGAAGGCAGGCGCCAAACCGCTGAGCCACCCAGGCGTCCCGGTAAAAAGGCTCTTAAGCCTACTAATAACCAGCATATCTAGGCCTTGGCATTCCCGCTATATATGGCAACCTCAGTTTTAGATGGAAAAAGTCCCCTACAAAAGTGTGTGTGGGGCGTTGGTGGTATAGTGGTGAGCATAGCTGCCTTCCAAAAGTGTGTGTGGGTTAGGAAGAAGAAGAGAGGTTAACAGAATAGTCCCCTGAATGGAAATGTATTAATTCAATCAGTGTCTTGCTTCAGGGTTACCATAAAAAGGTTCATAAAGTACCCAAAAGCCACATAAGATTTTAGAATTATGCTGCTCAGTGACTGATTCTCAGTGAAGAGTAAGAAGGGAAAGATTTTTCTCCATCTCCATTTTCCTCAATAAAAGTAAGCTTCTGCAAGATTTGCACATGTAGGGACGCCTGGGTGGCTCAGTGGGTTAAGCTTCTGCCTTTGGCTAAGATCATGATCCCAGGGTCCTGGGATCCAGTCCCCTATTGGGCTTCCCTGCTCCAGTGGGGGCCTGCTTCTCCCTCTCCCTCTGCCTGCCGCTCTCCCTGCTCATGCTCTCTCTCTGTCAAATAAAATCTTAAAAAGAAAAAAAAAAAAAAAAGATTGGCACATCTGTTTTTTAAACTGGTAATGCAAAAGCCCAACTGTATACATGATACGAATATTAAGACCCAAGTAGTACTGCTGATAAAGAGACACTAAGTCAACACTGCATAAGACTTGAAAACTAACCACAAGAACAACAGAAGGTGAAATTGCTAATAATAACCAACACAGCTCACCCTCTCTGTACCAGAATTCCCAGGCATGATTACTAAGTGAAGTAAAGGAGGTTCAGAAAGTTTAGAGAACTTTCCCAAAGTCACAGAAAGAAGAAAGAAATTGAAAAGCAGATACATCTGACTCCAAAGTCAGGACTCTTCCCACCATGCCAGCTAATGAAATAGAAATTACATTTCTAATTAAGTACTACATATAAATTTAACAAGCTAGAAAACTTGAAGATTCTGGTTTATAAAGATACTAGAAAATGACCATGTCAATTAATTTCTTTACCAGTAAATTATTTTAAATAGTGTTTTCTACATTATTTTCTCAGAGTTAAATGTATCCATATTCTCCATTTTTACATTTACACACATATGATATGTACATATTTTTGCAGATATGCTATATCATTATATAAAGACTTTTCCCACAGTAAAATTATTTCACTACTATGGATTAAGCAAAATCTGTGCCCTGAAAATTAATATTTGAAAAGCTGTACATTGACATTACTAATTTTTTTATATTGGCATTTAACCTACACTATTTTTCTTTTTGATATATTCTCTTTTAAAATTCTGCAGAGGGATGCCTGGGTAGCTCAGTGGTTGAGCGTCTACCTTTGGCTCAGGGTGTAATCCCAGAGTCCTGGGATAAGTCCCGTATTGGGCTCCCTGCATGGAGCCTGCTTCTCCCTCTGCCTATATGTCTCTGCCTCTCAATCTGTGTCTCTCATGAATAACTAAATAAAATCTTAAAATAAAATAAAATTATTTAGAGATTTGCTTTTCCTGTGAATTCCCCATAATTGCACCTCCAAATTCAGGATAAACAAAACCTTTGATACCCAGACGGGGAAACTGAGGCTTTGCTATGCCTCCTTTTTTGGGAGCGTCAGAGCATTAGGCTTTGTTTTTCTGATTTTTTAAATTTTTATTTATTTATGATAGGCACACAGTGAGAGAGAGAGAGGCAGAGACACAGGCAGAGGGAGAAGCAGGCTCCATGCACCGGGAGCCCGACGTGGGTTTCGATCCCGGGTCTCCAGGATCACGCCCTGGGCCAAAGGCAGGCGCCAAACCGCTGCGCCACCCAGGGATCCCAGGCTTTGTTTTTCTGATCACACAGTTCATGGATCCCTGGTGGCGGCCTTAAAGATAGGACTCAAAAAAAAAAAAAAAAAGATAGGACTCTAGCTGTATCCCTTTCCATCTGGAGCACCTCTAATTTTTGTTAGTTCTACATATTGACTGAATAACTGAATAAAATAACATGGGTACTAAGTCTAGCACATTGTATGAGCTAAGAGATGCTGTGAAGTTATTAGCTTTTAATCCTCATTCTTTTATTCTTAGTAACAGGTGAAAATAAAGGCTAAATCAAATACTTATTTTAGATCTGAAGATGAAGTATGTTCAAAGTAAGGTTGGCTAAGAGAAACTAGATCTTAAGCAAAATAACAATGTTAATCAAAGGTCATCTATAACAATATTAAAGTACTACACAGAAGAATACAATTACTTTTGATAAAACATAATCCAGGATTAAAAAGCCCAAAAAGAAGTACATTTAGGGGCACCTGAGTGGTTCAGTCAGTCATGATCCCAAGGTTCTGGAATCATGTCCCACATTGGGTTCCCTGTTCAGCAGATCTGCATCTCCCTCTCCCTACTCATGCTCTGTCTCTTGCTCACTCTCTCTCAAATAAATAAAATCTTAAAAAAAAAAAAATCTTGCTCAACAAATAGTTCCATTCCCAAGCCTTAACTACACTTAACGCATTGCGCATGACTGGAAAGGAAGATAAAATATTGCACAGATACAGATGTATGTTGCTTGCTACTATTCTGCTCAATTCCGAGAGATGTAAACACTACTAGCTTTAGTGTGACCTTAATTCCATGAATACAAGTGAATATTCACAAAGCCAGGTCTTACCTTTTAAATCAAACTTCAAGTTCTACTATCAAATGCTAATAATAATGAGTATAATAAGGCAAGAAGCTTCACTCAGGCACATGATTAGAAATGATGATACGAAGGTATACAGGACTTCGGAGAATATGCCAACTTTGCCTCCAGTCTACAGTGAGCAGTAACTGATACCACAGAGATAACAGCAACGTTCTGACATCGAAAAACGCCAACCTGGGGAGAATTGTGCAGGGTGGCAAAAATGCAAGACTAATGGATGACACAAGAAGACTCTCAACCAAAAAAAAAAAGGAAGGAAGGAAAAGAAACTGCCAATGCCTCATCTCTCCTTTAAGAAATTAAAACATTTTATTTAAATTTACCTCATTGTTCCCCAAAATTCAAGCCTCCCACGGCAAGCTGAAAGAAAGGGATCTACAGTTTATTCAGTATCTACTTGGTACCAAAGCTTCACATGTGTTATCTCATTTCATCTTCCTGACAAATTCTCAAATTAATCGTTCTTTCTCGCATTTTGAAATTGAAGAAAATAATGGCTAAAATGACTTATACAAGGTCCCAAAGACTAGTAAGTTGCAACAGTGGAATCTAAACTCAGGTTCAATCTTTTAATGCCCCTCACAACCCCGAGATCTACAATTCCAAATACTAATGTTGGGTCCAAGGGGAATAGAAAAACACTGACACAAGTATTGATATTAACAAAGTTTGATTTTCAGGGGGAAAAAATCTTAAATCAACTTTAATTTTCTTATTAGGGAGACATGATAATCAAAGTAATGCTACTCTTTTCCTCTTGGATTATGAAGGGAAAATTGTAATAAATCAAATTGGAAAAGGTTGAAATAACCACATCCTTTTTATAATCAAAAACTGCTTCCATGATCAGGATAACAAATATATTTTTAGATACTCTAAATGTACATGACAGATTCCCCCCTCCTCAATTTGGCACTATTAAGGAGTTTTTCTACTATTAGGATAAAGAATTAATTTCGAAGGCAGCCTGGGCGGCTTAGCGGTTTAGTGCCGCCTTCAGTCCAGGGCCTGATCCTGGAAACCCCGGGATCTAGTGTCACGTCAGGCTCCCTGCATGGAGCCTGCTTCTCCCTCTGCCTGTGTCTCTGCCTCTCTTTCTTTCTCTCTCTCTCTCTCTCTGTCTCTCATGAATAAATGAATAAAATCTAAAAAAAAAAAAAAAAAGAATTTTGAAACTGGCTGTAAGTGGAAAGAAAAAATTTCAGCACAAAGTAAGTTTAATATTCTTCTGAAAACTGAGCAGCTGCGGTGGCCCAGTGGTTTAGCGCCGCCTTCAGCTCAGGCTGTGATCCTGGAGACCTGGGATCGAGTCCCATGTCAGGCTCCCTACATGGAGCCTGCTTGTGTCTCTGCCTCTCTCTGTGTCTCTCATGAATCAATAAATAAAATCTTTAAAAAAATATATTCTTCTGAAAACTGCACTTTAGAATCCAGAACTAAAAACAAAAATCACCAGAAGACTCCCAATATCACTTTACTACATCCAACAATAATAATAATAATTTTAATGTATTTTTAGGACATAAGGTAAAATATCTAATCAATTCATCTAAACTTTGGAGTGCCACATCCATACATAAATCCTGATTTTTGTCACAGAGTTGACTGCTTGTTGGTT
Organism: Canis aureus; assembly: GCF_053574225.1. Taxonomy (NCBI): domain Eukaryota; kingdom Metazoa; phylum Chordata; class Mammalia; order Carnivora; family Canidae; genus Canis; species Canis aureus. The sequence continues at coordinate 38,344,887 of NC_135620.1, forward strand.
TAAGACCTCCCATAAATAACGTGAACCCATCTGTTTATAAAAACAACCAATTATATGGATAACACTAATCTGGTCAAACGCAGAAGGTCTATCTTGACAAAATCATCACTTTACAGAAATATCTAAACCATGTACCCAAAACACTCTAATTGGGCACACAGACTCACCCATAGTTTACTTTTTGTACTATCTTCTCAAGTTAAATTTCTATTACATAACATTAAAAAAATAATTTATCAAGAGAAAACTACCTCAGTTTACGACTCTACAAGTTTTTCCTTGCTATCTACTTGGCAGTTATCAAAATGTACGTGCACACACAGGCACACACATATACAACTCTATATATGTGTGTGTATATATATATATGCATTACTAAGGAAGAGAAAATGAGACATCACAAGAACATAAAAATAGGGAAAGTATTAAGGTTGAAAGTGAAAAGAAACAGAAAGGCAATTCAAAATAAAAAATCAAACTATTATGGTATTTACCTATGGTATCTAGGTAAGCCCAAAGAAATCCGTATTTCTCCTATTCATTGGGAAAAAGGCTCATAAATATTTTATCAAGTCACAATGCAAAATCAGAAGGCTGTTCCATACACCCGCACTTTAATTTCTTATAAATTAGCTGGAGTCAGATAAATCATGAACGCAATCCTGAGTGTTATATGTCATATGCACTATTACAACCAAAATCAAATCATACACACCTCAGCTAACTGTAAGCCTCAACAGCGAATGAGAAGGCTATAGAGTTTCCCCTGGAGAGGGACTGGGGTAGAGGCAAACCTACAAAATGGATAGATCTGAGACAACTGCAAAGCATGAAAATGTCCTAAAACCCTGAAGGTTTTAGATGAAGATGTTCACGTGGTTTCACAACAAAGTCCCTTTACAAGATCCACAGCCCAGATGACTTGCATCTTTTAAACTGCCCTATTTCCAGAATTCCTGATTTTAAATCACACTGGAAACCTTTGGCTACAATTGAATTAGAATGGTTCAGTTTACCTCTTCTAAACGCCAAGGGGAAAAAAAAAACCAGGCACCATACTTAAGTTTGTTTTGTTTTAAACTGGACCTTCTGCATTCCAAAATTGTATCCCTCTGACTAATATAAACCGTTATTACAGAGAAATGGTTAATAAAAAAAAAAAAAAAAAAAAAAAGGAAACCAAACCATCCAGTGAAAGGAATGAGGGAGTAGTAATGGTAACATACAGTACCATGAGCTGCGGTGGCCTCCCGGTCAGTACTGCAAGGTTAACAGATCACTCTTGGCCTTCAGGCAGACAGCAAAACACAGCCTAGGGAAGGGGGGTGGGGGTGGGGGACAGGGACCAAGGCCGGGGGAGGGGGCTCTCGCTCGGGTAGTTTACACAAGCAGGCAGCTCAGCTCCTTTCGGGCGCATTCCTCCTCTCTATCTCCCAACCACTTTTCGTGTGTCTTGTCATATTTTCTTCAGCTGTTAATTGTCCAGACTGCAAGACTTTAAACAGCCACAGTTTAGGAAAAAGCGAAACCCTTCTAAGTGACCATCACAGCAAATCAGCTTCACACTGGTGGGTAAAATTTTCCAAGGGAAGTGTTCTTCTGATAGTTCCTGAGTCTCTAAGTCACCCCCACCCCCACCCGCCGCCACACACACTCCCCTAGAGGGCTAAATGCACTGTGGCAATAAAACATTCATGCGACTTGGAATTTTAACACAATGCCATTTCCCTAGTTTAACCTGAAAGGAATGCACTAGTCACAACAGACTACATCATCCTGCCATTAAACCCTGCCAAGGAACCGCTTTTTTGGCCGTGCTGGGCCAGCTTTGACGGGAAAGGAGTACACAGACCCACACACTGAGCACAGAGGGGCCACCTCTGCTTCCTCAGGCCTGTCCAGCAACACCCTGCTCTTGAACATGACCCTTGACCCTTCACATTGTGACCAGCTTGTGATGCATGTGTCACTCTGGAACTTCTGCAGAGCCACACACTGCGCAGGCCATTTGCTGCTCCCTCTCAACAGGATTTGGGAGGATGCCAAAAGTTCTTATTATTACTGCTACTACTGAAACTCGTAGGTTAAGTGTGAGGATGCTTTTTCCCTGTGTCCCAGAGTGTTCTGTTTTTCTGTTTCCTTTGTTTGTTCAGGACTTTTTAAAAAACAAACTTTGCATTTGCATTCATAATTAGGTTATGATTACTGACAAAATGGTTTGCTTTTGGGACTACTTATCAAAGCTGCCGGTTCTTTCACATTTAAGTGACATTTAATTTAGATTTACAAAATACAAAAACAGAAATAATTCTCATTTCTCCTGAGAATCTTAGAGGAAAAACTCAAAGGTGTTGAATTCTACAACATCTACACTTAACCATTCCATGTGGCTGAAGTGCTATTACAAAACAAGCAACAAATCAGATAAAAAAAAAATTCCTAGATTTATTGATTTGTTGCTTTATTACTTATGCAGAGATTTCTGCCTTCCAAGGAACTGACAAACCAAGAAACAAAGAAAAATATATGTACAACAAATTAAAAATTTAAATCACCTTCAGTTTTAAAAAGTTTTAATTAAAACTTCCACTGCTATAGTACACCTTCCAGATTTTTTCTTTTCTATTTTTTCACTTTTCTGATTATTCATTTTTCCCCCTTTTCTGATCATTAACTATTTTCCTATAGGGCACTTTCACTTTCAACATTGCCCTATTTTTTTTGTCTTTATTTCTCCTCTCTGCTATAGTCACAGGTAGGTCTAAAAAGCAGCAAGTCTTTCCATCCTGCCTTTAACCCTGAACTACAGCCAGGTGAGTGGTGAATTATCCCTACAAAAGGGAGAAGGTGTTCCAGCTTTAACCTCCTAGAGTGAGGCCATGTGCCCTTCTCAGTAACAAATGAAGAACAACTTATTTCATCTAAGAGAATACTCTAAAATACAAAATGATGATCTTTAAGCAAGTTAACATGCACATATAAAATAAAACCAAACTGTCTTCTTTAACGTAATTTTTGTCTCCTTAGTAGTTGGTATTAGTCTTAAGCCCTAGTTAAAAGAATTTTTTCTTTTTCTTTCCTTTAAACAGACATTATCATGCCTTGAAAAGTCATTCTAATCCCTTCACCTTAGCCAAACCATGCTAATTCTAGATAGGAGCACAGCAATTAACTTAAAAAAAAAAAAAAAAAAGGGAGGGGAATTATATTTAACTTGGGGGACAGAGAGTAAGAGATCAACCCAACAGAGAAGCAAAGATTAAGGTAGCCTAAGCTAAATATTTCCATTTCAACATGTAAATCAAACTCATTTTTATCTATACTAAAACACAGCAAAAAAAGACATGACTTTTTTCAAGTTACCTGACTTATTATCAATGTATATTCAAATATGAAATTTTATTGTTTTATTGGGAAACTTACTAAACATGAGGACAGCACCAAGTCAAGGCAAGAGATTAAAATTACAAAGAATACTTGCCATTTAAATCCAGACACTTTTTTTTTTCTGCTTGTATCAAATTAATCAACACAGTGATCCCAAAGTATCTAGGATGAACATTCAGGAAAGAAAAGAGTGAAGGTCTGTGAACACGCAAGAGGCATGTTAAATCCTCTCAATTGTGATGCATTTCCTTTGAAGACCTCTGCAATTTTGAGATACATCACTCAAGAAAGTGATAATCTATCTTATTCTATTTCTCAAATTGTCAACCAATTTTATAATGTATTCACTGTGATGGTAGAGTGATGCATCATAATGAGGAAACCGTAACATGGTACAAATACCACAAATATATTAAATTATATCAACAACATAGAACTTTCTAGAAAAGTCCTATCAGTAAGTTCACTGAAATGCAAGAAGTTGTAAAAACTCAAGTTTTACAGAATTAATAACTTATTTTGGTGAGTACATTTGAGATTATCAAATCTGTGATAACCACTGGTGATTTTCATTTTCCTTTAAAAAGAAAGCCTTACCATGTGAAACGGCATTTAGAAATACAAGTGTAAAGGTTTTGTAAGCTACCTTTTAATTTCTAGAAAGCAAAATAGGTGAGATTTTTTTCACTGACTTCTATTACAAGGAACACAAGCACTCATATGATAACTTATTCTTCTTAACAAGAGTCCACTTGGAGCCAGAGGATTGGCTAAATCAACCACCACTACCCCACACTCAGGCAGTTAACAGACGCTAACCCTAAATTAAAGTAAACCTCAGAGGCAGAGATAAGAAAGATAAGGAGATGCGCAGATCTGCAGATCAAGAAGGAAGAAAAAGAAGATGGTGTAGGATTAAAGCAGAATGAAAGAAAAGCAAGCTACAAGCAAAAAGGCAATGAGAGAGAAAGAGTGTAGGAAAGGGCTGGAAGGAGTGACGTGGAAACCAGCAGAGAAAAGGAGAGAAAAGAAGAGGGAGGCTGAAGGAAGAAAAGGGGTGGCTGGCGGGGAGAGAGGCAGAATAGGAGCCCAACACCACAGTGGATCAAGCAGCTGGCCGGAGATGCTAATTCAGCGCTTTAACAAATCAATGCCACTTGAAAAGTACAATGCGAGCCCTCACTGGGTAGATGTCAGGGGACTGAGAAAATGCATTCTCAAGTATTTCACATTAAGAGGGAATAATGTGTTAATTTATAACTCTTCACCCTATACACTTGGATTATCTATCTGTGTCAGCGATTTGACTTCTTAAATTTATCAAAAACGCACGCAAAGGGAGGCAGCTTCAGCTTCACCACTGGGAAAAGAAGGTTTAGGTAAAGCCTGTCCTGGGTAGTACTGCAGTTCTATTCACTTTCCTATCTGGGCTGAAGTACTGGGGAGGGAAGGTAGGGGAGAGGCAAGAAGGAGTGAGCCTTCTTCCTTCATCTGAAGGAGAGTTCAAGGGAGGAGGAGAACTCTATGGTTCAGTTACCAATGCAACCAAAAAAAAAAAAAAAAGGCTTTCTTGGTCTTTGGTTGATTGCATTAGGTACCATCCGTCAAAAGTGACACAGAAGAGAAGGAATAACTTGAATCAGCAACCCGAGCTGCCATCATCAGAATTTACTTTACAGAAACTTACTTAAGTCTCTCAGCACACCCAGCGGAAGAGAAGCTGCTGACAATGGGACTGTAATTAAACAGTACTCTCACCATGCCACAGAGTTCCATAGACAGAGCTTATAAAAAATAGGAAAGGAAGGGAAAGCTAAGCTTATTCTATTTGGTTAGGTTTGATACAGGGAGGGGAGATGTTAACTGACATTACATCCTACTCTAATGTTCCTTTCTTTTTTTTTTTTTTAATGTTCCTTTCTTAAGAAAAACCTATTTTATTAGACATCAAATTCTTGGAATTGTTACCTAATTGTTCCTTAATGTAAACTTAGCTCACTTTTAATATAATGATAGCATCATTAGAGTATTTCTAACCTGAGAGAGATTCTGTTGGAATTTTGCTGCCAAAATTAAAGCATTACCAGACTTAAGTTTTTAAGGTGCAAGTTCTGTCAACACACAAAGAGAAGTGTCTGAAAATTGGAAATAAACAGAAGGGACTAAGTTTCAAAAAAGTGTTTTAATTATGATCACTTCTTCAAAGATATTAAGGGGGAAAGTGGTCCTACATATAAAGAACACAAATGACTGAACTGGAACTGTTCTGAGTTTCACTTTAAGACTTTAAATTATACAAAGCAGTAAACTGTTGGGTATTTTTATTTGCAACTTGTACAACTGCAACAGAAACAGACATTCTCCTTTTTGAGACATTCATATGTAAATAAATGCTGATGAATGGAAATGAGATGCTATACATGATGGGCAACATTCAACATTTAGTTTTAAAAAAGGTGAAGTTACCTCACTCACTGAAGCTTGAATATCTTCCCCTCTACAACTGGGCACAAAAGGAATGAAAGACAATGATGGACCTTCTACCAGTTTCTATTGGCTAAACATCACCAACAGAGGTACTTACGACAGAAAACAAACAATCTTTCAATCTTATGTTCTGCATCTTTTCTATGACATAGCATTACACAGAGTCACTTTTTAAAATGCATACTTGATTAGAAACTGAAATTATAAACAGTCAGAATTTTTACAGCTGCACCGAGCCAACGAATTAAAATGTCCAAAATAGTATCATTATTTTTTTTTAATTTTTATTTATTTATGATAGTCACACAGAGAGAGAGAGAGAGAGAGAGAGGCAGAGACACAGGCAGAGGGAGAAGCAGGCTCCATGCACCGGGAACCTGATGTGGGATTCGATCCCGGATCTCCGGGATCGCGCCCTGGGCCAAAGGCAGGCGCCAAACCGCTGCGCCACCCAGGGATCCCATAGTATCATTATTTAATGAATGTTTTACTTCTTTCAGAGGAGATAATTAATAAGGAATTTCCTGGGTCAAGACTGTGGAGTACACTACATTCCCTTTTCATAAAATCTTAGAGGAGACAGAATATATATCCTAGGCAGTATCCTTTCAATAGGAAAGGATCATACTGTATGCATTTCCAGGGCCTCTATGCCCTAAGAGTAGGATTTGTCCTATCCCTGGACTTTGCATGAATTACCATTGCTGTCTGTCCCATCCCAGCTATCCCTGTGTAAACTATTCTTATCATTATTGGTACCATTAATCCCATTCTCCCAGAACCCTCCCCCACCTCACTCACCTAAGGGGTTAAAAGACTTCAGTACATTTGTGACTTGTCAGTGACATATAATACCCGGGTCCTTCATGCAATCAACTTTTACTTGACATGTATTTGCTCATCACAGGACCCGCATTACTACTGGGAAAATGAAGAAAAACCTAAATTAACACTTGACATTCAATATGGTCAAGTCCTTAATTGGCTGGGCTTCCTGAGAAAGCAATTTTCTATTCCCCAAACTGTTCGCGTGTCATGTGTGGAGTGCAGCTCTTGGCCATCACTGCTGTCCCTCGCTCCCTCTAATGAGAGCAGATGAATTAGTGCTACGTGACACGATTTGAACAGGGCTTCCTCCTCTTCCCCTCCCCCCAATCTTTCTCCTATACCAGTGACAGCTGTGTGGCAAGGGAAAGAAAGAAAGAAATGCAAGAGCAAAGAATCCTGTAAAGGATGATCATTTTTTTTAAATGAACCTTAAATGTCTTGTTGAAACTCCAGAACAACAGGGTCATTTAATTGTGGAGGTGGGGAAGGGGGCTGTTATGAAGATCAGGGGAATTATCTGGCTATGGTTGATTTGGGTTGTATTAACTTCCAGCATGTTTCTTCTATTGTCGACTAGTTGCAGTATTAGATTGCACTGGCCTAATTAAAATGGAATTTACATCCACTTAAAAACGTTTTTAAAGGTCTGGAGAATGGGTCAACTGGAAAAAAAAAATGAACAGCATGAAATGATTATTATTCTAAAATAAACATACCTCTAAAAGAAAAGTCCTTTCAACAAATGTTTAAGTCACAAAGAACCCACAACAAAACTGTCACTATACTGTTTTCAAATACTGTACAGTGTCTGAACTTAATGCCAACCATCACCCTATTTGAAATCATTTAGTTACCTTTGAGTGTTGAATTACTGCAACAAAATTAATTGAACACTGATTTCATTCTATTATTTTGGAGAGAGAGGGAATATATTCCACTTTAGACATGCTTACCTAGCTCAATAAGAAACTGAATGAATGCATGAAAGGAAGGCAGGACAGAATCTGCTCTATTCAAAGATACTAAAAGGTAAATTAAAGGGATTTCTCTGAGTCTTCACTTACTCATTTTGAAACCAAGGAGGAAGTAATTCTGAATGCCTCAATTGCTTAGCCAATCCGATTAGGACCAAAGACAACTGGGGGAGGGATAAGTGGGAAAGCGGTTTGTCCAAAGTACAGGTAGTGAAGTGAAGATCATTAATGAAAGTCATTAGCACCTTAACATTTTGGATCTTTACTCATTTTTATTTAAATGAGAAATAAAGCAAAGATGCTACCTGTGTACTAGAGATTGTATCAAGACTGTGCTGGTGCCACAAAAATTAATGTAAGCATGCAAAATACAAACTACTTCAAGTACAGTCCCCCTGCCTCAAATAAATAGCTTGATCATTTTATTAATCATTCCTCTATAATTCTGAATACAATTTAATATTTCAGTAAATTGTGAAGTAAATTTGCATACATAAAAATACGGTGAAGTCCACTTTTGCACTATGCTTAATTTCCGCGTTTTATATTTCTGGAGAACAATATGAAAGGAAATGAAACTTTATATTTATCTTTTAGAAAAGTCAATTTATAACATAATTTTAATATTGATACACTAACAGAAGACTAACATTAGGAATCATTTTGGGATAGCTTGGACTTCCAAATTTGTTGGAAAATTATTCACCTCAGGGACACTTGGGTGGCTCAGGGGCTGAACGTCTACCTTTGGTTCAGGTCATGATGATCCCTGGGTCCTGGGATCCAGTCCCACATCGGGCTCCCCGCAGGGAGCCTGCTTCTCCCTCTGTCTGTGTCTTTGCCTCTCTCTGTGTTTCTCATGAATAAATAAATAAAATCTTTTAAAAAATTATTCACTTCAGGCAATATGAGTATAATTTAGAAGTATTTTCACTGAAGCAAAACATACAAACGTACACACACTGTATGTTATCCCTCCTGTGGCCAAAGCACTGATATTTCCAGTATTGTTAAGATCCCTTTTGAAAACACACTTGAGACAGCTTGTGAATGGGCATTCTATCAGGTGTTTAAATGAAATAAATAGATAATTTGGTATTCTGGAAAAGTAGCTCCATCTAATGCATCCAGTTAACTGCTACAGTAGCATTATCATCATTGAGCAACAAAGGGCAGTGTATTCTGGCAATAGCTTTAGGGTGACCTTTGCAATGCTGACTAGTCCGTCAAGTTCCATCTCTGAGATGCAAGGTATAGACAGGGATGGTTTATTAACTGAGTTAGGAACCAAAGACCAGGGGACTCCAAAAGGGTAGGCATTTCATATTCTGAAATGGCTTTCCCTACAAAGAGAAACAGTGCACCATGAGGATCGGGCTGAAGAGCCCCATATTCTCTCCCAGAGCACTAGCCGTGTTGGAAAACTCCCAGCTATTAGGAAAAAAACATGAGCATCTTTTTCCTCCTCGGCTCCATTTCTAAATACTGCAATGAAAATCCAACTGTGAATTGCTAAAATGGGATCAATGACAAACTCTTGAAATAAAGCTGAAAAAGAATGTTGACATCATCTCAGAGTTTCAAACAAATTGTGATAAGTCCTGCTTTATTTGAGATAGTTTCCAACCACTACTACTGGGATGGATCGATAGAACTCAAGAGGACAGCAACATGGGTCAGAAAAATGACTCTTTACAGAACTGAGAAATTTCTTCAAGGATCACCTATAGAAAATCAGCCTTTTTGACTCAAGAAAAGTACTTTTTGATTTAAGAAAGTTAACTGTGACTATGGCAAAGTGACATGCTTAAACTTGATATTCTCTTAGGGATGAGCACGCTTTGAAGCTCATAATAAACTTGAAATGGTTCTGTGGAATGTTAAGGCTTAATGTAGATGGTTGGTGCCACTGTCATGCCTACACAAAACTATGTCAACCTGGAAATAACTGAATTAACAGCTTCAGGGTATCTAGAATTGAAGGTTTGCTTCCCCCACCCTCCTTTTTTTTTTTTTTTTTTTAAAGAATTTTACTTTAAACCACAAGAAGCTGCATTAAGTTTCCAACTTGTTTAGCACAGCTTAAATTAAAATACTTATTTCAATTTAGAAAGGCATAATGTTCACCACCCACTTCGTTCATGTTACCTTCACATTATACCATTCTCAAAAAGTATAAACACAGCATAGAGAGAAATTATTGCTTTAAAATAGATGCATATATGGAACAACAAAACAAATATAAAGCACAAATGTTATTTTATAAAAATTAATAGCATCTAGAGTGTATTTTTCTTTTATTCTCCATCACCCTATTTACTTCAGTGCTCTCCTCCTCTTGTATTAAAGATATTTCTTATCTAATTCCCAGTTGAAAGGTTTCTGAAAGTAGTAAGTCACAGCTGTGTTGACATGAACTTGAACATGGCATACCAACGTCATTCAGACACATGTACAGATGCTTCGTAACAAGCTGCACCAGTCACTTGATTTGAAATACCTGACTTAGAGTAAAACAAACTGTTAATCTCTGGTCTTTTCTCTAGTTCAGTTCTTCTGTGCAGTTTTGGAAGCCAACCAACAGCTTATTATGTTTACATCGGGAATGACTCCCTTCTGATTGGTGTCTGATACTGTCCAGTGATGCTGCTCAACAAGGCCCTAGACAGAACCTAGGCATACCTAGGCCCCATTGGCAGATCATTTTAACAAGATGCTCTTGTTTCCTGTTCCCACAAAAATCAATAACAGGATGACCTTCAATTTGAATTTCAAACCAATTAATTACCTGTTCTCTTGAAAATGTTGATATCTGATTTGCCTGGAGAATTTCAATTATGAATAGATTATATCTTTTAAAGAGCCCCTTCAAGAAATTTAAATAGACACTGAAAACTTCATCTTAAACAATATAAATGATGTTTTCTTGAAGCTTGTATCAAATATTGGCCTTGCCTGAACTGGGATGGGGAAGCTTTCCCCTTGTGGTCCATCTTGTCCTCATGACATCATAATCAATTGCCTGGTAAATTACAGCAATCCCACAAAGATTTAGGGCCAAGAATCACTGCTGAAAGGTGAGATGAAAAGCTTTTTATAGTGGAATTCAGCTTTTCATCTACATCAATGACTGATAAAAATCATGGGATTCTTTTCAGAGTTTAGAAATCTCCCTTACTTTCTCTTTAATTCTAAAATTCTTACTTTTCCTTCATTATAATACTTTGACCATTTTTTTTTTTGTTCTGCTCACAGGTTTTTTTTATTTGTGGGTTATAAGAAGAGGAGTTAAACTTCAAAACTATCAGTACCAGAAACATATTTACCAAATCTTTTTTTTTAATTGTGGAAAAAAATGAATTTGGTTCATCTCAGCGGGGAATTCCCAAGACGAATGATCACATGCAATGAAACTATTATCTTCATCCATTAAAATATTATCTAAAACAGAGGTTTCTATCTGGCAGCCAGTAGGCTGAATATAGCCTGCAGATCAGTTTTGTTTGGACCACACACTTTAAAAAATATTTGAAAAGGTTGCCAAGATTTAAAAATCAGGAGATTTCACATAAAAATCTTGATTTCTGGCTTCTCAGTTAAGAAGAAGACAGGTGGAGGAGAAGGGTTAAGAGGAGGAAGGGAAGGAAGACAAGGTAGAGGAGGAGAAAGAAGAGGGGGAGGGAAAGGAGGAGGAGGTGGTGTTGGATCCTCTCCCAACTTGGGCCTGTGTTCCTACCTGGTAACAACTGGCTAAAGCTGAAGAACTTTCTGGTCCACCACAGACCCCACAAGACTCACTCCACCTGTTCAATTTGCCTTACCTCCACATGCCCTTTTAGGCAACTACTGATCTTTAAAATGTCACACTACTCCAAAGACAGTTGGTGGAGCTTGTGGAAGAAAAAAAAAGGGGGGCGGGCATCTAGGAACAGATTTAAAAATACATATCTCATGGGCTTAACCAATGTAAGACAGTGGGTAGCAGAATCTCAAAACACACTTGTTTGATAAAACACAAATGCAAAGCAAAGTCATTTTCATAATTAAAATACTTTTAAAAAGGAAATCCAGAACTGATGATCTTGTCTTATATAGTGAGTAGTCTGACAAAGATTTACACTGGTTTTCAATCAACCACATGCTTCTCTACAGCCCAGAAAAGATGTTCACGTTAAACTACTGCCCAGATCTACATATCCATTTTGTTCCTTCACATGTTAACACTCCTGCACTTCCTTTCTAGAATGATCATGTAGTTAAGTGAAAACTGACCCTAATGTGAAAATAGAATATAGCTTCAAGGTAAATTTTAAAAGTCAACATGTAGGATGCATTAACATTGTAGCAAATACTCATCTTTACTGGCTCCACATGTATGCCACAATATGGCATTCATATATTTAAACTAAACAGACATTATTGCAGGTTCAAATGACCCCCAAAATCATGTCATATTTCTTTAAAAATGATTATTACCTAAAAGCAGATGTTTATGACAAAGTCACCAAGCATTCCTATTTGCTTTTCTTTTTTAACTGAACTGAAGTACAAGAAGAAAATCTTTTATATTTCACTATTTCCAATGAATCACAGCAACACAGTATTTCTACCTATTAGTGGATTTTTCAAATTAGGAGCACACTGTATTAGCAGAAGAAAGAAAGAAAACCTTTTTCCTTCAACTGCACTAACAGGCTATCTCTGATGTACTGGACAAATACAGCAATGCACTAAATAGGTCATAACACAATTTCATAAAAAGTAAAATTTACATCAACTTTGGTATAGTGTTTTGAAATTATATTTCCTCTTTGGCCTACATTCTTGAAAGATTAGTTTTTAGTTAGGTGTTTCCTTCCTAAGAGGGAAGCATTTTTCTTACATTTTCACCTTTAAAAAGTAATCCTTGAGGGATCCCTGGGTGGTGCAGCGGTTTGGCGCCTGCCTTTGGCCCAGGGCGCGATCCTGGAGACCCGGGATCGAATCCCACGTCGGGCTCCCAGTGCATGGAGCCTGCTTCTCCCTCTGCCTATGTCTCTGCCTCTTTCTCTTTCTCTCTCTGTGACTATCATAAATAAATAAAAAATAAAAAATAAAAGAAAATGCATCCCTCTCAGCATCAGCATTTAAATAAATAAATAAATAAATAAATAAATAAATAAATAAATAATAAAAAGTAATCCTTGAATATATGCCAAATTTACATCACAATCAGACTTTAATCCCCAAATTTTCTTGACTCTTATCAACTTAACTTTAATAGTTCACAAAATCACAATCATACTAATTCCTTAACCCCAGTTGAAATCAGAAAAGAAAAAAATACCGTAAGTATGAGCTCAATAAATATAGTGTTTGGCCTGATATCTGAACAACAATATGATATATTCCTTATGGGAAGCACTTTTCCTTAATATCCATTATGTTTGAAATTTTAGCAATTAGAAGCAGACACCTGGAACTCAATTATTAATATACTGCTCCCCGCCCCTTTTTACACTTCTTTTGAAACCATCTCTTAAGGTACTTCTTAAAGAGATGATCTTATGGGACAGCATGCATATAAATGTTCACATTATTTTCTTTACATCTTGGTATAATCTAAGACTAAACTTAATCTCTTTCTTTGTTAAATATAATAGCTCTAGACAAAAAAATTAAAACCCCTCGATTGTAAAATGACAAAAAAACAGGAGTGCCTGGCTGGCACAGTTGGTGGCAACTCTTGATCTCAGGGTCATGAGTTTAAGCCCCACATTGGGCATGGAGCCTACTTAGAAAATTGATACAATTCTTTTTTTTAATTTTTAAAAGATTTTATTCACTTATTTGAGACAGAGACAGAAACAGAGATCACAAGCAGGAGACATGGGGTAGGGGCAGAGGGAAAGGGAGAAGCAGGCTCTCTGCTGAGCAAGTAGTCAGATGCCAGGCTTGATTCCAGGACACTGGGATCATGACCTAAGCCAAAGGCAGATGCTTAGCCAACAGAGCCACCCAGGCACCCCCAAAAATGATAAAATGTAAAACAAAAAAAAGGCAAAAAACTAAAGAATACTAGGTAAAGTATAATTCATTAAATTCATGTTGACTGGTCAACTATAACATTTTAGAAAGGGAATTCTATGAAAAACCACAGTAATTCCCACCCATGATGACCAAAGGTTTATACTGGTCTCCTCAAGGCAGCTATAAATACATAAAGCAGTTCTAGAAGACTCCTGATTTTGTTATTTTTGTTTGCACTTTATTGTTTTAAGATGAAAAATGAAGTATGAGATGAGTGTTTAATATTATTTAACCTGTGTTGTATTGGAGATTAAGGTACTGTGCTCACTTAACTCCTTCCTTCTTTCTATAAAATAGGCTTATGTTGAGGCTCAGGTCAGCATTCTGCATTTGTTTTTTTAAAAAAAAAGTACAGGACTACTGACATCTAAAGAACAGTGGGTTATCAGAACACTCAGAAGGCAGGTCTGACTGGCTGGTTTATTTTATTTATTTATTTATTTATTTTAAAGATTTTATTTATTCATGAGAGACAGAGAGAGAGAGAGAGAGACAGGCAGAGACAGGCAGAGGGAGAAGCAGGCTCCATGCAGGGAGCCTGACATGGAACTCGATCCCGGGTCTCCAGGATCAGGCCCTGGGATCAAGGCGGCGCTAAACCTCTGAGCCACCCGGGCTGCCCCGACTGGCTAGTTTATTGAGAAATTACTAAACATAAATTGTTTGCACAAGTTAAAATAACCAACTTCTCACTTTTACCAAAAGGGTGTTTTTAATATAATGAACATCCAAGCTTCTCTGACCATGAGAAAACCTGGAATATATTATACATGCATGAATGTGGCCCAGGATGCAGGATATGAGATGTGCTTGCTATCAACAGATTAACACTTCATTTTCATTACTCTAATCTCACCACAGGCTGTGAACACTCTCTTTTTCTTATTTGAACAACAATGGTGCATGAAAAACCAAGCTGACAGGCAGGCAGGGTTCATTAAATGCATAAGGCCTTTATTCCCATAACATGTCTCACCTGTATGAAGCCAGGGTTCGGGCTTCCAGGCTGGCTACTGAAACAAGCTCTCCCAGATGTTGGACTTCCAACTCTACCCTTTTCCACTTAATTTATGATAAATGTCAAAAATAAAGTAAAAATGGAAAAACTATTTCCCCAATGAGCTCTATTTAGTAGATAATAGAATTGGTAACATATTTTAAGATTTATTCAGTTTCATGATTACTTTCCACAGTTGCTCAAGAGAAAAAAAAAAAAAAAAGAAAGTGGCAAGGAAGGGAAACAAGGAGACATTTGAAGTTTGAGTCAAAGACTCTCATCTTGGTGTCTCTAACCCAAGCTTAGTTTTGACTTGTATGAGGAGAACTATAGTTTGTCATTGATTTAAAATAAGAATCAATCAAGCTATTTCCAAATGAATGACACTGAGCTTCACCAAAAAGCTATGCTCAAGGACCAGAAAGCTACAAGGTGTTAGGAATCATTACAGTGAGATTCTTAAAATTCCTATAAGGGGGGGGAGGGGGAGAGGAGCCATCCACACACTCACTGCATCTGAGGCAACCATTAACAAATCCTCAGCAAAACTAGAAATAAATCACTTGATTCTCACAACCAATGGACAAGTGTACACTTTCTGCATGTCTATGTACCATATATAAATGCACTACTATGTAACAATATGAATTTTTAAGTATGTTTCATAGCAACTTAGTAAGTCTTTCCACAAAGTCTAGAGGAGGCCTTGATTTGGGTTCTTTCTGGTACTCTAATTTTATACCTTACCTAAAAAAAGAAAAAAAAAAAAGCAGTATTAGAAAAAGCAGCAGATAACCTAGCTGACTTAGGTTTTGACAAAAGGTCAACAAAGAATGTTTGTAGGCATTCTCACTCAAGGGACCCCTTTTTTTTTAAGATTTTATTTATTTATTCATGAGAGACACACAGAGAGAGAGGCAGAAACACAGGCAGAGGGAGAAGCAGGCTCCATGCAGGGAGCCTTATGTGGGACTGGATCTCGGAACTCTAGGATCATGCCCTGGGCCCAAGGCAGACACTTAACCTCTGAGCCATCCAGGTGTCCCTCCCCCCTTTTTAAGATTTTTTTATTTATTCATTCATGAGAGAGAGAGAGAGAGAGAGAGAGAGAGAGGAGCAGAGATATAGGCAGAGGAAGAAGCAGGCTCCATGAAGGGAGCCTGACGTGAGACTCCAGCATCACACCCTGGGCCAAAGGCAGGTGCCAAACCACTGAGCCACCCAGGGATCCCCAAGGGACCCTTTCATGAATATACTTAGTGTATAATTTTTGCCCATATCTCACAAGTGGCCTCCCAGCCATATCCACTGCCCTCTAGCACTGGCAGAGGGCACAGGAGTGGCCAGCTTTCTTTACCTATACCTGATTAGGTACCCCAAACAGCCATCCTAATGATTTAAGTCAATGAAATCTTTCTTGCTTAAATTTTAAAAGAAGGAAAAAAAAACATTATTAAAACCCTGCTAATGGAGGTACTCATTTTAATATTGGTTTTGCTATTATATTAAGCCAGCTGAAAGCAATTTATTTTTGGCATGTAAAATATTCATTATCCTAAAATTTTTCTTTTCAAACCCCTCAGTTCAGGCTCCCTGATCATCAAATATGGGTCCTAAAGAACTGTCTAGAGAACAAATAGAAACTTAAAAACTCCTTAATAAAGTTGAAAAATTCATGACAGTCACACAAAAGCGCAGCAGGTATAATACTGGAAGCTATGTCTTTCCCATATAGAATAATATTTTTTCATCTTGTCAATTTTAACAATCTCTCTGCCATGTAAAACAAGGAGTTAAAATTTATTTAAAAACAGTGGTGAATCCTCCTGTTATGTATACTGCATGTTTTCAATTTCAATTTCCTAATGTCATCCATTACTATGAGTTCTGCCATCATTTTAATTCCCTTTTAAAATGTTTCTGTTAACTCTTATTAGCTGCAGTTTGTTTCAGAGTCATACCTTCCACCTACTGAAGGAAAACTTTACATGTTTTCTTCCTTCTGAGGATATGCTTTCTTAGACACAGACATAAGTCTAACTGTATAAAATCATAAATCCAAGAATAACTTTAAAAAAAAAGAAAAATAGAAAAGCAAAATCTCTTTTCAGCTAAGTACTTTCTTACACAGGCAAAGGATCAAATTGAGCTGCCTTTCAGCGCCTCTGAACGATAAGCCTGGGCCCCTGGTTAGACGTTTTTATCATGCCCTTACTTACCGAACCCTTACATAGCAAAACTTGCGACAGTCTTCTTGTCAGCACTTACACACTGAGGACCACAACTGAGGGTGGCACCTCTTCTCCCATACCTCTAACAGAATAATGTATTGGCAAAAAAGTCCATTTGGTTACTGTTACATTTCAGGTGCATTTCAATTCTTTACTTAGGATAAAAAGAGCCAGTGCAAGTGGGGAGAAATTCATAAAAGGAGAGAAAAAGTGAAAGAGAATAAAGAAAGAAAGAAATCAGGTGTTTGGGAAATGGAAACAGGAAGAAAGGACAGACTAACCATGTATTTATGTCATTAACTAAATTGCTGCCAATGAAATAGAAATGAGACTTAAATCAACCCTTCCCCCTCAACAACAAACAAACCCTAAAGACAGTAGCAAAATAACACTGCAGTCCAAAAATACTGAGTAAATAAGATGTCAGATATGCTCAAGAGAGTCAGTGTTTCAATGAGTAACTTCCTACTGTTCAAGATTATTTTCATTTTCTTAACAGGAAGAAATGAAAAACTGATGGGCTTAATTAAAGAAAAACAAAAGGATATTATTTCACTGTTAAAGGATCAATTCTTTTTTTTTTAATTGGAATGATGATTAATAAGCTAAGAATCTGATTTCTAAGCTAGCCAGTTGGAGTAATGCATTGTTGTTCCACAAGCATTCCCATTCAGGAAGACTCTGCGATGAAGAAATGATACAGTGCTTCTTCGTCTCTTCTCCTTATCTCTGACTCTGTGACATGAAATGCTACACAGAGTGTTTGAACAAAATGACACTGCACATAGTCCTCATCCAAGTGAACTCCAGTTATAAATTCTTCACCTTAGGGTCTGAATGTATACCATGAAATTTGCTAGGCTTCCTACGGGGAATGCAGATATTGAAAAAGAAGCGACACTTCTATTTTTCCTATTCTCTAATCTTTCTTTTAAACCTGGGGAGGGAAAAGGCAGTACAGGTCAGGCTCAGTGGGACAGAGGTACTGTGACTGTCACAGTCCCAGGCATCATTTTTGGGATGTCATCTGCATATTAAAACTTTCTTACAGCTTGAGTTGCTCAGAATGTTTTTTTCAACTTATTCTTCTTGCCTGTTTACTAGTTTACCTTGTAAGAAAAAGTCCCCTCTTTCACACAGTGCTTTGCTTGTATGTCTAGATATGAAGGCCATTATTCCTGAATTATACCTCTTTTCCTTTATTTCTCCAAAGCTTAAAAATAGATGTCAAAGTTCCTTGAAAGGGTCTTTGACTCCTTTTCTCCCCCTTGCCCCCATCCTTTAGTAGATGAAGATCACCAAGCAAAATGTGGAAGCCAGCTGCTTTTCAGGGAAATAAAAATGGCATCAGCTTTGGCAGAGAGAGGTGAGATCAATCATTTCCTACAATCCCCAAACAATCTCCTGACCAAGATCTAGAGAAAGGTGGTTATGTAGCGGCAAAAACATACTACGAAAGGTACAGAGGTATGAGAGGATTTTCATGTGGTGAAGAATTCATTCTACACAGATAACAAACCAGGCCCCAAATCTCATGTGAAAGAAAATCTTGGAACCATTATATTCCATGTTCTTTGGACAATAACAAGCGGGAGTCCCAGACAAAATTTCCCACTGTAAAAGTCATCCCACGATTCACTCTGTTCTCCCTACTACCACAAAATTCCCTGCCAATATTCTGTGAGAAAAAAAGGAGTTAATTCTTAGATGGATTAAAACACCAGGATTCAAATTATGGACACAAGCTAAAGCAAATTCTAGTTTCTTCTTGAATTCTTTTTGATATATATATATATATATCTCAAGAGTCCCAAGCTGAGAAAATACCTCTTAGGTTGTACAGAGTCATTAGCTATTCATGTTTATAAGGAAAATCCTATCGAAACCTTTGCAGATTGATATGGGTAGATGCCCAATGTAAGTTTCTTTAAGTATGTGTAATGCACATAAGGTGGGAAGGGAGAAGCGCTAGAATTTTTGTTTTTCATTGAAGTGGATGACGCCAGCTCTCTATCTGTAACGGTCTGTTCCTTTGGAATCAGCTCCCTGTGTCACAACGACCTGGCAAACTTGAATGCTTTCACTATCACTGGAGTCCTTGCAATCCTGCTTTGGCTGTGACCCATTCACTTTTGCCCCAACTTCTCAGAGATGCCTTACTCAGCATCTAATTAGTTAGGGAGGATTTGCCGCGGCTCTTAACCCTGACACAGGAGTGGGAGGATGTGCTGCTGTAGTAGCCTAAATCTGTACTGTCACTACATTAATCAGATTTCCGTAAAGCCATGCATGAATAATTGGATTTATCACTGAATATTAAGATACACTCATAAATATAATTATAAAAAAATACCTACAATTATAGATAAGATATCTGCACCTGTAGGGATTTATTTTTCAACTGTGGTTACTTGATTTACCTTAGTACAAGACTTTAACAATTACACACAGAGTGCCAGTTTGAAGTTAACAGAAATAAGAGAAAAACAACTTCAAAATGATCGCCTACTATATGTTCAAATTCACTTAATGTGTTGAAAATAAACTTGAAATTTGTGTACAGGCTTTTTTAACATATATACACATCTGAATATGTGCATGCTTCACTTGCATTAACATGTTAACAAATACCATGAATATGACCCTACTACTCTCCCACTGCATTACAAATTAGACAGTATCTGTTAAGTGAAGTCTGCATGTTATACACAGACTTACAAAGTACGGGCCAACACACAAGCACTTGTCTATACTACAATTTATGTTTTAACAATCATACAAATATTCCTAAATATTCCTACTCCAGCGTTACATCATCAGAATGGATGTTAGGAATTATATTTGAATATATGTCTATAGTTGAAACTTCAAAATAAAACATATTATCACTCAAATTAGAGAAGGGAACTGAAATTGTAGGTAGCAGCCTAGTAATTCAACAGGCTGAAATTACATGCTTCCTAATATAAATATTTTCACATCAAGACCATAAGTTTGGTCAATTTAAGACGTGATTACCAAAACATACCAACTGTAAGAAGGGGAGTAAAAAGGGAGGGAAAAGTGCAGAAACCTAGGGATGGATGATGCCTGGCAATGAAAGTCATTTTCAAAGACCATTAACTATCAACTGCTTTACTCAGGGCTCTGATTAAATAAGAATATACATCCCATGTTAAAAGGAATATCTACATGAGTAGGATAGAGTTTAGAATAAATATGTATTATACACACAATAAAGAAGAATCAAACCACAATATACAATTAGAAATACGACTTCTAAGAAAAATTGTATATGTGTCTTTTAAACTGTTAGTGAATAAACATTTAAATTATTTGAGGGCGGGAAATAGGAAGTCAGACAAAACCACCATTTCCACTTTAAAATATAGATTCAACAAAATGAAACTGTGTTTGCCTATATGAATAGAAAGAACTAAAAGAGTACTGGGAGAAAAATTCATATCAAACATGCTTTTAAATGGATTCCAGCAATGTTATTATATATTTCTTACAATATATTTTATTTATCATTTCTCTGAAATGTGCTAGATTTTATATTAGAAAGAAAGTTTGCTTTACTCTGTCATATCTCTGGTGAGCAGACGCTCTAGTATTAATGTAAATCGTTGATTTAATTTTTAGCTTTCTTGGTTTGCCCCTCACCTACCTAAGAAATGATTTCTCTGGTGATAACTAACACATCATGCTAATGAGAGAATCTAATGCACAATAGAAAAATGTCACTACTAATAATATTTGCATGAAGTTAAATAAAGCAACTGTAAGAGAATGTCAGACAGTTGTTCTTTAATAAGACACAGTTTCACAATGAAATTATGTTGTTAATTTTGTTACATCATTGGGTGAATCCTAAATTACTACATAATGATGCACAGAGTCATTTATAATTCTAACTTAGTATTTGACTTGTGTCTGAAAAGAGACCTTATTAAGGGATCTACATTTTATTTGAAACAGGTTAAATATACCTCACCAATAATAAAAGGTAAATGCCCCTAATAATGTGTAAAACATGGGCTGGAGCCATTTACCTGTTACAGTTTCATGTCTGAAAAGATTTCAAAATATATTAGACTACTGCATGCCTTGAAGTAGCTACAAAGAATTTTATTTGATAGTCTCTCAAATGTAAAAAATATGTACAAAAATAGAAAAATCACCTCTTAAAACCTGATTTTAAAAAAAGAAAAAGAACTTCCACAAGCAGACATTATTTTCTGCTTTTAACAATACTTAATGAGGTTAAAATGGGCAAAATAATGTTCTAGACTTCTGGAGATTAACACAGAAGATGAGCAAAGGGTTTCTGGTCATTCTCGATCTGTCACTGATCAAAGTAACTCAAAAAAGAACTTCCTTTACAGAAGTCAAGAGTCATGCCCTTTAAGGTTATCAAATATTGTATGGGAAAAAATTATCCTTTTTGAAAAATCTTACTTAAACATGGGAAAGATGCAGAAAGGAAAATGTGGTAAAATGATCATTATCTTGAATATAAAGGAAACATACTTTGTTCCACTAAATCTAAATTAGCTTCAGTCTGTGATGCCTTTTTGTTAGTATTAGACAGATTTACATATAAGCAGATCCAACTTTGCTCATACAAAAGACAAAGAGTTTTATATCCCTACTTCCTAATTTACCTCTAGAAGACACAAGACTAGATTATTAAACTCCAGTATTCATGAGACATTGCTACAAGTTTTGCTGTAGTTAAATAATACTGATGGTTATTTCTCAGTAACTCAGTTTTGAAACCTGCTAGCTATTCAGTCTTTTCTAGTATTTAAAGAAATGATCTGGTAAATTCTGTAGTTTTAATATTTTTACAGAAAACTTTGAAATAAAAAAAAATAGACCCAAACAATCTTTTTCATGACTTAAATCAATTTTTTCTTAGAAATTAAAATAATCACAATACAGAAAAACCTCTTTATACAGAATCCTGCATATTTGATTAAACTGGACAAACTTTTACCTGTAGTAAAACAAAAGCTGGCTTACTGTGTATACTGAAACTAGTATTCCTTGAAACTGTTGGCTTCAAGAAAATCATTTCAAGAGAAGCGTCTTTTCTGTGTGCACAGGCACACACACACACAGTCACACACACACTGAATCAGCATTGCTGATAAACTATAGGTAAAGAAAATAAACATATTTTAATAACATGTACAGCACATATATTTTTAGATTTACACAGTCTGAATTTAGGTTTACACAATATTTATACAAACTACCATGTCATCCTGAAGGAGGAAAAAAAAATACACATATACAGTCTTTACACACTTTCCAAAAATGCACAGGAGGTAAACATTTAGTAACCATGACAGAAAAAGGGGGGGGGGTGTTACTAACTATATTAAAACCAAAAAAACCTATATATATATATATATATATATATGTGTGTGTGTGTGTGTATACACATACATATATATAGTTAAATCACAGCACTTTTTAAAATTGTGATTTTCTCCCCTTATTTTATTACCCTGTTTAGTAAATGGCATAATACTATGTAGTTTTATATAACATCCATTATGAATAAATTATCTCCCTATATTTCTACTCTTTTCATATAGTCAACTGATGCCAAGACACATGCATGCACACAGGTAGAGACAAAATAGATCTTTACATATTCACAAAGTCAAACAACTGAATCAAAGACACCATAATAGCTTGGTTGTACAAGTTTCTCTTTCTGAGTGATTTCAAATTATTTTCCTAATTCTGATCAATCATTTACTTTTATTAGTTTTTTAGCTAAAATGTTTTCCATGACTTAAAGTCTCCTTAGATTCAAATCTACTTGGAAATGGGCTAGTGCCAAAGAAGCAATCTAACACCATCTATGTGGTTCAATAGCCATTTATCAATTGATCATTATCTCTATCTGGTTTTATTAACTCTTTTCTAGCTAGAGGGAGACCTAAACCAATCTTCCCTTCTCACACACATGACCTTCGCTAACTCATGGAAAAACCCTAAACGTGACATCTAATTTTTTAAAGTGCGGCACAAGTTGCTTGTTCCTACAGTTTCACAGAGTGAAAACACGCTGTGTTACAAGCAGAGAGAGCCACCCAGGCAGGGATGTGCCTCAGAAACACACCTCTCAAAGCACTCTACAATGACAAGGAATATCTCTGGGAGGAAATGAACTTTTTAACTTGCAAGAATGGGAAATAGCTCATTAAGAGTTGCTTATTGGGTTTATGTTGATTGCATTTAAATCCCAGCTTACTGTATCAGCAGTAATCAGGGTCCCTCTACAGGATATGTCAAAATACACCTTATTCAAATGCCTTTATCCTATCTAGAACGGCATAAAACTGTTCGCTAGCTAGATGCTACAAAACCCTGGCTCTGTGCACTGGCTTTTGCAGACGTACCTCTAAACTTCTGATAGTTTACAGCCTAACAAATTGTTTTCTTTCTTTCATTACCAATAATTTTTAAAAATCTAATTAACTCAATAAAGTATGTAATTCTTACGGTCTCTTACCAGCAAAACAGATTTTAGAAAAAGAAAGCAATTGCAGTATTTTTTTTCCAATGAGTGGAACAGTACCAATTTCTTAACTGCCATCTACTTAAGATCCAAGTGTATTTGCCAGTAATACTTTTCATGCTGTGTGGATGATACAATCATGCTAACTCTGCTTTGTGTGGGTTTGGTGTAGGCTTTTGAACAGCAAGACGTGTCTAGGAGGGAGGCACCAGGGAACTTCCCTCCCTCGCTTGAGCACAGTCCAAGATGAAAGTTTCTGGGTTGTTTCCCTTCGCTTCCTCTCACCCTCGCTCCCCCTCGGAGCCGCAGAGCCAGCAATTGTGCAAGAGGAGCCGGGCGTGCAGGGCGCGTATCACCAAGCGCATGGTACGAGCCGCCGGCTCCGATGATTAATTATCAGTTGCCGCCGGCCTCGCACTAACACGTCGGCTTTCCCGGCAGAGCCAGCACACCCAGCCGCCTGCAGCGCGGCCCGGACCGAGCAGCGGCTTTAGGGAGGACGCGGCGGCTGCGCCCGAGTGTGAGTGCGCCGGCCAGCGCGCGAGCGAGCGGGGGACGGGGGGACGGACGGGCGGGCGAGCGGGCGGGCCGGCGAGTGTGCGGGAGCCGAGCGCCGCCGGCGGGAGCGCAGGGGCGAGCGGGGAGGCGGGCGAGCGGGGAGGCGGGCGGGCGGCCGCGGCGGGTGCAGAGGAGCTGGGACCCGCCGGCACTGCCCGCCACGCGCGCCGCCGCCGCCGCCGCCTCCTCCTCCTCCGCGACCCTCCGCGCTGGCAGCCGCTCCTGCACAGCCTCCTCTCCGCAGGTCGGAGTCGAGCTGCTTCCAGCCCCGTGAAGTCAGCGGGGCTGTGCAGAGGGGCCCCTACATGTTATGGCTGTTTGTTTGGAGAACCTACTCTGAGATAGCACTTTGACGAAGTGATTAATACAGATAGACCGATAACATTTTTGGGTGGTGGCTTTTTTTTTTTTTTTTCAATCTTAAACAGAAAACAAAGAAATAAAAGTCTTCCCATGACCCAGGCTATACTGTGAAACTTTGCAAAGAATGCCTTTGCTTTGCTTTTACTTCAGTATCCTTTCCCCCTTTTTCTTTTAAGGAGCCCTCAGGGAAACCATGAAGTAACCCTGCACATTCCAACACCACAGTTATGACAAAACAGAGCCTAACTATGAAGTGATCAAATTTTTAAAAATGTTTAGAAAGAAAAATAACAGAAACAAAAGTCCATATAACAATTCAAGGTTTCTTAAAAAAAAAAAAAAAAGAAAGAAAGAAAAAGAAAGAAAGAAAAGAAAAAGTAACTTACCTGTTGGGACATTCTGAATAAGAGGTTAGTATCAGCGTTTTGCCATGTCCCCATGAACCCTGGTTCAGCCGTAGTCGTTCTGGTTCCGAACTGCATGGAGTTGTCAGTCCAGGAGGCTCTTAAAGTCAAGTCTCTTGCCCTCTTTGGCTCTCTGTCTCTCTGTGTCTCTCTTTCTCTCACATCCACTTCTGCCTCTTCTGACTGAAAAGTGAAGGTGGATTTTTTGAGCCTCTTGGCAGCCAGTAGCAGGAGTGTGGTGTAGTTAAGAAGCTGGCTGAACTGTGCATTTCATTTGGGAAGGGGGAGATTTGGGGGAGGGAGGGGGTCAGAGCTTCTTTCGCACCTTCTGCACAGATACCCCTATCATTTATGCATAGATTGTGACTCCCCGAGCTTGCCTTTGCTCGGTTTAACAGCTGCCTGTCAGGTGTGCAGGCAGCACTGGAGACCCAACCATCAGCTTCAAACTCTCAGCCACTGCATGTCATTGGATAGCAGAGCTAAGAGTCAACTGCACTGTTCCACTGTCAGGCACCAAATGACACCCTGCACTAACCCCTCTCCAAACACACAGATAGATACACACTTAGGCACACTCCAAGCAGTACCATGCTCACGGACGGCACACGGGCTGAAGAGAAGCTGAGGCCCTTCCCAAGGAAATCTTCCCAACAATGCTTTTGGGTGTAACATGCAATATCTGACATCAGTCTGTACTTTAACATTTGTAAACTGCTCTGCTTAAACATTTTTTTTTCTAATTACACTGCAAGAAAGAAACATATTCAGCTCTAAGAGAATGTTAAGTCCGTTCAGTTGTTGTCTAAATGTTAGCTCCTACAAGTTATATTGTACGTGCTGGCCTATTTATAACCACATATAAACTCCTAGAGAAAATAATGTACATAGAAACTTCCACTCTGAAAAATAAATAAATAAACCTAGCAGGTTTTTTGAACATAGAAGATGCACAATAAACATTTGCAAAATAAATACATACTATTTAATATCCAGTTCCTCTGGTCATTAATTATTAAATTGGATGTTAAGTAATAAGAAATTGAATGGCAAGGAAAAAAAAAGTACACCTTTTCTTAAAGCTCACAAATAGAAAAAAAAAAAATCCTTTGTTAAAGTTCCTGGATGAAGCATCTACAAAATCCTCTTAAATCATAAAAAAAAAAAGAAAGAAAGAAAGAAAAGAAAAAGATGAAGAAAAAAAGCCTGTCCCATTTTGGGGAAAAAGTAATGAATATAAAAATTCCATTTTTCATTCAGGATTTCTATGGAAAATTCTATAACATTTTTGTGCCTGATGAAATATAACCCGGATAGCACATTGTATTTTTAATTAAACCAGTTTTAAAAACAAAACATCTATTTATTAGTGTTTATCTACCTTATTTATGGAAAAGCAGAACTGAAGAAAATGCAGTGTACATAAACAGTAACTTCAAAATGGAAAGCTAAATTCATGTCATCTCATAAAAGTAGTCAGCAGGAAAAAGCCATCCTTCCTAAACTTAAAATATAAGGAACATTAATCTTCAACCACCTACAAATATCGAGGACAAATGTACCACTCTCCTTGCTCCTCCTTAACTCAAGAATAACAATAAAGCTTACTCTCTGAAACAACAAAAGAAAAAGAAAAGAGCTTCAATGGCAGCTCTGTGTCATTAGTGGACAATGAGAAAAGATGAGAAAACGTACACTATGTTGACACAAATGTGCCTTCCCCTCTAGAACCGACATCTCCTGAAAGCTTTTCTGTTAAACTTCCCTCCGGTTCACCACCATTAAGCACAAAAAAGTCTCAAAAGCAGCAAATTCAATATCTGAGAAGAAACAAACAAGAACCCAAAGAATTGTTGCCTTAAAATATATGAAGTCCACCTGTGGTCAATAAAAATATTCTTGAGGGGGGAGGGCAGGAAAAGCCCCTATGAGTCAATTGTCAACAGTGACTGTACCTTTACAGCTAGCTATTACCCACTTAAACTCCCTCTAAAATTTGCTAGCCTCTTGATTTCTGAAGTGGCACTCAGTGCCTCAGTCAAGCTGCCTGCTCAGCTCCTGACCTTCCCACTAATGGCTGTTATTTGTGGGAGGCTTAAGGACACTGTCAATAGCAAGCTTCCTCCTCGCTCCTCTCAGGCTCTGTTGTATCGCTTTGCCTGCGTGTTCTCTCTCTCTCTCTCGCCTGCTTCTTGCTCTCCTGCTCTCCCCCTCACACTCCCCCCTCCTTCCTTCCTCTCTCCTTTACTCCGTCTTCCTCTTTTCCTAGCCCCCACCCCTTTTTTCTTTCAGTCCTGCAGTCCTCTTCTTTCCCAGGTATCATCCCCCCACCCTGGCCCCAACCACACACACACACACACACACACACACAACACAAAAATCAACTGGCATGCAGCAGCAAGCACCTGCAGTAATAGACTCTTTTATTAAAACTGTTATTCTGCAAGACTTGAAATTCCCCATGGACCGGGCCATGTCAAAGCCGATATAATTAACTAGAGGCTCAGCAACGGATCAATTACCAGACAAGCAAGTGATAGTGAAATCAATGAAAGATCATCAGCCACATTATCAGTGTTGCAACTCATTAGGGCAAAACTGAGAAATGTGCTCAAAGCGAGCCCAAGCAAGGTGGCATTACAAAACAAAGGGCTAATTTGGAGACCCTGCTGTGAACAATCTGTAACAGAATTAGCCTTTTTTCCCCCTAAACTGCACAGCTCCGTAACTAAATGTGACAGACTGAGAGAAGCAGTTTATTAAGACACCAACCCCAAGTTTATTTAGTTCATAAACTCTCTCCTAGAAAATCAATACAGTCTGTACAGGGTTATTAGGCTGACTAGCTAATACATCCAAATCTGGTCTGCCCATCCAGCAGTCTTCTAACAAAATGCTACCCAGCATAGGCAAACTGAGCTCTTTCAGATATCAAGGCTTGAGTTTGCTCTAGATCAAACAGGTCTGCAATGTAACTAGGACCCGCATATTAGTGCCAAGGCACAAGCCTCAAAAGCACCAGGATATCTTTCTAAGGTTTAAAAATTTTCATAACAAATCTATCATTCCATATTGCACTTGCTAAATGGAGTTGATAAAACAAAATTTTAACTGGTCTGTGTAAGACTAGTTTACAAAGAGGACAAGCCTTGTAAGAGACAACAGTCAACCCAAAGTCTTAACAATAAATGAATCAGTAAACTAAAATAAACCTCAAGTGTGTACACTTGTTCTTTGCAGATTTTAAATTCTGAATATTCATTTTTAAATCAAGTTTTGAAAATACAAATTAGACTCCTCTAGAAGTCCCCAAAATACCTGATTTGAACTTGCCACTCACTGCCACATATAAACAAGGCATACAGAATCTTTGATCTTAGGCTAATTTTCTATCCAGCAAGAAGGGCAAAGGTACAAAAAAATGAATCTACAAGGCACAAAGAGGAGTTCTGATTTTGTCCAGTGGCTAGCCAGTCTATAGATTATGGGCCAGCTGTCTGGAATCATTTGGATTAAAATTATTTAAGGTGAGGGGGTGGAGGTAGGCATCACTTCCATAGTAATTGCCTTTTACTGCCCTGATTCCATGTAGTTCAGGTTAAAGAACTACAAATTACTAAAGGCTATGTGCTGGCTTTCCCACATTTACTGATTGTGAGAGACCATGAATTTAGGAATACACCAACCAGGTCCAAATAGAAACCAAATTATTAGAAAACATTATGGGAATGTGAATACCTTCACCTCACAACACATAGCAGATACACACTTACAAAAACTAAGAAACTGAATGCAGTTTACAGTGTTAAGACAGATTGGAGAACTGTCAGAAAAAACAAAAAGATAACAATTTTTGGAAGTGACTTCTGATGTTTATGATGTTTTAACATTTAAAATGTTCCAAGAAAAGGATTACACTATTAACATGACTTCGGTATACTGGCTCTAAGACACTAAATCCTAACCTTTAAAACAAAATCCTAAATTCCAAAACAAAAGTACTTCTTTTCACAGGACTTTATTAAAATCCAATTTATAGATTGCTATAAATAAATATTTTCCTCTAATTTTTGAGCTGGTACCTTATTAAGCATTTCATAACTCATGTTTTTGAGTAATCTATAAAAAGTTAAATATACATAATCTAAAGCTATGCTGTAGATGCCAATGTTTTAGATAGTCATTAAAAGTTGTAATTACAGAGAAATTGTATTTTTTAAAACCTTTTTGCATATAACTACATACTGTGCATGTACCCTCAATGAGATCCAATTAGTTGCAAAGAATTTGCATTTCAGTTAGTATGGGATAACAAGACTATAGGGAGGCACAATGCAATTCCACCAGCAGAGTAAGGAAGTGTGTTCTTTCTTGTTAGCTCTGTAAGCAATAATTCCCACAACTGACTGTTTAAAATGTTACTGATCTTTTCAATATTTCAGTATTGAGGTAGCTTTAAGTTTTTCCCTCCATTAAAAAAAAAAAATCACAAGTTGGTGAAAATATCAGCCACAATGAATACTTACAGAAACAAATGAACAAAGGATTTTGTTTTGTGTGTATGTTTGTGGGAGTTTTTCTGGAGGGGGAATATTGCATACTTTTTCTCTTCCTCTTAATACTCACTGGTAATTTCTTTAAAGCACATTGCTTTCTTACAATAAGTTCCATAACTGGGGGCAGGGAAACCTCACTGAAACCGTTCTATGTAAATATATATGGTTTTGTGATCCAGGCATGTATCTAGTACTCTGAGAAAGTACTCAAGGCTTTTCATTTCTTCTAGTTATGTTTCCAACAATGTAAATCCTAAGCAAATATCAAATAAATGTATAATTTATATACACAGTATAACAAGCATCTCTAGGACTTCTGCTGGTTCACGGAACAATACCTGTAAATTCCCTGGGTTCAGTTCAGCAGCTGTTAACAGATTCTGTAATCTGTAATGACAGTAAACTGGCCTTTGCTCTTCTTTTATTCACTATTCATTTTCAAGGCTAGGTTAAGTACAGAGCTGGGTTAAAGATCAGTGGTTTTTCATGTGACACACGCTGGTATTCATCTAATGGCTTGTCAAGACAAAACTGTCCCTGTTCTTGCCAAAATAATAAAAATGACGCTCCACATCGCATGACAATCAGCACTTCCTTATGGCAAAACAACTCAAGCTTTTGTAATTCATTTACTTTATGGAAAAAAAATTTAATAACTGGCTACCCAATCCTATATGTGGAATTAGGTTGTCATTCTCAAAGAAGATTTTTTTTAATGTTATATATGGCCTCTCTTAACACTAAAGCAATATGTAAACTAGTTACTGATCAAATCCGACTTTATCGTATAAAAATAATGCTCACGCTACAAATTCATATGGCATTAAGGAATATAACTTAATATATGCAAATTATGCAGAAGCAGCAGGCTGGGCCCAGTCACAGAGGTGGGGGGAACCAATTGAGGAAATGTCATTTTTCTTGAGAACAAAGTATGGGACTTGCTTTGCAACATCTGTTGGGCTGTGTGAAATGTTAACAGATGTCTTAAGTGAAAAAAGGAAAAAGAATTAATAAAGGAAACCTCCTCTGAACAGATAATCCACCCAAATTTCCATATTCCTAAGGAAAAAAGTTGACAGCAACCTTTTTCCCTTGTGAAATCTGCCATCCCTACTTTATTGTGTAAAGTTTCATTTTCTATGTGAAGTTAAGGGATAAAATTTTTTGACTCAATAAAAAAGAATAGAGAAAAAGTAAAACTAACAATAATTTCAACTGAGATGTTCCCTTTGTGAATAATTATACCATAATCTAAGCTGCCTCTTTCCCCTTGAGTCACATGCGTAATTTGATGGGAGGACAGTGAAAAGTTCACCCTCAAAAAAAGCCACACAAAAAGATGAAATATTACACTAATGTGCCTGCATTTTGGAGGAAAGGAAGGAGGAGAAATAAAGGGTAGCTCTTAAGGTAAAGTTCTGATATGGACACATATCTCCACATTAAGGTTTCCATCTTCACAATTAGGAAAATTCACCTTTCATTTATACCTACATCCCTGCATTCACCATTTGTT
Organism: Canis aureus; assembly: GCF_053574225.1. Lineage (NCBI taxonomy): Eukaryota > Metazoa > Chordata > Mammalia > Carnivora > Canidae > Canis > Canis aureus. The sequence continues at coordinate 38,375,801 of NC_135620.1, forward strand.
CCTACTTGCCTTCCATTACTAGCCTAACAAGGGGTGGAACACCCTCTTTTTAATAGGCAAGTGTTCTATAGCAGTATAATCTTTTTTAAAAAAAAAAAGATTTTATCTATGTATTCACAAGAGACAGAAAGAGAAAGGCAGAGACATAGGCAGAGGGAGAAGCAGGCTCCCTACAGGGAGCCTGATGAGGGACTCAATCTCCCTGATGGGATCACGCCCTGAGCAGAAGGCAGATGCTCAACCCCTGAGCCACCCAGCCATCCCCTATAGCAGTATAATCTAATGACCACTAAGAAAACTTTTGAAATTACTAGTTGGATCTTGGTATTAAATTTCAGCTTTTAAAAAAGATTTATTTATTTGAGAGACAGAGAGCATGAGAGCACCTGGGACAGAGGGACAAGCAGACTCCCTACTGAGCATGGAGCCCCTATAAGGGGGGCTTATAGGAGCTCCATCTCAGGACCCTGAGATCATGACCTGAACTGAAACCATGAGCCAGATACCTAAATGACTGAACCACCCAGGTGCTGGTATTTAAATCTTAAGAAAACTGGTAAACTTTTCTTAGTTAACAGTTTTCATTCATGTTTCAATTTATTAGATGATCTAGCCAAACATGAATGAAGCAGCCTTGAACCCAGATTAAAAAGATGATGCATACACACCAACTACTGAATCTAACCTAGTGTCTGTTTCTATATTCTATAAATCTTTCTCTTTAGAGATATCTATTTTATTACTTATGCTCTTAAAAACTCAGGACAGGGGATCCCTGGGTGGCGCAGCGGTTTGGCGCCTGCCTTTGGCCCAGGGCACGATCCTGGAGACCCGGGATCAAATCCCACGTCGGGCTCCCGGTGCATGGAGCCTGCTTCTCCCTCTGCCTGCGTCTCTGCCTCTCTCTCTCTCCTCTCTGTGCATTCTCATGAATAAATAAATAAAATCTTAAAAAAAAAAAAAAACTCAGGACATAAATTTTGGTTAACAAAAAAAGTTTTTGGTTAACAGTTCACGGATTAACTAATTCAAAATGCAGTTAAGGATCTTTAAAGATTCAGGTAAAGGAAGAAAAATACTGTGCTGTCATCTCTGATTGCAAGTCTCAATCTCGCTCTCCTCTATGAGATTCTGCTTTAAAATCGTACATGTTACTTCGTGTTTATAACTACACCTTCTCCAGATGGCTCTGGCAGCCTAGGTTGGGCATTTCAACATATAGAAACCTCAGCCAGAATAGCCTGAAGATTTCAGGGGACAAGATCATGGTCCAAGTTATAAATAAGACATGCTGGCATGCTTTTGGTTTTTGGTTAGTTTGTTTTTGGCCAAAGCATTATGGGTGCTAAACGCTCTGGTGTTTACTCACAGGTATACCGCATCAGAGCATGACAAAAAATAATAAGTGCTACACCAAAAAAACATTGATCACTTACACTGAGGGGGAAGCCTGTGCATTGAAAATATCATTATGTGACGTCACACCCAAAAAGGAAAACATGCCTCCTAAAATAAAATTTGAATACGATAGGTACACCTATGTGTCTGGGTGTCTGAGTGGTTGAGCGGCTGCCTTCGGCTCAGGGCATGATTCCGAGGTCCCAATATCCGGCCCCATACAAGGCTCCCCACAAGGAGCCTGTTTCTCTCTCTGCCTGTGTCTCTGCCTTTATCTGTGTGTCTCTCGTGAATAAATAAATAAAATCTTTTAAAATTTTTCAATACGATACAAATTTAAATCACTTTAAACAGTGGCATAAACATCCCGCTTAAGCAAACAGTATCTAAAACCTTCATCCTTTTTTTTAAAATTATTATTACAACACTTTATCTGTACCAACTAGACCAACCAATGTGATATAGCATTTGCTGACAGGTCTAATCAGGGGCTCAATTTGAGAAAAACACATCAAGGAGATACCAAAATGCCATAATCCCTTGATACCCTATGAAAAATTTAAAAGTTAAAAGATTTGGGTAGGGTGTGGTAGATGAGGTAGTTTATAAAATATCAGGGAAATGATGAATACTTAGAATCAAGGCATTTGCAGATGCAAAAGCATGTGAAGTCAGCATGAATATTAAAACCTCCAAATGATCAACTATTTTACCTACCCTGTTTTGGCTTAAAAAAACCCGAAGTGACTTTATATGTCTTCTCTCAGGTCAAACACTGACAATGGCTTCTTTCTATCATAACCTAAAGTCAGTTTTTATGAAAAAATCTTCTAGAGGAAAAGAACCAGGGTTGTATTCCCTTAAATGAGTATTAAAAAAACAGGCTTGGGGGTCACCTGGGTGGCTCAGTGGTTAAGCATCTGACTTTGGCTCAGGGTGTGATCCTGGGGTCCTGGAATGGAGTCCCACATCAACCTCCCAGCAGGGAGCCTGCTTCTCCCTCTGCCTAAGTCTCTGCCTCTCTTTGTGTCTCTCATGAATAAACAAATAAAATCTTTAAAAAAAAAAAAAAAAAACAGGCTGGGGGCATCCAGTAGAGAATTACTTCTGTATGACCAAGCAAAGTTGCAAAGATTGTAAAGATAGTATTACTTTCTTTATTTACTTCCTTCTAAAGTCTTGCAGCCCCACTGAAGATGTCATAATAATAGTTTAAATTACTGTCAGGAAGAAGACTGAGACTCACAGACACCCATGAAATCCAACACTGCTTTTAGTTATCACAGAAAAAAAGCAGCTCTATTGATGGTACCCCCTTATATGAAATACAAAAACCCAAAAAACAAATTTAAAAAGTAAAATCCCAGGCACCAGGGTGGCTCAGTCAGTTAAGCAGCCATCTCTTGATTTCAGCTCAGGTCATGATCTCAGGGTCCTGGGAGACAGTCCCGGGATGGGCATTTGCACTCTGCACTGTGCTCAGTGCAAAGTCTGCTTGAGATTCTCTCTCTCTGCACTGCACAACCCCCCCCCCCACACACACACACACACACATACATGCAAGCAATCATGCTCTAAAATAAATAAAATTTGGGAGGCCTGGGTGGCTCAGTGGTTGAGTGCCTGCCTTTGGCCCAGGACATGATCCTGGAGTCCTGGGATTAAATCCCACATCGGGCTCCTTGTATGGAGCCTGCTTCTCCCTCTGCATCTCTCTCTCTCTCTGTCTCTCATGAATAAATAAAGTCAATTAATTAATTAATTAATATAAAAATTTAAAAAGTGAAATACCAATATACCTGAAGTTCCAAAATTTTATAAAGCCAAGACTATGTTATATCCACACATATTTAAACAGAAATATGTTGAAATAAATTTGAATGAAACTAGAGATTGTTTCCAAATTCAGAAACCCAAAGATGTCAGAAATTCAGTAGAGCAAGTTAAAAATAGGAAGAATTAACAGTGGCTTAAGTCTAATTAGTACTGACCTTCAATGGGATAGTGGCTGCAAGAGGGGCAAGGAAAGCTTTTAAGGTACAAGTAATATTCTGTATCCCCATCCTCCTGGTGGTTCTGGGTATGGTCACTTTGTAAAAATCCATCAAGCTATATGTACATATGATTTGCACACTTCTCTCTATGCATGTTATGCTTCATTTCTAAAAGTTTACTATTGCTACTGCTAATGGCACTACTACTAAAAATAATGGTTACAACAGATTAAAAGCACAGGAAATAAAGAAAAGGAAAAACAAGGAAAACAAACAGCATGGAAGAGAAGAAACAAAAAGAGGGCACATATTTATCACAGTCAAAAATTAATCAAAAACTGCAACTATGGGTCAGCCCCAGTGGCTCAGCGGTTTAGCACTGCCTTTGGCCCAGAGTGTGATCCTGGAGACCTGGAATCAAGTCCCACGGCGGGCTCCCTGCGTGGAGTTGGTTTCTTCCTATGCCTGTGTCTCTGCCTCTCTCTCTCTCTCTCTCATGAATAAATAAATAAATCTTAAAAAAAAAAAAAAAAAAAAAAAACCCTGCAACTATGTATACTGCTTGCAACAGTTTCTCCAGAGTTAAGAAGTGTTAGGAATCAAAAAAAAAAAAAAAAAAGAAAGAAAGAAAAAAAAAAAAGAAGTGTTAGGAATTAAGTAAATATCTGAGTTGCCTGAATGAGGATGAATGTGAAAGGCAGTAAGTGGGTGGGAGAAAGAATAATTAGGCGAGAGATACCTTAACTAGGCAATACAAGAGTGTGAGTATATACAAGTGTCTTAAATGGAAAAGAACATCATACACAACACAGGATCCTGAATCATGCTTGCCAGTGTTGTTCTTTGTAATTATGACTATCTGGGGATAGGCAATTTGGGGTGGGCACAGAATGTGCCTGTCAAGAGATCTGGATACCTTGCAAACAGTATTCCTTGGAGGCAAGGAGTATATCAAGACAATTTTTTTTTTTTTTTTTTTTTTTTTACTGCAAATATAACATACTCCTCTGACCCACCCAAACACCTTTTAAGTGTTACAGTCTCCAAAGCTGATGGCAGCCAACCGTTAAGTAAATAAACCCTGGGGAGAATGGAAATAACAAAGTGGGAACAACTGAATAATTTGCTAATTGATAAGGGATACACTTTTACCCTGACTAGTTAAGTTTCTCGCTCCCTTTTCTTCCATTTATTATACAGATGGACATTTTAAACATTTTTAGCCACTGCTAGGGAATAGTGATCAAAGCCCTATTTGCCAAATAACAAGAAGGTGTGGGGAACATGAAAGTTAAGGCATAGTCCCTGCTCACAAGAAGTTTACAATCAGTATGGAAGATAAGCCATGTATAAAAACAACTGTAATAAAACAGAATGTGATAAGAGAAGCAACAGCACAATCCTACATAACTTAGAAAAGGAGATTCCTTCCAGCTGGGGGTTGTAGGACAAAGTTTCTAAGCAGAGGCAGCATTTGTGCTGAAACTGAAGAACTGATACTATTTCTAGAGAAGTGATCCAATTAGCCTAGAAGATAAGGTAGGATCTGTGTAGAGCAATGATAAATGAAAGGGATTGACTGGTCAATAGTACCATTATTACTGGAAGAGCCTTATATTCCACTATAAAGAGTTGCTATTTATCCTGTATCCACCAACAGCCAAAACTACTGAAAGCTTCTCAACAGCAGCACAGTATGATCATTACTGTATACACTAAAAAGATTTATCTGCCAACAGCATGACAGACAGACTGAAGTGTGAAAAGACAGAAGCAAAGCCACCAATTAGGAAGTTGTTATAATAATCTGAGTAAAATGATTGCAGGCAATAGAACTGGGAAAAGAAGAGCAGATACAATGTGGAGATAAAGCCCAGGGGACAAGAATGATTGATAAAATGTGGGTAACAAATGAGAAGAGTCAAAGATGATACTAAAGCTATAATATTCTGAGCATGAGAAATGGTAGACATATCAACAGAAATGAGGATGGACTAGTTTGTGGGAAGCTGAATTGGAGCTCAGTGTGGAAAAAAGAGATTAAACCAATGACAAAGCATCTAGAAAACTTCAGAAAACAGACTAACACTAGAACTCTCAGATCTGAGAGCCACCTACAGAGAAGTGACACAAGAGGCAAAAGAAGGCAAAGGTTATTAGCATCTAGGGGCACATCTATGATTACTAGGAAGAAAACAGAAGGAGCAATATTAACAAGGGTATTGTGACAGTCCAAGATTCTGAATGATAAGATGTCAGAGTGTAAAGAGGTAGAGTTTCGGTTTTTGTTTTTTTTTTTTAAAGATTTTACTTATTTATTCATGAGAGACACACAGAGAGAGCCAGAGACACAGGCAAAGGGAGAAGCAGGCTCCCTGCAGGAAGCCCGATGTGGGACAAGATCCCAGAACACCAGGATCACACTGAGCCAAAGGTAGATGCTCAACTGCTGAACCACCCAGGCACCCTAAAGAGGTAGAGTTTTAAATGTTCTAAAACACAGTGCTATATTTAGAGTATAATAAAACCAAACACAGTAGTAAGGAGTAGTAAATATAGTAAGAGCAAAGCAAAATGCATGGGGATGATAAATACCAAAATCAGAATAGTGCTGGAGCATGGGGTGAGTATTGGAGAGAGGGGATGATAACCTGGGGCTTCACATATATTTTTACATTCTAAGTTCTTACATTTGGGTAAATGGGTGTTCATTACACCATTCCTCTTACATATCTGTGGTTGCAATATTTTATCATTATATTTTGTGTCCTGAGAGCTGTTAATGGACAAATTGGTATAAAAGTTAGAATTCAGATTGTAAAGTAGTTAAGAAGTAAGCAAATTATAAAGACAAGGAAGCAAAAAAGGGAAAATATTCTTTGGAGAAATTTTGCAAAGCAAGGAAGTAAGTAAGAAAAAGGTGGTCTGAAAAGTTTGCATTGGCCTGGAAGAAGCAGTGTTAGTGTGTTGATGGTTTGTTACTTGTTACAGGGGGGAAAAAAAAGAGTGTATCATAGGCAAAGGGACAAAGCCAGTGGAGAAAAGGATATTGAAGATCTAAGCCAGAGGGAAAATGATATAAAAGGGTCCTAGGAGAGAATGTGATCAAGACCACAAATAAAAAGGGTGCCCCTGAAGGGAGAAGGAAAAAATTTTTCTTAGAACCAAAGGTAAGAGATATAAAAAAAATTCTGTGGTTAAAAAAATATATGTATTGAGAGTGTTCAGGTCAGAAAGCCAATTTACTACCCATCTCCCCAATTAAATTCTCCATTGGTTGAAAGGGAAAGAGTTTAATCTATCTTTGGTAATCTGGGGCCTACCAGAATACTTAACACACAGTAAATGCTCAATAAATGACAGCTGCACAAAAGAAGTGATAATCTCAGAAAACAATGACAGTATAAATCAAGGACTGGTGGGTAGAAAGGGTCTGGCCTAACTGGAAAAGATAGAATGAAACTCTGAATCAATGAGAAATGAATAAAAGAAGTGGCAAATAGCAATGGGATTCAGCCTTGGTTCCCAAAAACTCTTGAGAAATTACAAGCAAGCAGATTGGGTGTAAAACATGTAGCTCAGATTCCCCACAGTGGGAAGTAGAATACTTAGAACCAGGAAGGAGTTCTTGATTCAAAACTGAAAAATGCCTTGCTCCAAAATACACTCTAATAGGAAACCATACATTGTAAATCACTGCCCTTATGAGGCATTCATATGGCACATAGTTCTTATAAACTAAAACACTGAGAATTGATTCTTGGATGAAATTACTTAATATTTTACTTAGATGTCCCCTGATTCTAAGTGTTCACTATGTAGTATTTTTAAAATGTCTGTGAATATATTCCTAATGAAATTCACCAAAGCAAAAAAAACCAAAAATCTTTATGCCGTGTCACATACATGATTTGCATGGAGTGGAAAATGTGGAAGAATGTCACTTCATTAACAAACATGAGACGAAGTTGTGGAGAGCCAAACTCCACTCCTTACTGCCTGGATCCTATCTCCAAGACTGCAATTGTGGTCCAAGTCACACCAACCCTTTGCACAATTAGTGAAGACTGCATTAGCAGAACTGGGCACTCCGAGTCCAGAATCCCTCTAGAGAGCAGGGAAATGATGAGTTCCATCACCTGGCCAACATCAGCAACCGCCAGTCACCTCAGGGACTTAGGCAAAGACATTCATCCGCTGCGCTGGCAACCGCTACAGCCTGCCTTCCTAACAGAGTCCTTTCTGTGAGGACCACTGTCTAAGTGACCTGTCATAGAGCTTTATAAAGCAGCATTAATACTGTGGGCCAAAATGAGATTGATCTTTGAGCTTCGTGGTCTCCTGTTGTCAACGGTGCATTATAAAACCAATACTAAATACTTTATAAACAGGTCTCCCTACAGTGTATTAGAAAAAACAGTGCATATTTCATGCCCCATAGTTAGGTAGCCACATATCCATCAGACTAATAAATTATTTATTAGGTGCTCAGAAGTGCAATAAGAGTCAATAAACTAACTTCTGAATACTTATAAACTACTATTTCACTAGAAATTGTACCTGAATCAGAAAACTAGCACACTAACTGAATGGGGAATGGAAATAATCCAGCTCTCTCAAATGTACCATTAAAAGGAAGCACAGGCCTTACAGGTGAGAAGAGACAAAATTATGTGTCCTGAAAAGAGTCTTGGTTATTGAATTTGCACAAAGAGCACCAATCAACCCCATGCTAATTTCCTTTCTTTTCTATATAGTATTCTCTAATCCTAACAACCTTGGAGACATCTCAGGAAAATAAAAATTGGTGAAAACATTTTGAACATACCCTGATTCATGCCAGATGACATTCACTGGTGATAGTTTGGTTTTGCACCTGACATATCCAAAGAAACTATACAATGGCTTAAGTGCATAAGCTTTCTGCTACATGGATGGCATGGAATTGAGCATTTATGAATCTAACATTTAGTGTAGCATTTTATTTTCTGTTTTCAGTTAATGCTCCCAAGACCATAGACACCCTCTGATACAGTCCTGATGCCCAGTCCAACATCATCAGGCACCTCTTTCTTAGTTTCAATCCTCTGGAAAAGGACCTTCGGTTCAAGAATGTATTTCAGCCTTACATGAAGGAATTCTTCAGCTGGGAGTTATTTCCCAAACTATCAGAGGCGTGGACCTTTGTGTAGTATTGTGGGTGCCATGGTTTCACATGTTGGCCACATTAGTACTGGAGATCAAGCATCTGTAACCCACAGCTGAGTGTGCTCCAGCCCCCAAGCACCCGCAAGGCCGGTGCCAATGCAAACCACTCTTCCCATCCCACATCTGAACCACACTGGTTTTCTCCAGGAGCCAGGGGCTGAGATACAGTTCTGAAAATGAAGGTTTTGGGTTCTTTCCATTCACATGATGGGTATAGAGTGTTGAGAAGAATACTGCCAGAGGGACTGGCTCTTTTTTTTTCTCTCCCATTCCACACCAAGTGAATAAACCATAAAGAGGTTTACAGTGTCTAATGGTGTTCCAAAATCTCCCAGGGGCAAAACCTAAACGGATAAATATATAGATTCTTGCACATTGTTTTCATTTTTCCTACTAGAGTCTTATGGTTTTACCCCTATAGGCTGGAATTTTTAAGGATGAAAAACATTTTATGTGGGTAGGAAAAAAGCAGCAGAAATAAAGGAGAAACATGGCAGAAACCTGATTTCACATCACTTTCTCAAAGAGATTTCCCCAAATCCTAGAAATAATGAAAGAGTTGACATAAAACTATAAGACGACTAGTTTCTTGCATTACTTTTGCTACTACAACCACTATAGCTAAGATGATTATTCATATTAATGAGTTTGGTATGTAGACAAACTATAAAAGATGCAGTCTCTGACCTCAAGTACTTATCTCCGTCTTTTGGGATTTACTCCTCCTGCTAGATTTACTTTTATTCTTCATACCCTTGCCCAGAGGAAGTGATCATCACTCAGAACTTGGAGCATTTCCATGGGTGGGGTTTAACTATGGCAATGAGAAGTGAGAGAACTTTTACCCTTGGACAGAGACAATGTTGGCTCCACAGCTCAGGATGTCTAGTTTGTAACAAAGAGAAATATAAACTCCATGTGAAATTTTACACTGGCCTCACTAAGCTTTATCAGAAGAATCTTATAAAGTGTAAAAGATTATAGGATTCCAGTGCTTTATCACATCAAGCACATATACACACAAACTGTATCACACTGCACACAAATGAGCTAATAACATCAGATGATGGTCTCTACCCACCCTTTATGTTCAGTTATTTATGTTTTGTGGATGTGCTTATAGCATATGTAGGAGAGAGACAGATCCATGGACTCAGTTTTATCAAGTGGTTAAGTCCCAAAGTTCTACAGTCCAATTACTTGGGTTTGAATACCTGTGGAACCTTTTATTAAATATGTAACCTTGGCGAGTTTTAGTTTCTAAAAGTGCCAAAATTCCTCATCTTTAAAAAAAATAGTTCACCCAATTGTGAAGATTAAATGTACTGATCAATGAAAAAGGTTAGCTGAGTGCCTAGAATATAAGCATTCAATAAATATTAGTTGCTGCATATACACATGTGTGTAAAGAGAGATTTCAAACTGTAAGCCCTCAGGCCAAGTTTGTTTTGCTTGGCTTCCTACATAGGAGTGTATGAGTATGCATGTACGTGTGCTTAATTACTGGCCAACGTGTAAAAAAAATGAACACATTTTAAATTAAAGTACAGCTTTCCAGCTGCTAGAGATGGAATGGGAAGAAGCAAAACATGGAATTTCAAAGAACTAAAGGTGTGGCAACAGAAGTCTGTGTTCCTTCATGACTACATTCTGCTGCTGGAGAGCAGAAGCTACTGTTTTCAGCAGTACTCACGGATAAGCACAGTCTCCATCACCCTTCTTTGTATTACACCTAACTAACTGTTTCCCTCAATTCCATGACTTGCCTAGCCACTATGGCCATTTGAGTCTGTGACTCCGGGCTCCAAGTTATGCTTTATCAATCTGATATACACATATCGAGAATTCATTCACACATCAATGAAAGTCATAGTTTTTAAAAAGTCAAGTATCAAAACTATTTTTTATTATGTCTACCTCCGATAAAAACACTGAAATTCATTATGTTCCCTTTTGCATTTCTCTAAGCCTTATGTATTTTTGTATTATATTCATATATATAAACAGTGGTTAATCTACTACCTGTCACTGTATTAGAGCCTCTGCTATATAATGACAGACACAGGCTGTGTGACAGCTATTAAGTATTAGTGGTTCTCAAACATAAAAACCAGAGGAGATCTTTTTAAAAAAGAAATTCATACTAAACATCCAGGACAGAAAAAAATGCAACAGTTCAGCTCCTTGGCTTCTAGAGTCTGAGATACCTTTCCAGAACTGAAAGGCTATCCCAAGAAAATTGATCTATTCCTCCTGCTTTACTATACAAACAAGTAAACAGAGGCAAAAATTTTTAAAAATGAGATAGTGGCAGAGCCTGGACCATTTTTTGAGGCCTGTGTTTCTCTAATTGCTTTTACATCAGAGTTCAAAGCAATGGTTCAGGGAATCTAGCAGTACACGAGAATTGCTCTACTGACTTGTAAGGACAGTCTATTATGCTTTCAGGAATTTTACAAGTCAGTAGACTCACCATGGTACCTTGAATTGGCCCTGGTGAGAGTACTTATACTACAGCAATCAGTAAATGCTACAAATCAGAGATCCCTTGCCCCATAAACCAGTTTTTAAACATTTACAAGCACATCACTAGTTGAGATTCTGACATCTACTTGTTGGGCATCTTCATATGGTACATATGATCATGTATGTGTTGTTGTACTTCTTTCTAGAGATTTAAGGATTTTGGGCAAGGGTATGAAGAAAACCAAACCAGACACTTAAGAGTTAGAGAAAATAAATCAATGCATAAGTTTGAAATGCTTAGTATGTACAAGGCATTGTGATAAATGTTATAAAAAACACAATTACAGTACGATCTCAGCATCCAGTGTTCTTAGGAAATTAACCTTTTTGGATAGACAGGCTGTTACTTTACATTTATTGAGCACCTGTTGTTTGCCAGGAAAAGCATAAAATATTTTTCATTTGTCCTTCACAGATCCTATGAGATAAGTATTATTATTTTCATTTTACCAGTAAGGTAGTTGAAGCGAAAAGAGGTCACTTGGCTAAGATCTTTTTTATTTTTTTAGAGGTTTTTGGCTTTTTTTGTTTTGTTTTTGTTTTAAGATTTTATTTATTTATTCAGGAGAGACAGAGAGAGAGAGAGAGAGAGAGAGTCAGAGACATGGGCAGAGGGAGAAGCAGGCTCCATGCAGGGAACCTGATGTGACACTCAATCCCAGAGCTCCAGGATCATGCCTTGAGCTGAAGGCAGATGCTCAACCACTGAGCCACCCAGGTGTCCTGCCAAGGTCTTATATTAACTGTCAAAGTGGAGAATCAAAACCAAGTTGTTCTGATTTCAAAACATGTGTTCAGGGGTGCCTGGGTGGTTGAGCACTCAGGGGTTGAGCATCTTGCCTTCAGTTCAGGTCGTGATCCCAGAGTCCCAGATCAAGTCCCACATTGGGCTCCCCGCAGGAAGCCAGCTTCTCCCTCTGCCTGTGTCTCTGCCCCTCTCTGTGTGTGTTTCTCATGAATAAATAAGTAAAATCTTAAAAAAAAAAAAAAAAGTGTTCATCCCAATATTCTACAATGCCTCAAGGTTTCTGCCATTTTGGATAAGAATTTTCTTAAAAGGTATTTTTTTAAACAGGATAATTCTTGATAATTAAAATTTTTCATTTTGTTGTTTTTAAAGAGTTTGCTTTTTTAATTTTTTTAAATTTTTTTATTATTTATTCATGAGAATACACAGAGAGGAGACAGAGAGAGGCAGAGGGAGAAGCAGGCTTCATGCAGGGAGCCCAACATGGGACTTGATCCGGGGTCTCCAGGGTCACGCCCTGGGATGAAGGCAGGCACCAAACCGCTGAGCCACCCGGGCTGACCCAAAGAGTTTGCTTTTAAGTAATCTCTCACCCAACGTGGTGGGGCTTGAACTTAAAATCCCAAAATCAAGAGTCGCATGTTCTACCAACTGAGCCAACCAGCTGCCCCATAAAATTTTTCATTTTGATTATCAAATTAAAATGTAGTGATAACTTCAGGGAGTCTAAGGATTTATGGGGGCTCTATTTGCTTCTGGAGGGAAAAAAAAAAGAATCTCTGGGAATGCTCTTTTAATTTAAAAACTTACCATTTTATCCTTTTGTAGTTAGTTATAATTACTTCCTGTATCTCAATATCTGCCTTTTTCCCCACTTCAAGAATTTTCTGTTATTTTACTATAAACCTCTCCAAAGGAATATTAAACAACAATTAATAAGAATGAAATAAAGCTATGAGTACTGATAAGGAACATCTCCAAATAAATCATAAGAGGCAAAATACACACTCTGTACACACTTCTGTACTCTTCTTACATTATTTACCTATTAGCAATTAAGAAAACAGGGATCCCTGGGTGGCGCAGCGGTTTGGTGCCTGCCTTTGGCCCAGGGCGGGATCCTGGAGACCCGGGATCGAATCCCACGTCGGGCTCCCAGTGCATGGAGCCTGCTTCTCCCTCTGCCTATGTCTCTGCCTCTCTCTCTCTCTCTGTGTGACTATCATAAATAAATAAAAATTAATTAAAATAAAAAAAAGAAAACAAAAAAATAGCTTTAGAGTTTTCTTTTTTTTTTTTTTTTAGGATTTTATTTATTTATTCATAGAGATGCAGAGAGAGAGAGAGGCAGAGACACAGGCATAGGGAGAAGCAGGCTCCATGCAGAGAGCCTGACGTGGGACTCGATCCCGGGACTCCAGAATCATGCCCTGGGCTGCAGGGGGCGCTAAACCTCTGCGCCACGGGGGCTGCCAGAGTTTTAGAGTTTTCTAAGCAAAATGTGGGAGGAATGACTTTCTTAGAAGTTAGATATCTAAACTTGGATGCTTTGTTATATCTCTTCAGAATTCTCAAAAACACTGCTTTTCCTGGTTTTCAACTGGGCCAGTATTTCTAAGGTTAAGTTAATGTATAAAACAAGAGTCTCTAATTTCACCTGACTTACAGTGAAGTTGGAGATTATACATAAGCATGAGTTTTTATAAATATGTACATATATAAATATATATACACACACACACACACACAAATATATATGTTCTCTCTTACTAAAAGTAAGTGCCATAAATTAGTATTTGTGTTATTAGCTAAAATGCTTCCAAGAGCATAATTTGGTCAGAAAGATGGATATGAGCTGAGTTTCTTGGGCTAAGGACAAAGACAAAAGACGAAGGGAACGTTCCAAATAAGTAGAGGGGCATGAATAAAAGTAAGTGTAAGCGCTATTCCTTAGATAAAGAACATTAGTAAGAGATGAGGTTAGAAAAAGCATACTGTAGAGGCCGTAAAATTTAGGCTTTACATTTTTTTTTAACATTTATTTATTTATTCATGAGAGAAACAGAGAGAGAGAGGCAGAGATATAGGCAGAGGGAGAAGCAGGCTCCAAGCAGGATCCCCGATCCTGGGATCACAACCTGAACCAAAGGAAGCCACCCAATTGCTGAGCCACCCAGGCGCCTAGGCTTTACATTTCTGAACAGAAAAGTTAAATAATGGAAATTTTTTCTTTCGTCTAGGAACAGTGTGCAAGGTGTATTAGAAAAGAGAAAGTTCTGAGGCAGAAATATGCAGTTACAGGATTTGTGTTGTATTCAGGAAGTCCTAAGGACAAGGAAGTCTGTAGGTTTTTATATCTGTTTATGCTACAGGATTCTAAACACTTGACCCTATACATGGTCAGTACATCACAGAATGTGAAGACCTACACTAGGTGATGTGGATAACAAAAACACAAGTTAGTGTTATTTCATTGTTGTTTTTTTTCTAATCTTAAAGAACTGATGCTTAATAAACTTCTACTTTCAGGGAAAAGAAGGAGTCAAAGAGAATTTGAAGATTTCCAATTAGGAAAAATGGTGGAGGGACCTCCTAAGATTAACACTTAATTTTATGCATTAGAGAGAAATTTGAAAAAAAAATGAAAAAAAATTTTAAAAAAGAGAGAAATTTGATATTTTACACATACATGTACTGTAGGGTTAAAATATTTCTATAAAAAATATTTCCTGGGATGCCTGGGTAGCTCAGCAGTTGAGTGTCTGCCTTTGGCGCAGGGCATGATCCTGGGGTCCTGGGATCAAGTCCCGAATCGGGCTTTCCATAGGGAACCTGCTTCTCCCTCTGCCTGTGTCTCTGCCTCTCTCTGTGTGTCTCTCAGGAATAAATAAATAAAATCTTTTAAAATATATTTTCTGAAGTTAATAAATGTCTAAACACTGAAAGTATGTTCTATTCGTGATTCTCCACCATGTATTCTTGACTGGCATCTCATCCAACAGCATATGGCTTCACCACTCACCTATAGACTGACCATATTTCCCTTACAGCACCCACTATGTTTGCCTTGCACTATCAAAATGTCATACATAGGCTATACATTTGACAAGGCAATCATCTATCCATGACAGATGGGCATGGGTATCTCTCAGAATGCCTGGCTAGCCAATCAGTAAATACAAGTTCTCTCAAACAAGCTTTAGAATCTGCCAGAATTCTGCAAGTGAATAGCCTCCTTGCTTAGAACTCAGTATTTCTAATTTGGACCATAATAGTCTCTCCCAAATTGCTGCCTACCACATTTCACATTTTTTGTTAATGAACAATGAAGACTCCCAACCATTAAGACTTAAAAGCAAATTTATATCTGTTCCACCTCTATATTCTTACCATGTTTGGCACACTGCCTTGTGTGCAAGAGTATTTAAGAAGATTGGTTGAACGTATGAGCACATGATTAATAAATGAAGGGTCACAACAACTTTCAGGAGTTTTTATACTAGGAAAAGAAATTCAGGTCATGATTCCACTGATTGTTAACTATGCGGCTATGGTAAGCATTGCTAATTGAGGACAAAACTTTTTTCATCCTCCTCATCCACCTAGGCCTCTCAAAAGCACTCACCACCAGCCAGTCAAAATTCACCCCCAAGATGAAACATATTTGTCATCCCTGAACTATGCCTTTTTTTTAAAGTTCCAATCTGGTATCACTTTTAAAGTTTTTTTTTTTTTTTAAAGTAACCCCAAAGGAAAAAGTTTAAAACACTGATAAGGTCAAAACTAAATCCAGAACTATGAACTTACTTATAAAATATTCCTTCCTTTTGCATTTAAACTTGGTAAAGATACCTAGTACACTATGAGCATTAGAGTGCTGTGTGAAGAAATATAAAACAAAGAGCTCAATCTTCCTCTGTGGTCTCCTTAGCATACAAGTGATAAATGCCTTCAAGGAAAATGTAGCACCACATCTAAGAGATCAGCAATGAAATCTCAAGAAAAATCCATCTCTGTTCTTTTTCCAGACAACTCCCTATCTCTCAATTTCCCTTTCACTGAAGACTTAATTTTCTCAAAAAAAAGTAAATATCAAATACTATGGAGTCATTTGTTCAGACAGCATACAAGTAATCATATAAAAATTCTAACAACTTTTCTAGAAATATTAACTCAGTCAAGATGAAGTCTTAAGCACCATTTTATGTATATATTTTTTTATTTTTTATGTATATATTTTTAATGAATTTATTTTTAAATTATCTTTAGTCTGATGAAATCATTAAAAGATCTAATTTTAGTGTACTGTGGCTTAAATTTCCATCTGAAAACAAAATTAACTGCTGTATGACATTTCTAAGAATTCCTAAAAATCAGGGATGTCTGGGTGGCTCATCAGTTGAGCGTCTGCCTTTGACTCAGGGCATGATCCTGAAGTCCTGGGATCGAGTCCTACATCAGGCTCCCTGTGTGAAGCCTGCTTCTCCTTCTGCCTATGTTTCTGCCTCTCTCTCTGTGTCTCTCATGAATAAAATAAAAATCTTTTTTTAAAAAAGGATTTTTAAAAATCAGATTTTTAAAAAGATTTTTTTAAAAAGATTTACTTATTCATGAGAGAGAGACAGAGAGAGGAAGGGACATAGGCAAAGGGAGAAGCAGGCTCCCTGCAGGGAGCCTGATGCAGGACTCGATCCCAGGACCCCAGAATCACAATCTGAGCCAAAGGCAGATGCTCAACTACCGAGCCACCCAGGTGTCCCAAACATCAGATCTTTTAAGAAGAGAAAAATAAGAAAACAGATGATAGGGCAGCCCGGGTGCCTCAGTGGTTTGGCACCGCCTTCAACCCAGGGTGACCCTGGAGACCCAGGATCGGGTCCCGCGTTGGGCTCCCTGCATGGAACCTGCTTCCCCCTCTGCCTGTGTGTCTCTGCCTCTCTCTCTCTGTGTCATGAATAAATAAATAAAAGCTTTAAAAAAACAGATGATAAACTGTTCATCTGGTCACATCTTGTGGGGGGGGGGGGGGAACAAACAAAACAAAACAAATGAAAAAACCCTAACTGTGGAGGAATTACATTTCAGAATGTAAGTTGTTTTGGCTCTGTTTTGTTGCATTCTGCTTAACTAGTGCCTAAATATGATGAACAAATACAGACTACTAGGAAAAATAGGAGGGTACAGGATTTTCAAATGCTTGCACTTCCATCTTAGATAGATAGTGCCAAGTCGACTGCTTTAAATACAATTAAGTATTACCTGAAACTGCAGCTTCCAGGCACATTAAAAACTGTGTCTTCACAATATTAAAACAACTGATCGATGAAGTCAATGTGTTTGAGGGACAGTAGTAAGTCAAGTGAGATGTTTCATGCTGCTGTAGACAAAATAACCAGCTGACTGAAGCTGTGAATTAGCAGTTTCATCTTAGAACTAAAATTCTCAAGCAGTCTTAGAGAACAAGTCATTTTTACAAATTACTTGGCAATCATGAATTTCAAAGACAGCCTCTCAAATTGTGAGATTTTAAAAAAAGAATTACAAGGTTATAAAGTCTCATGTACACTTTCTTTTCTGGATTCTATCCTTTTCTAAACAAATACATATTGTCAAGTAAACAAAATCTCAACGATTTTTTTAAAAAGAGAAAGAAAAAAGAAAGTCCAATAACTTGCCATATCTGTACCATAACAAAGACATTTCAGGAGGAGTATGAGCTGGCAACTCTGCCAAAGTTAAATGTATCCCACATGGTTAGTGGCCAGTGAGCTTTATAAAAGGGGGAGAAAACCTGACAATGCTTCAACATGAACATAACCTACTAGATCTACTCTCTATTATGATTCCAGATACACATTTTAATAGTGATTAAAATGTATGGAACTGCACAGAGCCTAATGTCAGGAAGTTTCCTTGTCCCTTAATATCATGTGAATACCCCAGGTCAAATATAACATGACACTAATGGTCTGGAAGCAAAGTAGATGACCTGAAACTATGTATTTTATTTTAACAGATCTCACAGACTCCTCTTTCAATGGTTGTGGGACAGACACAGCAGAGTTTGAACATTAACAAAGGCTATTAAGGTAAAGCTTAATCCCAATGTGTTAGCATAAAACTATCTACTTCAAAAGATTTGAGTATGTTTTATTAAATCCTGAAATGCATGTCCTGGTAAATTTCTGTACAAATCTGATTTACAAATTCCACTGAAAATGTGCCACAGCTGGCAGAATAAATTACTACAATAAATCATTATTAAATAACTGTAAATCTTTGCAATGACATAATGCCTAACTAAAAAAGTATGCAGAAGTGAACATTCAGTAGAAGAAAAGCATTCTTCACACGAGAAAACAAATTACAAAACTTACCATGCCAACACCACAGTATGTATGATTCAGTGACTAAACAGGGAAATAAAATTCACATAAATAGTACTTAAATCTGCAATGGAGTTGTATTCACTATTGCATCAAAACAAATTGTATGACAAGGGGTAATGGGCTCAAGTTTCTTTTTTCTTTTTTTTTGGTGGGGGGGGGCTCAAGTTTCTAACATTAACATTCACACCGCCAAAGGGTAAGTCTTAAATGTACATCTGCATCCAATATTTTGCTAGACAATAAAAACATATCTCAGGTATCAATCAGCAAGCTCAGTTTGCCCCTTCTCTAAAGCTTCATAAATATTCCATAAAAAATAACATGTTTTCCTACTACCATATTCTCCCCCATATAGAATACCACCCTATTTCAAAATAAACTTTTTGAAAAATATATATAGTTATATTCTTCTTGATGTGGAGCAGATGGATAGTTAGGATAATCCATTACTTTCAGATGTCACTTGAAGTGAATCACTCCAAACATCCCTGCCTTATTTAGATCTCCCAAGACATCATTTGTCAAAGTGCAGACACTTGGTACTTGTGTCGCAACCAAAAAGGCACAGTACTCCAGCCAAGATGAGCTCCAGCAAAGCTACAGGCCCCAAAGTGCTGGCTTACAGCATGTGATTGCTTCTTTAGCCTCTCAGGAAGGGTAAATTATTAGCTGACACTTTCACAGCAGAAAAACTGTCTAAGATAAACCCATTAAAACAGTTACTCTACTGAATATTTCACACTACCAGTTGGTAAAATCTTTGTCCAAGTCATTACTGCTCATACCTATTTGTGTTTTTATTTCAGTTCACAGTCATTATTCTTCATAAAATGAGAACATGTCCCCAAATTCTACCTCTACCAGTTTTCCTGTTTGCCAAACCCCAGGTGGCAAAAGTGTCTCAATAAGGAACCTCTGCCTTTCCAACAAGTGCAGGATTTACCAATATACGATTCAGGAAAGTTGCTCCTAACTCAACACTTACAAACTGAGCTGTCCAATAAAATAAAGGGTTCCTATTTTAGTCTAGATCAAAATACTTTTGCAAATATAAATTAGGAGAATATTTTTCCCCTATATTTCATTTTCTAATTTGCCTTCAGTTACTGGTACAAAAACATATCCCTTTTTCAATGTGCAACAACCACTTCATAAAAATCATTATTAAATGCATCTACCAAAGAAGCACTTGGGCCCCACAGTCATGTACAGTTGACCCTTGAACAATGTGGGGGTTATGGGTGTCAATCCTCCACCCTCTGTGCAGTAAAAATGTATATAAATTCTGTCTCTCCTAAAACCACACTACAAAAAGCCTACTGTTGACCAGAAGCCTTACCAATTAACATAAACAACACTTATTTTGTATATATATTATATACTGTATCCTTACAATAAAGAAAATGTTACTAAGCTGAGGAAAAAATTAAGAAAATCATAAGAAAGAGGAAAATACATTTACACTACTGCATTTATCAAAACAAATGTGCATATAAGTGGATCTACACAGTCCAAACCATGTTATTCAAGGGTCAGCTATATTTCTTCCCAGTAAGATACTTCTCCCTTCACCTCTATTTCTACCAGCACAAAGTCATTCTCTGCATCTTGCATCTCCTCATGGGAGAGCAAAGATCTGTGCCGTGGCCTCAAAACATAGCACATTCGAGACCCAATAAATGAACCAGTAAAAGGATACCTAACTCTGTTAAGGAGAATAAACATCTAAAAGCTACATGTGAAAACAACTGAAAAAATTTCCACATAAGCAACAGTTCAAAAAGAGAAACCAAGAAAGCATGCAAAGGCACACTGACGCAATAGGAGAGGGTGGGGAACATGTCTGGGCACAAGAAAAGGAATCAGGAGGAGACCCAGAGGCTGAAGAGAAAGTACAATGTACAAAAAGCAAAAGTCTAGCTTACAAAAGTGCGTGGGCTAAATTTTCAGCTACATTATCTAGGAAAAGTAATCCAAAAATGAAAATATTAACCACTGTTATGATTATGTCTTCAGTATTCATCATTTAGGGTACACTACTTAGGTTAACTCCATGATTATACAAGCAAAGACATGACTTCCTCTTTTCTTCCTTACCCTACGTCCATTAGTCTAGGCAATCCAGTCTACTCTCAGGTTTGAGTTACCAACTGATCTTTGATGTCCCCCAAATTCCAATCTTCAGCCTAGATTGTTCATATGCTACAAATATCTTCCAACTGTCTACCTGTCATCTGTAGGGGAATGTCTAATAGGAACTTCCACAAGTGTTGATCTAAGACTCAAATTTGCTCCTCCAGAATTGAGTACCTCATTAAATAGTAACATTGACTACCAAGTGCTTGGAAAAATTTTTTTTTTTCATTTATAAAGACCCAAAACAATATTTTATCTTTTCCTGTTTTCTTAAGAGCACTTCCTTGGAGGTATAGTGAAGCTCAGTCCTTACATCAACCTTTGGAACAGATCTCTAGGGATTAAGTTCCCCTCTCTAGTTTTCAGTGTACAGCTATCTCCAAGGTCAAAAGCCTCGATAGGTAAAAACAAATCTCTAGAATTAGCTCAAGTGTCTCTCATGAGACATAAAGAAGACTTTCACAAGGAACAGCCTTTTTTCTCTCAAGAAGATGAGACATTAGTGATGCTGGGGTGGCTCACTTGATTAAGCCTTGGCCTTTGGGTCAAGTCATAATCCTGGGGTCCTGGAATCAAGTCCTACGTGGGGGTCCCCTGCTCAGCAGGGAGCCTGCTTCTCCCTCTCCCTCTGCCCTACTCCTCCCTGTTTGTGCTCACTCACTCACTCTCTCTCAAATAAATAAAAATAAAAATCTTGGGCAGCCTGGGTAGCTCAGTGGTTTAGTGCTGCCTTCAGCCCAGGGCGTGAACCTGGAGACCCGGGATCGAGTCCCACATCGGGCTCCCTGCATGGAGCCTGCTTCTCCCTCTGCCTGTGTCTCTGCCTCTCTCTCTCTCTATCTCTCTATCTCTGTGTCTCTCATGAATAAATAAATAAAATCTTTTTAAAAAAAACTTTTTAAAAAAGAAGACATTAATGTACTTTGTTCTGGTTTGATGTATAAACTGAGATTTTTGTACCAACTTTAGTCACTTTTGTGTTATCTTACATGCATGTAAATCTATTAATCCCTATTGGATAATAAATTGTATTCTTTCTTGCTCTTCTAGATGGTAAAGAAAGTGTCCTTTTTATTGGAGGGTTATTGTATTTTGGCAACAATCCTTCCCCACCCCTCTGAAAACTCACATGTAATCTCCAAATACTAGTTTCTCTCCTAAATAATCTCTGGATCCATCTACTCTCCATTCCTGCGGCTACCACCCTAAAACAGACTACATCTTTTGATGGTTAAAATAGCCTCTGACTTCAGCTTCTCTTGCACTTACTTTTTCTCTCATCCAAACCATTCTCCTCCAAATTACAGCTGATTTTTCTAAAATCATTTCAAGGGGCCTATAGGATCTGACCTCTGCCAACTTAACCAGCTTTATCTTTTGACCCTTCACAGTGACCTCAGATTTTCAGTGTGCTCCGTTCATTCTCTCATCATCACATTTAAGCTCTTTCCCTTTCTCTTTTCCAGAATCTTCAGAGACGGTTTCTTTATGTGGAGTAGGGTAGGCTATTACCTATTCCTAGCACCCTGTCCTTCTTCTCAGAATTTAATTTCTAACTTCCCTATGGGTCAATAAGCATTATGATGGTAGAGCTCTTTGCACCTATACTCTCAGTACAGACTCAATGAATACTTCTGATTGAATGTCCCAACTTATTAGCCAATGAAAGTAGAGAAGTAGCTTAAAAGCAATTTAAAAGTATGTAGTTTTACTTGTTTTATTGTATGTATTTATGTTGATCTCAAATCTCTTGCTACATGATACTGTATCTTAAAACTTGTCGTTTGTAATTAATTTAATAATAAACCATTATCTGAAAGATTAAGACTCCTCATAACCACTGCTTTCTGGCTACTTCTAGTGCCCCACTTATCAAGAAAGAAACAAACCCAGTTATACCCCGGAATTTGAGTCCAATAAGCCCTTGAGTGATTCCTTGACAACTGCCAAACATGACAGAAGTGTGAGATACATTTGTCAAAAGTTTGGAGACACTGCTTCAGACCTAACATAAGCATTTATGTTTCTAGCTTTCTTCAAGCCCCTTTCTCAAAACTCCAATGTTAACAACTAATGCAAATTTTGACCATGTAACTCGACTCATTGTTCTCAACATTTATTGAATGTCTACTATATGTTCCTGGTACAATGGTAGTACTAGAGAAAAAAAATTGTAGTTGCAAAGCCAAACGATTGTTATTTAAGAGCCAAATCATATATAAAGAGGTTGTATAAACTACTCTAAGTTCTATCCATGTTACCAAACAGCTTTTGTTCCTTCAGAGTTTTTAAATTTCAGTAATAATTTTATTCAACGAATTACAAACACAAAGCAAGGAATGATAGCTTTCTATGGTGGCCATAATAAATTACCACTACTTCAGTGACTTAAATAACAAAAATGTATTATCTCACAGTTCTATTGGTCAGAAGTCCAACACAGGACCCAGTGGACTAAAATGAAGGTGCTAATAGGGTTGCATTCCTTTCAGGGGGCTCCAGGGAAGCTTCTACAGGCCTCTGTTCCTTGGGCTCAGGAAAGTCCCCTTACTCCATCTTCGAAGCCAGAAATGCATCTCTCTGACCATTCTTGTATAGCCAACTCTCTGTCTCTGACCACAGCAGGGAAAGATTCTTTTAATGATTCATGTGATGATTTGGTACACCAAGATAATCCAGGATGCTCTTCCTGTTGAAAGGTCTTTAACCTTAATCACATCTGCAAAGTCCCTTTTATCACGTAAGGTAACATTCACAGGTTGTTAAGAGTTGGACATGGTGGAGGGGGGCATTATTCTGCCATTAATTTGCACAAAAGTCATTTGAAATTTTCAAGTTAGTATTCCTTTTTTTTTAAGATTTTATTTATTCATGAGAGATACACACACACAGAGAGAAAGAGAGGTAGAGACACAAGGCAGAGGGAGAAGCAGGCTCCATGCAGGGAGCCCGACATGAGACTCGATCCCGGGTCTCCAGGATCAGGCCCTGGGCTGAAGGCGGTGCTAAACCGCTGAGCCACCAGGGCTGCTCTCAAGTTAGTATTCCAACTTGAGAAGTAATAGCATTTCTAACTGCTGAGTATATAACATCTGCTAATTTAATATGCAGCTAAGGCATAATCTATCAAAGAATCTTATTATCACAATCAGAATCTTTGATGAATCTATTGGTTTTATTCACACTTACAGATGTAACAATAAGACTTTTTTTTTTTTTTAATTACTATTTAGCCTTCATCTGAATGGGAAGAAGAAAGTATTCCAGGGTCAGAGTGCATGTTTTTGTATAAACATAAATTCCTGAGGGAATTTGTTCTGATTATACCAGTGATAAATTCCAGGAAACTAAATCAGCTAAAATGGGTTTTAAGACTTAACTTCATGATAATAGTTTTCAGTTCATACCAAAAAGCAATGTAGAGAAATGGATTATAGGTTACCACAGCTGGCTATAATCTTACACTCCAATAATATGGAAGATGTAATTTTCATACAAAAATCTTAGTTGGAATGGAGTCTTATTTAGTTAACTGCCTTTAATATTATTTTGTACTTTTCCTTATGAAAAGGTTTTTTACAGAGAGAAGTCAAGGACCACACCTGAAGCTTGTTTTATCCAGAGACAGTATGTTTTCTGTATAGATGTTAGAAATGACCTTAATGGAAAAGTACAGTTATTTTTTAAGACTTCAGGGACAGAAAGACCATCAGATTTTTTTCCCTAATTTTTCCCCCTGAAATCCTATCATTTTGATAAAATGTAGGTAAGGTTTCAAACTAAAAAGAAATTACCAGTATCAATGTCAATCGGTGTTAATGTCCCTCACAATATATAGGTAGAAAAAAAATACTAAACACAGCTTAAAAACAAATCAAGAGAACAACCCTTCTTAACTATGTCATTTATACATAATTCAGTTTTACTATTACTTTTTTTTTTAAAGATTTTATGTATTTATTCATGAGAGACACACACAGAGAGAGAGAGAAAGAGAGAGAGGCAGAGACACAGGCAGAGGGAGAAGCAGGCTCCATGCATGGAGCCCAATGCAGGACTTGATCCAAAGGCAGATGCTCAGCTGCTGGGCCACCCGGGCATCCCTACTATTACATTTTTAAATCTGTGAAAGCATTCCATAATCTCATATAAAGCCAGAAGCACAAAAATATCATAGAACACCTCAATTTTTGAAAAAACTCTATGAGCTAAGTATTTTCTGAATTTCATTTGCAATGAAAATACATTACTTTTATAACAAGAAAAATCTGTAACACTACTTCCTTGAGGGGGGGTGGTGTAAGGCAGAACAGGAGTGTCCTAACAAAGCCTATCTATGCACACCACCAAGTACTCATCTTCATATTAAAAACTAAGGCAGAAAAGACCAACTCCGGACCTGAGTAGCTCAGTAGTTGAGCATCTGCCTTCGGCTCAATGCATGATCCTGGAGTTCTGGGACCAAGTCCCACATCAGGCTCCCTGCGGGGGGGCCACTTGTCCCTCTGCCTGTGTTTCCGCCTCTCTCTCTGTGTCTCTCATGAATACATGCATAAAATCTTAAAAAAAAAAAAAAAGACAAACCCAATGTAACCTCCTCAAGGTGACTAGTTATTACCACCAAACTACCATAACTGTACTACTGAGTCTCAGAAAATGTATTCACTATTAGCTAGAATAGAAATAGCCAAGTTGTTGAATAATCTATACATTCTATACACACACAGACACAAACACAAAGATAATTACGTGAGGTAATGGAGGTTTTTTTATTTCACTGGTATTCATTTCTTAATACATGTATCAAATCAGTACATGTACACTTTAAAATTACACATTATGTGTCAATTATATCTCAATAAAGGGAAAAAATGAACATCCAAGTTGTGGTCCTAAGTCATTCATTGTCAGAAGAAAAAATTTATTTTTTTTAAGGTTTTATTTATTTGAGAGAGAGAGGGAGGGATACAGTGTGTGTGCACACACCAAAACTAGGGAGGGGCAGAGGGAAAAGCAGAGTCTCTGCTGAGAAGGGAATTGGCCTCTCTCTATGGAGCTCAATCCCAGGACTCTGAGATCATGACTGCTTAACTGACTGAACCACCCAGTGCCCCAGAAGAAAAAAAAATTAGATATTACACTAGTTTGTGGTCTTCCAAAGCCCAAACCTACCCAACAAAATCGTATCCATTAGGATTTAATGCATAGGAGTAGGGAAAGGGCAAGGATTAGGACAAAAATGCCTATAAAGGCTCCTTAGGTCCTAACAGCAGGAAAAGGTTGAGAAACAATCCAAATCAAGATGAACCCAATCCTGGTTATCAACTACAGGAATACGAATACTAGGGTATCCCTGATACCTGCTTGGGTACTAGGGTATACCTGATAACTACCTGCTTCATGCCCATCCACTCCTAGGGCCCCACTAGTTCTGGGACATCTCCAAGGATAACCCAGTTTGACCCCTCAGGAATATATAAAAATCACATTAGTCCCTTTAAGTGATTTATGAACTCCCTAGGAGGTGTATTTAACCACAAAGAAGGAGGTGGCAAATTACTTTAAGTTCTGCTTAGTATCTAACAGAAAATGAAATTATTGATATGAAATTTGGGAAGGACAGAAATGGAGGGAAAATAAAGGGTGCGGTAGCATCTCTTCAAAAAAATAGGTAATACTGAACAAAAAAGCTATGTTAGCCATGATCCATATTTAAGAATTTTCACATGTGGGGATAAATAAAGAAGAAAAATAGTACTTCAGGTATAGAGGTAGGAACAGCTAGCTACAATTTAAAAGGAATTTCACTTGTTTTATTCTTGATTCTGAAAAACTAATATTATTCCTCTAGCAGCCATATGTCCCTGATTTTCCATAACAATCCCAATTTCACATAACTGTATTCTTACTTCTGCACCCCAAAAGTGATTCTTTATATACAACTATGACCTCATCTAAGACTTTCCATACAAACAAATCAATACCAGAAAAATCCAGTTAGACCCTATTACTTGGGGAATAGAGGAGACTCAGGAAACCATATCATTCCACTCATATTTAAAAACAACACAGGATTCTAGTAAATGAAGCAAAGTTAGAAAACCAAGTAACAAATGATGCATTGTTTTGACCTATACATATTTATTTTAGGAGTTCTTAATTCTTCAGTACTTGTAATTGTTTCTGTAGGCTCCCTTGCAAAGCATTTCTGATGAATAGAATTATATTTCAAACCTTGGCACTTAACTCTATTATGTTTCATCTAACTAGCATGGTATTTGAGGAATAAGCGCTTTACAAACTGGACATGCCACCAAGTTACATATGTATGATGCACAAGAATATTCGGTCCAGAAATAAGGAAGAAAAAGTGAAATACATCATGGTACTCAGAGTATCAAAAATTAAAAAGAATAAGCATAAACCGTAGCAAAATCTCTTAACCAAGAAGAATCAATATAGTCACCCTCATTAGTGTCATAAAATTAAGACACAGGACAGGGTAGGTTATTTTAGAAAAGTAATGCCCTAAGATCCAAAGAACCTACTTCAGGAAGCAAACTTCCCTCTGATCTTCTACTTTCACAAGGGCATCATCAAGTTGATGCCATCCAAGGCCATAAGGAAGTGCATCTTGTTCTGGAATATTATATGAGGTGTGAGGAACTATTCAAGACAAAGTTTCAGAGGGTACTATCTAAGAAACATAATCATCTTCTAAAAAAATGCCTTCGAACACTATCCAAAAACATTCAAAGATCTTTATCCACTCTACCCTCAACCTTTCTTCTTTCTTAGAGAAATGGTATTTCAAAAAAGCAAAGAGAATGAAAGTTGTAAATGGGATGCATCAAAGCCCACAATCCACTTTAAACCTTTGAATATGCAAGCCACAGAAAGGGTACATGAGCATCAGGGCAGGTACCAACAGAGTACACACTTCAGGAAGCTCAACACCAAAAGCAGCTCCTAGGAAAAAAATTGGGAGGTAGATTACAGCTGTCTCCCATTTGCCTCGATTTTCTTTTTCAATTTTCAAGCAAAAATAATTTGCTTTTTGCTCACAAGCTAGTAGAAGTAGGAAAAGAAACTGGCCTCAAGAGTGGGGAGACTGGTAACCTGACATCCTAATGACCCCTGCCAACAACTGAATCCATACAGCTCATTCTGAGACTTACTAGTTAGCATTTAAAAAGCACCGCTTTGTATATGGCACTATGATGAAGTAACAGTAATGGTAACAATAATGAAGATGCCTTGTATTCAGTGCCTTATACCTTAAAGTGCTTTAATGACTTTAATGGATTGAAGCATCCCTATGAGATCAAAGTCAGATATTATCATTTCCAGTCTACATAACAGAAAATCAAGGAAGAAAGGTTAAGTAACTTGACCAAGCCTCACTCATCAATACAGCGTTCTGATAACAGTTATGGGGCTGCTAGTCCCTTTGCTGCTTAGCCGGCTGCTCAGCTCAACCTGTAGTCTAACCCCAGGCTGGCTCTCTGGCTTAGGGGCTATGGTGACTAGAAAACAGACCAAAGAGCTCCGGATAATGTCAGTAGACAAACTCATTTTTATATAAATCAAATGATTTGATTTTTGAGACTCATGCCACCCACTCAAATATTACAATGTAAAATCATTTGGAGATGATGGTTTATTCTCTCACTTCATAATTAGAGATCAAAACACCCAGGACAGGGTCACCTGGGTGGCTCAGTGGTTGAGCATCTGCCTTTGGCTTAGGTCATGATCCCAGGGGTCCTGGGATCAAGTCCCACATCAGGTTCAGCACAGGGAATCTGATTCTTCCTCTGCCTATGTCTCTGCCTCTCTCTCTGTCTCTCTCATGAATAAATAAATAAAATTTTAAAACACATACACACACACAGACAAGATAAAGGGAACAGAAAGGAGGCACCTTGGTCTTTTGCAAGCTAGTAGTGAGTGGGAGAAAAACTGTAGAGCCTGTGACTTGCAGATAATAAAATCTAACCTTCCTCATTCCCATTAAATCTGTTAAAGATGAACACAACACACCCAGCTGAAGAATGCTCAAGTATCATGTCACAAAGGGCAGCAACAACATCTTTAACCATTTCAAGACTCAAAGTTTGAAACTGCAAAGCTGTACATGCATTTGGTTATGTTCATGTTTACGGATGTCATGTCCTCCTACTACAAAAACTAATCACTCCTCACTGGAAGACTTAACCAAGAGGAAAAAAAACCTAATCCTAACGTGAAAACTCATTTATTTGGGTTACCAAGTATGTGATTAGAATTAAAATAAGAGCTAGGATTGGT
Organism: Canis aureus; assembly: GCF_053574225.1. Lineage (NCBI taxonomy): Eukaryota > Metazoa > Chordata > Mammalia > Carnivora > Canidae > Canis > Canis aureus. The sequence goes on from NC_135620.1 coordinate 38,404,510, forward strand.
TCGTAAAAAAAGTCAACCTTGCTCTCTCACCCACACAAAAGTAATTCTGTTTAGAAATATTCCATTTTTTGGCCCCAACCCATTCTTGGGGTGTGTAGCTCACTTACTGCCAGTAATTGCTTCCATACAATGCCCTATTTTAAAATATGTTTCTTACTATGATGATGCATTACACTTATATACATTTAAAACTCCAAACAAGCTTATAGGTTTTATTTTCTATACTAGGAAACAAAGACTATGCATGGTGTCCCAAAGTAATCACCAGAGAGGGCCTTAGGCTTTGTTTTTTATTTCTAATTAAAATAAAATTTTATTTATCTGCCTTTCTGAATTTTTAGCCTCCTGAACTTTTTCTTTTAATTAATTGGAAATACAAACTCATTCATCTGGGAAGAAAATTAACCTAAAAATCTGTGACCAGACACCATGTACCCAAATTACCATTACCCAGGTCAGTATGCAATAAATTCTACTGGCTAATAATCACTTCACTTAGGGGAATTTCATTTGACTCAATAACAAAAATAGAAAACTTCTATAATAATTGTGCTTGAGAGTTCTCCTTCCTTAAAATGACTAATATAACATTTTAACATATCTGCTATTATTTTATTTTATTTTACTTTTTGTAAAAGTATACAAGTTGGTATGATTTTATTTGCCTACATATACTTACACTTTTTTAAAATAAAAAGCAAATTCTTTCTGCATTAAAAATAAAATTTTAAGACTTCGTATCTACATTTGCTAAATTCAATTGGTTCTTCATAGTTTAGTGATTTCAGAAATAGGCTAATTTTCACCGTCCCCTTCCACTAGTAAGTTTGTGGTTAATAAAGAACTCAAAAGCCACCCTCCCCCCAAACCTCAAAATGGAAAGAGAGCAAGATGGAAGATGGAGGGGAGAGATTCATCCTCTCCAGGATGCATATGAAAATTAGTGTTAGAATATATCCCGAGATTTTTGGAAAGTTAGTATTTTTTCATCTTGGCTCGTAGTATGGGCAAAGGTAACAATTCTCTGGAGTCAGAGATGGAATGAAGAAGCTATGGATTGATTAACAATTGTACTCTTCAAGCTCTATTATCCAAAATATTTACTTTATATCCTGCATTGAACCCATGCATTCCAGACCCATTTGGGGAACTTTTGTCCCTAATATAGTGAACACACATGTACATACACACAAAAACACACAGTAAACAGATATATCTTATTAGGTAAAAGCTTTCAGCAAAGATTTTCTAGGATCACAATGGGTGATTTTATAAATTGAAGATCTGATTGGATTTGATTGTGATTACGGCCCCTCTAATGTAATAATTTTTTTAAAAACACATGTGAAATTTTAGATCTATTCTTTTTTTTTTTTTTTTAGATCTATTCTTAAGTAGCAAAAACCCACCCCTAGAGCAAAGGGATAAAAGCTAAATTTTTCTTTCAATACACACAAAATGATACCACTCAACATTATTAAAACTGTTCTTAGGTTACTATTAACATTTTGGTTAAAAAAAATTTAGTTACTTTACGAAAGAAATTCTTGACTTTAGAAGAGCTGAAATATGCTCAGGTATTGAAATGCAGAGTTGGGTTGCCTGGCTGGCTCAATCAGTAGAAAATGAGATTCTTGATCTCTGGGTTGCAAGTTTGAGCCTACACTGAGTATAGAGATTATTTAAAATAAAATCTTAAGAAAGAAAGAGAAAGAGAGAAGGAAAGGAAAGGAAAAAGGAAAAAAGAAAAAAGAAAAAAGAAAAAAGAAATGTATAGAGTAACAGAAACACCACCTGGCCCTCCAAAACTTAATATTTTAAACAAACACCAAAACTCTTCTGGTAAAAGTAACAGGTTTTTTTCCATGGGCTATAATCATTCACGGACGATGCCTTAATTAAAGCTGGGCAATGAAACTGGATATTAAGCTGAGTGTGTCAAGTCAAAAAAACTTGTTTCTTAGCACAACAGAGCATACTCATAATTTCTTAATGTGTCCTGTTAGGTCTACATATTAGCAGAGATGTAAACAATATCACTTTTCAACCTTAACTGTGAATTTTTTCATTTTTAGCGCTTTCTGTCCCAACTTTAATGTTCTTTTAATGTAGTTTTTCCTGTGTGATATATCATATTTATCTCTGTAGCCATCCATCACTATTTTCTTTAATTGAGGTTAATTTCTTTCAACTTGGGGGAAGGTGGGGGAATGAGGGAATCCTCTCTATAGCACTGCACACAGAGGGCATTCACAGCTGCAGATTTTTTTTTTTTTTAATCACAAAGCCCAATTTTCAGGATGCTTAAATTCCTCAAATCCACACTACTGCCCTCCAGTCTGGACCTAAATCAACAATCTACTGGGATGGGAACCCAGTTCCCACCCAGAACTACTTAATGAAAAATTTCTACCTAACTAAAATCCCTCCAGCTGCAACCTAAGTCCTTTTGTTTGTTTTCACTCAAATGGCTAACAGCTGGCACCAACTTCCATGTAAAATTATTTCATGTGTTTGCAAACAGTGATTAACTCATACCTTGGTCTTCACCTCTCCAGGCCACAAAAATCAGTTCATTTCTCAAATCTTTTAAACACTTTCTACTTTAAACTCTGGGCTCCACAGTCATTTTGGAGTTTGGAATAACTCAGTAGCCAGAAATAAATGAAATAGATTGTAAAGGTTGAGAAGAAGGTTATTCTTCTGCTTACCTTAGAGCCTAGTGTAGGGACTTTCGGATGGACTCTGGCTGGCTGGAAGCTGCTGTGCCACAAATCATAGGTGGCAAAAAACAACCCCTCCTACACGGTTTTATGGAGTAGACCAAAAAAGGAGAGAGACCTCCTAAGTGTAAATGTAGAGCCTGGCAATTTTAAAAGCTACCATTAAAAAGAGATAAAAGCTGGGCAAAAGCTGGACGAAGGGGTTTATTTTGACATGCTAATGAATATTTGGCTATCTTGTATTTGTATGGTACAGTTTACCTATCATCTCTTAAGGAGATATAGAGATATATACAGACACACACACACACACACACACACACACACACACACACTTCATTCCTTGAGAAGAGTCTGGGATGGTCTTAGGAATGAAGAGTAAAAAAGGAATCCACTACCAAAGTTAGTCCAAAATGCTGGATGGTGAATTCTCCCCACATTACAGGTCAGAAGTAACTACTAGACTCTATCTTTCATTTAGTACCTAACACTCAACAGGAATGCAGTGAGTAGTGGCTGAACTGAAACTGGAGATAGGGGTACTGGGAACCTTCTTGATTTGGGCAGTCCTCAATGATGGGTGACCTGCTGGGCAGCAGAGCAATACACAAAGAGGCAATATGATGGGCTTTAAGGATGGTGCATCAAAAGGATATGGAAGCCAAAAAGAAGACCCCAACCAGGCTAATGAAGTGGTCCAGGGAGGATTTCATCATTGAGTCTTTCTTTCTTTCTTGTTTTTTTTTTTTTTTTTTTTTTCATTGAGTCTTTCTAATCAATGCTGAGGACAAGGCAAGCTACAGAGTGTCAGTCTATGGGGAGTTCGGGAGATCTGAGGCCAAAATAGACAATGGGGAGGTATATGAAAGCACTGAATGTTCTGCCAAGAAGTTCAAATATTACCTAGATAGTGTACAACCAAAATCTATTGTTTTATTTTTTAATTGTTTTTAATGAGGTTTTCAAACATACAAATGTAAATAGTATAAGCAGCCCCCTGTAAACCACACCACCAGCTTCAACAGTTATCAGGACATGGTCAGTCTTGCTGTACACCCATACTCTCCCTAATCCCCTTAACCTTCCCACCTCCACTGGAAAATTTGAAAATAAATCCCAAAGTATCATTTCACTAGTAGCTATCAAAGGCTTTTAAGATCTGACATGATCAGATCTATGTTTTAGAAGGATTACTAGTTCAGGGCAAGAGGTGACAAAACCAGTTACATGATTTAGATAAGGAATTGAGAAGAGCTTACATCAAGTAATGCTAGTGAAGTGGAAGTAATGAGGGATCCCAGGGAACCTTTTCCTAAGCAGATCTTCCTATCCAGAAGATAGAGACTGATGGTGGGGGTGGCTGCGGGACTGTTTGGGAGGAACAGAGTTTGGATGAAGACAATGGAAACAGTTAAAAATTAGAAAAAAGGAGGAAATGCAGAGTGGGGAGATGTGGGCAATGTTCAGTTCAATGGGCCAACTGAACGTGAAGGAAAAATAAACGTTAAGAGACAAAGAAGGAAATCCAATTTACTTCAACATTCGAAAACAGATTGGTGCCTGGGATGGATACTAGAGAGACAGAGAAGTGGCACCCACCCTCAGGGAACTTTCATTCCAGTTGGAGAAATAGGCCGATTGCTTACACAAAGATAACTGCAAAATTGGGATTAGTGTTATAAAAGAATATTTATTTTTTATATTTATTTATAAAAGAGGAGTATGACATAAAGCCAGTGAGGACTGAGCTAGGATCTGAAGAAGGATTAAATTGAAACTGGGTTCCGAAGTCAGAGAAAGGTAGAAGGCAAAACAGGCATAAGTAAGGACTAAGAAATAGGGACACGCAGAGAAAGGAGGAGAGAAAGCTGAGGAGCAGGCAGGGGAAGAACTTTCTGATTTCCAGAAACCTGACATGGAGAACAATGTTAGAGGATTATGGTTAAAAAGGCAAAACCAAAGAAAGCAAGGGGCTTACTTTGAGAATTACCAACAGGACCCTGGAAAAGTCTAGCATCTGTACAGACCATGGCTTAAACCTGGAAGTTAGTTTAACATCTATGTATGGTTTAGACATGCAGTGCACAGCGGAGAAATTTTGTAAATTTTTGTTTTAGTGGCTTGTCATGTCCACAGGTCTGTAAGCTTTACAAGGGCTTGCAGGAACTATGTCTGGTCCATGTCACTACTCTGCTAGAAGTTCTAGCACAATGCCTGCCATAAAGAAGATGACCAATAAATAACACGTGCTTTCAGAGACATGACCTCATTATCTGTTTACAACATCAGGTTAAATAAGAAAGATCATTCTCCCTTGTTTTACTGATAGGGAAAATGCAGCTCAGTCGAGAAGGCTCTAACAGCCACCTGGCTAGTAGGAGAATGGCCCCAAAGCACTGGGAAGAAGTCACTCCATGGGGAAGAAGTCCCCAGAGCATGAGAGCCAAGGGAATGGGGAGCAGAAATCTAGGAGACCACATAGCTTAGGATGTGATGTAAGTAACAATAAGGGGCATGGACTTGGGAGTAAGAGCAGGCTTGGATCTGAAAATTCCAGTGCTGCCCCTTACTAGTGACACAGTTTCCTCACCTGCCAAAGGGAGAAAAAGTAGTCTCCACTTCACCAGCTTAACATGAAGACTAAACATTGATGCATGCAAAGCATCAAGCAGAATGCCTGGCACACAATAAGCAAGATCTACCACCTCTTACTATGTTAATGTGGATGGAGCTTCATTGTCACTGAAGCCTGACTGTGATCCTGAGAAATCCCTGGTGATGTGAAGTGCACACCACCCTACAGGATTTCTCCAGGCTCTAAGAAGGGCCCTAGGTAGGATAAACACCTATTCTGTTACCCTATAGGAATGCAGAGAAATGGGACCGTGGGAAGAGGAGGCTGGAAAGAGGGGCGACAGGTATTGCACACATAAAGCCCAGGATTTATTCAATGAATTACTGGCCTCAAATGTTAGACCCAACAGTCATGGCTAAAACAGAAAGCTCATTCCTTTCTGAGGCACTTCAATAACAGGGCACATGACACAGTACTGTGTGGCTCAATGCTAATCTAGAAGGTGAAGTCTAATCTAATCTAATCTCAGAATGTGAGAGACTGGTCATCTAGAGATAATGAGAGAGCTGACAGGGGATGCCCATCCATTGTCATTTAAAGATCAGAGCCACCCTTCAATATCTACATAGATAGACTGATTGTGCTCTTTCATTTAAGTAAAACAGAGATGGTAGTAATAAGAAACCTCTCCCCAAAGCTCATCCACCCTTGAAAAATAGACACTTGCTTCATGATCCACAGTCAGAAAGTATTTCCAAATCGTAAATACTAAATGACATCAACATCTCTAAATTAATGGTCTATGGCTTAAGAACTCAACTGACAGGCACTTGGAGGAAAGGAACCAAAATTGAAAATGATCCACATGAACGCTAGAACAACTGCCTCCAAATGAGGAGCTTACCCACAATGACTATGATAACCAACTTCCCAAAGGCTGTTTCACTTGAAAAGCTCTGCATCCCTCGCCCAATTCATACAATATTTTTTTTCTTAGCAAGATGATCTACTCTGGAGTGGAATGTGCTGTATCTGTCCTGAGGCCAAGAGGTGGCACGGAGTCTAACAGGTGTGAAACAAGTTATCAGTCTGATGAGACTGTTAGGCTTACAACCCTCTATACTTAAAATATGGTTTTCAACACGAGCTACTTCAGAAATAATAAATCTTTCAACAGACTGTATAGGACAATGTACTCCCAGGTATCTGAGATCAAAACCGAAGTCTTAATATCTGCTATTCTGGAAGTTCATTAAATACTGTTATATGGCACCAAAGGTTTAAGTTTAAGATGTGTGTTCATTTTCGTCTAAGAGACAGCTACAAGTATAGGCAGAACATGTGTCACAGTTGGCTTGCCTGGCGTATCCTGCATGAATAGTCAGCAAAAAAGGTAAGACGTTTACAGATTTTAAAGGCCCACCAACAGCAATACATGAACTATAATGACAAGACAAAGGCTTACTCCAAAGGACATTCAACTTGATGAAGGTGTCACTATTCATAGTTACACCCCTAGCGTGTATATTTTTCTCATGGAGGAGGAATGTATTTAACACTTTATCCAATTTTCCCTAGAAATGCATCTTTTGCTAAATGACAGATAAACTCCACCAAGAATTTTAAGACTCATTTTATTACCCTCACCACCCCAATCCTCTAAAAAGATGCAATACTGCCAACATGAAAATATTTTATCCAACTCAGTTCTAAGTTAAAGTAGCATCTTTTCCATTGTTTGGGGGGAGGGAGGCCGACAAGGAGGAGGGGACTAGAAATGGAAAAAGAATTTTTAAATTCCTGTTGCATTATCTACCAGATGTAAGTGAATAATAACTAATATGTCTGCAGCCTCTGCTTAATCTTAAAACAAATGATAGTATTCAAATATAATATTTCACACATGCAGACTGATAACAGGTTTTTCCTTTCTTTATTTCTTGAAGATTCTGTGAACGACACAATACAAAGTACAATGTATTTAATGAAAGGTTTCCAGGCTGATTTCCCTACAGATTATTTTCTTTCTTTTCTCTGGAACCCACACACTGGGTATACTGCAGGGACCAGGGGGTGTATATAAAAATAAACTATGAGCCAGTATCAGAGCTGATATCCTTCTCCTACAGGGGCAAGTGAATTATTAGATCTGTGTCATGAGTGTTTTTTTTTAATATGCCATTGTTCCCACTTGAGCACATTAAATTTTCCATATCCACTTTTAAACCAATATAACCTTTTTTTCCATGTTCATAATGTTCATGCTGTACATTAACAGGCAGAAAATCCAATAGCTTAAGTCTTCATATAGTAGTTATATGTAAAGCTTGGTGGATGAAAACCTTTTGCATTTTCCCCCTCTTTGAACAGACACTATACTGGAGTTGGCTAAAACCCTAGGAAAAAAATTACACCTCATGGGAAACTGTACTAATATTTTTTTTCTTTTATGATTGATCACAAATCCATTTTGAACATTACACATTTTTTTTAAGTTTATTATAACTCTGGTTCAACATCTTCTAGCCCAACAAATTGAAGGTGCTGGAATCTTTTGGTCTGGAAGATGTGTTTGCCAATTATTTTTGCACTAGTGCACATAAACAGGGAGGACTGGATCTTAGGTATGAGTTATATATTCCTGTACAAAATAATTGTATATTCTATGAAGACTGATTCTTTTTCTGGAGAAATATACAACAACACAAGGGAAATCTTGTACTAGCAGCATAACTGAAGTGGCAAGATACAATATTAGAAAAACAGAGCTACTTTCATTACTGTGATGCTGTGTGTCAGAATGTCTCTCCTTAATGAACCTGTTTGCAATAAGACTTCGGGTGCAAAGAGGCTATTTAGAGAGACTATTGTGTCTATAGCGAGTCCTTCAAATATCTTCCCACCATTAGACATGCCGCATTGACCAATTCTGTCCTGATTGCTGTTCTTTTTACTATCAAGGGACATTCTTGCCCAGACAGACGGATGGATCAGACACTGCAGTTCATAAAATGTTTACTCTGTGTACACACACACACACACACACACACACACATTCTCACTATGGTACAAGCTACAGAGCTCCAGATCACACAGTGAGACGAATGTGGCAGTGTCATATGAAGGCTTATGACTTTCCAATATCAATGAGAGGATTTAAGTTAAACTTTGCTCCTCCTGTCTGCCTGTCACTCTCAACAAAAAGCCTTTTTTTCCCTCTCTTTTAGTATATGCCCATGCCCATTGCTCACATGGGAACACTTCAGGCAAATGTTTTCCGGGTCATAAGGTTTCTTACTCTGCAGAAATTTTCTCCTAATTTCTAAGATAAGGAGACCATACATGTCACGTCATCAAAAAGAAAAAAGAGGGGGGAGTGGTAAGGGAAAGGATAACAACAATAATAAAAAATGACTCAAAAGGACTTTCTAAAAAGATTTAAAATTTCAACTCATACTGACAGAGACGAGAGACTTGTCTCTATAGTATAACTGAAGCATTCTGGCTAACACAGTGGCCCTCTAAGTCTTAACTGGAGAGGCTGAAGTGCTTCGTAGAAACTTCCCGTTCATCTTACTCTGCTGCATTCTCATCAGCTGCCAGGCATTACTGTAGCTTCACCTTTCACACACCTACATGCTAAGTGATCCTCTACAAAAGCCCTTTCCTCTTGTGCTTTTTCCAAGAGAGCATCCTTTCCATTGAAATACAAATAACATGCCTGCCAGCCACCTGCAAAAGGTTTTACACATCTCCCCCATGTCAGCTGTCAAGCAGAAAGAACTTCAAACCCAAAGGTCCAAATTGCCAGTATACTAATAAATATAACAACTACTAGTTATATCTGATAAGGAACCAGAGGATTGCACACTGAACTGAACCTGGATCCAATGAATCAAATGTATCCAAAGACAGCTTCAATTCCCATTATTTTAAAATTTCTCTCTCACCTCCTTTCTTCCAGGCTCACCTTGATATTCTAGCACACCTGACAAATGAACCAACCATCAGTTCTCCTGTAGCTCTGATGTCCAGAGCCATTTGAAATATCTATGATTTCAAAGTATTTCCATATCTAAATTCTAAATCCTCATAATAAAACCTTAAAATAATGCCTCTATTCAAATTACTTTGAGGGGTGCCTAGCTGGCTCATCCAGTTAAGTGTCTGCCTTCCACTCATGTCATGATCCCAGGGCCCAGGGTATTAAGCCCTGTGTTGGGCTCCTTGCTCAGTGGGGAGCCTGCTTTTCTTTCCTCCCCTCCCTCCTGCTCTGCTCTCTCTCCCTATCTCTCTCTTAAATAAATAAAACCTTAAAAAAAAAAAAAAAAAAACTACCTTGGGGTATGCCTGGGTGGCTCAGTAGTTGAGCGTCTGCCTTCAGCTCAGATCATGATCTTGGGGCCTGGGATTGATTCCACATCGGGCTTCCTGCATGGAGCCTGCTTCTCCCTCTGCCTATGTCTCTGCCTGTCTCTCTGTCTCTCTCATGAATAAATAAATAAAAGCTTTTAAAAAACAAACATTTAAAAGTAAACTTCTTTGAACATTTATTGATAACACATAGCATTTCTTAATTGAGATATTTGACATTGGGAGCCTGTGTAAACACACTGAGAATCTGCCTGCAGATTTAGGAAGTGCAGAGACGGGGAAAAAACTAGTAGCAATCATTTTTTCTCCAAGGAAACTAAGACCATAACATATTTAAGAAAACCTGTCCTGGACCAAACAACCCAAGACCCTAAACTAGGACTCCAGACACCTTGGCTACTGATCTGGCTCACATCAGGCCATATAGCTCTATATCCAATAACCTTTCTATATTTTACTAATAAGAGTTTTTGTTTTTTAAATAGCAACAGCTCTACTAAAATATGTTCAGTAGTTCAATATGCAATAGTTTAAAGAGAAATATGAATGTTACAAACAATACAAACAATCCAAAAATTATTTCTATGTTCCTTAAAAGTTATTGACCTAGGATGGCCAGAGGACCAACAGCATCAGCATCACCTGTGGACTTAATAAAAATGCAAATTCTCAGGCCCTCTCGAAAATTGGCCAAATCAAAAAATTTGGGTCTAGGGCACAGCAGTTTGTGACTACACAAGACCTCCAAGTGATTCAGATACATGCTCAAGTTTAATAACCATAGCTCTGGAATATACAATAGGATTTACTTAGCTTCATACTAAAATTATTTAAAATGGCCAATATGCTCCTTAAGGACATAATCAATTGGCTAGGAGCCAAAAATATACTCAGAAAGAGGAAAAGCAATCCTGAATTAAAAACACTTTTAGGAATATCCCAATTTGGGGCAACAATTAATTGTAAAGATAATATCTTTTGACTGTGCTACACAACGCAAACCACTCCACTGATCTTTTTTTTTTTTTTTTTTTTAAGATTTTTATTTATTTATTTATTCATGAGAGACACAGAGAGGCAGAGACACAGGCAGAGGGAGAAGCAGGCTCCCTATGGGAAGCCTGATGTGGGACTCGACCCCAGGACTCCAGGATCACATCCTGGGCCGAAGGCAGACGCTCAACCGCTGAGCCACCCAGGCGTCCCTGATTCTTTTATTTGGAAGAAAGCAGGCATTCTCTTTTAGAATAATTAATACAATTAAATACTTAAACAATCCCAAATTTAGAATGAGGTGACGAAAAATGAAATGGAAAGAAATTAATGAATTTAATCATAAGGATTAATAGTGAAATGCAAAGACATGTTAACCAATATGAAGGTAACATTCATTGAAATTTTTTTAAAGATTTTATTTATTTATTTATGAGAGACTCAGAGAGAGAAAGAGGCAGAAACATAGGTAGAGGGAGAATCAGATTCCCTATAAGGACCTCAATGTGGGACTCAATCCCGGGCCCCAGGATCACGCCCTGAACCAAAGGTAGATGCTCAACTGCTGAGCCACCCTCATTAATCAGATGTCCCCTCATTAATTGAATATTAAAGATCAGACAGGACCAGTATGGGGCAAAGAGAAAATTAAAGAGTTTTGCAAAGGTAAATGGAGGTGTGGGTATAAAGGAATTATGAAACCAGCACAGGTAAAAAGCAAAATAAGTGAAAGGAGAGAAAGTATTTCATGTTAGTGGTAATATCACACAAGACCTGTGCAAAGTAGGAGGGGAAGTTTAAACCAGATCTGGCATTAAATCTCAGGGAAATTACTTCATGAGTACTGTTCACTGAGAAAGTTAAAAGCATATCAGAAACACTCATTACGGGGCAGCCCGGGTGGCTCAGCGGTTTAGCACTGCCTTCAGCCCAGGGTGTGATCCTAGAGACCCGGGATCGAGTCCCACATCGGGCTCCCTGCATGGAGCCTGCTTCTCCCCTCTGCCTGTGTCTCTGCCTCTCTCTCTGTCTGTCTGTCATGAATAAATAAACAAAATCTTAAAAAAAAAAAAAGAAACACTCATAACTTCAAAATCAAAGCCACCACTGTTTATAATAACTAAAAGTTAAATACAACCTAACACCCATTCAAATAGTAGTAGTGACAGTAATCATGGTACTCTCATACACTGGAATTCCAGGAGGCCATAAAAAATTATATACCTCCACGATACTAACATTGAAAAACACTTACCTGGCAAGTGAAAAAAGAATTAAAACATATAGTATCATCCAAATTCTATCTCAAAAAATATGAACACATATATGAATATACACATAGAATAGTTTGGAAAAATGATAAACCACAATGGACACCAGAGCAAGTGATCAGTTTGCAACTAAATGTTAGCTTTTCTTTATTTTGTAAATCTTGTTTATTAAATGAAAAGTAATTACTTTCATAATGTGGAAATACAAAAATACAGACAAATGTTTTAGGGGAAAAAAGGCAATAAATAATAGGCAGGGATGTGTGCAAGTACTGCTGCTAGGCAGAGGTATTGGAGCAGTTATAAAAATCCAGAGACTACACAAAAACAGAATTCTAAGACAAAGATACAAACTTTGGAAAGAAAAAAAAAACTCTCAATTATAGGCAACTATCATAATATATCAGTTTCTATATTCAGCAAAAAAAAAAAATGGGGGGTGTCAAAACCACTACATTCTAACAATAACCTAAATGAAAAGTAGAAAGGTTAGTTTATTAGGCACATTCTATGTGCCAGATACTTTCACATAATATCTCCCTTAATCTTCTTAACAACTTGCAAAAAGTATTACCTCTATTTTGCAGGTAAGAGGCTTAAAGGAAACAAGCATGTTTCTAGTGTTCAGTGGACCTTAGAGCTCTTGCACTCTTTCTCCTACACTAGGCTCCAAAGGGGCTTAACACATAGGTCTTGAAGTGGTACAAGCTGAAATTTAGAGTGCTCACACAACTTCGGAAAGGACTCCTTCATCCCTCTTAAGTACAAAATAAATATATAATGGAAAGAGAAGAGAGGGAAGAGCAGTAACGGCTGATGTGAGGCAGGCTTGCAGGCTCTGTTAAGGCTTTCTGACTCCTAAGGGGAAATGACTTTAGAAATACTCCTTTAAAAAAAAAAAGCTCCTTTTGTCTGCTGTAGGGCATGACAGTGGTAATGCAATGACCAAACAAAGCTGTGGTTTAAAGAAGTTACCAGAGATAAGGAGAAGAGAGCAAATTTAAGAAGTATTCAAGAGATAGAACTGACAAGATGTTCTGATTGATGCGATGATATTCTTCATTCTGACCCAACAACCATACGAACTTGATTCTAAGCACATATATAGCTTCATCACTAACAAGCTTTGAAGGCATCTCCAATTTGGGATACCACAACTTCACTTCTTTCTTTTTGCCTTTGTAGTACAAATCTACCCACATGCATTTAAATATTAAAAACTCTTTCTTCCATCAACTGTAGATGGACAAAAATGTGATTTATACACACAAGAGTATTATTTGGCAAAAAAAAAAAAAGAGAGGGATGAAGTATTAATACATGGTACAACATGGGTGAATCTTGAAAATATTACATAAGTGAAAGAACACAAGTCACAGAATACCACATATACTATGATTCCATTTGTATGAAATATACAGAATAGGCAAATCCAGAGACAAAGTTGATGAGTGGTGTCCTAGAGCTGCAGAGGGATGGCAGTGCTAGGGATGATAGCTAAAGGGCATAAATTTCTTTTTGAGATGATAAAAAACTGATTGTGGTAATGGTTACATAATTCTGAATACACTAAAAACCACCGAAACCAATAAACAGTCCATAAATAGGTAAATTGATAGTATGTGACTTATAGCTAAATAAACCTGTTATTTTTTAAGTGTTTTGGGGGCATTATTTATTGAGTATGAAGTGCTTAGAGCTAAGGTGGACATAGGATTTCAGCCATGAAACAGCACAAAATTAAAAAAAAAATAAAACCCATGTAAGCCAAGTCATTCTTGTTGTTAGGATCTTCCATAGGGTTATATGAAAACAATCATCTTACATCTTTAAGAAAAAGGGCTTACCCAAGAAATACATTCATTTTTCTTTGATTTTTCACTTCACAGAGGTATTTACGGACTAAGATAATATTCCAAGTCACTGACAGAAAAGTTATTTAATCATACAGTTAAAGAACATTCCCTATAAAAGATTTAATTCCGCTATTTAAAAAAAATTCCCTGAATAGGTCATTTCTCAAGACATGTGGGTACTCTAAAAAAAAATGGATGTAACAATACTAGCTTTACATTTCATGTCCAGCCATATAATATATAGTTCAACTTATACTTTTATTTATATAGATGTAATGGGATTCATTTCCAAATTTATTCCTCAGGCAGGTATCTTGGAAATAGTACTGGTCTAAAATGCCAAATTCAAGACCTCATGTCATCAGGGCTAGACTGATTTTCAGGGGTGGTGGTGCTAAACAAGCAGTTTATAACTATAAAAAAAATTAGGGGCACAGTAGAAAGGACATACCTTTTTTTATTACCCCAAAGAAATAGAGAAGGGTTTAGAAATTTAAATACAAATACATTAATTGCAGCAATATTTAAAATAGCAAAAAGTTGGCAACAACCTATCTTTCCAATAATGAAGGCTCTGTAAATAAATAATGGCTCATGACACAATACTCCATAGCCATTAAAATTCATATTTAGAGGATCCCTGGGTGGCTCAGCGGTTTGGCGCCTGCCTTCGGCCGAGTCGTGCCTCCAGAGTCCGGGAATTGAGTCCTGCGTCGGGCTCTCAGCATGGAGCCCACTTCTCCCTCTGCCTGTGTCTCTGCCTCCCTTTCTTTCTCTCTCTCTCTCTCTCTCTCTCTCTCTCCCCCCTCTCTCTATCATGAATAAATAAATAAAAATCTTTAAAAAAATAAAATTCATAAATAACAAGTACCCTCAAGGTTCTGAAAACAATTATAACTTTATGTTAAGTTCAAAATGCCAATTACAAAATAGCATATTTAGTATCATCTCAATTTTAGAGAACTACAGACACACTGGAAAAACCCAGGAAGGTTAGTTATAAAAATCATAAGTAAGGTTATCTCTAGGTGTTAAAATTATGAGTGATTTTCAATTTTTGTTAGGTACATACAATTCAAATATTCTAAGATAACATGAGTATTTCTGTTATGGAGGGCCAGAAATCAAACAAATCTGTAGTTATTTCTCATCTTCTCATCAAAGTAAATAGAGGAAGAAAAATGTTCTGATCCAAAATGAGAGTTCTGATTGTCTGAATTTTACCTGCCTCAAGTTTTAATATACTAGTCTTCCAACATGCCCGGTTTTCTCTTCACTCTAGGCTTTTACCAGTGTTGTTCCATATGCCAGGAACAAGTTTTAGCCACACTTCCTAGAAGCCTTCACTTCCTGGGGCTAACTCTAAAAAATAAAGACGCAGAGGTGTCACTTACACTAGGAAGTCACTGGCACTCACTGCATGTGCTGATGGAATCCTGGACTTAGCATTCCATAGCATTTATCACAAGGTACTATGGTTGCCTGGTTTCACATTTTTCTCCCCTATCAGACTCTAAGATACTTTGAGGGCAAGAAAGAGATGTTTCTGTTTTTTTCTGCCACTACAACAACTATACCTTGTAGCACATAGTATGAATTTGATAAATAATTTTGAAAAAAAATAAAACAATGTATGTATTAATGGATGAATTAAGAAGTAAACATTCTGTCACAGAAGCTAAGCATATGAATTGTTACAAGTATTTAAGTAAACTAGGGGTGTGTGTTTCATGTAATGAAAACATCAGAGTATAGCTGTTCAGTAATATAAGCAAAAGACAGGTCCTGTGTGCTCGTTAGCAGAGTCTGAAAGTGTAAGACTGAGTCTACTACTAGAAAGTTAAATATATCCAATCAGAGGTATTAAATATGTTAATGTCTTAAATACACCATTTGCAAGTAAACAGAAATACGGTTCAATTAAGGGAAACAATTAAAATAGAATTATACCATATTTCCTCAACTTGCTTCCCAAAGATCAGATTCAGATGTTACTTTTATTCATAAGCTCTGAAAAAGTAAATAAAACATTCTGTACACTGCTCACCATAAATCTTACCATTCAACTTAAATCTAAACATAAACATAACCCTAAAACCTCTTCTCCTACAAATAGACAATCAAAATCTGACTTCTAGGACAGCAATTTTACTATATGAGTACAATACTTATGTTGAAGAGACAAATTATGCAAATCATGACTTATGCTTATATAATATTTAAGCTTACTCTTCTGCATATTACAGGATTCAAGAGTCTACAAACTTATCAAAGTTCAGGTTGCCTATGAAACAATTATACCACTTAGGACACTTTTTTTTTTCTTTTTTTACTTTTAAGTAAGCCCCAACATAGGGCTTGAACTCAATCTTGAGATAAAAAGCAGCATATTCTACTGACTGAGCCAGCCAGGCACCCCAAGACATGTTTAATACTGATTTAGATTTAAGACCTATTTGAGAAGAGCTGATTAAAAGCTTCAAAAAATGTGCACTACTTTGTATTATCTACTTAGCATTTAATCATAATAGTTATATAACAAACTTGAATTAAAAATTCACAAATTAAACCTCCATTTTATTTATACCACTGCTATATTCAATGGTCCTTCAATGTCATCTAGAAATGTTAAAGAAAGTAGTTTAAATAAAAAAAAAATCAAGGCCATGTTAAAACTAGATCATTACTAACAGTGGTTATACAACAACTCAATTAGCTAAAGGTACAGTGGTAATTTTCCAAATATAAATTTTAATATTCATTTAAATTTTTTAGTTTTTTGGGGGGATCCCTGGGTGACTTAGCGGTTTAGCGCCTGCCTTTGGGCCCAGGGCATGATCCTGAAGTCCTGGGATCTAGTTCCGTGTCAGGCTCCCTGCACGGAGCCCGCTTCTCCCCCTCTGCCTGTGTCTCTGCCCTTCTCTCTCTCTCTGTCTCTCATGAATAAATACATAAAATCTTTTAAAAAAATAAAAGTTTTTTTTGATACATAAAAAAATTGTTAAGATTTTTTTCTAAACTTAAAATTTCAAACACAAAGTGATTGTGTTTGTGACACTAGTGACACCTTACCTAGTAGAACAGAATCTGATTTTCTTTTTCCAGTAAGTCTGACACAAATTCAAAATTCAAAAATTCAAAATTTTTGGTTAAAACAAGAAAAAAAGTTGTATTTAGAGAATGGAGGAGGGATGCCTGAGTGGCTCAGTGGTTGAGCGTCTGCCTTTGGCTCAGAGCGTGATCCCTGAGTCCCGGGATGGAGTCCTGCTTCGGGCTCCCTGCATGGGGCCTGCTTCTCCCTCTGTCTGTGCCTGTGTCTCTGTCTCTCTCTCTGTCTCTCATGAATAGATAAATAAAATCTTTTTTTAAAAAATGGAGGAAAGCACCACAGGAAGAAGAAACAAAGATGACTGTCCTTTTTTGATCCAAGAGACTTTGCTGCTGCACTGTTCCAGCACTGGAAATTCAAAGAGCATAGCCTTGGTTCTAGAGTTACTCACAGTGTGGTAGTGGACGCAGGTAATCAGGGTTCAGTGTGCTAAGTGGATTATTCTTAAAGGTGTTTGTAGTAATCTGGTGCTACTTTTTCACTGAGTACTTGGGACACCTACTACCACTGAAAATAAATAAGACAAAGCACTTTCAACAGTTTTTTTAAAAATCTAGTGTGGAGCATTACACAGATATATAAGTAATTGTCCCACAAGGTATAAAGCAGTAGGTGCCTTAAGGAAAACACTGCAAAAGAGGAGGTATATCTTGGAAACAATATGACTAGGACACAGTATAGTGAGAGTAGGAGATGAAAAGATAAGCTTGCCTATGCTTACGGAGAACTTGAATACAGAAGGAAGGACTTATTCTGACAAGAGAGAGTGTGTAATGGATGAAGTTTGAGAGCTGAACAGTGATAAACCCAAATATTTTTAAAAGCCTCCAGTGCCAATGAGTCAATGCCTGGAGGGAGTCTGAGGGTGAATTGGCCAAATTACCGCAGCCAGCTTGTAGCAGGACAGTAAGATTAAAATAGAGTAAAGGAGTGGTATGAATTCACTTTATAAACCACCACCTCCATGACTTCCCAGTAATCATAAGACTTTTTTTTTAAGGAAAGGACAGTTCTAGGAGACAATGCAAACTAAAACAAATGCCTTCAGGATATGGCAGCAAATGGGGTGGGAGAAGAAAAAGGAAGAAAATGATCACTCAGTTATTTGAGCCTGTGAGATCTGAAGAATGATGGGCACTTCTAGAAATTGGTTAAGGTTCCTGTGTACATGCTGACATTACAATGCACTTCACAGAGACACCTTCCAGTATATTTTCCTGAGAAGGACATGTGCTTGTGGTATTAGAGAAAGAACTAGAACCTTAAACTCATCTTTGCCCAACACAACTCTCTACCAAGTAAATCCATGCCCACTGCAATGTAAGACTAGACTGTCTAAGCCTTAAAGTATCTCCCTGGCAAAGTTTTTCTTGGGGCTTTTACTTCCTGATAGACACTGGATGAATAGCTGTTCCCCATTTTCAGAGACCAGAATTAGAATTAAAAAGAAGAACTGGAAGGCCACAGAGATCAGGTGACTAACGTGGTAGAAGCTTTTGCTCTGTATTTCTTCAAGAGAACTACTCAAAAGCAGATGCAGGTTAGGTAAGGTCTAAAGCTTATATACTTTGGAAGACCCTCTTAAAGAAAGCACACAAAAATATACGCAAACTTCACAAAAAGAAATAATCATGTAAACACATTTGCTGGTGCCCCTCCCAGGGGCTTAAAGGGAAACTCTGTGCACATGCCTCTGTTCAGAAGAACAGCCCTAGGGCTCAATGGCCATTTGAGGAAACTAAAGGGAAGGTGGCAATCTCAGGAATCTGGCATTTCTGTGTAATAGATAGAAGCAAACTTTCCTGGACAGCACCAAAAGAGTTAAAATTGCCCAAGAAAATGCAGGCAAAAAGAGATGAGTGGCTTAGACTGGCTGATTACTCTTACAAGGATCTCATTGGACGGGTAAAATACAAAGAAAGTGTGTGCCAGTTTTTACAGAAAACATATGAGAACTTACCTGGGGAAATTTACTTTCTCTTAAGTAAACAAGGAATCTTTTCAGGTATTTTGAGTTGAAATTGAGAAGGACATTTTTTTTTTAAGATTTTATTTATTTATCCATGAGAGATACAGAGACAGAGGCAGAGGGAGAAGCAGGCTCCATGCAGGGAGCCTGATGTGGGACTCAATCCTGGGACCCCAGGATCATGCCCTGGGCCAAAGGCGGCGCTAAACCGCTGAGCCACTGGGGCTGCCCGAGAAGGACATTTTTAATTATAGAGAATGTACAGAAAGAGTAAGCCACTGGAGAATGGTGACCATAATGCATTAACATTCAACTTCATTCCAAGTGGAACAGACGAGATCAGGAGTTAAATTTTTACATACAAAGACCCACCATACAAGGGAGGAATGAAGGAAGGGAGGGAAAAAGAAGGAAACAGAAGAAAAACATCAGCCTCTATTTGAATAAGCTTACATGAGGGGCTTTTTGTAAAAAAAAAAAAAAAAGAGAGAGAGAGAGAGAGAGATTAACAAATGTTAAAATTAATTTATTCCCCCAAACGTGGCTCCTCAAAATAAAATTAAAACAAATATGAAATGTAAACTGTTAAGGCAATGGCTCCTTTTTCTGTTCTGGATGCCCTGTTCCATGTGAATAAGTGCTTGGGGCAAGCAAATTCATTGGCACTGTCTTTACAGCTCTAAATTTCAACTGCAGATGGGTGATGCCCTGCACCAAACATGGAGGGGTAAGCTCTGGTAGGTGCTGGTGAAGAAGGAAGAGCAAAATCACAAAGGACAGCACCCCTAAAGGAAAGTCTTTGATCTACCATGCAATAATCTCAATCCCTTAAAAGTCCCTACCCCTAACCCCACACTCCACTCTCACCCAGCTGGTTAGACAGCTTCTCCCCTTCCCAACTGCCACTGGAAAGAGACTGGAAAGAGCAAAGATCGCACAATGATCAAACAGGATAGGCTGGAGAACAGTAATGGTGATTCCAGGTTCCCTTGAGAATAATAAAGTAACAGAGGGGAAGGGAAGAGAGCCAATTAGTACATTCCCAGGCAAGAGAGAGCGGAGGCCAAAGAAAAGGATAGAATTAAAGACCAATTGTGCCAGTCTGCCTACTTCAATGTTATTCTTCACAGATACAAAACTGACAAGCAACCAAGACAAAGGTATAAAATTTCCAAGAGTGGCAAGGCCCTGTAACCAGCCCTGCCTCTACATTTCTCTGTGATCCTGAGTGAGTCATCAGAGCCTCTCTAGACTTCATTGCTCTTAGCTATAAAATGAAGACTGAGGGGAAAAAAAATTCCTGTGAATCCTTCCCATGGTAGCATTCTAGAACTCTAAGGACAGCATGAGGTACATAGAAGAGTACGGAGTCTGGAACCACATGGCTTGGGTTTGCATTCCAGCTCTAACAGAACTAGCTGTCTGACTCTGGGAAGGTTACTTGACCTCTCTAGACTTCGGTTTCCCCACCTGTAAGAGATGAAAAAAAAAATATTCTCTATCTTATGGAGCTGTCCTGACTATGAAATGCTGTGTTAGCTGTAATTACGGCCATGAGCCAATTTTGTACCCAATACCTTTCAAGTACATGCCCGCCTTTGTGTGGTAAATCACCTTTCTGGAAAGTTCTTCATCAATGGGGCAAATACCTGCCCAGCACTTTCCAAGGTGCTTCCCTTCCTAGGCCAGAGGTAGACATTAATGAAGCATAGAATTCTACCATTAGCTTGGAGGCAGCGTGAGGATCTTCACTGAATCAGAGCTTGCACAGAAAATGAGGCAGCCACACCTTAAATATAGATAATACTGTTCTTTCATTACTATTTTCATTTCATATGGTTCAAATTGGTTCAAATGTAGGACCGTATAAAAACATAGTTCAAGAGAACTCTTTTTGGTAGAAAAAAGAAAAGAGAATCCCCAACCCATGGCTGGCTCATGACCACTGAACTCTTGATTTCTAGCTCCAAGGACCACAGATTCTCCAGAAACATTTATACTGTCATCTATGGAAAACAATGGGTAAATGCAGATGAATGGACTTATTTGATACTATAAGTATCAAGAGATCAGGTGACTAACCCCACCTTTGCAACTCTCCTTCATTTGCACCTGGCTAACTTGGAGTAACTTCCTCTCTTCTTGGTCCTCTCAAATCTATCCTTCAATCAAATCTCAGAAAAATTTCTTACAACCCAAAGGCTTTTATATGCAACAGCATGGATGAATCTCTATTACACTAAGAGAAAAATCAGACTTAAAAGTTTATGTACCATATAATTCCATTGATATGACATTCTACAAAAAGCATAAGCCTATAGGTGCAGAAAACAGATCAGTGGTTCCAGGGCTGGAGGTGAGAGAAAGGGTTAGTCACTCAGGAGCACTGAGAATTTTAAGGGGTGATATAATGTTCTTCATCTTGACTCTGCTGGTGGTTACAGGCCTTGTATCAAACATACCAAACTATACACTAAAATAGGTCCATTTTCTTCTATATAAATTCTACCTTAACATAAAAAAAATTGGGAAACTCCATGGACCACCCCCCACCCCCGCCTACAGGTTCCATGGCACTGTTGTTCTGTCCCATCTTGCCCTCCACATTCCAGCAAAAATCAACTTTTTAAAATGTCCTGCAC
Source organism: Canis aureus (assembly GCF_053574225.1). NCBI lineage: Eukaryota > Metazoa > Chordata > Mammalia > Carnivora > Canidae > Canis > Canis aureus. The sequence continues at coordinate 38,426,022 of NC_135620.1, forward strand.
TCTCCATGCATAAGCTTCTCACCACGGGCTCATTCTTCAACACAGCTTTTCCCAACTAACTCCTAAGTCCTCCACACTGTCTCCCTCAAATACCACACTACCCCTCAAATTCCCAAGCTAATAAGTTGGATGCCCTTTCTCTAGGCTCTCATAATGCCTAATACTGCCCTATCCCTGCATTCAAAGTAATGTATTATATATTTTATAGCATATGTTGTGACACAATTGTCTTGTCTTTCAGCAATCAACTATCAACTGATAAAAAGAACTACTTTTTATTCACCTGTGTTTATGCAGCCTGGCACATGGCAGACCCTCCAAAATCTGTATTGTAATAAATGTGTCATAAGGCATCACTGTATCCCCACCACTTATAAAAGTGCATCCTTGGCTCAATACAGTCAGCTCTTGCTGCACAGCCATAGAAATGACCATGCAACCTGAAACCAAGCAAAGCAATCTTAATAATCAATAGGAAAATTATGATTTTTCTATGTCTTCTAACATTGTCAAGGCATTAAAAACTATCAGTTACATATGTACAAGAAAATGGGAAAAATTATTTATTATACTGTAATTTTAAATATTTGAAATTTTGAGACTTAAAGTATTTTCTCTTATTAAAAAAATTGAGTTGTGCACACTGCCATCTTCTCACAGTAAATTTAAAATACCAAATGAGTTTTTTTGTTATGCCTTGGTGAACTGCTCTATTCCTATGTTTGGATGAGCTTCCAACATTTTATCCTTTGTGTTTTACTGTCTTGCAGTATCCCTCTAAGGAGTTCCTTTAACATAAAGGTTTTTGCCAGCATCCTTTCCTCTGTTAGGTCTTCATCCTTTTAGTCACAACCACCTTCCTTTTTTTTTTTTTTAAGATTTATTTATTTATGAGAGAGAGAGAAGCAGAGACACAGGCAGAGGGAGAAGCAGGCTCCATGCCGGGAGCCCAATGTGGGACTCGATCCCGGGACTCCAGGATCGCGCCCTGGGCCAAAGGCAGGCGCTAAACCGCTGAGCCACCCAGGGATCCCCCACAACCATCTTCCTAATCTGTGATAAATTACCCTGCACTCAGCTGCTGTGGCTGCATGTAAGGAATGGCAGTGTTGACATTGCCATGGTCAGCTATTTTTTCCAGAACTCTCTTTAGAAGTTGTTCAAAAAAAAAAAAAAAAAGTTGTTCAAATTTCATTTCCAGCATTATCACTTTTTATTTCTTTGTGGCAGCTTTGATCTTTGTTGGCCAATCCCCCCTTTGCATTATCCATTTTTATGAAACATTATAATGAGACAAGAAAGCAACATGGCTACACGCTTTGCTGTCTGTTCAGGACCAAATAACAGTGTGCTAGTTGGATTTTATAAAATTACAGTTAACATGGTAAGTGAAATTTAAACTGTGTTTTTGGGAAACTGGTGTTATTTAATTAGCTGTAATAACTGAATACTGTGCATACAGGAACCATGCAAACTAAGAATTATTTATATTTAATAAAAAATAATTTTAGAATTAATGAACTGGCCCACTACTGGACCAGATTTAAGGAATAGGAATTTATGCCCTTCCGTTCTACACCTTCTAGTTTACAGTATCACAAAATCAAGGAAACTTCCTAACTCAATTCGCAGTCAAGTATAGCAAATTACAGGAAAGAGTCAGATTATAATCCAAACTCTGTTACCAGTAACAAAGTTATAAAAGGACACTGCACCTCCATGACTTCCCTATAAAATACAGTTTAATAACAGTTCCTTCGGCACAGGGTGGTTGTAAAGACTCTAAAGAAGAAAAAGATTTTAAAATGTACTGTGAAAAATTCAACTAGATACTATCGCATCAAGTGTACACTTAGTATGCACCAAGCACTATTATAAAAGCTTTTCATTAAATTTTCTCATACAATTCTCATAATAACCTACAAGATAAGTAGCATTATAGTCTCTATTTTATAGAAGAATACTGAAGCACTCACTGAGAAGTCAGGTAACTTGTTCAAAGGGCATGCAAATAGTAAGCAGTTAAGCCTGTATTTGAACTCAAGAAGTATAACTCTATAGTTCAAGTTCTTCAGAACTTCTTCAGTAACGTGTTTGCTTTCTTAGACCACAGAAGGACATGGTCACTGAGAAGGGTAAAACACTGACTCCTAGAAATTGAACAAATCTAGTTCACTATGACTCAACATAGGAAACAGTTCTATTGGGACATTTTCAGGTTTCTGGCAAAAGGACAAAGATGCACAATGTCCAGAGAGCCAAGGAGCTAACCAGAACTATTAAAGGAGCCAAAAAAGTAGGCGAGGGAATTCAAATATCTTCAATTATTTTATGCTAGGGAGAAGAAGCATAAAGACCAGAAAAGAACTAAGAAACAAAATTCATTTTGCAAGAATAGTGAAGGAATTATATTTATCATGAGTGTATTAAAAAGCAAGAGTGCCATAAAAACAAGATATGTAGAACCAACAAACTTCATTGACATTCTCAGTAACACTGACTCTGAAAGTTAATAACACTGTTTGCTAAGGTCTGATTTTACAAGGAATTCCATATGGAAACAGAAACATGAGAACCTAATAAGGATGTATACAAAAGCAAAGGATAAGTTAACTAAAATAAGTAGATTCCTCTCAAAATATAATACATTCAGAAGGACACATTTAGAACATTTGTATCTCATTAAGGGTATTAAGTGAGAAAGATTCTCAGTACCAAGCAGTCCTAATTATAATTCATCTTAGGAAATAAAATGTGTTCTCTTTACAAAACAGTAAAACATAGTGCAAGAGGAAGCTTAAACATAACAGGACTGTTGACAAAGCGAGACACAAAATAAACCCTATAGCCCAAAGGAATACCAACTAAAAACTGAATAACCACTCTACTGTATCTTTACACAATACCCAACACCTCTTTTTTTCTCTTATTGTCAATCTTAATAATCCAAAGCAGAAAAAAAGTTGCTAAGCAAAAGAGTACCCAATTTACAAAGAATAGAAACAAAATAAATTAATACAAAACAAAGGCAAACATGTTTGTCCCATCACACCTTCACCATGGTTCCGTCAGTGGTGAAATGAGATGTTCAACAAAAAGACTTCACTGGCAGAGGTGCACGGCTTTGGGAAGGGGCAGTTTAGCTTTCAATCCCACCAATAAGGAGTATTTGGTCTTTTATGTCCTGAAGTAGAAAATGCTTTCAATGATATGTAGTGGGTTGTGTGACTTATGGATTTTAAGGAACTACTTCACAAATCTGAAGGGACAATAATAAAAAGAGCATGATTAAACACAGAAGCATTTTATTAGACAGAAATTAGGTTGGCTCCAAGTAACAGAAAATCCAGTTGATAAGACCTTAAGTAATTAGTTCTATCACAAAATAAGTATGTAGTCAGGGTGTCAATGACACCAGCTCTGCCTCTGCTACATCAGGATCCATCCTCAGGTTTGTTCACTGCCTCAGTAAGCATTACAGCCAAATTCCAAGCCATCATTTGTTTTTCATTCTAGATGAGAGACTTGCACTACCCTCTCCCAAAAGACTTGCTCTTACAGATTACTGTCATAACTTAGTTACATGCCCACTCTTAGACCAATCAGTGCCAAGGGAAATAAAATCATCATGACTTGACTTTTCTTATATTAATCATGAATTATCTCCTATTATTGCTAAATTCAATGGCTTTCCTGTTCCCATTCCCCACCCCCAGACACTTGCAAAGAGAGAGGTGGGATGGTTCCTAATGAAGATATTAGTGTTGACCTCAATCGTTTTTAAAGATTCATATGACATTTGTTAAAGGCAGTTTTATGTAAAGAAGTCAACAGTTAACATCACTATCTAGATCTAATTCCCTGTGAGTTTACAGAACACTCCAACATTAGACAACAGGGGCACCAGAATGCAATGAAATGCAATGAACCATTTTCCTAGTTAGATGAATAAGAGCCAACAAAGCAAAGTAGCTTTTAAAAAGCACAATTTCTCAGCCAACAACATGAATCAGAAGAAACTGTGTCAGTTCTTTTCAATTTTACATTTCCCAATATGATCTAGTTGAGTAATCCTATCCAACCTCACCTCTCTACTCAGTCTCTGCTTAGGGAATGAGGAGGTGAGAAAACATACAGGGCTAGTCATATCAATCACTATATATTTTTAATTAGCTGTCTTTTCATTTAGACCATTTCTGCCTTCCTAGGAAGCAGGTAAGGTCAAATTACGAGAGATTATCTGATTTAAAATACCCCACGCAAGATCTTCCTGTATTTGAATTTTCAGTTATATAGACTTATGATGAAGGAATATTCAAATACCTTGAAAAACTCAGAATGCAACGGTCTTTGAGGGCATAGGCCATTCCTTCTGTATCTTTACAGACAGAATTAATCCTCAAATTGGAATCACTGGGCTGACCCTTATTCAAAGTATGAATACAATTTTGTGCAACTTCTCATATTTTTTTAAGATTTTATTTTTTAAGTAATCTCTACACCCAACATGGGGCTCCTCACAACCTCAAGAGCAAGAGTTGCAAGCTCCACCTAAGAGCCAGCCAGGCACCCCCATTTTTTTTAAGTAGGCTCCACACACAACATGGAGCTACAACTCACAATCCCAAAATCAAGTCATGGCTCTACTGACTGAGGCAGCCAGGTACCCCAAAACTTTTCTCATTTTTAAACTAAACTGCATCATATACTCCTCCTTGAATACATTTCATCTTTTCCTCTATGCTTTTTGGTTGTTGTTTCCACCTTAATACTTGCCTTGCCAACTAATGCTTATAATTTCTGTCATTCAAATTTTAGCAGATGAAATTCAAGGTCTTGGACTGGGGTCTCACTTGTCCCCTTTTCTTCCATGCCCAGGCACAGTCCAAAACTTTGAATCCTTCTTCACAGGGTTCACCTACTAGCCAACTCTCAACCTCCCTGAGGCCTTTAGTTGACCCAAGAAAAGATGCAAGCTCTATACATGTCCCCAAAAGTAATGAGACCAAAAAGCTGACTATACTTGAAAGTAGGACTACTGCCTGCATCTTCCCTCACTTACTTTTTTTTTTGCTTTAAAACAATGCAGGTGGAAAAGAATCAGCAAAGAAATTGGGGAGGCTCAAGAGATGATGGTAAGGAGGATTCCACATCTGACTGGTTTCTTTATATTCCTGAGATCCCTGATCTGCATACATCTACATACCACAGAACAGACACAAACTAATTCTGGCTTTTTTTTTAAAAAAACATATTCCAAAAGTCACTGCAATACCAGAAACATTTGGGAGACTGAGCCATCTGATGACAATTACAGGAATCCTGGAAGGGAAAAGAATGCTCAGGGAAGGCCAGACGGCCCTGCAATTATAAACCCTACCTCAGCCCCAGAGTCCTCCCCACACCCTCCACATCACTGCCAGGGAGAGGTGGATGGTGATGCTGTTACTCAACATTCCCAGGCCGATTCAAGAGAAGAGGCATGCTCACACACACTGCTCCAGAGGGCACATCATGATTTTGGTTTGCTCAGTTTTCTCATCCTTTGAAGTAAGAGACTTCCTGATTGTCATGAGTTTGGTTCCCAAGGATATGAGATTTACAGTAAAAAGATGATTGAAAAGGCAAACCACTGAAAATATTAGTATGACAGTAAAACTTTTTTCCAAGTTCCTTTATTCCCTGAATTGATCCTTGTGGAATTCTGGATAGGAGGTAGGGAGTAAGAGTAGTAGTTGGGAGGAGAAAAGGAACAAACATTTACTGAGCACCTCTTAGAGCAAGCTGCTTACAGAATTAAGAAACCTTGCAAAGGAGATGGCATCCTGGTTTAATGACAACTAAGGCTCAAGAGAGGCAACACAACTAATCCCAAAACTCTTAAATGAAGACAATAGGATGGAAACCAACACCAACCTGACTCCAAAGCCCACATGCTTTCTACTAAACTACACTGCCTGAGACCAGCTGCAAATATATCAGAATTAGACCTAGTATAACACAGAGAAATTCACCACTCTTACCAAGGCATAAGTGACTTAATTTCTTGTTACATAATTCATATAAAATATAATAAGTGAGTTAGTTACAGGTGATTCAAACAAAATTTTAAAAATTATTTGTAAAAAGTTTTTTAAATAGTTATTAATCTACCCAGAGAATAGGTAACACTATTATTAGTCATTTGGAACATTTCTTTCTAATATATCTTTTTATGTGCCACAAAGTTGGGAGTCATATTATTTACACTTCTTACTGCTGTCCACTTCTTGTTAATTAATATATTGTGAGTATATTCCCGTATCATTATAAATTCCTCAAAATTCTGATCTTTTAAATAATTACATCAGAGGGTACCTGGGTGGCTCAGTCAGTTAAGCATTTACCTTTGGCTCGGGTCACTATCCCGGGGGCTCATGGGCTCCCTGATCAGCAGGGCATCTGCTTCTCCCTATGCCCCTGCCCCCTGCTTGTGCTTGCTCTCTCTCAAATAAATAAAATCTTTTTTGTTGTTGTTTTTTTAAAGATTTTATTTATTTATTCATGAGAGACACACACACAGAGGGAGAGAGGCAGAGACATAAGCAGAGGGAGAAGCAGGCTCCATGCAAGGAGCCCGATGTGGGACTCGACCCCAGGACTCCAGGATCACATCCTGGGCCGAAGGCAGACGCTCAACTGCTGAGCCACCCAGGCGTCCCAATAAAAATAAAATCTTAAAAAAAAATTAATTACATCAGAATATATTTCATAACAAAAGTCTTCCAACTGAAAGCTTTGTGCTGACAAGATTAGAAAACTTAAATACTTGAAATATTACATGTTCCATGTAGATATCTGCAGAAACAAGGAAGTACAGGAGACTGCCGAGCCATGAATCATGATTCCAAACAAATCCCTGTTGTTAAAAGAATTTACTTCGGTAGAATCACATTTGACAAAACTTAGGTTAGAAATATTACCAAACCAGTAATACAAAATGTGCAAAATTAAAAATGAGGATTGCAAATTATCAATTATCTTGTGCCAATGCATTTTTGTGTGGAAGTCAAAAGCACCAAACATTGTAGAATTTTCTTTAAATAGAGTCATGATAAATTCAGTATCTGCTTCCATTTAGTAGCAAAAGTTGAGCTTCCACAATGTGGCACACACCAAAGAACTGTTTGACTATCTTATAAAGCACAGCAGTGGTAGTAACAATAGCAATAATAAAAAGTAAACAGGAAGAGGACAGTGATGGTGGTTTTATTTTTTTTTTAAGATTTTAATTTATTTATTTGAGAGAGAGCAAGAGAGCAGGGAAGAGCAGCATAAGGAGAGGCAGAGGGAGAACTAGGCCTCTGCTGAGCAGGGAGCCGGATGCAGGGCTCAATCCCAGGACCCTAAGATCATGACCTGAGATGAAGGCAAATGTCCAACCGACTGAGCCACCCAGGAACCCCTTATTTTTTTAAGTCTTATTCCAGGTTACTCACTGTTCCTAACTCTTAATATAGATTTTTTTGTATTTAATTTTTTCTAAATCCCATAAGGGGGATCCCTGGGTGGCGCAGCGGTTTGGCACCTGCCTTTGGCCCAGGGCGCGATCCTGGAGACCTGAGATCGAATCCCACATCGGGCTCCCGGTGCATGGAGCCTGCTTCTCCCTCTGCCTGTGTCTCTGCCTCTCTCTCTCTCTCTCTCTCTCTGTGACTATCATAAATAAATAAAAAAAATTTTTTTTAAATTTAAAAAAATCCCATAAGGTAGCTACTTTTCTTATCCCCATAAGTAACAAGCAACTTGAATCCAGAAAACTTGAGTTCAAGTTCATTCTTGGCTCTAATAATCTGCAAATAGTTTTTTTCTAGATATCCCATTCTCACTGTATAATAGAAGGGTTGGGGCTGACAGCATTGTAGATTATTTTTTTTAAGATTTTATTTATTTATTCATGAGAGACACAGAGAGAGAGAGAGGCAGAGACACAGGCAGAGGGAGAAGCAGGCTCCATGCAGGGAGCCCGACATGGGGCTCGATCCCAGGGCTCCAGGATCATACCCCGGGCCGAAGGTGGTGCCAAACCGCTGAGCCACCCTAGCTGCCCAACAATGTAGATTAAATGAGCTTTCATGTACTATAGATTTGACAATCACTTGAAAATATATATGTGCCCCTTTCAACCCATGGCAAACACAAAACACTAAATAATCATGTCACTAAATCTCATTATGGGCTCACAATCTTTCATAGTATAGCATACTAGGAAGTTATGAAGTCAATATATGTGAGCTTTAAAAGTGAAACCTCCAAGAGATGCTTGGGCGGTACCATCGGTTAAGCATCTCCTAGTTTTGGCTCAGGTCATGATCTCAGGGTCATGAGACTGAACCCTGCATCAGACTCCACACTCAATGCAGAGTCTGCTTAAGATTCTCTCTCCCTCTCCCCCTCCTGCTCATTCTCTCTGTCTCTCTCTCTCTCTGTCTCTCACTCTAAAAATAAAACTTTATTATTTTTTTAAAGATTTTATTTATCCATGAGACACACACACACAGAGAAAGAGAGAGAGAGAGAGAGGCAGAGACACAGGAAGAGGGAGAAGCAGACTCCATGTAGGTAGCCTGATGTGGGACTCGATCCCAGGTCTCTAGGATCACAACTTGGGCCAAAGGCAGCACTAAACCACTGAGTCACCCAGACCGCCCTAGAATAAAACTTTTTTAAAAATAAGAAATAAATAAAAGTGAAACCTCCTTGGCCAATCAAGGCGTGCACTTCGTGGGACTGTCACAAAAATCCAAAATAAAGCTTGGTACTTCTAGAAATGTGAACCCCAAGATGAATGCAATCTGTCAATACCTGATATCCAGATGAAAACTCTTGAGAAACTGGGGTACTCTGCCACCCTGAAAGCTGGCTGACCTAAACAAAAATAGTTCTTTACCAACGGTTGCCCAGGACAACTAAAACAAAAGGTCTGCAAGGGTGGGGCACAAAAATCCACACCAAGTCCCAAAAAAGAGAAGAGGGCTATCCCACCAAAGAGAAGGCTGTTTCCAGAAGGAAAGTGTGGGATATCCACCAGGGCCCTGGGGGAAGAGGTCCAAATCTTGATTTTTCATCTACCCTGTTCCCGTGTATTAAGTTAATGCTTTAGCTCAATGAAAGTAATTACCGGCCTGGCTCTACAATCCATCAGTTCAACCTGAGCATTCCTGCTGGTTTTTACTTTGGTCTCCAGGACCTAAGAATCCCTTTCATTGATCCGGAAGTATGAAGGAAAGGTTGGTTGTTACTAGTTTCTCTCTTTGAATTCTAAATTTCTGCCAAGTAATTAAGAAAAGAAAATGAATTATTTTCAAGTATTTTAATGGAAGCTATGGGGGTAAGAGTAGGCATAGCCTCTCAAAAATAAGATTAAAACCATGTATCTTTGACCTCCCCTCTTCTAAGCAAAATGGACAAATGCAATTTGACTCTAGGCTGTGAACTCAGGGATGAGATCCAAATCACCTCCATTCAAATTTAGGTAGTTTGCCAAGAGTAGCTTACTCAATAAATGAAACGTATATGGATTTACAAAAGATTTTCATACGTCCCCTAATGTCTTTTAATGGAAGACATTATTACCATCCCCATTTTACAGATGAGGACAACAAAGTTGTCCTCCTCAGAGGTTAAAAGTACTGGCCCCAAGATCACACTTAAAAAGTTATTGAAGCAATCTTCTAGGTTCAAATATCAATCTTGTCTGTAATTTTTCCAAATAAATATAGCATGTTATGGTTTAAAGAAATTCTCCCACTAGAAGTAAAATTCAAAACTAAGCTAGGGACTGTATGAATCATAATGAAATCTTAAGTATATCCACCCTGCAGATAGGTATTCATTTTCCAATGTTCACTAAACTATATAACAGAGAAATGGTGAAATTATCCCACAATTTCTCCCACCACCTTGTTAATCCATTTCCACTACACAAATATACAGAATGTATTATTACAAATACAATAAACCTATGCACACAGAATACACACACACACACACACACATACACACACACAGGAGGGAGAAGGTAAAGAACCATATGGCCGTAATGACAATAGTGAGCCCTTTCTGCCATTTTAATCGTAAACACAATTGCTTCCTGCGGTCAACAGCAAACCCCATGAGAAGGTTGCCTGAGAATGGATGTACTATCAATCCAAACAGCAAGTAGCTCTGAAAGCTATAAAAACATCAACAGGGCTTTGTTTTTTATTGCCTAGAACCAAGGTTCTAAGTTTTGCAATTAGAGCAGGTGACATTTGACTCCTTACGTATATGAAAATATGGTAAAATATACATATATATTTACCCTTTTTCTGATTCTACAAGCAATATACTCTAGCTATAGAAAATCCTAAAAGGCCGGGGTGTGGCTCAGCAGTTTAGCGCCACCTTCAGCCCAGGGTGTGACCCTGGAGACCCAGGATTGAGTCCCACGTGGCGCTCCCTACATGGAGCCTGGTTCTCGCTCTGCCTGTGTCCTGCCTCTCTCCCTCTCTCTCTGTGTGTCTCTCATGAATAAATAAATATTTAGAAAGAAAGAAAGAAAGAAAGAGAGAGAGAGAGAGAGAGAGAGAGAGAGAGAGAGAAAGAAAGAAAGAAAGAAAGAAAGAAAGAAAGAAAGAAAGAAAGAAAGAAAGAAAGAAAGAAGAAAATCCTGAAAGTGTAGAAAAACATCAAGAAACAGAAATTGGGAGCACCTCAGTGGTGCAGTCAGTTAGGCATGACTGTTGGTTTTGGCTCAGGTCATGATCTCAGGGTTATGAGATTGAGCCCATGTGGGGCTATGTGCTCAGCCAGAGTCTGCTTCTGAGTCTCTCTCCCTCTCACTCTGCCCCTCCCACTCATGCATACTCTCTCTCTAAAATAAATAAATCTAAAAAAAATAATAAATTAGTCATAATTCTAGTACTCAGAGGCAACAACTAATGACATACTGGCCTATTTTCTTCTAATTTTTTTTCCTGACTGCTAGACTATTAAAATATTTCCTTTCTAACAGAAAAAAAGAAACAATTTTCTCAGACAAGAACAAGGAAAATGTAGCTTAGAAAAATTTAATTCTACTGCATTTATAAATTCAAATTTCTTGAATAAAATTTTGATGACATAACTACAACAAAAAATATATTAAAATCCTTTAGAAAAGCTCAGTAAGGTCACTATCTAATACTTTCCAGTGCTACGTCCACTGAAAATAGTATTTTATTATTTATTTTTCCAAACCTTGTTTTCTAAAATCCTTTTTTTTTTCCATTGAAATCATTAACCCTATTATCCAGGCTAGGTTCAGGATGTATTTATCCCCCCACCAAATAGGCTGGCATATTGAATATCGTAAGCTGAAGGAGTTTGAGAAAAATGGCAGAAGCAGGAAGGTCACACTGACCTTTCACTGGTCCCTCCTCTCTGAAACAGGCCATAAAACCTTCATATAACCAGGTGCCCTCCCTACATCAAGAGGAAAGGTGTATCCTTATCTCCAAAGACGAAGGGAAGAGAATTCTAATAGGTCTTGCTAAGTTTTCCCTGGTTTTTACTATAATTATCTCATACTCTAACCCTATCATCTTCCTCTACAACTGTATACTCTTCATCAAACCCAGCATCAAATACTCAGGTCTGGTTCTTCGGGTCTTCATTTCTTAGAAAAGTCTCCATGTTACATAAAACTTACATTAAATAAACTTATATACGTTTCTCCTGTTAAGCTGTCTTTATCAGTTTAATTTTCAGACCCAGTCAAGGACTAAAAAAGTCCAGGAAAACCTATTCCTCCTGTATAATCTTATCAGTGAGAAAAGGAACTTCAGCTTACCCAAAGAAGAAACTATGTAGAGAGGGGTATAGGGTCCTGTTTCCTTCTCAAAATTCCACTTCTGGAGGATACAAAGGAAATATCATCTAAATATGGTACATAAGCCTCTTCTGTACATGTATATAACCATATATAACATGTATACAACCATGTCTTTTAATATGAAATGAATCGCTCAAAAGTAAGGCCATTCATGCCTAACAAAGTTGAAAGTAATCTGCTTTTCACATCAAGAAATGGAGGCTCAAATGGAACCAGTAACCTTGATAAGGCTAAGAATAGCCCTTGGAACATAAATCTACTTTGTAGTGATTTCATTGATCATGTATTTCTAAGATACCTATTTAAGAAGGGCTCACATAGAACAAGTAGTTTTGTACTAGTTACCGCTAGGTAAACACAAGTTTTAAATAATCTTCAGTGCAACAGACCTGGAATTTTATTCCCCACAGCCTAGTGATTTTAAATGCCCTGTGACCCTCTTAAGCACTGCCAACATCAACATCTGGTACCTGGCACAAAGAAAATAGATTCTAAGAGGTTTTAAAAAAAAAAAAAAAACCTTTCATTTTCATCATGTGCTTTAAATATGTTTCTAAGGTAGTTCTCTTTCTCCTCCTTCTGATACACACAAAAAAAGAAACTATTCTATCAGGCAGCTGTATTGTTTTTAGGAGCAGAGGGGAGAAATAACTGCCAAAAATCCAGTCATTGCTAATGTTTTCTCATCCTTCCTCAGAAGAAGAGATTATATTCAATATAATAGAGATCTGAGACCTGACTGGATGAAAGAACCCCAAAAACAATTGTAATTATCTCCCCACAAACCTATTCACTTGTAAAAACAACTTCAAAATTCAAGGTATAGCCTCTGCACAATTAATTCTTTGTATTTCTCTCTGCTACTCTTTTCTTCCCCTGTTCTCTCATGTAAGGCTTTCTATGACCTTCAAATCCTCCAAAGATTTTATTTTTTTTTCCTCCAAAGATTTTAGCAAAAACAGTGATCACAGTACTGATAATCAAGATATTCATTACCTTTAAATACAAACAAACTTCATTGGAGAATCTCAAAAGAATTCAAGCTCATTCATTAAACCTTAAATACTAGCCTAGGAAATTTTAAGTAACTTTTAAAAAGTAAATATGGCGATAAGCAAAACTGACCTTACTTCATGAAGTGAATGAGAAAATATTGGGGGGGAAGCAGCTAAAATATTTTTTTTCTAAGACACCTTCTTTAATTTAAAACAGAAATGGAGGGACGGCTGAGTGGCTCAGCTGTTGAGCGCCTGCCTTAGGCTCAGGGCAGGATCCTGGAGTCCCGGGATTGAGTACCATATCGGGCTCCCTGCATGGAGCCTGCTTCCCCCTCTGCCTGTGTCTCTGCCTCTCTGTCTCTGTCTCTGTCTCTCTCTCTCTCATGAATAAATAAATAAAATCTTTTAAAATATAAAAATAAAAATAAAACAGAAATGGAGGGGCACCTGGGTGGCTCAGTCGGTTAAGCGGCTGCTTTCGGCTCAGGTCATGATCCTGGGGTCCTGGGATTGAGCCCCACGTCAGGCTTCCCTGCACAGTGGGGAGTCTGCTTCTCCTTCCCTCTGCCCCTCTCCCTGTTCGTGCTCTCTCCCTCTCAAATAAATAAAATCTTTTTAAAAAATGAAACAGAAATGGATAAAAAAATAACACTCCCTCCCAATTATAAATTAATTGAAATAAAGAAATAATCCTTTATTGCATAGCTTCAAGACAGTTGTGAACATTCATCTCTATATAAACTTCTCCTTCGGGGTACCTGGGTAGCTCAGTTAGTTAAGTGTCTGCCTTCAGCTCAGGTCATGATCTCAAGAGTCCTGGGATTGAGCCCTGCATCACAATGGGCTCTCTGCTCAGCAGGGAGTTGGCTTCTCTCTCTGCCCCTTAGCCCCACTCATGCTCTCTCTCAGGCTCTCAAATAATTAAGTAAATAAAATCTTTTAAAAAATAAAAAAATAAACTTCTCCCTCTCTTTAGCTCTAACTCAAGTCTGTAGTTATCATTACATAAGTAAAACAACCCATAAACGTTTCCTTTCTATTTCACTATCATCAACTCCTAATACAGGAGACATGAAATGGGCAGTCCAAGCTAATGCATCAATATTTTTCATTCACAAGCACTCATGTTACCCCACAAGCCTGCTTAGTATCTGAAATAAAACGACTGTCTTCTACATTAGAGAATTTTTCTCAAAGAAAAAAACACAACTATCATTCATTTCTTAGCCAAACATACTCAAAGAAACTCAGGATTGGGGCTGGTTAGAGTGCAAATATATTAGCTGGGACTTCAGCAAGTGCCTGTCATGTTGAATAGCATGAAGAAGAGAGATAGTAATTATTGCCGAGAAACCATTAGAGGGCTCCTTAGTAAAACAAGCTGCCTGAGCAAACTAATGGACCAACAGTCCACTGCAGTGTCTGTTCCTATTTCATTTAGCTGCATGTCAGTCGTATCAAATCATCTGACACTTGCAATGCAGGCAGGCTCAGTACAATTAGCAAGATCCCCCGCTCTCATGCCCTTTCACTGGAGCTACAATAAGCAGCTACATTTGTACAGCAAGAAATAATTTCTTGATTATTTGTGACACAGAGATCTAAAGCCCTTCCTATAAGGCCAAATGCCCACTGGTCTCACTCCAGTAACAGAAGCTTCAGGCCCGATCATGTTTGTAGGAGAGAGACAACTCCTAGAATAGAGACAAGTTGTTTCATGTTCCCCATCTTTCTCCTTCTTTATCCATCTTCAGCAAGACACTTTTCAAATCCATGGGCAGGGACGAAAGGGTTTATTTGCAAAAAATACATCACTTTGAAATTCAAAGACCAAGATCATGGTGGGCTCTGCACTCCACATCTGAAACATCTTCAGACCTAGAGATTCTTCTGGAGCCAGATGATGTTCCCAAGAAGAAGAGTGAAATTATGCAAAGTCAGTATGGTATTGCTCTTCATTTTCTTGACCAATGGAAAGATGCTAACTTTGGGGAATACAGACAGATAACTTTGTACTACTTGGTGAACTTATTAGTCATAAGCTATTGCATTTTAAAAACCAGGGAGCAAATAAGTGGTTGGTAAAAACAGAAACAAACATTAGACCATCTCATGAACACTGACTTAATATATACTCCCTAAGTATCTCCCACTTCATAAATTATCTATAACTGAAACTTTAAATGGCCATATGTTTTGGCAATGGTAGTTTTTCTATATTTCTAAACATTTCGAGTTGCAGAATAAAGGGCCCAGAACTGACACTAGCTCTAGACTTATCCTCTATGTTTCCAACAAGGCAGGAAGGTACCACTCCTTGGTTCAATTTTGAAATGCTGCCATTTCAAAAATCATCAGTGCCAAAATGCTTATTCAAAAATGACAGTGGAGACAATTTTGAGGACTATGTTAAAATCCTACTGGAAATGTTTTTAGCCCCCAAACTTTAGTCACACTATATTTCACCTAACAGTACATAATATGTACCTATGCACAAAAAAGACAAGAGCTAATAATGAGTTTTATCACAATGAAGGGAGGCAAGGGCTGGATTGTCCAGCACATAGTGAGCCTTTGAGGAGGGAGGTGACGAGTTAACGTGAGACACTGTGAATATTTGGAAGACAACCTTCCTTTAAATGAGACACTGCTGGTAACGGTAATGGGGAATTTGCAATGAAGGGAAGGACATGCAATTATAATCTGGTTGGGCCCCACTGGACAAAAAGTGATTTACTTGAAAGCTGCCTTTGCACTCAGTAAATGTTCCTGTTATGGGCTGCTCAGCCGGTGACAGCTTTCCAGATGTCAATCAAATTATCATCTATTTACAGTTGATTTGGTAGTGTCATTTGCAATATTCCCTACGTTTCTGATGAAATTGGAAGCATAGAATTTTCTCCAGTTTGCCCTGGCACTCGAGTGGGCAAACTGCTCTTTGCAAATGTCATGTGTCCGCTTATCAGCACTCTAAGGAGTGCGATCTTCCATTCGGCTGAGTGAATCGCTACCAGATGCAAATCTCTCAATCGTCAAGGGAAGACTATGGCAAATTTTAATGTACTTTGAAAAACTCAGTTTACATCAGCGCTCAAGGTGCAGCTTTACCCAGGCTAACAGTTTTTGTATAACAATGAGCCTAAATTAAAGCCTGAAAAACAAGAAAATGTTTTTAACTCTTTCAGGCTTCTACAATGCCTTAGACTAAAGAAAATTGCTGTACTGAAGTATGCATATAGAAATGTCCCAAGTTAGCTACTAGCAATAAGATTTAATTATTTGAGGAAAGATATACATAGTAGTGACTATTTTATAAAGCATCATAAAATAACAATTTTATTCTTAAAAATGACCAACACTGAAGGCTTATGGTTAGAAACTGGTCTAAAACACACCCTTCACATTTGTAAATAATCCTCAAAACATTTTGAGGTACCATTATTGTCCTCAAAGTACACATGAGGGCACTGAAACACACGGAGGTTGAAACTAACTTGCCTATGGTCACAGCTAGTCAGCTGCATTACTGAGGTCAAACCTAGACTCCCCTGTCTTAGCTCCTAAGCTCCACTACTTTTGTATGCACATGCAGATGCAAACAAATGCTGCATGTGAGGAGATATGTGCTTAAGCATATAACTGCCCATGAAACAGAGGTTATCTCCTTTCCAATATCTCAAGATTAATCTGCATATCCTGAAGACATGCTTTTGTCACAGGATCTCTCCAATTGCTAAACACCATGAAAAATATGGATCAGAATATGAAATGCACAGAATAAGCAGCCTTTCAACTATTAGTATTTGTAAGCAAAGGATACATTATTTCACATGTCAGAAAACAGATTTTCATTCCTTGATATCCTGATGTGGTTAAAAGCGGTGTGGGGGTCTGTTTGGTATGTAGCACCACTGAATCAATATAAAACTCTTTCAAATCTTCAAATGACCATTACTCAATAATCTATGCACAAATTAGGATTTGTCTGAGAATACAAACCATCTTCAGGACTAGAAGACTTTATGCAAAGGTTTGCATAGGCTATGCAAGTACAATTAAATTTCTAGGTGAACAGAGCCAGACACATTAATTCCTTGGCTATTTTTGCATTCAGACAGAATTCTAAACTACATGGAAATTACATACGGACAAATTCAAGTACTCACATGTGTATCTTGGGCATACACACAAACACACACTGGTGGCCTTTCTGAATTCTGCTTTAAAAAGTCCAGGGAGAAGAGAACAAAAGGCATACCCAATGTCCTAAAAAAATAAAATTCACTTGAAATTTTAAAATAGGGGAGTGGAGTGTGAACAGTTCTATATTCAGACATACATCGATGCATTACAATATGTTTCACTTACACTGACAACCCAATCACAAATTTTCATTTTAACAATACTAAATTTTGATTCTAAATTGAAATAGTTTGTGAAGCAGACAATATAAATGATGTGCTTCCCAGATCAAGCACACAGATCTGAAATGCAAACACCTAATAAAGGAAAATGTGATCAAGCTGAGGTAAAGGTCTCAGACCACTCTCAAAATTATTTAAAAGGAGAAAATGCTGATTAATAGATTAAATCAGTTCTAATAAATCACCATGGATAAAGCTGTTGCAGAAGGTGATGTGAAAATACTCAGACACTTGAAGAAAATAAATGCAGAGGAAAAGAATGCTATTTTATTGTATTACTACTTTAAGATTTTTAAGTAATCTCTATACCCTACAACATGAGGCTTGAACCCACAAACCCGAGATCAAGAGTTGCATGTTCTATGGACTGAGTGAGCCAGGTGCAGCAGGAATGCTATTTTAGAAGTGTGTTTAGAGCATTATGGTAATACGGAATTAAGCAAAGGAAATTTTAGCTTGATTAAAAATTCTTAGCAGCACCTAGTAACCCAAGGAAATTATGATGTAAGTTAACTATCAACTTTTACTTCTTACTAACTAGATAAAACTATGTAGTGTGTCTGAAGGGGAGGTGAGAAGCAGGGGATAGCTGGAGAAATGGAGGAGAGGAATATCCAGAAAACTTAAAATGCTTCATAACAGTTTGCTTTTCTCAAGCCCTTACTATAATTTATTTGCATTACTTGTTCTTCTTACAGATGTCTACAAAATGCCTTCTTTGATTTTTTAAATTATAATGTGTTCTTTGACAAACAGCAGAACCTAGAATCCTTTGGTATTAGCCAAAAGGTCCTTCAAACTCAAAGGCAAAGAAGACGTAACAGCTGTCAGGGTCTGGAGTCATGCTAACTTGAGTTCCACACCAGATCCTACCAATTTCCTTGAGCAAGTTATTTTCTTTCCTCCAACCTCAATTTTCTCATCTATAAAATAGAAATAATACAGCAAACACAATAAAGTTCTAAGCTCTGGGTTACATAATAAATATTATAAGGTTGACTATCTATGAGGCCCAGAGACATTCAAAGCAACTTGACCAAGCTGAGCAAGCTGGTGATTGGGACAAGGCAAAAACAAAAATCTCCTGCTTTCCTAGTCCAAAAACATACTCTACTGCATTCCACTGTCCCCCAAATAACAGAACCCCATTTCCTCTCCCTCCCACCTACCATACAATAGAGAGAAAAATCATCTTTACCACTTGACAAAAGCCCATTCTTAGGAATCAGAGGCAACATTTGTACCCAGATGGCTTCCTAGAAACCACAATTTGTTCATGTCAAATTCTTTTCTTTTTTTAAGATTGTATTTATTTATTCATGAGAGACACAGAGAGAGAGAGGCAGAGTCACAGGCAGAGGGAGAGGCAGGCTTCTCTCAGGGAGCCTGATGTGGGACTCAATCCTAGGACCCCGGGATCACAACCTGAGCCAAAGGTAGACACTCAACCACTAAGCCAACCAGGTGCCCCTGTTCATGTCAAATTCCAAAGCTGATTTGTTATTTGGGGCAAGGTTTAAATGGACTGGGTTTAAGTGTCCTTTGTCAGACAAGTACAATGTCTCTGAACTGCACGTGATGGGGGGACAAACTTGAGAAGGAAGGGTTGTTGACAATTAAATAAGAACCCAAAATAAGTCCCTGCTGGACCTTTCTTTGTGGACCTTTTACGTGGTCTCCAAAGTGCTATCACTCAACAAATCAGGGCTAGATCGGGATACATTTGAAAACCATCAGGAAGATGTTCAGATTTTTTTTGGAAAAAAGCATAAATGCCTTTGATTGCATCAGTCTAATAACTTCATTTTTAGGGAAAGAGCCTTGGATGAAGAACAAGAATATTCTATATTCAGTTTTTGCCTGTATCGTAGGCCTTAGCACATAAATGTACAGCACTTGTATTTCAGAATCAGATTTCAATAGATCAAACTAGGGTTCCTGCTGAATTCCTAACAATTCAGTGTATGGCGATTCAGAAGTTTCCAAGACCAAGAGTCACTGTGTTGTAATGAGGAAGTACAGATTTGGGCTTCACTTATCATCTCTATTCACAAGTTTTGATGACCCCTTTCTTCCCCAAAAGAGTGCCTAAAAAAAGAGTCACATTAGTAATTGTGTAAAAATACATAAAGCACTTTAGGCAGCTATGATATATAATTCAGTATCCCCTAATAAAACAACAGCCCATTATAGAAACAGACATAGTGTTTTACACTTACGTGTGTGTATGTGTGTATGTGTATATAAATATCATCAGATACATACAGAACCTCAGATATTAATGGGATGAGTGCTGGGGAGATGTTTCTTTCCCTCATGCCCATTTTAATGATGGGAAGACCAAAGCCGTGCAATATAAAAACTTAGCTAAGTTCAAAGAATGTAACTATGTGGCTAGAATAAGAAGCCATATCTTCTCTACTTTTGAGTAGACTCAAAATCTACTCTATCGGTATCATAAAGGAATACAATTTGTAAGGTGTTTTTCTTTAAATATTTATTTACTCATGAGAGATGAGGGAGAGACATAGGCAGAGGGAGAAGCAGGCTTCCTGTGGGGAGCCCGATGCGGTACTCAATCCCAGAACCCCGGGATCACAACCTGAGCCAAAGGTAGACGCTCAACCACTGAGCCACCCAGGTGTCCCAAGGAATAAGTTTGAACACCTGAATATAACTATATAATTTGAATTGTGTAAAAGGATGTTTTATGTTTTATCATTTATTATTGATATTTAGATGGCCGGGGTTCTGATGAGTAATGATAAAGGTAAAGAAAATGACTAACAAATCCCATTAGTCTTTTCCGGCCTCACTACTAACTCATCTCACTTAATGACTATACTTAAAAATCTGTAATGCATGGGATCCCTGGGTGGCTCAGCAGTTTGGCGCCTGCCTTTGGCCCAGGGTGTGATCCTGGGGTCCCAGGATCGAGTCCCATGTCGGGCTCCCTGCATGGAGCCTCCTTCTGCCTCTGCCTGTGTCTCTGCCTCTCTCTCTCTCTCTATCATGAATAAATAAATAAAATCTTTTTTAAAAAATCTATAATGCAAATGTAAAGCCACTAACATAACTTATAATTAAAAACTTCCTCTGCTTTACAAAAAGAATTCCATTGTAATATGAATTGTCCCTGATACCTATCTACTAGGATCCACTATTATGCAATCCCTGGAACAGTCTTCCACAAGACAGCATAATTCCCCTTCTCATTTATCTCTGTATGGGCAGGACAAGAAAAGTGTGGTGAGACAGAAGAGAGGCATCACTGTCTGTCTTCAGTCTTGCAAAGCCCAAAAAAGTCCTGAACAATCAGCCCTTACCTGGGTACCCAAGGATAAAGAGGGGCTACAGACTGGACTAGGCTGTTTGATTCCCTAGTGTGAATGACAATTGACTAAGCTTGGGGAACCAGGTGATGCTGCCATAAGCCAGCAGTTAAGCACCAATGCACACTTGGATGGGCCCTGGCAAGCAGAATCTGAAGTTAAATCCAAAGTAATGCTCCCAAGCTACAGGTCAGTTATTAGCAGACAGGGAAATCACATTAGTGGCATTCAACAATTTGTGCTTTAATGAAATAGAACAGAATAAAATGCAAGGCACATAGGATAAATATTGTTTCATGTATGTGTGTAAATGGTCAAAAAGACTTAGCCATTATTCTGAAGAGAGAAGCCACTACTCAACTCCAGTCACATGGGAATGCAGATAATGTGTGGCTAGATACACCAATCCTTTTCAAGAGAAGCCAGAACTCTGAACTGTTGAATGAAATCTGCCCAAGTTTTTAAAGAAAGCTCAAACTATTTTAGAACAATATACAGACCAAAACAAAACAATCTGAAGGCTGGACCTGGATTCAATGTCCTTGATCTCTTGCTTTAAAGAAATCAGTACACATGTAATAAAACTGAGGTAGTAGAACTGATCTTGAAAGAGCAAGAGAGCAAAGGCTTTCTCCTTAATGTCCCTGGGAAACCATGTGTGTAGAAGCATTCCCAGAAGACATTAACCACAGCAAGACCAACAAGGGAGGGAAAAGAACAGCCAGCCCTGCAAGATCAAGTGAGGAAGAAACCACTGGGCCTTGGTGACAGAGAAGTAACTGGGCTAAGAGATAAAATAATGGTGAGCCTAGTAGTTTCTATCAATCTTCCTTGAGTTGTGTTAGATGATAAGGGTGGATCTCTCAGAGACATCAACCTTGACTTTCCCTTCACAAGGAGACGGATGGATGGATGGATGGATGGATGGATAGATGTCTTTTCCTTTGGGAGATGTGAAAAAGAATCAAACAGAAGAGTGCCAACAAAGTCCCTTTTACGTGCTATAGCTCTGCCTGCCCACAATTTTTACCACCCTCAACTACCCTAGAGTACCAATGAGCAGTTTCATGGGTATTAGGTAGGGCTGGGTGGGGAAGGAGCCCTTCATATGCCTCACCTGCTACCTGCCTTGCCCACAGTACTGGGACCTACTCAAGTAGACACAGATCTTTAGTCTCTGGGCTTCCCAAGTGACACCTGATTGGGAGACAAAATTCTCAAGTGATATGAGGAACTGAGCCTTAGAGGTTGGTGGGACTAAGCTGAGGCTTCTTCACCTCTCTATACTGCAGAAAAGATTCACAAAACCAGGAACTGCCACCCACCAGCAATTCTATTTGCCTATTTTAAAACACCAGGAGTCTTCCACACAAATGTGCGTGAGGGCTGGTCTTGCATCAAATATAAAACAAGGCCCGCCGCCAGCTCCAGGCCCAGCTGTTCCCCAAACTCACGGTGCAGGTGTGAGATCATCCCTATGAACCTCACCTGCCTGCAGTTTGTCACCTCAATGTCATTACTACAGGCAGAGATGCAGTTGGGGCTTTTGTTTTACTTCACACCAGGGGGAAGTCATTTTTGGAATTTTTCATCTTAAATAGATTTTTCTTAAATGTATGTGACACATATTCCTCACAGGACTTAATAAAATAGATATTTCTCATGCCTGGAAAGTAAACTACAGCTGCACAGATTGAAACTAAATTTATTTTTTAAAACTCACATATTTTGCTTGGAACATTCAAAATACACACTTAACTATGATTTCTAAAAAAGTTCAGAATCAACAAAACAGAAACTTCTTCAGCAAAGTTTTTATTAATATAATGTTAATTTATAGGACAACACTAACATTTGTTAGGCTAACTAAAAGTTTACTAGGTATCCCTTCTTATCAACAAGGAAACTAATTCCAAAAGAAGGAAAACTGCTGGAGCTCTTTCTTCCTATATAATTACCATCATGAAGTAAACAGGAAAACCTTATTTTCAGTTTCTTAAAAAATATATTCTGATTCTGACATTTCTGTAAAAAAAAAAAAAGGGAAGAAGTGAGAAGTGTAAATAGAAAGCTTCTGGGGGGGGGGGGGGGAAGCTTCTGGGAAGCCCAGATGGCTCAGCGGTTTAGCGCCGCCTTCAGCCCAGGGGCCTGATCCTGGAGACCAGGGGGCTCCCTCCATGGAGCCTGCTTCTCCCTCTGTCTGTGTCTCTGGCTCTCTCTGCCTCTCTCTCTCTCTCTCTCTGTCTCATGACTAAATAAAAATATAATCTTTAAAAAAAAGAAAGCTTCCAGTTGCTTTAAAATAACTCATGATAAATACAAATAAAGAAATCCCATTTTATTGCAAAAGCTTAGGTTGAACTGTGTTAAGGAAAGGAGTGATGGTCTTATATGTGACCTCAATGCAAAGAATATAGGTGCTTTCCTTGTTTTTATATATATATATATTTTTTTATATATATATAAATCAAATGTATTCCCTAACCAGTAATGTCCAGCAGAAATAACAGTAATGGGAATGTGGTTTTCATGACATTCTCAGGTGACTTTCAGGATCTCCTTGTCACAACAGAGATTGTTACAATGACAACAAGGAACACACCTCTGGGACTCTATAACCTCCCTAGACATGATGTACTAAAAGGATTTGGCTTGTCTCGTCTCTCCTGATTATGCAATATATGCTAGAAGCAGAAGAATGGTGACACGCACCACTGGGCTGTGGACAATGTTTTCTGGTCCCACTTGTTTCATCTCCTCATTTACTATTTTGTGTGTTGCCTGACACTTGCAGTGAGATGAGGGTGGACATAAGTCCAGGCAAGAGCAATGAGAAATGTTTGCCTTGTCTGTAAGGTAAAAGATGCAGGAAGGTACATATTTAAGGACTTGGTGGGCCGGCTTATGAGCACATACATGTGTACACACACATACCCATTTATACCTAGGCACCTAATATGTCTTTCCTGGCATACACACACACACACACACACACACACACGTCTGGTTTTACACACCAGACATTTCCCTTGAAGTTGTGATCAATATTTTGCAACTCAAATATTCAAAAGCCCTAGAAAAGCTATCTAAAAGAAATTTATTAAGACTCCTTTCATAAACCAATATTTACTAATATAAATAATCACATCTAAACTGTCCAAGTTTGGATTTATGCATTCAGAAATGGCATGCAAATCCAAACATAGAGATCACAGTTAAACTATCTTGGAATGTGTTCTTTTGTACCATTTCACCTAATAGGTAAACAGGTGGCCACCACTCCAAATGTGGATATTTGAAATAACAGATATCAGCTAGACATTGTTCAAACAAGAAAAACAGCTCAAAGATTTTTATTTGGAACAGAAGCAGAAAAATTTAATGTGTGCCAAATGCCACACCCACAGAATATCTAAGGGGGGGGAGTCCTCTGCATTATAGTGATTCTACCCTCAAAGATTTACCAAGATAAATAAACCACATCTGTCCACTGGGATTGGCAAGTGCCTTTTTGTTCCCTATTAGTTCTAAGGCACTCAGAGAGATAATGCTATTCACTGTACCTTATGATCTCAAAGGAAACCGACACTTTAAATGATAATCTCTATCCACACCCCCTTAGCTCCTGGTATAAATATTCAGCATAAGGAATAAGCTACTGTGAAAAGCAATTATAGAGAAGACCCCAGGAAATTACTGAAGACATAATCAGCAAGACTTAACACACTTGTTTGACTAGCCTCCTAAAAGAGGCTGCCCAAATCTAAAGTTACCATTGGAATGATAGTCCAGTTACAGAACAGAGACAGCTTTAGTCACCAGCATAGTTACCACCACAGACAGTATGACACACTGAAGCATAGGAAATGTACAAAATGACTTTCAGATCATGTGGTGTGCGTTTGTTTTTATTTTATTTTATTTTATTTTATTTTATTTTATTTTATTTTATTTATTCATGAGACACAGAGAGAGAGAGAGAGAGAGAGAGAGAGAGAGAGAAGCAGAGACACAGGCAGAGGGAGAAGCAGGCTCCATGCAGGAAGCCTGATGTGGGACTCGATCCTAGGACCCCAGGATCATGCCTTGGGCCGAAGGCAGGCACTAAACCGCTGAGCCACCCAGAGATCCCCAGTATGTTTGTTTTTTTTTGTTTGTTTGTTTGTTTTTTTAATTTACTTATGATAGTCACAGAGAGAGAGAGAGAGAGGCAGAGACACAGGCAGAGGGAGAAGCAGGCTCCATGCACCGGGAGCCCGACGTGGGATTCGATCCCGGGTCTCCAGGATCGTGCCCTGGGCCAAAGGCAGGCGCCAAACTGCTGCGCCACCCAGGGATCCCACCCCAGTATGCGTTTTATAAAATCATTTTAAGTAACTGATGCATAAAATAGTCAAGAGTTTTTTAACCATTGTCAGCAGTCATAGTCATGGTATCTGGTTATTGTAGAACAGTAGAATTCATTGGAGCTGAAGGCTACTTGGAATTAAGATAACCAAATATTTTTAAAGTATTTAGACTTTTCAAAAATGTTATCTTTTAAATTCACTTCCTTAATGGAAAACAAATTCATTTTTTCTGAACCAAAAGGAAAAAAATCCTTAATCCTTCTAATCCATATTTTTCAACAAACTTCCATTTTCATTATTATAAATGAATATCCAGCTACGATAACCAAGTTTAGTTTCCTCCTTATATTAAAGAAAGCATGAGATAGCAATGGAAGGACACTTCACTATCTCTAAGAAAGCAGGAAGATTAACTTAGCAACTCAGAGTACATGGCACTCAAGTGAGACTAGGTCCAGTCTTTCTTGACTTAAGAGCAGAAGCTGTTCATCCCTTTCCTCCCTCATTTATCTCATCCTCTAACAACTTTCTTTCCTAATTTTCCTTACCCAGAACTCCTGGAATCAAGTAGCTACAGGGGGAAAAAGGAGAGAGGGGATGGAGTATACAGAAACCACCACCTCCGCAATCACCACAGACTTTAAAAATAATTAAAAAATAATAAAGGCCAACACATAGTGCTTACAAACACTACTGTACAATATACATATAATGTGAGCCATATATGTAAATATGTTCTAGTAGCCACATTCAAAGTTTAAGTTGAGATTTTAACATATTTAACCTAATATATCAAAAATATTATCCCAATATGAAATCAATACAAAAAAATTGAGATACTTAGCACTGTATTTTTCATACCAAGTCTCTGAAATCTAATGTGTATTTTACACTTATGGCACCTCTAAACTTGTACCAGCCACATTTCAAATGCCCAAGAACCACATGTAGCTAATGGCTAGCACACTGGATGATACAGGCTTATCATCTGCCAGGTATTGTTCTAAGTGCTTTAAATGTACAGATTCATTTAATCCTAATAACAATCCTACAAGGTAAATACTACCATTATTCTCACTTTATAGACAAGGAACTAAAAAAAAAGAGCAGAGTCTCAAAATCACATGCTGGTAGGTAACAGAGAGGAAATTCAAACGTTGGCCATCTGGTTACAACTTCTACACTATTTATTAAGAGTCTATTGGGTCTCTGACAGGCACAGAGCTGCATATCTAAATAAATTTTTCCATGTGCTCCTCAGAACAACTCTAGAGAATATTAATATCCAAATTTTACACACTGCTGCATCATTAACAGATATTTCAAGTAGAGATAGCATGACTTCACAAAGGAACACCTGGTGGAAGACAGTAAGGGTAAACAGTCCAAAGGTCCTACTCTAAAGGAACATAAAATCTAGTTAAAAAAAAATACAAAAGCATTATAAAAATTAGTACACTACAGGACACAACGGGCTAAAAAAAGAGGTACTTAGAAAAATCTCATCCCATTAAGAGAACAGGCAAGGCCTTCATGAAAGAGGTAATATTTAAGAAGGGCTTAATTAGAAGCCTAGGATAAAATGCCTCTAGACCAAAGGCAAGGAGGTGAAAGGAGTTCTGTTAGGTGCTGAAGGAAAGACTAAAATACTTTTTAAAATGGCTGGAGTTTAGAGTACACATAGGGAAAAAACACACCAGATATGGTGCTCAAATTGTCAAAAGGCCAAGGTATGGAAAACCTCAAATTCTATGTAGTTAGGGACACTGAGTAGATGACCAAAATTGAGCCTTAGATAAAATCACTTTACCAACACTACGCTGGATGAACAGCAGCAAAAGAGATTAGCTATGAAAGGTTGGAAAGGGTGCTGCTAAAATAATATAAGCAAGCAACTGCAATGATCACAGCCAACTTTAAAACAGGAAGTAAAGAAACAAAACAGAGGATCATGGGGGAAGAGAGGAAAAAAATAAAACAAGATGAAGTCAGAGAGGGAGACAAACCATAAGAGACTCTTAATCCTATGAATTAAACTGGGGGTTGCTGGAGGGGAGTGGGGTAGAGGGGATGTGTGACTGAGTGATGGACATTAAGGAGGGCACATGAGTAATGAGCACTGAGTATTATATAAGACCGATGAGGGATGCCTGGGTGGCTCAGGGGTTAAGCGCCTGCTTTCCACCCAGGGCGTGGTCCGGAAGTCCTGGGATTGAGTCCCACCATCAGGCTCCCTGCATGGAGCCTGCTTCTCTCTCTGCCTAAGTTTCTGCTGCCTTTCTCCATCTGTGTCTCTCATGAATAAATAAATAAATAAATCTTTAAAAAAAAGAAAAAGATGAATCATTGACTTCTACCACTGAAACCAATAATACATTATATGCTAATTAACCAAATTTAAATTAAAAAAAAAAAAAAGAAGGGGAGTAGGAGACTTTCCGGATGCAGAATCCTTAAGGTCTAGGGTCTAAAGTTAAGCCAAAGATGACAGTTTATACCCATGTGCTAGTTAATTAGTTAATCATAATAAGTTTGTATTTTCCCTTTTTTTGCCAGCCTAAAGTTTCTGCTATATCTATGCTTCTCACCTCAAAATTTATACTATCTACTGGCCTTACAGCTAGCTCTTTCTTTAAATTCAAGAACTCCTTTCCTATCAAGTAAGGAGTTAGTTGTTAGCAGAAAATGGCAAAGGACATTATCTTTCAACTTAGAATAACCTGATACCTTCAAGTTCTTCAACCCAAAGACAGAGGAATCTGATTCAGATTTCCAGCACAGCTGAATAATACTCTGTAAGAGCTTAACAAGCAGCTATGCCTAAAATACTGGCCTTTTGCTTGAAGGTCTTAATGTCTTAAAGGAAAAGTTAAAAACTTTTCCCTACTGTCTACTTCCCTTTGCATTTATTTATTCTTTTTCATGTTTAATTAAAAAACACTTCTACTTTAAACAAATATTTCCTTTTTTTCCCTTTAATTACCTGACAAACAGTAGTAGAGCTGCATAAATTTTGCCTGAGGTTAAAGCTGGAGGAGAGCCTAATCACCAGCTTGAGACATTGTTCTGGCCAAGTAAAGCAGAACACATTTATCCCATGTGTTTGAACAATACTTAGGCACTTCCGTTAAGACCTCCTTTTACCCAGTGTTGATTCTGATTACCCATTTTCCTGATTTGTGTGAGAAATATGGGTGATCTTCACACCACCACTACAGGATTAAGGAAATGTACCTCAGTACAGCAGAGTTCAGGTGTGCACACAGCCCTCCGCAAAGAACATGAACACAAATGCCAGCCATACTCCGTTACATGTCAAACTTGGGCAGCCTTCCCTTGATTCATAATATATCAATTATCATTCTAGACAAACCTTCATGATTTTCTGCTGCTTTCCATAAAGAAGGTGGTCAAAGAACAGGGACAAGAGCAGGTAGAGAAGTCAAAGGGAAAAAATAAGTAAAATACATGCCAAAAATAAGTACAGTTGACCCTTGAATAGGGTTGAACTAGTAGGTCCATTTATACATGGCTTTTTTTTTTTAACAGTACAGTAAATGTATTTCCTCCACCGTAGAATTTTCTTATTAACATATTCTTTTCTCTACTTTGATTGTAAGAATATGGTATATGACCAAATAATATACATAATATATGTTAATCAACTATTATGTTATTGGTAGGGCTTCAACAGTAGGTTATTACTAATTAAATTTTTGTGAAATCAAAAGTTACATGTGGATTTTTGACTGTGCTGGGAATTCATGCCCCTAATCCCCATGTTAAGAGTCAATGAAATGAGAGGTAAGTATAACCTAAGAAAAATGGAGATTAATGGCACTTACATAAAACAATGAATAACAAAGCTAAATAGATACACATGTGCACACACACAATCACACACACACAAACACACACACATTACCTGCGTGTTCTCTTAAGAGGTGCTCCTACAAATTCTCAGGCCCAAGTATATAGTCTTATGTGTGGTCTAGAGATGCTCAAAGCACTTTCTTATCCTACAATTCAATCTAGTAATAAAACTATGGTGCTCTGGAAGACTGAATTCAAGGCAGCTGGGAAGTCTCACTGGA
This sequence comes from Canis aureus, assembly GCF_053574225.1. Classification (NCBI taxonomy): domain Eukaryota; kingdom Metazoa; phylum Chordata; class Mammalia; order Carnivora; family Canidae; genus Canis; species Canis aureus. The sequence goes on from NC_135620.1 coordinate 38,455,112, forward strand.
ATCAAATGATCTCATCTGCCAACCATCCAGGACTCCCCAAAGTTTGGAAGTGCTCTGTGTCACTGGTGATCTCTCCAACAACTGACAAGGGAAGTGGAGAGGGTGGGAAGGCAGCTACCTTTCCATTTAGGGAAATCATCCTGCAATGTGGCCCAATTTTCCATCAAAGATATAAGAAACACAAAGGCAAAAGACCTGATCCCAACTAGAAAATCTATCTTTGACACAGGTAGTTGGAAAGAATTTCAGGTAACCATTTGTATACACACCAAACAAATATACAAGGAACAAGAGGTCCTAGAGTCTCCCGCTACCTGAAGCATTAATGCCTAACCTTCTTTGGAGGGAAATGGCAGCCAGCTGAGGACAAGTTTGAAAAAATCTAAAGGCGATGATGATGATGATGGTAATGATGACAATTAAAGACAGTAACAGCAGTAGCCATATCTTACACTGCTAGGACTATCTGAAAGGTACAAGGCTTTAGAGTCAGAGAGATTCTATATCAAACTCAAACGTTCTGGACAACTCATTTAAATTTTCTGAGTTCCCATTTCTTTATTCAAAAAATAAGAAAAATGAAGAGTATAAACTCAGAAAAGCCATTGTAGAGATAAATTTAGCAGTCCTGATGAAAATGCCTGGCACACAGAGGTGTTTCACATATATTCATTCATTACTCTCCATTCTAGAGTGTAGTTCATTGTATCTTAAATCAGAGAACTGGCTCACCAACAGGAGTAAGCCCAAGATTTACAGCTTTTGGTCCTGCTTATATTCACTTGACAAGCATTCAACTGATTGCTCACTTGTACGCCAGGCACTATTCTGGGCATTTGAAATAGATCTGCTTTAATTTCTACCTTTATGGAATTTGATATACTTTTATCTTTTAGAGTCAGGGATTTCCTCAAAAAATAAACCAGTACTGAGTAACAGTTTGTTTTATCTCACTGTTTCAATGCAAGCATGATTCATATTTATTATTTGTGCTATTTGTTTGGTACCAACCTAAATGTCACAGAACAGGCAAGACTGGGTAGGAGGCTGAAAAAGGAGCACAAGTGATACAATGTGCAATCAAGAGCAGGAATAAAAAGAACATTTAAGACCAGAATGGAAAGATGGCAAAGGAGAGCCAATACGGAAGTCTAAAGAGAACACCAAAACAGGAGCCCATGATGAGCAGCATGAGCTTGGGTAACTCTGGAGAGGATACTTAAATCACAGGTAAGAAGATCATGGTTCCTAATAAATGGTCTAAAGTAATGATCATTATTATGGTCATTACGGTGACTTTACCTCTCTGGGCCTCAGTTTTCTCCATCATCAGAGAAGTTCACACTAGATCTGCAAATTTTTTTTTGTCTGCTATTTTTAAGGGAGAGGAGTTTCAATTTTTTAAACTCCTTAATGGAGATAAGGCATTATTTTAAAAGGTTAGGATGTACCTGGCTAGAGAATACTGCAGATTCCTTCCATTTCTAACATCCTATTATGACGATATATTCTGGTTCACTTGACTTCGGAGAAAAAGTTTCTTAATCACTTATTGCTAGCAGAAAACTAAATTCAAAAATTATAACAAAAATAAATGAATGAAAAGAGGATCACTGTATGGATCAATGAGAAAAGCATGCCATGAATTAAGAAGTAAGGTTAATTCAATCCTCTGTGCCTGTTGTTTAGAAAAAAATTGTAAACCTGTACAACAAATCCCCAAGAAAAAAAAGCAAATAATTAGAGATATTTGTTAGATTACATAGTCAGTACATGGTATGATATATGATACCTCCATTTCTCCCCCAAAAATAAAAATACTAGTTGGAAATATGTGTCATAGTTTTTAATAACCTCTGCCACGATGCCCTATTAGAAAAAAGTCTAGAAATGCCACCAATATAAAAGGAGTCATCAATGAGAGATACTTTAGTCCAAACCAATATCCACAGAAACTCAGATTACACACTATTAAGGTTATCATTATGTTGCAAACCAGCAACTCTGCAAATACCCCCTTATTTAATTTCCACAACTCATTGGGATGGCAATAATAAGTCCCAGAGACACTGAAAGCAAGGTCATAATGCTAGGAGGTGGTAGAAGCAACGTTCAGTCAATCATTTTAAGATTTCATTTTTTTAAGGATTTTATTTATTTAAGAAAGAAAGAAGATGAGGTGGGGGGGGGGGCGGCAGAGTTAGAAGGCAAAGCAGACTCCTCATTGACTGGGGAGCTAGATGCAGGGCTCAATCCCAGAACTCTGAGATCATGACCTGAGCCAAAGGTAGATGCTTAACCAACTGAGCCACCCAGGAACCCCTACGATCTCATTTTTAAGTAATCTCTACAATACAACGTGGGACTCAAAGTCACAACCCCAAGAGCAAGAGCTGCATGCTCTACTGAGCCAACCAAGTGCCCCAAAACCAACGTTTAAATGGTAGATTTATTTGGCTCTACAACACAGCTTTTTAAACTATATCTCTACTTTTATTAAGCCACCCATGAAATCACACTTCCCAAGTGAGAAGCTTAACCTCCTCAGCATGACATTTTTGTTCCATATTGATGATGTCTGCATTATTAGGCTCAATGAGGTCACTAATAAGGTGGTCCCATAGAAATTTTTCTCACAAACACAAATTATACATACAACTAATCTTTTCTAAAGTTGACAAGCAACTACTCACATTAAAGTAAAAATGGGGCCAAGTATATAAAGGGAAAGAAATAAAAACACTGAAATCTGCAGTGAATGGTACTTAGCTGTTGAATATAATAACCAAAGTAACAAGCAAACCCCAGACCAGCACAATGAGCAAGAAGAATTCAAATAGTAAATAAGATGACACAATGAGCCATAAACAGCAACAGGGCCTGTAGGCCTCAGAAATTTCAAGTTTACTTTTACACTACAGATCCTATTGTTCTTGGTGGAGAAAGCTGAATTGGCAGTCACTACATATATTTGTTTGCCTTAATAATAACACATTTTATGCATCAGAGAGAAAAAAAATTCTTTTAAATTTCTGATGCAAGGCAATGATCCAAAAGCTATTGGCTTCTAGGATGAGAATTACCTCTCTTTTGTATAGATTGTGTGTGAATACAATGCACGCATGCTCTGGCACTGTCTTTTAGCTACCGCCACAAGAGTGGAGCCTATAAAACAGCCTGGGGCTATAGTGGATCAGGCTAAATGGTAAAAGTTACAATGAGTTTGGGAAACAGGATTATGACTAAGAAGACCCTCCAAATCTCAAGGCAAGGGGTTCACTGCCAACTCTACAACAGGTTACAGAATAAACCTGAGGCCAGTCTTTTAACCCACCTTCTTCTGTTTTCATTATGTCTAAAATGGGAATTGTAATTTAATGTAAATAAGAGTACAAAATGTAAAGTGCTATCACTATATTAAAGCATGCTCTGAAACTCCAGAAATACATAAAATCAAAAACTAAAATCACCTGCAGTGTTTTATTATGTTTATATGTATATTTGATACACACATGGTCTCATAATTAAAAATCAATATACATCACTGACGCTATTAACTATATTACTCTTTCACTCATTAACCATTTACATCCTTCATGGAAGAATGGAAATAAAAGAATAAATTAAAAAATTGTCTACATATACATGCCCTATATTTAAAGAAAATTTCTGCAACTTTTCAAAAACTGCACACTAAGAAGTGAGGTGTTTGACCAAATAAGCAACAAACATAACTCTTCCAAATGTGAGTTTTTATTGTAAAAGGCCTAAAAACAGTAGTATTTCCCAGCTTTGATTTATGAATCTTTCACTCCAAGAAGCAGGCCCCTGAGATATTTAGACTACACTGGGAGATTCCTCAGGTATGTGTAAACATACAAATGCAGTGGTGGTGAGTTGAAGTGTTATTTTCACACCCTATCCCCCCACATACACTTAAAAAAGTAAGAGTACGAAGATGTACTAGGTTCTCAGACATGTATTTTCAACTTAAATCATTATAATTTTCTCCCACCTTCTTTCCAGTTCTTAGAAGAGTATTTGTGGTAGCCAAAGAAAACCCAGGAAAATGCACTGGAAGTTACACTTCATAGATACAAACTAAATGAGGCTTTAAGAATATAATTTGCAAATAGCAACTTTCATAAAGTACTGTACAGCATCTGACCATTCCTCTAATACTCCCAGCCCATTTAAAGTTCAGGCCAACTTTCTATTTAAATGATAATAATAGTAATTATCAAGTGCTATGCCTCCCTCTACTATGTCAGGCTCCAGGCTAGCTTTTAAATTCTAGTATTATCTCACTTTATCCTCATCAAAATCATAAAGTAGGTCTAAATATAATCTTTTAAAAGAAGAAACTGGGACACCTGGGTGGCTCAGCGGTTGAGCCTCTGCCTTGGGTTCGGGGCGTGATCCTAGAGTCGGGGAATTGAATCCCACACATCGGGCTCCCTGCATGGAGCCTGCTTCTCCCCCTCTGCCTGTGTCTCTGCCTCTCTCTGTCATGAATAAATAAGTAAAATCCTTAAAAAAAAAAAAAAAAAATGGAAGAAGAAACTAAGACACTAAAGTTAAGAAACTTGCCAGGGTCACGGACCAGTTATCCAAACCTCAGTGAGCCTAAATGCAAAAGTTCAAGCTTTTTTAAAAAAACAAAAAACAAAAAAACATTTGACTTATTTATTCATGAGAGACACACAGAGAGAGGCAGAGACATAGAGGGAGAAGCAGGCACTCTGTGCGATCCCAACGCGGGACTCAATCCCAGAACTCCGGGATCATGCCCTGAGCCAAAGGTAGACTCGTTCAACCACTAAGAAACCCAAGCGCCCCAAAGCTCAGGGCGTTAACTCTCAATAGTATTTAAGAGTAGGGCTAGTTGTAGCAATATATGGAAAACTAGGGAGTTTCCTACTACATAGCTTTTAAGGAAAAAATTTTAAAAGAGAAATATGGAGAAGGATGGCAATCCATTAAGAACTTACTAGGAAACTGCCTGAAGCTTATGTGAAGGCTGATTTCTTGAATCAAGAAACATTTTAAAAATACTAAAGTTGTTGTCATTTACCCAAACGTGTCAGATGTGATAAAACAAATGCACAATAATTTTTTTTTTTTAAATACTATGTACATGGCAGCCCGGGTGGCTCAGTGGTTTAGTGCCGCCTTCAGCCCAGGGCCTGACCTGGAGACCTGGGATGGGGTCCCACGTTGGGCTCCCTGCATTGAGCCTGCTTCTCCCTCTGCCTGTGTCTTTGCCTCTCTCTCTCCCTGTGTCTCTCATGAATAAATAAATAAAATCTTTTTAATAAATAAATAAATAAATAAAAATACTATGTACAAGTCTGGCAGTGTGATGCGTCCAGCTCTAGTTTTATTTTCTACATTCATTTGGCTCATTCAGGATCCTTTCCGGTTCCATAGAAATTTTACAATTGTAAAATGCTGATGGTATTTTGATAGGGATGGCATTGAATGTGTAGATTTGCTTTGGGTAGCACAGGCGTTTTAACAATATCTGTTCTTCTAATCCATGAGCATGGGATGTTTTTCCATTTCTTTGTGTCTTCCTCAAGTTCTTTCATAAGTGTTCTATAGTTTTCAGAGTACAGATTTTACCTCTTTGGTTAGTATTCGTAGGTATCTTATGGTTTCTTCGTGCAATTGTTAACGGGATTGATTATAATTACTTATACTATGTATAACTGGGAATATAGAGCTAAAACTAATCTATTTCAGAAATTAATATATTCAACTATATGAAACATTAAAAACAAATAAAACATTCCAACATTACTATTCAGATTTAAAGATATGTATTTTAAGCCAAGAAAAATTATAGATGTTCTGAATTTAAAAACAGCTATGAATTTAACTTAATAGTAACTAGGATGTGCTCCTTTTCAAATTACTGTAACTGGTCAAGTAGTTTCAAGAACTTAGAAATGGGGATACCTGGGTGGCTCAGCGGTTGAGCATCTGCCTTTTTTGGCTCAGGGTGTAATCCTGATCAGGGGATAGAATCCCTGTGAGGATCCTGTTTCTCCTTCTGTCTATGTCTCTGCTTCTCTCTGTATCTCTCAGGAATAAATAAATAAAATCTTTAAAAAGAAAAAAGAACTTGGAAATGGTTTTGTCTCATAGATTTAAGTCTTCCTCCACCCAACAACCAAAATCTTATCAGCTCTCTCCTCCAAATTATCAAATGTATTATCTTTGTTAGTAGAAAACTGAGCTAAGTTTCCTGAAGAGAATCAGCTAAATTGTTTTTGTTACACTTTTATTTATAAGAATCACTAAACAGTCGCCTAAGAAGTAAACTCTTAGTTCTTTTAGTAAATTCTGTTCAGTGATTTCCCTAGCCAACGAATTATTTTTCTAAAACAGCAAGTAGAAAAGCTTGTATGTCAAACGCTGTATACCAAATAGATGAAGGATGGCTTATTAGAATTACAAGTGAAATTTTTATCTTAAGGAACTTAACAAATTTAAAATCCACTCAGGAAAAATGTTGACTGCCTTGATTGCAGTACAGTAACACTTGATATGTAGAAATTGTTTTTTAAACAGGTAAGGACTATAATCTGAGACATCTCTGACTAACCAGACAGATGAACTTTGAAGGAAGAGAAAGCTCAGCAAGTAACGTCAAACTGCCCAAAACAAACCTTCACTGACTTCCCCTACAGGTCTTTTTCCCTCTCTATGGAGGTGCTTTTGAGATTTCATTCAAATCCCTAACAGCTCCTATCAAATTATATTAGAATTGTGACCTTATGATAAGATGCCTACAACGATTCTAATTAATCTTAGTTTGTCGAATGGATTAATAAAAGCATTTTGTAGCTCTTTGGATAGATTACACATATGTGCATTAATCAGCAGTGAGCATCTAAGAGTAATTCCTGGAAAATCTACAAAAACACCCCAATGATTGAGAGAGGTAAAAACTTCTTACAAAGTCCTTTGGGAATCAGAAACATATAGGGGCTCTGACCACTATCCTTGAGAAGGTAATGTATCAAACAATAAGTAAAAGAAAATACATCATTTATTGTCCCCTTTCCCTTGAAGTGGGTAATTAAAAGAGTTTTTTGGGTGTTTGGTCATTTTAAGACCCAATGCACAAAAACTTTAAGCGCAAAACTAAAGACTTGAAACTTACAGAAATTCAGACCTCTTCTGTTGCTTGGGACATAGCTTGCTTGCATTCTTTCTTTCTTAAGGCCACTTGTGTGAAACTCTTTCAAGTAAAAACTACTACAAGATAAAGGACTTGCCTGTCCTCAGTCACCTCCTGGTCCCCTTGTGCTTAAACTGTTATCTCCATGATAAGCAAAGGTGCTCAGAGGTGCTTTCAAAGTCTTAAGGCTCCAGCAGAGTGATGACTGAGAGGCCCGCAGGCACTGCAAACCAACGCTGTCACTTCTAGTCACTGCTCGGCCCAGCTAATGCCATGCCTGTCATGACAAGCACCAGCCACCTTAAGGCACCACACCTCTACCTCGACAAAACATACCTTTGAAAAGGTATGAGCCATGGAGGGAATCTTTTCAGGGGTTGCCAAGGGAAGCCAGCCTCATCTCTAACAGCAGAGGCACAGTGAAAGAGCCCAAAGGCAGAGATACAAGGAGGGCTGCTAGCCCTAAGTGCAAATAATTGTTCTATTTCCTGTGCATGGACAGGGGGGAAAAATGACATGTTAAGATACCGTTTGACCAGGCTAAAGCGGGTTTAGTTGTCAGCCTAAACCTGCCATCTGGTGTTAAGATACAGCAGATCATCACACCCAGATGTGTTCCTTCAAACAAATCACATCTTTTTTTCTTATTCTCCCTTTTTTTCTTTCTGTAAAGAGAGAGGTGCCTGCCAAAGATACAAATCAGCTGAAGTTTACTTAAACTAAAAAACTCTTGTTATAATTTACTCAATCAAATGTGTAGGTATGTCACTTTATGCACCCCCACCCCAAAAGCAACCACTTTTCAGAAATGGTATCTAGACATGCTGAGCAGAAAATCATTTGTTTACTACACACTGACCCTAAAGTTAAGGCTATCCTTAGTCATCAAAAAGCCATTTCATCTGAAAAGTGAAATTTGTTTCAGTGAAGTAGAGTTCTGAAATCCTTGTCTTCCTCTTTATTTTTGACTCAATATCTCATTCCACAATTGGGGTGGGGAAGGGTTATGCAGTGCTATCATTTGCACCTCATTACACTTGGGCTGGAGCTTTGAGAAAGCTGATATTCCCTCTAAATTTTTACAGATGCTTCTAGTTTACCAGTTCATGACTGCACTACTAGAAAAGACTTCCTGCCTCTAAACTGCTTGCTGGCATGTATGCTGAATTTCAAAATCCCTGAAAAAAGTAAACCTTTGTGGTGTTCTCTTAACTTTCTTGCTGGGGAAGAGGGGGAGGGTCACCAAAACCACACCAAGCAAAAGCTTTTTCTTCTATAAAGTGAGACTCAATCTCTCAGAATTATTCACTCCTAACTACCGACTGTTCATCTTGATTTGGAAACCTCCCACAAAAATGTTCATTAACAGAAAGTTATTTGTGGAAGGTGTTTTTCATCATAAATTATAATTATGACACATTCAGTAAGTTGTAGAAATAACACCATCACAGGCAGCCTTTCACCTGAACCTATGTGTTTTCCTTTATTTTATACATACCATTGGAAAAACACTTTGGGACAGAGAGAAGGGACACTTTCTAAACCACCACCTCTTTTTTGTTTAATGGCTCCAGGGTTTTTCAAAGTTCAGGGCAGGTGACACTGGCCTGTTCTTAATCTTTACTGCTTTAGCAATGTTAAGGCTGATGACGAGGGACACAAATCCCCTGATGGAACTGAATGCATTCCAAACTCCCCGACCCACTCAAAGCCATAATCCCCTGCAGCTGGATCTTACTTACCACCATGCACAGCTAATACATTTTTTAAAAGCTAGTCACTGGTGACAAATGTAAACTGGACAGAGCAGCAGCTCCCCCTTCTCCCTGCCTCACTCCCCCACCCCTCAATCTTCCCCCATAACCCAGAGACTTGCTGTTTCTGTGATGAATAGGACCTGCCTTTTAGAACCACCAAGCCCATGCCATATAGCTCTGCTCTAAGTGACTGGAAGGTTTTAAAAGCATCTTCAGCTGTCAGACTATAACAAAAACAAAAAAAAAAAAGTCATCCTTAACACAAACATTTCACAACTGAGAAAACCCTATAAGTTGAGATTATCACTGCCATACTGAGCTCACTATTTATTTCACTATCACATGCAGGCGAACTGTTCTGGCACCCTGGCAGCTTGACTGAATTAAGCTGGCTGCCATATTCTCCAGCACAATAAAATAAATGCAAAAAAAAAAATTGAAACCTGAGGATCTTCTGTGATATATTTTGTTTTATATCCCTTCACTTTTTTCTTCTGGAAAAAACTGGACAGAAAAATAGTAAACAAATAGTCTTTTACGATGGGCAAGTATGTTTTCACCATGAATGTTGATCATCCACTTGGAGAAACCAAGTCACCCAAGTAGATAAAAGCTTTGTGCTGGATGAAATCTCTAAAACTCAGGGCCATAAACTATGAAAACCACAACTTAAAGATAGATGACAAGATCAATGAGTGGATATCTAAATTAGGGGAAAAATAGTGTCAAATGGTATCAAAATGCCATACAAAACAGATGATAAACTTTGACAAAGGAACAAGCTATCCACTTTACCTGGTTCAGAAAAAGTAGGGGTTAACCTATGTGAGTTTTTTGGGTTTATTCTAGTTCCCAGATAACTAGTAATAAGTGCTATGATTTAAGTGATATTACCAATTAGACTTGGCAATGGCTACCACAACACTGACTACAACGCTTAAATTGCATTAGATTTAATTACTGCAAAATTACATCTGGAAAGGGAAGCATAATTTTATAACCACCCTCAGCATTCTAGCTTGAGCTCAGTCCCTACATGATACATACTCATCCTAGTAATTGAGGCCCTGAAAGGCACCACAGTTAATAATGTGTAACTAGCAAGAACACAAGGAGAAGCAACAAGCAGGTCGCCAAGAATTAAATTCACATCTGATTATGTGACCTCTCAGCATCCTCCCAGCACTGCTGAGAGCAGGTACTCCAAAAGTAGCCTGGTGACCAGCCTCAGCAGGACCCACAAAACAGGAATTTGGCTGCAACTGGGGTCAAGGTAGGACAAGGCACTGTACCAATGGGGAAGGAATAGGACAACGTGCTTGAAAGAGTCCAACTCTGATATTCCTACTTGTCACCCACTGTCACATTCCCAGAATCAAGAGAACTCAGTCAACACATGAGTAATTCAATCAAATGGGAAAAATATAAACCCTGTTGTTTGTGGTGACTCTAGTGCCTTGGGACTAAACTTAAATGTGGAGTGTGCACAAGGAAGGAGAATTTGTGAATTTTGATGAGAGAACACGAAAGAAGGTTTAGAGATTACTGTATGTACAAACGTCTATCTATTTTTGTGGTAGATGTCAGGGAAAAGTGTGAAAAACATACAGGTGATTGTACTTTTTTAAGACTGAGAGTAGAGGAATAACAAACCAAAAAAAAGGGAAAGAAAATGGACCTTTGTGATTCATAAATTTCAGAGTTATGATTAATGGCAACATATACTTAGCCTAAATCCATATTATATATCCATCCAAAAAACACTTATTAAGGCATGTTGTATTGTTCATATAGTAATCAAAGATGGCAGTGCTTTACAGCATTACCTTAAATATCTATCATAAATTGCAAGTAGTATTTCCACTTCATAATACAAAATGATCTCAGGCCTAATTTCTCATGTCTATAATGATAATGTACATGCTGTAAAGTTGTCAAAAAACCTACACAAAATGTAAAAAGTTAAGCTTTGGGGGGGAAAAAAAACCCTGAATCATAACCAGATCTCTCTGCATGTTACTTAAAATGTGATAAAAATTGAGCTTAATCAAATCTTTTCATACTAAAATAAACTATCATTGTGCCCAACAACATCACAGGTAGAAGTTTGTAATTAATCCGATGAGAAATGTTGATTATATTTGATAGGAAAACCACAACAAATTATCTTTCTCCGAACTTCCAGGAACCAATTCATAACACTTACAAAAACCTAAGTGAAAACGCTTCGTTTTGGGTAAGCATAAATCCTCGCAAGGAAACACATATAAAATGAATACTGTCTCTTTAAGTTGAAGGACCTACTATAGTTAGGTAGTATGAAGCCAAGAAAAAGTTCTGAAGTTTAACTCTCAGGAGCAAACATTTTCTACTTGTGAAGTAAACTCTGTTGAAAGACAGCAGACTACGGTCCCACCAGTAAAAACAGGAAAGTTTTCAGCCAGTGACAGCTTTGCCTACAGAGAAAAAAAAAAGTGTCATAGACTCACTTTATTAAACCATATGCTCATTGCCCTGTGAAGAAAGCAGGGTCACTAATTAGTTCATTCTGTGAAAGAAGCCCTTCCTGATCCCGTTGACTTTTGTCCCCCTGCTTAGCTCCAGCTATTTCTGTCATGCAACTTGAAAATCACTGGAGGGAGGAAGATCGCCATAACAACCGCTGAAATGATCTTGTGGAATGTGTCTAGTGGCACTGGAATAACCTGAATATGTGCTCCAGATGTGTCGGCTGTCAGGAAAAAAGTAAACACATCTGATGGACAGCGTATGACTAGATGGCCTCGAAGCGACTCCAGAGGCTCGGGGAGGGGGAGGGGCGGCATCTGGGAGCAGAGGGGTGGCGGGCGGGGCGGGCAGGGGAGAAGGGGGCGAGCCCGCAGCCCGCGAGCCGGGCGCCCCGGAGCACTGAGCTCCACTGTTCCGCCCGCGTCCCTCCCCTGAGTGGCCTCTGCGGGACTGCGGCGGCCCCTGCGAATTTCCGTCTGGCACGGACTTGTGAGCATTTGGGAACAAACTAAAACATGAATGCTGAGAGGAAGGGGAAAAAGAGAGGGAGCGGGTTCAAAATGCTTTCTGTCTTAAATATTAATGGCAACATGTTTTTAAAGCATTCTGTCTTCGGGGGAGGGCTGCCTCCAGGCCCCTTACCCTCCGTCTACCAAATGAATGGTCATGCCTTTTTGCCCTATATGCAATACTCTCAAGCACTCTTTTTATTAGGTGACTGAGTGATTACATTCCTCATCTGAAAAATGTTGTCTTTTTTGATGTTGGTGTTGTTCCATAGACTTTCACAAGTTGGACAAGTGGGTTGGTTCCCTAACCCAAAATATTTTTTTAAAATATTTTCCTAATGAAATACACAGAAAGAACTAGAAAACATGATATAGGCCAAAACACATTTTCACCTTAGGTCCTGTTCTCAGGAGTATTTGCAAAGGAAAGGACTTAGCTCTATGACCAGTGCTTATGTTCACAAACAAAATAGCAGTTCTACAAACATCTAGCACATAGTAGGCACTTGTTGAGTATCTGCTGAATCAAACTAGTTTTTAATGTATAAGATTTAACTAAAAATTCTTCTTCGTTCTACATATAAGCAGCAGCAGAGATTACTTAAAAAAATAAGTAACCAAGTTTAAAAATACTTAAGAAAAATAAATGGGAAGTTTATTTCGCCAGAGAACAAAAATGCCTCCCTAAAGAAAATAGGAAACACGGTCTCCACTATAGTACACAAACCACCTACTTGCACATGAACCTAACACATTTTAATGCCTACTACTACTCCTACAGTTTATAGAATGAACTTAAGTTTTCCAGAATACGTTTAAAAATTTTTTTCACTAAAGTCTTATCATAAATGCTTACATCTGTGAAAAGATTTAAAAGGTTTGTGCAGAAATATAGAATTGATGTCAAAAGTTTTTCAAGCAACATATTCCAGATTTTTCATTCAAAAACTGCACAATTATATTTCAATTAAATTTCTAGTAGTTTCAGTAGTTCTCTAAACAAAGAACAAAACTGGGGCAGCCCCGGTGGCGCAGAGGTTTAACGCCGCCTGCGGCCCAGGGTGTGATCCTGGAGAGCCTGGATCGAGTCCGGCATCGGGCTCTCTGCGTTGAGCCTGCTTCTCCCTCTGCCTGTGTCTCTGCCTCTCTCTCTCTGTCTCTATGAATAAGTAAATAAAATCTTTAAAAAAAAAAAAACAACAAAACTGTACTGGAGGGTATTTACTTCTATAAAATACACGTTAAGATATAAAATTGCTTATTTAAAATCTTTAAAATTGCCTATGCTTAACATTCATTAAGCTCAATAAATTATATCACCTGTGCTGAGGGATGGCAGCATTCACCTGGCACTTTCTCTCATTCAAGAAGATTGCCAACTTGCGAATCCCCTTTCAATTCTAAGTAAGTACATTTTCCTTCTTCGATAAAACTCATTTAGTGACTCAGATTCTGAAAGCAGATCACCAAAGGGAAAAAGAAAACTATAAGAAATTATTATTTGAGAGCAGAAAATGGAACAAATCTTCAACTCACTTTCTACTCTGTAATTCACATATTTAACCTGGCAGAGGAAGACCCTAAGGATACTTAAAGGCTGAAGGACTCAAAATTTGAAGAAATAGGTGCAAGGACAACACGAGTGAATGGCACTGCTTCTGCATTCTAGAAATTGGATTCCACTGGCAGTGAACTGAATGAAGCCAGTAAGAGATTCACGGTTGTGGAAAATGTTTCATAGTCCTCTAAACGAAAACGTCGTTATTTCCTTGTAACAGAAACTGTACATCTTGACAAGCTAGACGACCTAAAATAATCATTGCCAAGGTGCAATTTATAAAATTTGTTGGCAACTTATAAAAAACAAATAATTTTGGTATTTGCAATTATTTGTAGAGCATACTTTATTATTATTCCTGTCTAATCTAGCCCTCCCCCCCATTAAGACTTCTAAACAGACTGACAGATTTCCAAATTAAAAGCTTAATATTTAAAAGCTTTTATGAGCCAAAATCATAAATGTGCACATTTGTAACATGAAGTGCCAAATGTCCAAAAGATGGATGAGTTTCAATGACCATTTTCATTTGCCTTGACTTTAGTATTCAACCAATAAGCAGAAAGTTCATGTATACTCAAAAGAATTGGAATGCATTTATATTCATTCATGTGATGTTTCTTATCCAACTAAAATTCCTAAAACTGAACTTGTAGTTAACTTTTATAAGAAGGCAAATAAAGCATTCAATCTTTCCTCAAATTCAGAGTAATGGTTTTTCAGTGAGGTATGTATGTGTGTGTGTGTGTGTGTGTGTGTGTGTGTTTCTTAAGAGCATCAAAAGGTTGGAATGGGATGAAACCTGGATTTAATGTAGGAAGTATTCAAGTTCCAGGAGTTATATGATACCCATATGAACAGTTTTGGTGACTGAACTCCACACAATTAAGCCTGTAGCTGACATCAAACTTCATACATACATTCTGTCCTGAGTTCACTTCATGTCCAAAACCCAATCAAGTGATCATGGTTCAGTTTCTCAAACTACCAAATTCTTCTAGTGCCACACAAGTAGCACAAGCTCCATACATAATCTTCTTAATGCTTTTCTGTTTCATACCACTGGGCAGATAATGGTAATAATGCACATTACAAACTTATAACAAGACCATTAAGATTAGCAAACACATCAAGCAAGATCTAGGAAACTTTGGAGAGTTATACCACCAATTCTTTTACCATTCTATACAGTATTAAGGAATGCCAGGAGAGTTGAATACTCAAGCAAAAAAAAAAAAAAACAAATCAAAACAAAATAAAACAAAAACACTAAACACTGCAATGCAGTTTCCTGGCTACAGGAGTTCTGAACTAGCCATGTTCATGTGAAATGGCACCATTTGTTGAGCAGAAACCAGAGAAGGTTACAGGAATAAATGAAACCAAACTCCATATTTAAAGCAATGATTTCCCAGTTTCTGTTGAAGGAAACATGGATTCTTGAGAAAAAGCATTTTAAAGGATATGAAAGAGAACTCTTTAGTCCTTAAAACAATGAGAAATTCACCAAAAGAAAAAATACAAAGCTATTAATACTTGTACTTAAATGTCAACAGAATAAGAAAATCTAGAAGGTTCTATGACATCATCAGTCACATGTTAGACTGTCAAGAGAAAAGAAGCCATGAACCAGCACAGAATTCCAGAGAAAAGCAGACAATCTGCGAAACAGAACACAAAGAACACAGTATGTTCTGCCCAATTTTAGAGGCCTAAAAGCTTCTTTATCTTTTGATAAGGAACAAATAGCTATAACATTTGACCTGCTTATTATAACATCAATTTATGTAAGAATTTCTAAAACCATTCACCCCTTTCATGCCCTGATGATAAGACAAGCAAGTCAATGAATCCTAACCCAAGTTTACAACAAACAATATTCTTCCAAGGGGTCTGTGAAATCCTCAAGACAAAATGTTACAATGGACATTAATTTTAAAAATATTTCCCATGTAGCATTTTGATAGTTGAAGGGAAAACAATCAGAAAGACTTGAACAAAACTCGAGAAAAATCCCTGAAACCACATTCCTTGTTATTACAGAAAAGGAATCAGCCTTAAAAAAGTTCAGTGATTCACCCCATATCACAGCTATGTATCTGGAGAAGAATTAGAGCAAAAACCCTTCCTGCAATGATAACCTCCCACAAATCCATCCTCTCTTGTCACAACCAACCTCACTCCTACTCCCAGATGACAACTGATGTGAATTCCCCAAATGATGAATTCTTCTTAGAAGCTCCACCTAAAGATGAGAGACAACATTAACAAAGAAATCCAAAGAACATTCTCCTGGACAATTTCTACCTTCTATCCTTATAAGCATTTTACTATAATTATTAAAATATAAAATATCCATTTTATGTTTGTACTCCATTTTTTTATTTTATTTTTTTTAATTTTTATTTATTTATGATAGTCACAGAGAGAGCGAGAGAGAGGCAGAGACACAGGCAGAGGGAGAAGCAGGCTCCATGCACCGGGAGGCCGACGTGGGATTCGATCCGGGGTCTCCAGGATCACGCCCTGGGCCAAAGACAGGCGCCAAACCGCTGCGCCACCCAGGGATCCCTGTACTCCATTTTTTAAAAGATTTTATTTATTTATTCATAAAGACAGAGAGAGAGAGAGGCGCAGAGACACAGGCAGAGGGAGAAGCAGGCTCCATGCAGAGAGCCCGACGTGGGACTCGATCCAGGGTCTCCAGGATCACACCCTGGGCTGCAGGCGGCGCTAAACCGCTGCGCCACCGGGGCTACCCTCCATTCATTTTTTTAAAGATTTTATTTACTTATTCATGAGAGACACAGAGAGAGAGAGAGAGAGAGAGAGAGAGAGAGGGGCAGAGTCACTGGCAGAGGGAGAAGCAGGCTCCACACAGGGAGCCCAATGTGAGACTCAATACCGAGAATCCAGGGCAGACTCCGGGATCACGCCCTGAGCCAAAGGCAGACACTCAACCACTGAGCCACCCAAGTGTCCCTTGAACTCCATTCTTATTCCATATCCTGGAACAGGTGCTCTCAAGCAATTAAATGGCAAGGAAGATAAAAAAGCTGAACTGAAAAGCCAGAGATATGGGGTCATTAGCCCCAAAGTAGTAATAGTTGACTATATTCTTTATTGTTCCTTTATCCATAGTTTACTAAGGGCAAAGAGCAATTTTTTCGATGCTGTTTTTCAATGTTATTGTCCTTGCAGGCCCATTACAGGACCCTTACATGCAGGGAATTGCTCATTAGTTGGCTGCTTGCCATAAGTAATCATTATGACCACATATGGGACATTGTCCCCTCCTCCAGAAAGAGGATCACCTCAAATGGACTGACAAGTGGCAGAGCTAGCCCTTCAGAAAAACATGTGGGCTGAAACCCTGCTTAAAACCTTCAACAGCTTCCCATTTCACTTAGAATAATGACTAAGGGCCTTACCATGGCCTACAAGCCCCTCTTCTCCATAGCTCTACTCTTTCTGCACCAGCTAAAACAGCCTTCTGTCCACACCTCCAATATCCCAAGCTCCCTCTGATCTCAGGGCACTGGTCTTTTTGCAACACTCAGCACCCTCTGACTTAACCTCAGGGAAAAAAAAAAAGAAAAAAGAAAAAAACCAACTCCAACTAATTTCTCTTTATCTTTCAGATCTCAGCTCAAATGGCTCTTCAGGAAAAATCTGCCCAGACTCCACTAAATACATTTGGTGTTCCTTTCTTCATATTTTGGGGTTCTGAGAAATATTCCATTTAGAAAATAAGGACTGGATTCCAAGGCTCAAAAATAAGTTTGACTATCACTGGCTCATTTCAAAAGTCCCTTAAAGCAAAATTATTCTGATATTTAGTATTTAATTTCCACTCTTGAGTTAAACTATGTTCATAAATGATTCGGTGTTATAAATTTGTAGATCCTCAAGTCTGCTTGTTAGGGCAAATGTTCATTTATTTAACACTCCAGAAATAGACCAATACTTTTACAAACTGTGGCCACTTTATTCCTTCTTTCCTCGTGTTAGTTGTAATAAGTAGCAGCTGAAGAAGAACAAAAATTATACAAGGCTCAGAACCAGCCTAAAGTCAGACTGCTAATTACCAACTGACTGACCTTAGGCCAAGCCACTATCTTCTCTGGGTCCATTTTTTCTTTTGTGAAAAGAGGAAAACAATGATACTTTTTCTTTTTTTAAGATTTTATTTATTCATGAGAGACACACAGAGAGAGGCAGAGACACAACAGGCAGAGCGAGAAGCAGACTCCCCATGGAGAGCCCAATGCGGGATTCAATCCCAGGACCCTAGGATCATGACCAGAGCCAAAGGCAGATGCTCAACCACTAGGCCACCAGATACCCCACAATACTTTAAAATATATATATATATATATATATTATTTATTTGAGAGAGAGAGAGAGAGAGAGAGAAAGTGCAAGCACACAAGCAGGGGGAGCAGCAGGCAGAGCCAGAGAGAGAGAAGCAAGGGGAGCAGCAGACAGAGACAGAGGGAAAAGCAAGCTCCCTATAGAGTAGGGAGCCCCATGCAGGGCTCTATCCCAGTACCCTGGGATCATGACCTGAGCAGAAGACACTTAACTGACTGAGCCACCCAGATGCCCCACAATGACACTTTCTTTACAGGATTCAGAAGATATATACCTGAAAGCCAACATTTATATTCCTAATATGTATCACATTTACCATTTCATAATTTTGCCTGATTACCTAAATAACAGTCTTCTTATCCATATGTAAACAGCTTAAAAGGAATACAGTTCTTTCCCTATCATTGATTGACTCCTTAGAGCCCAGTACAGTATCTGCCCTACACATATATTAAGCATCCAGCTAAGAATATTTAATCAATGAATAAAAAGATACTACAATATTGAATGGATGCCCCCATCCCTTTTTGCTAGCTTTGATTTCATTTTTAAGTGAAAAGTTAATTCTACAATGGGTAATAGTATCTTTGGCCTTCTCACCTGTGAACAGATGGTTAATATTTTTTCATAAAAGTCCATGTTCACTGGGACAGTCAGTCATGTATACTCATGAGTACTTAAGAAAAGTCCAATCAGGGATGCCCAGGTGGCTCAGCGGTTAAGCATCTGCCTTTGTTCGGCTCAGGGCGTGATTCTGGAGTCCCAGGACTGAGTTCCACATCGGGCTTCCTGCATGAGGCCTGCTTCTCCTTCTGCCTATGTCTCTGCCTCTCTCTCTCTCTTTCTCTCTCTCATGAGTAAATAAATAAAATCTTTAAAAACAAAATCCAGCTACTGGGTGGTAATGGTTTCATTCACTAGGTATCACAAATTCTGTGCCACTGTTCATAAGGACAACTGAGTACAAGGTGTATATAAGTTAGCACTGTCCTACACAAATGGAGACACACAATTCATACAGATGAAATGTCAGCAGCAACTTCATAAAATAACAAGAGCAAACACTGTCTACTTTTTCTATGTGTCAATAAAAATTGTTTAATATTCCAATCAACTGATTTTTCTGTGTGAAGCATGTTTTTACATTCTTAACATTAGTAACATTCAATGCTTACCACCACAAACCCATAAAGTAGGTCCCATTATTATCCTTATGTTATAGAGGCAGAATGAGCCTGCACTGCCTTAGTGCTTATAAAAACTTTCCACTTAACATCGAGTTAGCAAAAACCAGCATGTGCAAGGCACAGTTCTGAAATTTTTAAATGTGAGATTTTAGCCTCTTGCCAGGAAACATGGATTTAAGTTAGAAGGGGTCTTAAAAGAACTGGTGTCTAAGGTTGTATTGGTTTTTCCCAGTCTTACCAGGTTTGAGACTTACCCTAATAGGATAAAGCTTTTAACTGCAGGGAGCCTTCAGTGAAAGGCAGCACCCATCTCACCTAGTTAAGAATCCTGGCACTAGAAATCCATTTCACCCCACTTAGCAGCAAGCTGGAGTACATAATTATTTTCATCTGGTTATAACACAGGGTGGTGAGTTTAATCTCTAAAACCCTACAGGGATTGGTTTTAACAGTTTTAGAAATTGCCTCTCATGCTACGAATGTGCTGCACATCAAGATGGTCTTGCTAATGGTTCCCAGACTAGGATTTGGGGGGACCAAAGGCAAGGCCCCCTCCTTTCCATAATTTCCTTTCCTTTCTGGGCTGGGTCTGTGGTCATTCAAGGTATCTCTATGGCCCTGCTTTCAGAAACAATTTGCTGTGATTTGGACAAAAGAATAGATGACATTTTTTTTTTAAGTTATAGTCAATGATTACTATTCATGTAGTCAAATGAATCCATATATGAAGTGGACCATCAGGGACATAGCCTTGAATACACAAAGGTGTATATGCAGATGAAGCAGATTCCCAAACAATAACATACCATCAATGTGGCATAATCTCTAGTTTACTTTGATTTCTAAAACTTGTGCTAAACCACTCCTTCCAGGAAAAAAAATCTAGAAAACCAATTCAAGAATATAATTTAATGTCTCTCTTACTATTTTTTTTTAATTAAGTTGAACCCTACAACCATTAACACTAATTTCTCGTAGGTCCTTAAATGAGCCCTTGGCTTCAGGAATTAAAAAAGGACACGTTGCTAATCAACTTTTAAAGTGATATTGCTACAAAGAGTAAGTAAAATCCCATTAAGTAAAAATGATGATTTTCTTCAGCTTTTGGTAGAAGAGCCAATCCTGATACATATAGACAAATTAAACTTCCCTGCTTATTCAGATACAATCCTTAGGCTATTCACAGCATTTCAAGTGACAGCAAGCCACTTCTATTAATAAGGACAACTACTTGTCTAAAAGTCAACTTATACACCTGGTTCAACATATGCTAAAATATTTTGGCTTTGGCAAAAGAAAATTTATCATATCATAAAATCCCTCCTATATGATATGGGAGATTGCATAGGTAAATCCTAAGAGTCAAGTTTGTATAAGGCATAGAGACAGAAAAGTAACAAAACATTTTCAAATTTTTCCTTTTCACATTCTTGACTCAAAGTAATTATTTCAGTAGGATAAAACTAAAACAGCATGAGACACAGTCTTTTTTTTTTTAAGATTTATTTATTTATTCATGAGAGACACAGACTGAGAGAGAGAGGCAAAGACACAGGCAGAGGGAGAAGCAGGCTCCTTGCAGGGACCCTGATGCGGAACTCGATCCCGGAACCCAGGATCACCACCTAAGCTGAAGGCAGGCGCCCAACCACTGAGCCACCCAGGCGTCCCCCATGAGACACAGTCTTAAAAAAACCAGAATTCCACCAGACTATAAAGTCCTTAAGGAAAAAAATAAAATAAAAAAAAATAAAAAAAAATAAAAGTCCTTAAGGAATTATCTGTAGCTCCAAAGGCAATACCTCGCATAAAGGAGGTCCCTCAAGTAATATTTATAAAATGAAATAAATAAAACCTCAGAACTACAGTCTTTAAAATACTTTCAAACATATTTTCATACTGATTTAAGATATACAAGACAGAGATTCTTATGCCACTTCAAAGATGAGGAACCAGGACATCAGAGCACCACTGGCCTGATCTTAGGGCTCTCCAGACACTACTTTCCACTACCATTACACTCTACCATCATTTAAAAAGCTCAGAGCACCCATTCTTCAGCTTTTGTTCTGCTTTCTATATTTTACGATTGTGGTATAAAAACACCAAAAATGGAAGGCAACCAGATCATTCAGATGCCAAACACTTAACAAGATCCACTACTGTCTTTTGCAGCTGTGAAAGTCTGATGGCTCAGGCTACCAGATATTTACATCTACTTATATAAAACACATTAACACTGCATTATTCTGTACACAAATTTCAACTTACCATTTTTAAAAAACATTTTATTTATTTATTCATGAGACACACAGAGAGAGAGGCAGAGACATAGGCAGTGGAGAGAGAAGCAGGCTCCATGCAGGGAGCCCAATGTGGGACTAGATCCCTGGACTCCAGGATCAGGCCCTGAGCTGAAGGCAGGTGCTCAAATGCTGAGCCACCCAGGCGTCCCAATCATTTATTTTTAAACAAAAATGTTTCTTTGGAGTTTTTTTCATGCACAGATCTCTACTGACAGTTTTAAGTCTAGATAGACTTTGACAGGAAAAACTTGAAGCAAAGAAATTCAAGTTATTATCACTCACTTCCAGGGTCTGTAGATTTCTCTCTAAAAACAGACCACAACAGAACATACCATACTAACCTATATGAATTACAGAATGAAAAATCCAGGATATTTTCAGATTCCTCAATTTAAACTTCAAACTGGACACGATCTTCACCTGGTAGCTTACTGTTACTCTTAGGTAAAATCAGCTGCTGATTCAACATTTATGGAATTATTTTATTCCAGGCTTATGCAAGGTTTGGTGACTCAAATATGAGCAAACATGACTTGTGCCCTTGAACAATCTTAGATGGCTAAGACAGATTCAAAGAAATTCAAAAAGGCAATGTGTATGGCCTTTGTGTGCTACAAGCATATTTGCTACATTTAATATCTTAAGGAACACACATGAAAGAAAATTACTAATTTTGTTGGTCAATGAGGTGAGCTAACAAGTTACTTCTTACATAGGTCATTCCTTGTATAAAGGCCTAATACCAGGGCACTGAGTGGCTCAGTGGGTTAAGGGTCTGCCTTCTGCTCACGTCATGATCTCAGGGTCCAGGGATTGAGCCCTGTGTTGGGCTCCCTGCTTGTCAGGGAGTCAGCTTCTCCCTCTCCCTCTGTCTCTGCCCTTCTTTCCACTTATGTTCTCTCTCTCATAAATATATAAAATCTTGAAAAATAAAGGCCTAATACTTAAAAGCCATTAAAATATAGTTTCTAATACAGTATATTACGTCTTTAATAACTCTGGATAATTTTCTTAGATAACAAAAAATGGTAGAAACAAGAATTCTTTTTTTTTTAAGAATTCTTAAAGTAATAATTCCTCAGTAGTTTGTATCTTTATATACCTGAAGGTGATCTTATTTGCTTTCAACCCTGCTGAGCCAATCGTAATTGCACCAGTTGCTAAGAACTCCACACATTTTTTTTTTTAGATTTTATTTATTCATTCATGAGAGACACAGAAAGAGGTAGAGACATAGTAGAAGGAGAAGCAGGCTCCCTGCAAGGAGCCTGATATGGGACTCGATCCCGGAACCCCGGGATCACACCCTGAGCCAAAGGCAGATGCTCAACCGCTGAGCCACTCAGGCATCCCTCCACACCTTTCAATATTTTTATACTATGCTGTATATCAATATGGCAAGAATTACAAGGACAGCACTAATTTTCTAACATGCTTTCCTTCTATTTGGTACTAAAATACAACCCAAAATACTACTTAGCTTTGAAAGTTATCCTAGAATAGATAAATGCCCTGTATCAAAAAAACATTTACCTGTGGTTCATTAGATGGCTTACTTTTATTATGGAAACCATTAGGTTTGATTCATTCAGATCTGCAGGTTAGAAGGGAATACCACCTGAGTCTATTTAAAGATTTTTTTTGAGCAATCTCTATACCTAACGTGGGCCTTGAACTCATGACCCCAAGATCAAGAGCATGCTCCACAAACTGAGCCAGCCAGGTGTGCCCCAGGCACCCCCTAGATGAGTTTAGTTAAAGCACACTGCACTCTTCAGTTCTGGCAACAGCTACTTCATTCCTCACTAAAATCCATCACAATATTCCTTCTAGGCAGCTAAAGGCTATGTTCTCTCCCAAAAGTATAAGTAACTGGTTTTCAGGCAGAAATACAAAGACTGATCAAAAGAAGGACTGTCTCAGGAAACCTGGGTGGCTCAGCAGTTGAGCATCTGCCTTTGGCCCACGGTGTGATCCTGGAGTCCAGGGATGGAGTTCCACATCAGGCTCCCTGCAGGGAACCTGCTTCTCCTTCTGCCTGTGTCTCTGCCTCTCTCTGTCTCTCATGAATAAATAAATAAAAATCTTTAAATAAAAATAATTTTTTAAAAGACTGTCTCAACCCTACTAAGAAAAATGTAATCTCTGATATAAGTATGAATTGAAAAAGATCATTTTATATGATTACTCAACAAATGTGGCATACGTACCTACAAACCTGTACCCCTGCAAGCGCACTCGCCCACCACCACCCCTGTGACAATCATCAGCAACTGCTCAACTTCTTCCCAATGACCTAAGGCACAATCTCAGAATCCTTCTCAAGTAGCCATTACCAATCTATTGGTATTGCAGGAGAGTTGAAACCTGTTTTCCATTCTTCGTTTTGACTGCTCTTCAGATAAGGAGCTCTGAAGAAGTACCAACGAAGTTACAAAGATCAAACAGCTAGTCAGTGACAGAATCCGGGTTAGAAAAAAAACAGACCTTATACCACAGTGACTATCTGGAATGTTTATCATACATACCCTGATACTAATTCCCTGGTTCCTTTGAGTTCTGATTATTTCTTACCATTTAATTTTTGGCAGCTACATTCTTTGCCTTTTGCTTTTAGAATATTCAGCATCCCTGGCATAAAAGGGGAAAAAGGCTGTCATTTCATATCCATGAAGCTAATGAATGCCCATAGTTGACCTGGCATCTCTCCTTTAAGCCATGCTAACATTAGCTGCCATTCAAAAGTTCATTCTACAGCCTGACCTTTGTTTCTGCTCAGAAGTATTCACCCTATTACAGGAAGTGTTTTTCCTTTAATGTCATGATGGCAAAATATTGCAGTGTCCAAACAGGCAGATTTGTGACAATTACTATGTCGTTTTGTCATTAAGGCTCAAAGAACTTAGACTGTAAGACATATTAAAAGTAAAAAAAGAATTACCAGGTTGAATGACTGGGAAAAACTGAAACTCCCACACTCACTGCCAGCCACAAAAACCATATATAATCATGTTTATGAATCTGATACCAAAAGAGCATTTCAATCACATTTAATTCAGCAGTTCTATTATAAAATGAGACTAAGAGTACTCATCACAGAAGCATTACCACATAAATGTATATTCTCAAATTGGACAATTTCTAACTTTAAATAGTATTGTATTTTTTAAATAGCTTTTTTGGGTTGAAATAATCCCACCAGTCCCATCACTGACCACAGCTAAGGTAATTAGTATTTTTGTTTTTCTTCAGATTCTTCAGTTGAACACTGTAGTTCTCTACTTCACAAGAAGAAATGATGTAATATGCACTGTTCTAGACAAATAAAAGAGATCATATAAATTAGCATCAAAGTACCACTGTGTCCCTTCTGTAAACACATAAGGAAATTTGAATGACATCCATCATTTTAAAGTTTTTATTTTGTCAGGATCTCTGCTGGTCCTGTCCCACACTACGTCTAATTTAACCTCCAACTCCAACCCCCATGCACTGAAGGTTATAATCCTCCAACTCTATATATGAGGAAATTGAGACTTCCAGAAATCTCTCCCTGTCAAACTTTTCATAGTATGTTGGGATTCAATCTCAGGCCTTTCTGACTTACACGCTTTCGATCCCTGTGCTACCTATGCCGCTTCCTACTACACTATAAATATTTAGAACATTTGTAACATTTGTGGTAAGGCAATCAGAACCACAACTAATTGTTTCTCAAAATGCAGACATCTTGGCTAAACAGTATGTCCACAATCAAACCATCATATCATCAAAGGCTAATCAAATCCAAGTCATGAGGTGTATGTATCTGTCATCTAAGATAACAGTGGGACCCTTATGATCCTTAACTGGTTTTGCCACACTGCGATACTTATCATGCCTTATTATAAAGTTAAACATACAAAGTTTGAAAATGTTTAAACAATGGATACATAAAATGTGTCAAAAAATAAAACTTCAAAGTAAAAGATTAATCAATGAAGATAAGCATGCATGATGGGTACCTATTGCAAAAGATGTATTTCCATTCCATAGCCTAGGTCTGTAAAACATTATTTTACATACATTAGCTTTTGGATATTCATAGGCTTTTTTTAACCTTATATTAATTATTTTAACATAATCACCTCCACTATGTTTTTGAGTATCTTGGAAATTGTTGGTCTGCTAACTAGTAAGAGAATTCTCACTTAGAAACAGTTTCTCTCTGGGCCGCCTGGGTGGCTCAGTGGTTGAGCAGCTCAGGTCGTGATCCCGGGTTTCCGTGATGGAGTCCCGCACTGGGCTCCTCACAGGGAGGAGCCTGCTTTCTCCCTCTGCCTGTGTCTCTGCCTCTCTCTGTGTCTCTCATGAATAAATAAATAATAAAATCTTTTTTTTTTTTAAAGAGTTTCTTTCACTGGCATCAGTTTCCAAAGTAATTCATGTAGATATAAGCACGGTATTCTCTCTTCCTATGATAAGGGAAAAGAAACTAAATGGGCATTTAGCACTTGCATTAGACAGACACACCATGCTAGATATTTTCCCATGTTAATCTCAAAATACTTCAGTATCAGTACTATTATGCCTATGTCATAAAAGAGAGAAGAGCAGTTCAAAAAGTTAAAGATGCGAAGGGCTAGATGGGGGGTGAGCAGGGATTTACCGCTATTGGGTATAGGATTTCTTTTGGAGTGTGAAAATGTTCTAGAATTAAATAGTAGTGATGGTTGCACAGCCTTGTGAATGCAACTAAAAACCACTGATTATACACTTGAAAATGATGAATATAATGTTATGTGAATTATATCTCAATTATAATAAGTTACATGGTCATGGTAAATGTTAACATTTGGGAATCTGGGTATATGGGAATCTATTACTGTTTTCCAACTTTTCCGCAAGCCTGAAATTATTGCAAAAAACAGAATTTGGGGGAAATGCCTGTGTGGATTAGTTGGTTGAACATCCAACTCCTGATTTTGGATCAGGTCATAATCTCAGGGTGGTAAGATAGAGCCCCATGTGGGGCTCTGTGCTCAGCAGGGAGTCTGCTGGAGGTTTTCCCTCTGCCTCTACCCCTTCCCCTCTTCTTCTAATATAATAAATAAATCCTTAAAAAAAATTTAATGCACAATAATGTGAATATAGTTAACACTACTGACATCTACACTTAAAATGGTCAAGAGGATAACTTTTATGTTTTTTTTTTGTTTTTTTTTTTTTTTTTACCACAAGTAAACAAATAGAGGAATTCTAACAAGATTCTACTTTACTGAGTAATCGGTATTTTCAAATATAGGCCTTTTCAAACTCCAAAACTAATATTCTGTTACAATACCATACAATACTACTTTACTGAGTAATCAGTATTTTCAAATACAGGCCTTTTCAAACTCCAAAACTAATATTCTGTTACAATACCAAAAGAAGCTATTTTATTATTTGCCCAACGATTGTATTGACATGTTACTTACAGCCACTCTAAAGCCATATAGTAGTAATACACACTTAAGCTGCCTTTTTTATAAATGAAAACTATACTACCAACTAAATAGGGCTTGTTAAATACGTCTGAACTTATTAAAAGTTGACATATGATGATAAATGTGTGTGAAAGTAGAACTGTAAGGTTGGAATCTATGCCATCCACCAAACAGGAATTGTCAATTGAATATTGTTCAAAAATGGGGCTTTATGTTAAAAATTTTTTTCGGTTGAAGTCCAGAATTGATCAGAAAGTAATAAGTAGGAGAAACTATTTGTTTTTATTAAATTGTTTTTATTTATGTGAAGTTTTGTGGATTTTTTTTTTTTTTTAATTTAAAAGTCCTGGGGCACCTGAGTAGCTCAGTCAATTAAGCACCAGACTCTTGACTTTGGTTCAGCTCATGGTCTCAGGGATGTGAGACTGAGCTCCATGTCAGGCTCCATGCTCAGGAGGATGCTTAAGATTCTCTCCCCCTCTCCCCCTTTTTTTTTTTTTAATTTTTATTTATTTATGATAGTCACACAGAGAGAGAGAGAGAGAGGCAGAGACATAGGCAGAGGGAGAAGCAGGCTCCATGCACCAGGAGCCCGATGTGGGATTCGATCCCGGGTCTCCAGGATCGCGCCCTGGGCCAAAGGCAGGCGCTAAACCGCTGCGCCACCCAGGGATCCCTCCCCCTCCTACCTCTCTCTCTCTCTTTCTCCTTTCTCTCTTTAGAGAGAAAAAGTTAGAGAGAAGGGGTGTGTGTGTGTGTGTACAAGCAGGGGTAAAGGCAGAGGGAGAAGCAGGCTCCCCGTTGAGCAGGGAGTCTAATGCAGGGCTCAATCCCAGGACCCTATGATCATGACCCAGGCCAAAAGCTGATGCTTAACCAAGTGAGCCACCCAGGAGCCCCCAAAATAAATAAATATTTTAAAAAATAAAAACCCTTTGCTTTGAAGATTCTTACAAATTACAAAAAAAAAAAAAAAACACCCAAATTTAATTACAAAAAATTAGAGACAGGAGTTTCAACTTATAATGTGCTAATTTGCCAAACACTGATACACTATTATCATGGGCATTTGCAAAAATGGGTATATCTGGGTTTGACTTGGGGGCTCATGACTAAGTATTCTTAATAACCAAGTGTATAATGTATCCATATACCCTTACAAATCACATTCATTCAAGAAAGTTAAGAAGTAGAATTTGAGGTTCCACTCGTTTAGTTGCAAAAAAGTATGTGCTTGAAAAAAACAGGCAAAGGCAAACATGTAATGTAAAGGTAGTGGATCAACCACTTTTAAAGCTAGCATGAAGGATAAAAGATAAAAGGAATAAAATCAGCTATAATAATAATAATTAGGGAAGGTATACAGAAAGTAATAAGATGTAAAATATGACAAAAACATAAAATGTGAAAGTGGTTAAAAATGCAGTGCTTTTAGAATGTGGTCAAATTTAAGTTGAATATTAACTTAAAATAACTGTTCTCTATATACTGATTATATGTGAACCTCATGATAACAATAAGTCAAAAATCTGTAATAGATACACAAAAATGAGGACAACTAGGGCAGCCTGGGTGGCTCAGTGGTTTAGTGCCGCCTTTAGCCCAGGGTGTGATCCTGGAGACCCGGGACTGAGTCCCATGTTGGGCTCCCTGCATGGAGCCTGCTTCTCCCTCTGCCTGTGTCACTGCCTCCCTCTCTCTCTCTCTGTGTGTGTGTTTCTCATGAATAAATAAATAAAATCTTTTTTAAAAAATGAGGGCAGGGGATCCCTGGGTGGCGCAGCGGTTTGGCGCCTGCCTTTGGCCCAGGGCGCGATCCTGGAGACCCGGGATCGAATCCCACGTCGGGCTCCCGGTGCATGGAGCCTGCTTCTCCCTCTGCCTATGTCTCTGCCTCTCTCTCTCTCACTGTGTGCCTATCATAAATAAATAAAAAATGTTTAAAAAAAAAAAATGAGGGCAACTAGTATAACACTAAAACAAATCAAAACACAATAAAAGAAAGCAAGAGAAAAGGAACAGAGAACTACACCAGAAAACAAGGAACAAAGAACAAAATGCCAATAAGTATATATTATCAACAATTACTTTGAATATAAATGGACTAAATTCTCCAATCAAAAGACCGAAGGTGGCTAAATAAGTAAAACAAAACAAAACAAACACCAAAAACAGGACCCATCCATATGCTGCCTAGGAGACTCACATCAGATCTAAATACACATATAGACTGAAAGTGAGGGGAGAGAAAATGATATTCTGTGCAAACGGAAACAGAAAGAAATGGGGGTAGTAATACTTGTATTAGACAAAATAGGCTTTAAAACAAAGAATATAAACAAAAGACAAAGAGAGGCATTACCAATGATAAAGAGTTCAATCCAGATGTATATAACACTGGTAAATATTATGCGCCCAACACAGGGGCATTTAAATACATAAAACAAATATTTACAGACATAAAGGAAGAGTGACAGCAATACAAAAATATCAGACTTTTCTTTAATATAAAACTTTAATAGCACACTATATCAATGAATATAATCATTCAGACAGAAAAGCAACATTAAGGTAACACTGGCCTTTTACAATACATTAGGCCATATGGACTTAATAATTACAGAATTCTATGCAAAAAGACCAGGACTCATATTCTTTTCAAGTGCACACAGAACATGCTCCAGAACAGATATCATGTTAGACCACGAAACAAGTTTCAATAAATTTAAGAAGACTGAAATCACATCAAGCACTTTTTCTTGTCAGAAATGATATAAAACTAGAAATCAATTACAAGGGATGCCTGAATGGCTCAGTCAGTGAAGTGGCTGCCTTTGGCTCAAGTCATGGGATTGAGCCCCACGTCGGGCTCCCTGCTCAATGGGCAGCCTGCTTCTCCCTCTCCACCATTTGTGCTTTCTCTCTCTCTCTCAAGTGAATAAATAAAATCTTTAATTTAAAAAAAGAAATCAATTACAAGAAGAAAATTGGGGAAAAAAATGGAGGCCACACAACAGGCTACTAAACAACTAACAGGTAAACAAAGAAATCAAAGGGTAAATAAAAAATACCTTAAGACAAAAAGAAAACAAAAGAAAAAAGAAAGAAACAGCATTCCAAAATCTGTGGAACACAACAAAGGCAGTTCTAAGAGGAATGTTCATAGCGGTACAGGCCTACCTCAAGAAACAAGAAAAACCTCAAATAAAAAATCTAACTTTATAACCAAAGGAACTAGAAAAAGAAGAACAAATGTAGTCCAAAGTTGGTAGAAGGAAGGAAACAATAAAGATCAGAGTGAAAATAAATGAAATAGAGACCAAAACAAAAACAAAAACCCAAACACAATAAAAAAGATCACTTAAACTAAGAGCTAGTTTTTTGAAAAGAAACAAAATTGATGGACTTTTAGCCAGATTCATGTAGAGGAAAAAAGAGAGGGCTAAATAAGTAAAATCAGAAATGAAAGACATGTTACAACTGAAATACCACAGAAATACAAAGGATTATTAGAGATTACTATAAACAATTATATGCTAAAAAAATTGGACAATCAGGAAGGGATGGATAAATTCCTAGAAACACAAAATCTACTGAATCATTAAGAAATATAAATCTGAATAGAGTGATTACAAGTAAAGAGATTGGAAAAAAAAAAAAAAAAAAACAAGTAAAGAGATTGAATTAGTAATCAAAAACTTCCCAAAAAGACAAAAGTCCAGGTCCACAGAGCTTCATTTGCGAATTCTACTGAACAATCAAAGATGTAATATACCATGCTCTATTCCAAAAGTTGAAGAGAAGGCAACACTGCCAAACTCATTATATGAGGCCAGCATTGCTCTGATACCAAAATCAAACAAAGACAGCATAAAGAAAATTAAAAGTTAATATCCCTGCTGAACATAAATGTAAAAGTACACAATAAGATATCAGCAAACCAAATTCAACAATACATTGAACAGATCACACACCATGATCAAATGGGATTTATTACAGATATAGAAGATGATTCAACAATCTCCAATCAATTTATTTTTTAAAATTTAGATTCAATTCACCAACATATAGTATAACATCCAGTGCTCATCCCATCCAACATCCACAAATCAATATGATATGCCACTTAACACAATGAAGGACAAAAATAATACAATCTTCCCAAAAGATAAAAACAAACCCAAACACTTGACAAAAGTCAACACTCATTTTTGGCAAAACTCTCAACAAAGTACTTATAGAGGAACATACCCCAACATAATAAAGGTCATGCATAACAAACCCACAGCTAACATCAAACCCAAGAATGAAAAGCTGAAAACTTTTCCTTTAAGACCAGAAAAAAAAACAAGGGTACCCAAGTCACCACTTTTATTCAACACAGTACTGGCAGTCCTAGCTACAGAAATTAGGCAAGAAAAAGAAATAAAAGGCATCCAAATTGGAAAGGAAGAGGTAAAACTGTCACTATTTGCAGATGTCATGATACTATATATAGAACACCCTAAGGACTCTGCCAAAAAACTGTTAGAACTAATAAGTGAATTCAGTAAAGTCCAAGTGAAATTAATATACAGAAATCTTTGGGCCGCCTGGGCGGCTTAGCACCGCCTTCAGCCCAGGGCGTGATCCTGGAGACCCGGGATCAAGTCCCACGTCTTGGAGTTCCCTGCATGGAGCCTGCTTCTCCCTTTGCCTATGTCTCTGCCTCTCTCTGTGTCTCTCTCATGAATGAATAAATAAAATATATATTTTTAAAATAAATAAATATATATTTTAATATATATTTAAATATATAATAAATATATATATTTAAAAATATATACAGAAATCTGGTACATTTCTATAGACTAATAAGCTATCAGAAAGAAAAATTAAGAAAACCTCATTTGGGAAGGGAAAGGAAGAAAAAAGGAAATCCCACTGACAACAAACTAGAAAGAATAAAATACCTAGGAATAAATGTACCAAGGAGGTAAAAGACCTGTACTCTGAAAACTGTAAGATTTTGATGACAGAAATTGAAGAAGATGCAAATAAATGGAAGGACATACCATGATCATGGAATGAAAAAATGTTAAAAAGTCTATACTACCCAATCCAAAGATTTAATGCAGTCCCTATGAAAATACCAAGGGCATTCTTCACAGAACTAGAATAATCCTAAAATTCATATGAAACCATGAAAGACTTCAAATAGCCAAAGCAATCTTGTGAAAGAAGAACAGAGCTGGATGTTTCATGCTCTCTGATTTCAAACTATACTACAAAGCTATAGTAATCTTAACGGTATGGTGTTGGCACAAAAACAGACATGCAAATCAAAAGAACAGAACAGAGAATCCAAAAATAAATCCACACATAGATGATTAATCTATGACAAAGAAGGAAAGAATATCCAATGAGGAAAAGACAATTTCTTTAATAAATATTGCTGGGAAAACTGGATGGCTACACACAAAAGAATGAAACTGTACCCCTACCTTACAGTAATGTAAAAATTAATTCAAAATGGATAAAGACTTAAACGTAAGACCTGAAACTGTAAAGCCCCTAGAAGAAACTATAGGTTGTAACCTCCTTGACATAGGTCTTAGATGTATTTTTTTGGACCTGACTCCACAAGCAAAGATAACAAAAGGTAACAAATGGGATTACATCAAACTAAAAATTTTGCCCGGTGATGGAACCTATCAACAAAATGAAAAGGCAACCTACTGAATGGAAGAATATATTTACAAACCATATATCTGACAATGGGTTAATATGCAACATACATATAGAACTTTTCCAACTCAATAGCCAAAAAACAAATAATCTGGTTAAAAATGTCAAGAAATCTGAATAAACATTTTTCCAAATAAGACATACAGATGGCCAATGGACACATGAAAAGATGCTCAACATCACTATTCATCAGGGAAATGAAAATCAAAATCATAATTAGGTATCATTTCACACCCCTAAGAATGGCTATAATAAAAGCAAACAAGTAAGAACTAGAAATAGGATGCCTGGGTGGCTCAGTGGTTGAGCATCTGCCTTGGCTCAGGTCCTGGGATCAAGTCCCACATCAGGCTCCCCACAGGGAGCCTGCTTCCCCTCTGCCTATATCTCTGCCTCTCTCCGTGTGTCTCTCATGAATAAATAAATAAAATCTTAAACAAACAAACAAAAGAACTAGAAATAAAAAGTGTTGGCCAGGAGGTGGAGAAAAGGGAACCCCCATGCACTGTTGGTAGAAATGCAAACCAGTGCAGTCACTATGGAAAACTATATAGAGGTTCTTCAAAGATTTAAGAATAAGACTGCCACAAGATCCAGCAATTCCACTTCCTGCTATTTATCTGATGCAAAATACTAACTTGAAAAGATATCTACACCTTTATGTTTATTGCAGCATTATTTACAATAGCTAAGACAAGGGAGCAACCTAAGTGTCTATCAATAGATAGATTAAAAACAAAAAAAAAAGATGCAGAAAGATGTGGTACATATACACAATGAAACATTAGTCCACCATAAAAAAAATTAAATCTTGCCATTTGCAACCACACAGATGGACCTGAGGGTATTATGCTTAAGTGAAAATAAAATAAGTCAGACAGAGAAAGACAAATACCGTATGATTTTACTCACGTGTGGAATCTAAAAAACAAACGAACAAACAAAATAAAACCAGACTCAAAGATACAGAGAATAGACTGATGGTTGCCAGGGGAGAGGGGTGTTGGGGAGTAGGCAATATGGGCAAAGGAGATCTAGAGATACAAACTTTAAGTTATAAAATAAGTCAGTCATGGGAATATAACATATAGTATGGGGAATATAGACAATAATACTGTATTAATTTTGTATGGTGACAGATGGTAAATGGACTTATTATGGTGATCACTTCATATTGTATATAAATATTGAATCATTATACTATATACCTGAAACTAATATAATATTGTATGTCAAGTATACTTCAATTAAAGTTTTTTTTTTTTTTAAAAGATGATGTAAGGTGGGAACTTTGGGAGGAAAAGAGTCATTTTTACCAATATATTTCAGTTTTTATATCAACTCCTATCCAGTGATTCCCAGCAGAGGCATTATTAATATTTGGGGCAGAACAACTCATCATTTTGTATAAATTCTTCTGCAATTGGAACTGAGGTATCCTTGGCCCAGTAAATAGCAGGAGGCATCCCAATGTGATCATTTATGAAGAACAAAAATAACTCCCAAGATTTCTAAATACCCTGTGAAGGTGGCAGAAACCCCAGGTTCAGAACCCAGACAAGCCTTAACATCTTCCACTCTTTAGTATTTCACAGTCAACTGACGAGCGAGGTGTTTCTATCAGTCAGGTTACAGGCCAACCTTCTCTCATACTGCCAGGACCTTTTTAAATTACCCTTTCTCGTATGTGGCCTATCAACTGTAAATTCAGATTTCTGTCATCAGTTATTCTTAAAGCCAAAGAGAGCAGCATTAATTTGACTGACATCACAAAAACTGTAAGAGGAATGAACATTTAAAAAATGGAAAGATACTTTCATTATTTAACATATGGCTTTTACAGCCAGTCTTCAAAAGTTAGATGGCTTAGGCCATCTAATTTTTTAATGTAACAGGTCATGATATACTGATTAGAAAGAAACCGCTGGGAATTCCGTTTTCAAAACAGAGAAATTATACCAAGAATCGAAGCCTCACATTTCAAAACACAAAACGCTCAAGTTTAATGCCTGTGCATGCTTCAGTTACCATATGAAAGAACACAGAGCTGATAAAAACCAATTCGTATAAAAATAAAGTCTAAAACAATACTGAGTTTTGTTTTTTAACTGTAATGAAAGAATGAAAGGAAAAAAACATTAAGGCAGAGAGTATTTTCACTTAATAAGAGAAAAGAAAATCTAGCATTTTCAGTGTTAAGTTTTAAACAATTATCAATAACAGAACTGCACAATTCTTTCACTATTTCTTTAAGCAAAGCCCAAAAGACTCTTATTAGTAAGAAACGTCCTTGTATTTCTCGCTTTAAAAATTTTTTGCCAAAAATTCTTTGATATATTCTTTCCCAAGTTCTGACTAGAATCCTGTAAGTCTACAAAACTAGATCACCATGGAACACAACACAATCCTAAATACCACAATCTATCACCAGCATTAACTGCTCCCAGTACTAAGACTTTAATTGCGACAAGGCTGCAGCTCAGAGACTGAACACTGGTAAAGTCCTCTTTCAGCAGGCATGGACAAGGACCACATACTTTCATACATGCTGGTGCATATAAGAAACTGTTTGCTGCTCCAGACACAAGCATGTCCAAGACAGGATTTTTAAGTTAGTTTGTGAAAATTCTACTTGATGCATTTTCACAGAACTTGCTCCATATCATTTTAGAACAATCCATGAAGATTAAATGACCACAGCACCAGAAGCTCTGCCACAAGCTACAGTCTTTTGACAAACTGGGTAAAAAGAAATCCTGTAACATTTTGCTACCACAATACTAGACCATCAATTTCCAATTCATAGAGGAACTATCTCAGGCACAACTGCAAAGTGAGTATCAGTGTGTAACTGCTGGTAAACACATGTGCCTTGAAGAACCTCTGAATTTTTTTCTCCCAAAGTACACCATTTCTGCAAAATACAAAGCGGAGGATATATTTAAAATGGTAATATCTGTTTACAATGTCAAGCTGCTACATGGTGAAAAACCCAATTTCTTATAGCAGGTCCTGAAGATAAAACTAAATGTTAAATCGTATGCTGCGGTAGGTCTACTTTCCAATTACTAGAAGTAAGCATACAAGAGATATAATTAGCTATGACACTAGGACAGGCATACATGTTTCAACACACACGCAGCTCAGAACAAAGTTTTTGGCATTATATGACAGAGGACTTAAACCAAAGACTCAAAGAAAGGTTATATAGCGTGTGTGTGTGTGGCTCTTTTTTTAATTTAAAACTTGCCACATCAAATTATTTCTTTTAAGTTATAGCATATTTTGATTTATTTAAATATCTCTTTAAAGATTTTTCAAGGGAAAAAAAAACACCCTGAGGCTTTCATTGTGCCTACATTATAAATTAAGGAAGCTAACTTTATGAAGTTCATTTAATAAAAAAGAATCACCTTCCCCAAAAATAGGCTGCATGTTTCAAAAAATTTGATAGTTCTAGTCGTGGGTATCTCAACCAGGAATGAAACACTAAATCCGGGGATCCCTGGGTGGCTCAGTGGTTGAGTGCCTGCCTTTGGCCCAGGACGTGATCCTGGAATCCCAGTATAGAGTCCTATGTTCGGCTCCCTGCATGGAACCTGCTTCTCCTCTGCCTGTGTCTCTTTCTCTGTGTGTCTCTCATGAGTAAATAAATAAAATTTTTTTTAAACATTCAAAATTAAACACTAAATCCTAAAAACAGTATATATAAGGCAATGTAATTTAATTTTGACAATTAAAAGTTTGTCTGAGATATACCAAGATATCCCAAAACCATAATCTTTGAACAAAGGTTTAAAATTTAAAACATTAAGAGGGTAAATCCTAAGAGTTCTCATCACAGGAGAAATTTTTCTCTTTTCTTTTTTCTTTTCTTTTTATTCTATCTATATAAGATGCTGAATGCTAACTAACCCTACTATGGTAATCAAAATCAAGCCATCATTCTGTAAGCCTTAAACTTATACAGCGATAACACTGAAAAAAATTAAAACTTGAAACTATTAAATCCAATATATATTTAGGATCACTTATTCCTTGATAAACACAGAAAAAATGGAAAGATCAAAATAATATACCTGATAACCTACAAAGCAGTATATATGGTAGGCATATAAATAGTTAATTACATTAAAGCATGATTAAGCTCAGGTGAAGGGCAAACAAGAAATTGAAAAGACAGATTACATATATACATAAAAAATTGAAATTCTGGGCAGCCCCAGTAGCCCAGCAGTTTAGCGCCGCCTTCAGCCCAGGGTGTGACCCTGGAGATCCGGGACTGAGTCCCACATCAGGCTCCCTGCATGGAGCCTGAGCCTGCTTCTCCCTCTGCCTGTGTCTCTGCCTGTCACTCTCTCTGTGTCTGTTGTGAATAAATAAATTTTAAAAAATCTTTTAAAAAATTGAAATTCCATAAGCACCTACTATGTTTAATCTCAAAGGATTATAACAGGAAATATAAGGATATAAAGGATGATAACAAGAAATATTCTAAAGTATCATTTTCTAAGGAAAGACCTCAGTTTATGCAAAGATTCAAAGACTTTATTAAAATAAAACCTGAGGTGCCTGGGTGACTCAGTCAATTAAGTGTCCAACTCTTGATTTTGGCTTAGGTCATGTTCTCAGGGTCGTGAGACAGCCTTAGTATGTTATTAAATATAAACTTCTTTTCCTGAGAAAATTAACACCAAAACATACGTTTTAAATAGAAAGGTCCAAAATATCAAGGTGAAGATAAGACACCAAAAAATAGAAGTAGACTAGAAGTAGACTTCTAGTGGGAGAGCTTCTATCTTCCAAGTCATATACTATTCACAATCTGCACATGAATTACCATCAATGAAGTCAGGTAGAGTGAAGAGGAGGTATTGTGAATGGGTGTTGGAAAACATAGAGCTTGTAAGTAAGTGCATTCTCAAGTGTAATAATCCACCTTGGAACAAGATAAAAACATTCAGAACCCATCTAAGGTAAAGTATCTAGACCTTATACTCCCACAGGGTTTACATTACATGACAATGAATTATGACAAATCCCATCTCATGGACCAAATGGTCCATGAAGACAGCACACATGGTCCCTCCAAAGACGGTGTAAATGACCACTTAGGCTTTGAATGCACAACCTTCCACCATGTAACAGGGCCTGCTACAGGGCCTCTCTACGCTCATGACACTCTATAAGAAGCCTAATATACTAGTTATGTACAAGATTTTGGATTTGTTTAAAGAAAACACTCAGCAGATTACAGCTAACAAAAGACAAGTTGACCCTAATGTTTACATCCAATGCAAAAGTTAGTGTCAAATTTCCTTCAATGCAAATTTGAAAAGTTAGTGTCAAACTTTCCTTCAGAAAGTTACACAGTCTCAAAGAACTCTGGAGGAATGAAGAAAAAGATCTAGAATTAATTTTTCAGGAGTTGAATTTATTTCAGTCTTTTTTATATCTTGAATTATATCATTCCTGAAAAAATACAGATAAACTTTCTAGATAGGGTACAATTTCACGAGACTGAATTTTCAAAACTGCTTATATTATTATTAACAAAACTTTGTAAAGATCTACAGATTGCATGCACAGTTGGCATTTTATGATGAGGAGGGTGTAAGAGGAATTGAAAAGAAATTTAACATAGATTTTTCCAAGGCATTAACTAAAACTTTTATTAATTGTTAACCAAGAAATCAACATAAAGATACTACTATTACCTTGAACCAAACTTATAGTAACTCAAAATCAAATCTTTAAGAACAAAAAAATGAAAGAAAATCATACTCCCCTTGAGCAGCTATTTTTCTCTTTGATTCCTGTCATATAGATATGGATAAAACTGGCTTAAAAAGTTTATGTGCAGGGCAGCCCGGTGACTCAGCAGTTTAGCACTGCCTTCAGCCCTGGGTGTGATCCTGGAGACCTGGGATGGAGTCCCATGTTGGGCTCCCTGCAAGGAGCCTGCTTCTCCCTCTGCCTGTGTCTCTAACTCTCTCTGTGTCCCTCATGAATAAATAAATAAAATCTTTTAAAAAAAAAAGTTTAGGGGGATCCCTGGGTGGCTCAGTGGTGTAGTGCCTGCCTTTGGCCCAGGGCAAGATCCCGGGATTCCGGATTCCGGGATCGAGTCCCGCGTCGGGCTCCCGGTGTGGAGCCTGCTTCTCCCTCTTCCTGTGTCTCTGCCTCTCTCTTTCTCTATCATAAATAAATAAATAAAGATAAAAAAAAGTTTATGTGCACAAATTTGTACCTCACTAGCTTTCTAAATGTCCCTAGTATTTATTTATGCCTGACACACAGAGATTTGCTGCACTAAGTATACTAGCTATGTGACAATCACTCTAATTTGTAGCCAAAGAACTCTATATAAATCTGTTTAATATTATGGAATATTCATGCAGTCTCACATCTTAGTCAAAATTTTTTGAGTATCCCTTGCCTTCAGAGGCCACAACTTAGGATAATTTTACTGAAATTCCACAAGATTTACCCTGAATTAGAATTTATTATGTACTTGCCATACAAAGCAGAATCACATAAGAGTACAAATCCCTGACGAAATTTGGTAGGCGGAAAGATGTTTATAAGCATGCATGTATGTATATATGCATGACTCTATATATGCATGAAGTCTCACATCAATTCTTGTATAGCCAAATGAGTTTTTACGGATTTAAAGAAGGTCCACTATTGGTAGGGGAAAAAAAAAATCAATGTTTCTATTGTCACCTCAGGACACTGCACTTTTCCAATAACGCTACCACTGTTCAAAATGGTTCTAGAATTCTTCATTTGTAACTACTTCCAGAGCCAATTTATAAGCCATGTAAGAAAAATCAATTATGCTCATTTTTTTCTTACCCAAAATGGAATCATCTGGATTTATCTACCCACATCATGTTCATGAGGCTTAACTTTTGTTTGGATGATTCAGAAAATCAAAACTTATTTCATTGAAAATTTGCCAGCATTAAAGATATTTGGAAGAATAAGATACAGGCTACCCAAAGCTAATGTCAAGCCAATGTCAGATGGAAAGCTCTAAAAACATTTTAAGCTATGGCACCATCAAAGTATGATGTACTAAAGTAACTTTCAAAAATAATACTTACTTGTATCAATTCATGGTTTTCATGTTCCCTTAGTTTACTAGTATATTAATTACTCCAATGCTTCACTCAAGTTTATGAATCCTTTCAAATATTTTATTAGCAAGCACTTCAAATGTTATAAAGCTTCATTTAACTTAAGAAAGCATTAAAATGAATACCTAACTAGACTTCCTTCAAAAGTCTAGGTATAGGGACACCTGGGTGGCACAGCGGATGCGCACCTACCTGCCTTGGGCTCAGGACATGATCCCGTATCCGGGATCAAGTCCCACATCGGGCTCTCTGCATGGAGCCTGCTTCTCCCTCTGCCTATGTCTCTGCCTTCTCTCTGTGTCTCTCATGAATAAATAAATAAAATCTTAAAAAAAAAAAAGTCTGGGTATATCATTTATTTCCCTGTGTCTTCGAAATTGCATATAACTACAAAATGGAAGTGTAAAGCTTAGTCACAATAGTAAATTGTATGGTGTATGAATTATAACACAATAAAGATGTTTTTAAAAACTGAAGTTATAGGAAACCAAAGTATCCAGGCTCAGCTTCAATAAAAGCTTAAATTATTCAAGATGAAAGGGAAAAAACAATTCACATTATCTCCACATAAAAGTTAGTATACATACAAAGGGCCCTATCACAAGCACACTTTAACTCAAGAGAGTTAACTCCATTAGAGGTTGGAATATTAGGGAATATATATTCATACAAACATGTATGCTGACTTTCATATATAATTTCTCACTCTCAACCCAACATTAGACCTAAGTTATTTTCTGAATGGGAAAGATTTTACACACTCTCACCAGTGGTATCATCACCCTATTAGTATTCAAAAGCACAAAACCTGTGAAATAGCCTATCTAGAAGTTACAATTTGCTTTAAGCATAGTTAACCATGCTTGTCCAGATCCAGCTCAAGTCTCTATTTTTTTGATAGCACAATATATCCCTTACATATCTACTATAATAAGACATCATGCACACTGTAAAACACACACAAAAAAGAATGAGATAAATCAAATTTCTACTATATTTTTCCATATCTTACAGGGTGATTTTTGCAAAATTGCTGGGAGTGTTTGCATCTACCATGGAAACTACCACTCCAATAAGCAGATCAGAAAACTTCAAGAACAGATGCCATAAATAACCCTCCATAGCATAACTAAGACCTGATAAAAATTGATAAAGAATGTGTTGATGGGGCACATGGGTGCCTCAGTTGTGAAGCATCTGCCTTCGGCTCAGGTCATGATCCTAGGGTCATGGGATGGAGCCCCTCATCAAGCTCCCTGATCCATGCAGAGCCTACTTCTCCCTCTACCTCTCTCCCCTGCTCATGCTCTGTCTCACACTAGTTCATTCTCTCTCAAATAAAATAAAATCTTTAAAAAAGAATGTGTTTATGAATGAATGAGTGTATTATAAATATCTGTTGAGTGTTTCCCATAACAAGCACTGCTACAGGTAGGGGAACTTCAGAAATTAGGAAGACAAGGAAAGGTCCCTGTTCTTATGGAGCTTGGTATCTTTGCGGGGAGGGGAGGGATAATAATAAACTATATACAAACAAATATATATTTTCTCAAATGGTGATAAATGCTATCAACAAACAAAGCAGGGTAAAAGGTCAGAGAAACATACAATGTGGAGACACAATGGGGAGAAGAAAATTGTCAGGCAGTTCTCTTTGAAAGAGTGACATTTGAGAGACCTAAATGAAATGAGGAAGGAAACCATGCAAAAAATGTGGGAGAAGAGCATTCCAGGCAGACGGAAAAACACGTGCAAAGACCTGAGGTAGGTAAAATTTGCCATGTTTGGTAAAATGCTAGATCAGTAGGATGGGAGCAGAGTGAACAGGGATAGGAAATCATGTTATAGAAATCGCTCTCATCTTACATATGCTTTTTCAGTCACAATAGAGTTTGAACTATACTGTAGTTGTAATAAGTCACTGGAAGGATTTGAGACAGGAAGTAATTTCTCTGTGAAGAGTAGTATGAATAGTCGTGGGCAGGAGGCAAGAGTGGAAGCACTAGACCAATCAGAAGATACTACAGCATTCCAGGTAAAGGATGATGGTGCTATAGACCTGGGTAATGGCAGCAGAAGTAGTAAATGAGTGGTACTTGGGAGGCAGATCTAACAGGTCTTGCCCAGCAGATGAGGAGCACAAGAGGCAGAAACCCTAATAGATGCTGGGGAAAAAATGGCAGTGGGATGGGGGACCCACAGGGCTAAGAGTCTGACTCTTGGTTTTGGCTCAGATTATAATCTCAGGTTAGTGAGATCTAGCCCTGTGTCTGGCTCCCTGCTCAGTGGGGTGTCTGCTTCTCTTCCTCTGCTTCTGCCCCTCCCCTGGCTTACATTCTCTTTCTCTAAAATGAATATTTTTTTTTAAATATGGTGTCCTGGAAGCACATAAAAACAAGTCTCGTGCCATTTGTTTGAACATGCTCTTTGTTTTTGATTTTTTTTTTTTAAAGATTTTGTATTTATTTATAGAGACACAGAGAGAGAATGAGAGGCAGAGACACAGGCAGAGGGAGAAGCAGGCTCCATGCAGAGAGCCTGACGTGGGACTCGATCCAGGGTCTCCAGGATCACGCCCTGAGCTGCAGGCGGCGCTAAACCGCTGCGCCACTGGGGCTGCCCTGATGTATTTTTTTTATCTTTATCAGCATCCAACATTTCCTGTGTAAACCCTCCATTCTCTCCATCATCACCCCCACTTTATTTTTACCTCTGACTCCTTTTCAAATTTCATATTTGGAATTTATTAATTCCTGTGGGATTTTTTTTTTAAGATTGTATTTATTTATTCATGAGAGATGCAAAGAGAAAGGCCAATACATAGGCAGAGGGAGAAGCAGGCTCCCTACGGGGAGACCGATGCGGGATTGGATCTCAGGACCCTGGGATCAAGACCCGAGTCAAAGGCAGATGCTCAACCACTGAGCCGTCCAGGTATCCCAAGCCCTGTGTTTTTTTTTTTTTTAATTTTTTAAAAGATTTTTATTTATTTATTCATGAGAGACACACAGAGAGAGGCAGAGACACAGGCAGAGGAAGAAAGCAGGCTCCATGCAAGGAGCCCCATGTGGGACTCAATCCCAAGTCTCCAGGATCACGACCCAAGCCAAAGGCAGACACCCAACCGCTGAGCCACCCAGGCGTCCCAAGTCCTGTGGTTTTAAATAAGAAAATTCCCACATTACACAATTGTACCATGACTGCTGTAAAACTTCCAGACTACAGACTGAAAATATGGATGCAAGGATAAGTCAGCCTAGATCTAAGGAAATCACAACAACAGGTGGCTCCCTGGTCCACCAACATCCATCCTTCTGGCTTCCAGTGGATGTTCAGTGCTTCATCCCCTCTACCTTCTCTTAAATTCTTCTGTTTGGTTGGAATCTAACTGCTATCGAAGTATTTTAAATGGAACAAAAGACAAAAGTAAAATAAAAAACGGGGGTGGGA
This sequence comes from Canis aureus, assembly GCF_053574225.1. NCBI lineage: Eukaryota > Metazoa > Chordata > Mammalia > Carnivora > Canidae > Canis > Canis aureus. Next base: position 38,498,290 of record NC_135620.1, read on the forward strand.
ACTGGGAAATTGCTGGAATCAACTAATAGATCATTAAAGGTATAGCATTAGCCTTTTGGTCTCCTGGCATCCATAAAATAATGCAATATAAAGAAATGTTGGGACACCTGGGTGGCTCAGTTGGTTAAGTGTCTGCCTTCAGCTCAGGTAATGATCCCAGGGTGCCGGAATGGAGCCCCACATCAGGATCCCTGCTCAGTAGGGAGGCTGCATCCCCCTCCCTCTCCCTTCCCCCTCCCCCTACTTATGCACACACATGCAAGCTTTCTGTCAAATAAGTAAAATCTTTAAAAAAAAAATAGTGTTGTTGAGCATCACACAGTATGAAAAATTAAGAATCTTTAAAATCTAACCTTGAACTTAATTGTATAATGGAAAAGAGAAGCCCAAGACAACTGAATTTTTTTTCTATCATAAAGAAAATAGATGCACAAGGACACCTGGGTGGCTCAGCAGTTAAGCATCTGCCTTTGGTTCAGGGCCTGATCCCGGAGATCCAGGGACCCGGGGATCGAGTCCCACATCAGGCTCCCCACAGGGAGTCTGCTTCTCCCTCTGCCTAGGTCTCTGCCTCTCTCTGTGTGTCCCTCATGAATAAATAAAATCTTTTTTAAAAAATAGATATACAGGGATCCCTGGGTGGCGTAGCGGTTTGGCGCCTGCCTTTGGCCCAGGGCGCGATCCTGGAGACCCGGGATCAAGTCCCACGTCAGGCTCCCGGTGCATGGAGCCTGCTTCTCCCTCTGCCTGTGTCTCTGCCTCTCTCTCTCTCTCTCTCTGTGACTATCATAAATAAATAAAAAAATTAAAAAAAATAGATATACAGATTAAATCTCTGTAAATATACACATCTGTATTGCAGTTTATCCCACCTATATATAGCAGGCAAATCTCAGATCTAAATATCTCTACAAGGTATTTAACAACAGAAACTTCCTTTACCATATATTTAACTGGTCTCAAGGCTTTTTTTTTTTTTTTAATTTTTAAAAAACAACATGCATCTCTTTTTCCCCAAGAAACTGCTGTCTTATACTATGGACTCACACCTTTCTCATATACAAAACACATTACATGTAAGGTATCTCCCAAGAAATTTAAAACAAATGAAATGAGATTGCCATCTGCATTAGATCCATAAAAACCAAGCTGATGCAAAGTCACCTTAACAAGTAGCTCCCAAGACAGTTGACAAATATCTGCCTGAGAAAATTAACATATTTAAAGAAAAAAGAATGTTTTGATTAGAAGGGGAATGGGAAGGGGTGCCTGGGTGGCTCAGTGGTGCATCTGCCTTTGGCTCAGGGCATGATGCCCAGGGTCCTGGGATCAAGTCCCACATTGGGCTCCTTGTGGGAGGCCTGCTTCTCCCTCTGCTTATGTCTCTGCCTCTCTCTGTGTATCTCTCATGAATAAATAAATATATTTTAAAAAGAAGGGGAATAGGAAGAAAAAAAGTAAAAGGAGTAAATTTTGTCAGTGCTCTACCAAACACAGTCCAGGAGATGGGAGTCCAATGTGCACACTGTAACAATATAGGCCACCGGAAAGGCTTTCCCTGAAGAGGCCCTTACGCCCCCCATCTGCATCCATAACATTCTCTGTTCAAATCCCAAATTCATAAAGTAGTGATGAGCATGTCTGGATTATAATTTCACTCCCTACTTACATTTGCCTTCAAAGGAAAGAATGTGTTAAGCATGCCAATAGAAGTATATGAGTATTTCAACTAATACAGTGAGCAGCTACACACACGTTCACACAGCATGTATGCCTGCACACATGTGTATCTACTCTCTATCCTTCTGTCAGTGATCATCCTGAATGAGCCCATGAAGGACAGATCTCTTGCAAAAGCATATAGATAAAATTAGATTTCTAAGCATACAAAGACCAGAGTCAGACCCTAGAATATGGTCATTCTAAGATAATGAACATCCTTCTGTACAGGAACTTTGTGTTCCTCAATGTTAGGATTATAGCTTCTACCTCACATGTAATACCTACAGCACCTAAAGGAGTGTCATGTATATCACAGAAACTCAATTGCCTATTAAGTTGTTAGATTTGAAAATAATCAAAAGTTGTATCGACTTTGGAAAATGAAGACAACTACAATGCTCATGCCTATGCCAAACATACAGTTTGAATAGAAAAACCTGCAATTTTTTAAATTATCTTTTAAAATTTTTATTAAATCATGCACATCCACAACCAGTTAATTCTACATATAGTAAGCAAACATTTACTTGCCGGATACTAACAGATTTTATTACTCTGGCATATATGTATTTCAGAAATACAATTTGACATCAGGGGAATCCCTGGGTGGCGCAGCGGTTTAGCGCCTGCCTTTGGCCCAGGGCGCGATCCTGGAGACCCGGGATCAAATCCCACGTCAGGCTCCCGGTACATGGAGCCTGCTTCTCCCTCTGCCTGTGTCTCTGCCTCTCTCTCTCTCTCTCTCTCTCATAAATAAATATTAAAAAAAATAAAAAAAAACAATTTGACATCAGTATAACATTCAGCAACACACTTAATATTCATCTATGCCATCCACACGTATACTCAAAACTATAAAAAACAACATACCAGGTATTACTACAGTATGAAAATATAACACTAAACCAATCTCTACTATCACCCACCAAATTTCAATAAAACATACTACTCTGTATACTCCCTTCCCAATAAGGAAGTTGCAAACTGTCAGTTTCTTACAGATGTCCTCCCCTCCACACAAACACACTCCATTAGATCTATTGATCACTGTCCTCTGTACACAAAAATGTCTTGTCAGTAACTGGTTGCTGTTCATGGACATAGTAAGGCTGCAAAGATCAAAGCACAAACATAAGTCCTTTACATGAAAATATTTTTTACAAAGAATATTCTCATAGGATAAAAAGTATCGCTCAAATGCTCACATAATTTCTAGGTTTATAAACTGTTTACTTTTTAATATCACTTAGAGTTAATGTATCCTGAAGTTAATATGTTAATCTATCGAAAACCAATTCAAACACATATAATGTTGTGGTTCCAATCACCACTCTGAATGAAAGGAAAATGTGAACTATCCATTGAACTTCCAAAAGCATACCTGTTAACATATGTACACGGTGATAGAATAAACTTCCCTAATCCACTAGAGAGTGACATGTGTATTACAGGGAGATTAGATACCACAGGACAGAAAACTGAGTGACTTTCTTCATAATGTCTGTATTGTTCCAGTTAATTACCTTATGTCCCCAAACCCTGATACCAAGAATATGACTGTTATTCCACAAGTAGCATTAATTTTTCTCTTCAATGTTAACAAAATGTTTCATTTAATATAATGAAATGTATATATAACCAAAAATCAAGTATCTGGTAAATACAAAATTTTCTACCATGCTAATCTTTACAAATGATTTTAAATTCTCCACAGAATTTTTTTTAAGATTTTATTTACTTATTCATGAGAGACACAGATAGAGAGAGGCAGAGACACAGAGGAGAAACAGGCTGCATGCAGGAAGCCCGACACGGGACTTGATCCCAGGACTCCAGGATCATGCCTTGGGCCAAAGGCAGGCGCTAAACCCCTGAGCCACCCCGGGATCTCCTCTACAGAATTTTCAAAAAGAAAAAAGTAAATCCTCAAGATAGGAGATTCAATTTTAAATCAACTACTATTTATACATGTAAACACTGATAAGGGGAAAAATACATACTCTCCACATTTATATTTGATTAACCATCTAATTAAGTTGTTACTGAATGAATAATGAAACTTTTATCCAAAATAACTGGCAAAGGCCAAAAATAGACAATGCAGTTAAGCAAGAAGGGCCCATTAGAATACCAGAGAAGCAATTATTTCAACGGAAATAAATCTAGGTCTTTAATGGCATGAATAAAGAGAAAATCAGAACTTTAAGGGAACAGTTGTCCTTTTTTATTCAACAATGATACAACATAGCTGCCTCCAAATTAATTTACCTTTCATTTGTATTCAAGTTCTAATTCAACTATGAGGTATTTAAATTACAATATTTGCCAGGTGGGATATTGTACCCAATATTGACATCAGTATAACATTGGGTGGTGCAGCGGTTTAGCGCCTGCCTTTGGCTCAGGGCGAGATCCTGGAGACCCAGGATCGAATCCCACGTCGGGCTCCCAGTGCATGGAGCCTGCTTCTCCCTCTGCCTATGTCTCTGCCTCTCTCTCTCTGTGTGTGTGTGTGACTATCATAAATAAATAAAAATTTAAAAATAAAAATAAAAAAAATATTTGCCAGGTAAACTTTAAAACAAGCTCATGTTTCCCAATGTGCCATGCCAGATTTGAACATGGTATTTATTTAAAACTTAACTGGACCAAGTTAGTTTGGGTTTGAGAGCATACAATAATTTTCCGTTTTAAGCACTGTTGGTTGTTTTTCTAGTTACGACAGAATGTCTAGAAAGACAAATTTTCCCAATTTTTTCCCCTTTCCTTTTGAGGTATTTATAAAACCCGAAAAATTATTTCTAGGTACTTAATTCCACCCTCCAGGAAATGAAGTGTCTCTCTTACACAGAACACCCAGAATACTTTCAAAATCAATGATAATTAAGAAACATCAAATTCGGACCAGGGTATCACACAAGTAACTAAGAGTCATCATCTTTTGGCTATTAAATGGCATATTTCTTGTCCCCCTACGTACTACCAAGAGTTCTTTATCTATACAGTAGATGTACTCTCTTAATGTAGGCTTTACTCTTCTGAGGATAAGATAAATCTGAGTTTTAAAGGCAAAGGGCAGCAAAAGAAAAGACAAATGGGACTACATCAAACTTAACTTCTATACTGCGAAGGAAGTTATCAAGAGAGTGAAAACACATACTAAATGGACAAAAACATTATTTTTGTAAATCGTATTTCTGGGAAGGGATTAATATCCAGAATATATAAGGAACTCCTAAACTCAAAAACAACAAAATAATCTGATTTAAAAATGGGCAAATGACTTGAATAGACATTTCTCCAAATATGTGTGTGTGTGTGTGTGTATAAATGGCCAAGAAGTATATAAAATGGATCCTCAACAACACTAATGACCAGGAATTACAAATCAAAACCACAAGAGATATCACCTCACACCTTCTGAAAGACCATTATTAAAGAAGAAAAAGGAGGACGCCTGGGTGGCTCAGCAGTTTAGCGCTTGCCTTTGGCCCAGGGTGTGATCCAGGAGTCCGGGGTCAAGTCCCACGTCCAGCTCCCTGCATGGAGCCTGTTTCTCCCTCTGCCTGTGTCTCTGTCTCTCTCTGTGTGTCTCTCAATGAATAAATAAATAAAATCTCTGGGCAGCCCGGATGGCTCAGCAGTTTCAGCCCAGGGCCTGACCTGGAGACCCAGGATCGAGTCCCATGTCGGGCTCCCTGCATGGAGCCTGTTCTCCCTCTGTGTCTCTGCTTCTCTCTCTCTTTCTGTCTCTCATGAATAAATAGAATCTTAAATAAAATCTTTTTAAAAAAAGAAAAAACAAGTGTTGGCAAAAATGTGGAACTTCTGTGTTTTGGTGGGAATATAAAATAGGGCAGCAGCTATGGAAAATAGTAGGAAGGTTCTTCAAAAAATTAAAAATAGAATTACTTTATGATCCAGCAACCCCATTTCTGGATATATATACAAATGAACTGAAAGCACAATCTTGCAGTTATTTGCACATCTGTGTTCACAGCAGCATTTATTCACAAAAGCCGAGAGGTAGACTCAACCTAAATCTCCATCTAGATGAATGGATAAAGAAAATGTGGTATGTAACGTACAATGAAATATTATTCAATCTTTTTTAAAAAGATTTGAGAGACAGAGAGTGCGCACGGGCAAGCAAGGGGGCATGGCAGAGGGAGAGAGAGAAGCAGACTCCACTGAGCAGGGAGCCCAAGGGGAGCTGGATCCCAGGACTCTGAAATGATGACCTAAGCCAAAGGTAGATGCTTAACCAAATGGAGCCACCCAGGCACCCATGAAATATTACTCAATCTTAAAAAAGAAGAAAATCCTGTCATGTGCTATAACACTGGAAGAACCTCAAGAACATTATGCTAAATGAAATAAGACCATTACAGAAAGATATATGCTGAATTATTCTACTCATATGAACTATTTAAAATAGTAAAACTCGGGCAACCCGGTGGCTCAGTGGTTTGGCGCCTGCCTTTGGCCTGGGGTGTGATCCTGGAGACCTGGGATGGAGTCCCACGTCGGGCTCCCTGCATGGAGCCTGCTTCTCCCTCTGCCTGTGTCTCTGCCTCTCTCTCTCTCTCTCTCTCTCTCTCATGAATAAATAAATAAAATCTTCAAAAAATAAAATAGTAAAACTCTTAGAAAGTAAACTGGTGGTTGCAGGGACTGTGAAGAGGGGGAAGATGGGAGTTGTTCTTCAGTAGGTAACAGTTTCAGTATTACAAGATGGCAAAGTTCTAAAAATGTACTACACAAAAAAATGCAGTTAATACTGTCTATAATATACACTTAATGTTTAAGTTGTTCAATTTTTTTAAAGATTTATAAAAAAAAGATTTTATTTATGAGAGACACAGAGAGAGAGAGAGAGAGAGGCAGAGACACAGGCAGAGGGAGAAGCAGGCCCCATGCAGGGAGCCCGATGCGGGATTTGATCCCGGGTCTCCAGAATCACGCCCTGGGCCGAAGGCAGGTGCTCAACTGCTGAGCCACCCAGGGATCCCTTAAGTTGTTCAATTTCATGTTATGCTTTCTACCACACATTTTTAAATAAACTAATGAACCAAGAATAGTGAAACAATCCTGAAAAAGAAGAACAAAGTTGGAACACATTTGTCAGTTAAAAACTTAATGCAAAACTATAGTAATTTTGACAGTGTGGTACTTGGCAAAGAAGAGACACACTAACCAATGGAACAAAATGGAGAGTCAGAAATAAACCCTCACATCTACAGTCAAATAATTTTTTAACAAATGTGCCATGATAATTCAATGGGGTTAAGAATTTTTTTTTCCAACAAATAGTGTTGGGAACAACTGGATATCCATATTCAAAAGAAAGAAGTTAGATCCCTACTTCATATTATACACAAAAGTTAATCCAAATAAAGACCTAAATGTGTAAGTTCAAACTGTAAGATTCTTAGAAGAAAACAAGGGTAAATCTTTAGGACCTTAGGTTAGACAATGCTCCTTAGCACACCAAAAACACAAATGACAAAAGAAAAAATAAGTTGGACTTCATCAAAATTTAAAGTGTCTATGCTTCAAAGGACACCATCAAAAAAAATTTACAAGAAACCCACAAGAGAGAAAATTTTTGCAAATTCTGTATCTAATAAAGGACTTGTGTCCAGAGTATATAAACAGCTCTTAAAACTTAACAGTGAAAAGACAAATAACCTAAGTGAAAAATGGGTAAAGGATTTAAGAGACAGTTCTCTTTTATTTTAAGATTTTATTTATTTATTCATAGAGACACAGAGAGAGAGAGAGGCAGAGAGAGAAGCAGGCTCTATGCAGAGAGCCTGACGTGGGACTTGATCCAGGGTCTCCAGGATCACGCCCTGGGCTGCAGGCGGCGCTAAACCACGCGCCACGGGGGCTGCCCGACAGTTTTCTTTTATATAGACATCTACAAATGGCCCAATAAGCACACAAAAAGATGTTCAACATCATAAGCCATCAGGGAAATGCAAATCAAAACCACTGCACACCCACCAGCATGGTTAAAATTAAAAAAAAAAAAACAGCAACAAAGTTTGGGAGGATGTAGACATTAGAAAATTCACACACCATTGGTAGAAATGTAAAAGGATGCAGCTGCTTTGGAAAATGGTATGGCAGTTCCTCAAAAGTTAAAGACAGAGTTGTCACATGACTTAGCAATTCCACCCCTAGGTATATATCCAACAGAAATGAAAACAAAATATTGGTATATAAATGTTCACAGAACCGAAAGGTGCATCCCTGGGTGAATAAATAAAAGGTGCTATATCCATAATATAAAATATTAATTGCACATTTTTAACAGGTGAATTGTTTGGTATATTACATGTCAATAAATTATTAAAAATAGTAATCTGCCATGATTATATAGTCCTATCACATAAAATATAAAATATTCCAATTCAAAAATAACTTAGAATTCACCAAACTCACTTGTTTTACAAATGATGAAATGGAAGCTTTCAAACCTGGATGGAATAGCATGGGGCCTGTTTTGAAATCCAGTTCCAGGGCTATTTTCACTGTGCAGTAGATAATGATGCACTAGCTCCCTGCACTTAGATAATGACTGGATGAAGAAGAGGCCCAGGGTTCCTATAGAAAGTAGCTACTGCCATGTATTCTTTTTCTCTTTAATTACCATATAGCTTTGGCCTACTTCCAGGGTCTATTTTGAGGGGGGGGAGGGGGTACAGCTAACATTATAGCCTACAAGTCTCTCCTCTTCTACTTCACCCAACACAAACCATAATGAATGGAAACAGGACAGTTAGAAGAGGAAGGTTAATACCCTCTTGCCTTATCTGTGAGAAGGCTACCATGTCTCCTCAGATGATCAAGAGAGATTCATCTAAATATAATGTAAACAGAATTTTCACCCAATGAGCAAGAGACTGGAACATGCCCTGGATGGGCACTTAGCTATCAACTATTGAATTTATATTTCCCTGGAAGAAAGCATCCCATCTGAGGGAAGGAGTGTGAAAAATAGCTCAGCTCTCTTCCCTGAAACAAGGATAACTAAGCCAATTAATACATTCACAAGACATCATGAAAAACTTCAAATACAACTATTAAGAAGCCTTGGCTAAAAAAGGTAGGGTCAAGTAAAAAACGATGAATAACTTTACAGGGATTGGGTAATAATATATTTGCAAAGTTACTGGAGAGCCCTGAAAGAGTTTGGTAAAATCACAAACATTATTTAAATGGGAAAGACAGAATTGTTTGATTCACATAGATTTTCCTTGTGAAAAGAAACTTTTGGTAAAGAGAGATGAGGTATTATGATCTACTATTTTCTATTTACATGTTTTGAAAAATTCTTAAAAAGTAATTCTATGAGTCTTCTATGTCAAAGTAGTATTTTCCAATGCAAAATCTGCAAATATTTGTCCTTATTATGACTTGAAAATGATCTGATATTCATCCTTTTCTTCCTTTACAATGAGGCAACAAAGCAAAGACAAAGAATCAAGTGATAACACTAGGCTATGTTAGAGGGATATAAAAGGGGGAAATAGCACAGGAAAATTAATAGGACACATTCCTTTTATACAGACTTTAAAACATATGCATCTATAAAATATCAGTTTTTCCTAGATATATAAGACAAACTTTTAATAGATCCATTAATATACACAATTCAATTAGCATAAAAAATATTTAGTTACACTAGTCACCAGAAATACTTTTGTCCTCTGAAAGATTAAAAACTGAAAATAAGACTTTTCATTGCTGTCAAACGTATTCAGTTTTCCCCTCAAATGAAGTTTAGATGAAAACAATGTGACTGACAAGCTCCAGCACAGGCAAATCTTGGCAGCCCTCAACTCTGTCTATCTCCTTGGCCTGTTAAGCAAAATTCCTTCACAAACTGTTGGTCTTTGCAATAACTCCTACAAAGCTCATTACTGCCAGCATCGGCCTATCCCCCATGTTGTGCATTTATCCCTGGGATGCATATCAACATGTGGCACATGTCCTTGACATGCACAGAAGAGCTGCACCCCAGGACAGCAGCACGCATGACAATAGTGTCGACTCTTACTTCTTTATGGTTGCTGGGATGTAACCGAGAAATCTAATAACTGTGACAGTGGGGCCTTTGGGTTTTTCCTTGCATTTCTAGACAGTGAAGCTGCACAGACACTAATGAAAGGTTAAATGAATAGGAATAGTTGACAAGAGGTACAATAAAGAAGGAGCTTGGTAATCCACAGACACTGAGCAGAGATCCTTGGCTCAAGCAGAGAAAGGACAGCACATCGTCGAGTCACAATATTTAAAACAGCTTGCTATACACAGAGGCTTTTGTGTCTGGGTACACGTCTGGCTTTGGACTAAAAAAAAAAAAAAAAAGGATACTGAAAAGGAATTTCAGCATGGGGCACTTTGGCAAATGTAAGGTCATAATAAGAGAAAAATGTTTTGTGTGGGTTGTTACATCTTTGTACTAAACACAAAAAAGCTGGAACTATGAACTCATGAACCACAAGTTCCAAGACAATACTGTACATTTTGACAACTACAACTATTAAATACTGTATCTAGAGAGCTGGTTTGATGTGATTCCCACTGGTAAGATATACATCCAATGACTCATTTAGCAGTTCCACATTCGGCCTTCCTTGTGGAAGAATTCCTGATACTTATCTTAGAGTTTTAGAGTCAAGTTCTAGTTTTCTGAGAACATGATTTGTTACGAATATCACCAGAACTCTCCAGCCATCTTCCATTCATTGCAAAACACCCCAGCCGCTTACTAGAAGGAAACTGAATGTATCATGCTAGCAATGTGTGAAGTATACAAGGCAAGCTTTTTGTAATTTCAAGTGACTGTAAAAGTGAAATGTCCTCAACTAACATTCTTAATTATTGAATTTTCTTATTTTTATTTTTTTTAGTTTAGTGTCCTCACTACACCTTAAGAGACGGTTGTATACCTTGGGGAACTGATTTTAAAATTATAATAGCAAAACTATTAAAAAATCACCAAGGAAAAAAAATGTTCCAGAATTACAAGGGAAAAATTAAAATATAAAAATAAAAATAAAAAAGACATTGTTAGGTACTTTTTAAAAAGAAAAAAGAAAAAAGTTACAACTCTGCTACGGCATAAACTTAAAAACTGATTATCTGTAAAATCATCCTATGCATATGCATGAAGTTAGTATATAGGTTCACAATAAATGGTAAAAGCATACTGAGAACATGTTTTAAAACAAGGGAGCCTCTTTGAACAGCCAAATTAAATTATAGCTGAACTCTTGAGTGTACTGAGGGTTCTAATAAGCAACAAATAAAGACTTTTATTGGCTGGCAACATAATGAGAGTTACTGTGTGAAAGATGAAAAAAAAAAAAGACAAATCTGGGTAGTTTATCTCACTGGATTATATTATTTACCTAAATGGTAAATAAGGTTGTCCCAAGTAATGCTACTAAAAACTAGTATATAAATATTAAAGCAGTTATGATCAATGACCCTTTAATGTAAACATATCACAAATTTTAGTGGAAAGACTGATAAACAACTGTGAAATTAAAAAATATTGAATTTAATACCTCTTAAGTTCTATTTCTTTACATTTAACTTTACTTATTGATTCCTAATATATTAGCCTTATAAATGGTTTACTATATTATGCTTATAAATGAAGCATTTATTCTAAAGGAGTCTTCCCTCTAGAGTAAGGCAGTTGTATGTAGAACTACTTCAAAACCATTATTTACAGAAAGGAGGTTGTCCTTAGTGAACTGAAAGAAGGTATTCCCCTCCTCAGTGATTTGGTAGGAAGTTACTTTTAAAAGAACTTTGAAGAGTGGCCTCCTAACAGAACTCCTTCAGTTGGCAAAACAACAAACAGTATTTAGCAAACCAAATCAGATTTAAGGTGTATTTGGTTGCATTTTGCTTGATCTTCAAATTACATAAAAGGCAGAACCCTAGAATTCTTAGGTGACTACCTAACTGTTCTTGTAGAAAGTTGTTGCTTCTGTCACAGCTTAAAAAAAAAAAAAAATACAAACAAACCCAATAGCACCTCCAAGCCTAAACATTAAGCCAGTATTCATTATCTACTCTTTTCCTACAACATTCTGATTGCCAGAGTGATTTTTTTTTTAACCTTAAGTATATCTAATAAAATCATAAGGCTCCCTCTAGCTCTTTAGAGAGGAGTTTACTAACCAAGGATCCTATGTAATTCCCAACCAACAGAAAAGATTTGAGGCTGCCTCCCCTTCCACAAGAAATGTTTTCAACTGTTTCTTGCAAGGATGTAGATGGTAAATGAGACCATCTGCAGGGGAATTCAGAAAGCACTGCTCCTTATATCCACATTAACTTAATCTATTAATTGCTTCCAACCTAAGCTTTATATAGAAAATTATAGAGTGAAACTTTAACCTGTTTAAACTACATATACATTCCCAACTTGCATTTATCAAGCTAGTTAAAAGTAATTTTCGTGTCAAAAAACATGTATGAATATCTACAGAAATTCAAATCTGTGATCCAGTCTCAGTTCTAAAAACCTACATCTAAATGCAGAATCTTGAAATTAAAAAAAAAATTACGAACAATGTATCTGTGGGATTTCCATAAAACAAAAGATTCTGATGGTCACTGTAGAAAACATTTCCACATGCCATAGTATTTACACACAACACTGGTAATACCTTTCTTAATTGCTTAATCTTTTCTGAGTTTCAGCATTGGGTATTTTAGGATTGCAGTTATTTAGAAGGGTATATAAATAATACAGTTAAGTACACCACTGATATTTAATTTATCTTATAATAGCCATAAAAGCTCCATAGTCGTCTGGCAAATCATTTCAAACAAGTGAATACGAAAAATGCTAAACTGGAAAAAAAAAAAAAAAAAAAAAAACCTTAACTGAACTCCTCAGGCTCACAAGGGCCATCTTTCACATACTTAAGGAATATTTATAGTGGTGATGAACCTTAACTATAAAATGAAAAATAAAAGGAATCACTGACTTCAAGTCACCACCTATTCTGGTCTCCCTTAATATAAGAAATATTCCCAGGAACAACAAAAAGAATAGCTCCCTCCACCCCCAACCCCCGCCCCTTTTTGAGCTAGTGTCCAATTTCTTCTTTTCTGAACAGCTGTATTATCCAACTTAAGTTGCTCTGCTAATTTCAGTCCCACAAGGACTAACTTGGAAGGCAAAAAAATACAAGAAAAGATCAATTTGCTGGGAAAGATCAAATGAGAAAACTGTGGGGACAGCACCAGGTCAGCGTGTGGAGAACTAAGCAGACCTGTTCTTCATTAACTGTGGCTCTCTGGGGATGTCACACACTACCTGTCCGTGGGCTTTATTGAACCGCCTAACCCGCCTCTCTGTTCCATTCTTCTGGGCCCAAGTGAATCATATCCTGCTGCTGACAAGTTAGCAGGGGACTGCGGCTGCAACATGAAAGTACTTTTCTTTCTTGTCTAAATCAGGCAGATTTTTGAAAAGACGACACAGCATTGACTCGTGACATGGCAAGATGAAACGAGAGGTCTGGGCCGGTCTTGGAGCTGTGCAGATAAAAGTAATCAAATGACACTCCTGGAATGCAAATTGGCATTCTTGACTGCAGCAATTGCACAACCATGAAACATCCCTGACAGCAAGCAAGATTAGGACAAAATGTTATGTAAAGCACTGAACTCAAAAACTCTCACTTGAAAATTCAAACTGTAACACTTACATTTTAATATAGCAATAGTCAGCTCTGCTTTTGTCTGCTTCTTTTCGTAATCACATATCCCTGCCTGGCAGATCTCTTACATTTCCGGTAGAAGAGGAAAAAAAAAAATAGGTATTGGGAATGTATAACTGTTATTAATATTTTCTCAATATTTATTTTTTTAAAAAATCACAGGAGGTTGACTCTTGTTCAAAGTTTTACGTGCAAACAACACCGAACTTAATATTCTCAAGGGGTAAGAAAAGACGGTCTCAAACGTTTCTCACAAGATACTCAGAGTTCACATTCAGGTTCAGTATCATTTCCCTCAGGTGAAGATACTCTTGTACTTGGGTAGAGTGATTAGCAATCTGGATTTTAAATACTCTGCTCTCCGAGGGAACAGAAAGAGTAGCTACAACTAAGAACTTCATTAAGGCTGAACAGTTTAAAATGAAACAGCTACAAATATAACATAAAAACACAGATACACTGTAAACGTTCACAAGGGATTTTGTGTATGTGTGAGCGCGTGAGTCCAAAGGGTAAAAAGGAAGTTCTATTAACTTGTATAAGGTCTCACTACTCTTTGAGTAGGTCTTCAAATCAGACACACTACATAATAGCGCCAGAAATAAATTCCTCCAGTTAAAACATGTATGTGTGTGCGCGCGCAGTTAACATCTGAAAACTGCAGAATACAAAGCGGTGGATAACAAATGGGTTTAGCCACTTTTCAAAATGATTAGTATTTGGGAATAGATGAGCGGGCAAACAGAATGCAGGCTGGGGGAAAGGGAAGAAAAATAATACCTACAACCGGGTTTTATACAGTGTTCTTGCGTAAGATGCCACTGGAAGAAAAACTCAAGCACTAAACAGATATATTTAATACTTTGTTTTGACGCCTCCACTTAAAACACAGGTTCCCAGCATTGCAACTGTCCACGAAGTACGATAAATAAATAAATAAGTAAGTAAATGAATAAATAAATAAATAAGGCAGGCCACTTTCTGCCACTTTAATCCTGGGTACCCAGGATCATTTTATGATGTCTTTCGTACAACAGCTTGACTCTAGGGTAAATGGGAACCACTATAAATCGCACGCTGCTTTCAAAACCACTTTAATTTCTGTCAGCGTTACTGTAACCACAGTCTTGGGCGCACGCTACTTTGTGTGTGTGTGTGTGTGTGTGTGTGTGTGTGTGTGTGTGCGCGCGCGCGCCCGCGCCTGCATCTGACAGTCGCATCTCCTACACTCCGGTTGTGACTTTGATCACTGAAACAAGAGATGTCACATTCGGGGAGGGGGGGGGGGTTAGGAAAGAAAATAACCCACGCCAACCCGCTATCTCTCCCTTTTCCCTACATACTCCATCTCCATGCAGAACCCGGTGGGTGAGCTCGCCAAGTTGGGGGGTAAGGAACGACGGCAGCACTGGGTGGAAGCAAACTGAAGGGAAGGGAGCGGTCCAACCCCATTTCTAACAAACCACTTCCCCCGAAAGCGGACGGGGCGCTCATCCGCTGGCGGACTCCCTGCAGAGACGCCGCTTCGAGGACACGGGGGCTTGTGCTCCAACCTCGCCTTCCCATCTCCTCCACCACTTGCACTTGGAACTTTTCTTAGCCTCACTACGCGGGAGGGGGGGGGGGAGCTCATTCACGGTTTGTTTTTTACCTTTTTATTATTATTTTTTATTATTATTTATTTATTTTTATTATTATTGTTTTTTTTTTTGCAAATCCTGCCCCCTCCCCGGGCCCCACATGCCACCCTGCAGCCAATGTGTAAGTAAAACAAACGGGCTCCTTTAAAACTGCACCTCGGAAAAAACATCCCCGTTGTCCGTCGGGTGCAGGCTCCCGCCCCAGGGTTCGCGCACTGCCCGCCAGGCGTCCGGGGGGGCACGTCCTACGCATCTCCCCCTGCATCTCCCAAGGGAGGGTTCGCGAACTCGCCGGGGAGAGCCGCAGGGGAGGGGGGAGGGGGGCGCCAAGGTGCCGGGGCCGGCGGCCGCGTCCCCGCCGCGCGGCGCACCAGCGCGCCCCGGCGCCCACGCCCAGCCGCCCGGCCCTCACTCGCGGGCAAGTTTTAAAAGTTACCGTTGTCCGAAAACGCTCTCCTCTCCGCCCCGGGCTCGCCGCGGCGCTCCATTCATCCCGCGCCTCCCCTCCGCCCCGCCGCCGCGGCCGCCCCGGCCCGTCCCCACTCCCTGGAGCCCCGGGCGCCCGCCGGCCGCTCACCTTTCCTCGCCCGCCGCGGGAGGGGGCGAACTTCCCGAGCCCCTCACACTCACACACACTCACACACACTCACACCCCCACGCGCGCGCACGCAGCCCTCCCACCCCGAGCCCTCCTCGCAAACTTGGGCCAAGTTGAGGGGAGATCTCGGGAGCACGGCAGGGGCCAGGTTGGGCTGAGGTGCTGGTCGGCTGCCCGCCCTCCTCAGCGCCCCCCGCCCCCGCCCCGTCCCCCTCACGCCGCCGGACTTGAGGCAAACGCGGCCCCCGGGCGGCCCCGGGGGCGCGCGGGCGCGGGGGCTCCCGTCTGACCAAGTCTAGAATAAAAAGGAAAGGAGGGTGGAAACTTCTTACCATCTCGGCATGCTGGTTGTCAAGTGCAGCCCCCGCCTCTTGGTCTCCTCTTAGCGGCCGCGCCTGGACCAGCCCCTCGGCCGCCTCTCGCTCCTGCTGTCTCGGCCTTTCTTTCCCTCCCCCTCCCGATTTCCTCCGGGCCGCCGCTCTCGCCGCCTCCGCCTCTCCCCGCCCGCCGCCCGCCCGCCCGCGCGCGCCCTCGCCGCGGCCCCTCTGCGCTCAGGTGACTGATTTACACACGCGCCCAGGGTCGCCCTCGCTCTCCGAGTCGGAGCCGGCAGCGTCCCCCCAGCTCCTCGGGACAGGAAAGAAACTAAAAGAGAGAGAAAGAAAAAAAAAAAAAAGACATAAAGAAAGAAAGAAAAGAGGAACGGACTGTCCCGGGTGGGGGCTGCTGCGGGGGCCGGGGGGCGGGGGAGAGGCCGGCGGGCGAGGTGACCCGGGGCGCGTTTGCAAGCCTCCCGAGTTGCTCCTCTCTGCAAAACTGTCGTGACTACAATGTTGCTTCCCTTTTGCAAAATATCAGCGGGTTAGTTTTGTTGTTGTTGGTCCTCAGATTTCCAGGGGTTTCGTGAGGGAGGATGTGTATTTCTCCCCCCGCCGCCGCCGCCCCGTTACTGCCCCCCCCCCCCGCCCCGGGTCGCGGTGGGAAATGGGAAAAACAACTTTGGCGCCCCCCCCCCCCGCCCGCCCGCCCGCCCGCCCGGGGGTGCGGGCGTGGAGTGGAGGTGGCCGCCAGCGCCCAGCTGTCAGAGAGACACGCCGAGGAAAGGGCGCGAACTTTATTCCGACTGCAGCGAACCGCGGCGTCGCCTTCCTTTCCGGGCGCTCGCGGGTCTCGGGCCGCTCCGCGCGGCTCCTCCTCGCGCGCCGCCGCCGCCGCCTCCTCGCCGTGTCGGCCGCCGCTGCTCCCGCGCCCTCGGCCCCGTCAGCCCGCGTGGTCCGCGCGCCACAGGACGGAAGGTGAGGGCAGCGGAGGAGACCCCGGGGACACACGCTCGGGGCGGAACGTGCTGGCGACAAGGCACAAAGTTGCGCGCGGCACCGGGCGGGGGGAGGGGAGGGAAAGTTGCCGGTGGCGGCGTGTGCTGTGGCGGCCCAGACGCCGGCTCGCGGCGAGGGCTTCCTTCCCCTTCCCTCGTCTGGGCCGCGCGGGCCGCGGGCGGGACACGGCCGGGAGAGGGGAAGGGGAGCGCCGCCTCTCCGGGGGGCCCTCGGCGGACTCGCGGCGCCCCGGCCCGCACACGCACGGACGCTGAAGGACGTTTCTTAAATGCAGGCAGAACGCACATCCCGGCCGCGGGGATGAGGGCGGCGGGGCGGCGGGGGGCAGGGGGGCAGGAGGGCGGGCGGGGGGCAGGGGGGCGAGTTTCATCATCATCAGCTTTCTAACGTACACTTTGTGCCAAAAAACATCTCGGCGTTGTGCAGCTTGATCACAGCTAGAGCAAACTTTGTGCACGGGAGGAAGGCGCCGGTTTCAAGCGTACTCCCCGAGCACTGAGAAAACCCCAGTCGTCGAGGACTTGCTTGGCCGAACAACAGGTTTGAATCATCCCTCCTCCTCCTCTTCCTTCCCCGAAGTGGAGGGGCCGGGCCGAGAAGCTGCTTCACTGCATCCAGAGGTCAGAATTAAATTCCTTTGAAAATATGTAGCCTTGGAATGACATCGTTTTATTTTCTTTGATGCACAGCCTGCGCTTAAGTTTAATGTATAAATTGTCACAATAATTAAAAAAAGAGTCGGGGGAGCTGCGACGCGGGAGACGGTGGCCCAAGTAGCCACAGCTGTGCAGAAAATGTGATTAGGCGTATTATTCACGTGGACCCTGCTTTTTAACGGTAGGGCCACCGCACCTGCAGTTCTGTGTATTGATTGGGTCCAAACCCCTGACCGTTTTCAGGCCCTCAGAAAGCAGATTTCAACTCATTTCTGGATTTGTATGATTCTCTGCCTCATTTTGGTGAGAAAAGTCTTGCCTGATAAACGCTTCTACTATACTATTTTATAGTAAAGACTCTGTAGAACTCTAGACACATGGTTCATCTGGAATTTTCTAGTGGGAGACAGATTACTTCTCTAGAGCATAAATCAAAGTAAAGACTATCTAATGACTACCCATATATATAAATGCATGTTATCTAAGAAGGCTCATCTTTAAATGATTTGATTAAGGTGTGGAGCATGTTCCCTTATTCTGTAAACATCACTGTAACATCATCCTATAGTTTGTAGAAACTGATTACACAACGGATAATGACGACCAAATGTGCATTCTGAGCAACTGAGGATCATCACAAGAATTCTCCAGAAATGAGCCAAAGTTCCAATGTGTTTTCCTGTATCATGGAGAGAGGAGAAAAGCTAGTTGCTAATTTCAGAGTCATTACCCATACAAATCCATTCACACACTTACCGCTTTGGACAACTGACAGACCAGCAATTGCCAAACAATTGTATTCACACAGTGCATTTTTGGCTGTGCCCCCACTCTGGCCAACAGCAGAAGTGATTCCACATCAAGTAACCTGTAATTTACATTCCCCTGATTGGTTCCAGATCTGTCTGTTTTTGATGTTAGCATACAAACAATTTATGCGAGGCAAGATGTGTCTATTTGGGGTCCAGTGCCTTTCTTGAGAGTCCTCATTATAAAGATGGGGAATGTGTTGGGCTGCAGAGCAGCCCTTGGAGAAGGTGGAAGAATTGACAGAACCAAAGGATTCCACAGCCTCCTATTTCCTCCAGTGGGTTTGTATGGCAATTGGAATAAAACCTTCCTTGTCTTTTTTTTTTTTTTTTTTTTTTTGTATCTTGCAAGACCTTAATGATCTGTACCTGCTGGACTTTTCGACTATTCTTCTTTTCTTTTTTTTTTTTTTTAATTTTTTTTAAGGTATTTATTTATTTATGATAGTCACACAAGAGAGAGAGAGAGAGGCAGAGACACAGGCAGAGGGAGAAGCAGGCTCCATGCAGGGAGCCCGACGTGGGATTTGATCCCGGGTCTCCAGGATCGCGCCCTGGGCCAAAGGCAGGCGCCAAACCGCTGCGCCATCCAGGGATCCCTTCTTTTCTGTTCCTCTCATGAATACACTAAAGTCTCACTGGCTTTCTTTCTCTGCACCTTGCCAAGCTCCTTCCTGCTCTTTGTCCTGCTATACTCTCTCCCTGGAATATTCTCCCGTTTTCCAATGGTTCCTTCTTATCTATCCCAGTTTAGCTCTAACTTCACTTCTTTAGATTCTAATTTAACTAGCTCTTAGCTGACTTCCTGAAACACCCCTCACACTTTGTCCCATTACTTATTTTTCTTTATATGCCTTAGAAGCATCGGAAATTATCTTGTTTGTGTGCTTACTATTTTTCTGCAACTGAAATGTAAGCTCCATGGGGGCAAGAGCTGTATCTATCTTGTTCATTTACATAGTATCCATAAAACAGTGCCAAGCACAACATAAACTCTCAGAAATATTGTTTGAATTCAGGAAGAAATGTCAAAATCATTACACTATATGGAAGTCACTCTAGGGATACGGGGGGGGGGGGAATGCCATATCTTCTTTCAGAGGTGGAGTAAAAACTTTTGAGTTCCTTTTTTAAGATTTTATGTATTCATGAGAGACATAGGCAGAGGGAGAAGCAGGCTTCCTTCGGGGAACCTGATATGGGACTCAATCCCAGGACCCTGGGATCAGGACCTGAGCCAAAGCCAGACGCTCAACCACTGAGCCACCCAGGCACCCCAAAACTGTTGAGTTCTTATACCAGTGAACTTCAAAGTGTGGTCTGGGCATCCCTGTATGTCCCTAAGACCCTTTTAAGAGAGCCATGGGGGTCAAAACTATTCCTATTATATACTGAGAAGTTATTTGAGTTATTTGCCTTTCTTATTCACATTCTGTTACAAATTTACAGCAGAGTTCCCCAAAGACGTGACCAATGAACCGAATGGGGAAGTCGAAACGAAAAATCTACCTGCCTTCTTATATCAGATGTTAAAGAGATTTGCCAAAAAAAAAAGTAAATCAATGCCACTCTTCTCATTTTTTTCTGCTCTGGAAAACAGTTATTTTTCATCTTAATATATGAGTATGTATTCATTTCCTATCACTACTATAACAAATTACCACCAATTAAGTGGCTTAAAAACAACAGAAATTTATAATTCTGAGGTCAGAAGCCGGAAATGGGTTTCACCAAGCTAAGACTCAAGGGTGTCCACAGGCCTGCTCTCCTTTGTAGAGGCCCAACGAGAGAATCCATTCCCTTACTTTGTCCAGCTTCTAGAGGTAACCCACATTCTTTGGCTCATGGTACCCTTACATCTCTAAAGCCTGTGATCTCCAATTTTTTTTTGTTGTTGAGATTATTTATTTATTTATTCATGAGAGACACAGACAGAGGCAGAGGGAGAAGTAGTCCCCATACAGGGAGCCTGATGTGGAACTGGATCCGGGACTCCAGGATCACGCCCTGGGCCAAAGGCAGGCACCCAACCTCTGAGCCACCCAGGCATCTCAAGCCTGTGATCTCTAAAGCATTTGTATCACTCTGACACTTCCTTCTTCTTTCATTTATACCTACTCTTGTGATTATATTGGGCCCATCTAGATATCCAGCATAGTCTGCGCCTCTCAAGATGCATGTCCACATCAACTTAATCGCATCCGAACATACAGGTAGCAGCCGAGATTAGGATGTGGACCAGTATTAGGAGCCTTCATTCTGCCTACCACAGTATTGTAACAAATGATTGGCCTATTATTATTTTAAATGAATTGATCACTATTTAAAATTTTTCAGTTTCAATTTATGCTACAATAAATACCAATAGCTATTGCCCACATAAACCAAAGCTCTTTGCAGTCTTCAATAATTTCTGAGAGGTCATGAGACCAAACAGTTTGAAAATCGCTGGCCTGCACAATAGCTATTTTCCCTTCTTCCATGTCTCAAGTTAAACTAGATTGAAATTGTACTAAAATAATTATGCTGGTTCTGTTTCCTTTGCTGTGATTGGTTTAAGGATGGGCATGTTACTTAGTTCTGGCTGAGGAAGGATGAGGGGAAATCATTGAGGGACTTGGAGATAAGATAATTTTATTCATTCAAACAAACAAACAAACAAAAACTGGCAAGAAATAAATCGTCCCTGTTCTGCTCTGAATGTTAGGATATGAGAACGTGGGGTAGCCCGGGTGGCTCAGTGGTTTAGTGCTGCCTTCAGCCCAGGTCATGATTCCGGAGACTGGGGAATCGAGTCCTGCGTCAGGCTCCCCACATGGAGGGAGCCTGCTTCTCCCTCTGCCTGCGTCTTTGCCTCTCTCTGTCTCTCATGAATAAATAAAATCTTAAAAAAAAAAAAAAAAAAAAAAAGGATATGAGAACGTGGTATCTGAAACAGCTGCATCCATCTTGTGACCAGGAGGAAGTCCACACACACACACCTGGGATGGCAAGGTTGGAAGGTGGAAAGCAAATGAGCTCTTGATTTTGTTTTTGACATGCTGAATTAACCAACCCCAGGTGGCTTGAGACTCGTTATGTGATGTAATTCATCCCTTTATTATTTAGGCCACTTTGAGGTTGCTTTCCTATTACTTGCCGCTTAAAGCTTCAAAGCTGCAAAAGCAGGAAATGCTGACACTCATAGTTGAAGGTTACTGGTGACCCTTCCAAGAAATGGTTTACCATCCAACCAGTTAGTTTTGTTTGTAGTTGTGGCTGGGTTATAAGTGTGTGTTCTTGGCGGGGTCTGCCGCTAATGAGGAGTCATTTTTCTGGATTAAGTATATGTAAGTTGATTTGCATAGTATATTTTATACATATCCTATGAGTTTTGTTCTAAGGAATACAATGTTTTAGAAACCAAGTAAGTCCTTAAATTAAAATTTTCAACGTGTGATTTTGTGCAACGCTGTTAATCTTGCTTGGAGATTCTGAATATTATGTTATTCAAATACTGCCCAATACATTCACAATGGACTACAGTTCTTTGTAACTTCTTTAAGAAATGCAAAGAAAATGAAATAAGAATATTGTGGGAAGAAAATCTGAGCATAAAGAAGAAACTTAGTTTCAATGTCAGACACAAAATTAGGGCAGACAAAATATTTTCACCCTCAAAAAAATGAGTTTATATGGAATAACATAAACTCAACTTGAGGGTACTTTCAGCCTCAAGATTAACAGTTCACCCAATGTTAACATAAAATGAAAGAAATTTTTCTGTAAGAAGTTTAGTCATGAAGCAGATCAGGACTATCAGATAAGGCAATTATTATTCTAAGTTTTAAAATTTCATTTTAACAATAGTAATTTGTGAACATTAAGTATTTGTTGTTTGATATCACAGTTTTTAATGTGTTTTATTTAGGATGTATTTTGATGTTTCTTTTTTTTTTTTTTCAGTGTTTTCCATTATTAAATGCCCTCATCAGGTAGACTTAATTTTACATGTTATTTAAATGTATAATATTCTTACAAATATATTAGTTCATAATACTAATAAACCATGCATTGATTATTATTTTTTACAGAAAACTTACAACGCTATCACAGAAAAAGGATCCACTATATATGATTATGGTCACTATTATTATTTAATAATATACAAGTGAAGGGTTATATGATTATAGAATAACTTATGATTTGGGGAAATCTTAGGAACTTCTGTTCTCCTTCCTGAATTCAAGGATTAGTATCTGTCAGGAATTTGAAAACATAAGATCTACATTTATATTTTTTTTTTTTTTTGAGATTTTATTTATTTATTCATGAGACACACAGAGAGAGAGGCAGAGACATAGGCAGAGCCAGAAGCAGGCTCCCTACAGGGAGCTCTATGTGGGACTCAGTCCCAGGACCTGGGATCACACCCTGAGCCAAAGGCAGATGCTCAACCATTGAGCTCCCCAGGAGTCCCCCAAAGTATTTCTAAATTGTTCAATCTTAGAATATTTTTCAAATTCTGCATTTTTTTTATAGATATCCATTAATCATTTTGTGGATAAAAGCCCCACAAATATTGATCCCAACCTTCATTCTCTTTGACTCTCAGATGCATTTGATATTTTTGGTCACCTGCTTTACAGAACTCTTCCTTCTGGTGATTTCTTCCATATTCTCCCTCATCACAGCCTCTCCCCACTGCTTCACATGCTCACTCCTTCCTATACACAATGTGGGAGTTGCCCAAAAGGTCAAACTTCCCAGCCTTTCTCCTGTTTTTTGTGGTCTTCTTCAGTGTCTGAACCATCCCAACTGCAACATGATCTCTATAATCATTTCTATTCCCCTGGTCCAGTTCTACTTCCTTTGCTTATATTGTCTACACAGATCTTGTAAGTTGAATGCTCAACAAATAGCTTATCTTCACCTCCAACTTAACCTGACACTGAAACCATCAACAACTCTTCATTTTTCTGTCTTTGCTATTCTTTCATTCACTCAAGGGCAAACCTGTTTGTACCATTTTTTCCCTGCCTTCATTTTCCATATCAAGTCATTTACAAAATCACATAAAAGTTCCTTCCATTTACTCCTCATGTTTGTCCATTCTTGCCTTATTCATATGACCACCATTTTTTGAAGTTAACAAGTGTAAGAATTTTTCAGTTATACTCCTTATGTCCACCTTCCTCTCATTCTAATCCATTTGCTGCCAGATTCTAACTTCTTTAACTCTATTTTTATTGCATGTCTCTCCCTTGTATAATAGATGGCTAAATAAATAACACCCTGTTTTCTACCATATTAAGCCAAATTGTAATGTTCGCTTTCAAAGCTTACCTTTATTCAACTCTCACACTTAGTTTAGTGCCTGGTAGTTGATCAACAAATCATGATGAATGAATGAATGACTTACCCTATCTACACAATGTTTTTTCCTACATAAACCTGCTGCTCTACTAAGATAGAGTTCCCCTCAAACATGCATGATCATCTCTACATTTTTCTCCTGACTTTCTAAATGGATGCATACCTTCCACTTTTACCTACTCATATCTGTGCCAATTTGCTTCCACCAAAGGTCATTTGAAATCGCTCAGAAAAAGAGGCACAACTACATTAAGATCATTTATGATTATAGTTAAAATTTAACTATAGTTAAAATTATAGTTAAATTTACTAATATATCTACCTTGTGTTAGGTTCTTTATCATCTTCTTTGCATATTTATTGAATCTTCACAACATACTCTAGAGTTAGACATTATCTTCCCTACCATATGAATGAGAAAGAGGCTCAGAAGCTTTGAATAGCTTGCCTAAGGACACACAGCATGTAAGTGTTAAAGTGAAGATTACATCTCCGGTTTATCTTCTAGCCCTTAAATACCACCCATCTTTCAAGGATTTGATCAGATGCCACATCCTTCAAGGAAACTTCCTTTATTTCTGTGGCTTTCTTTTTCCTCTCAGCATCAAAAGCATTTATAGTCTGGATCATTGATTGATCACCTAATTGCATGCTGTTGTGTGTTTATGGTGGTTTTATATATGTCTATCTTCTTAATGAGAAAGTAAGCTCATTGAGGACAGAAACCCTAATGATTACACATTCTCAACCCCTCACCATCCCTGGTAGAGTGACAGGCACATAAACAAAGTGTTTAATGAAATAACTTATGAAAATATCTTAGACATGAAATAATTTCAAGTGAAAAGCATATTTCTATAGGAATTAAAGTCCTCTTATCACAGATTCTGAAAGTACATGTGACTCCAGTTGTGTCTGGTTACTTAGACATTAGGGCCAGGCCACTTTCTATTTGCTTTAATTTCATACTGTTTTGATGCATTCACTTGTTGGTTCACTCATGTACCATGTCAGCTGCTAAAGTAGGGAGAGTCTTGTTAAAGCCTCATTGCTTCTGAGTTATGTGGATAATTGCCCTGTATTATGTCAGACAGAGCCCCCCTTTATGTATCTTTGCTCATCTCCTATGTTCTCTGTGCTGTGTAGCCATCTCACCTCTCTCCTACCAAAAGAATATGTCTCGTTTATGTACCACATACTTCTTGCTCCATCCATATATAATTGTTTAGTTCTTGTCCTGAAAATGCTTTAAAAATGTGCCTTGGAGGGACGCCTGGGTGGTTCAGTCAGTTAAGTGTCTGCCTTTGGGTTAGGTCATGATCCCATGGTCCTGGAACTGAGCCCCACATTGAGCTCCCTGCTCAGCATGGAGTCTACTTCTCTCTCTCCCTCTGCCCTTCTCCCAGCTTCTACTGTCTCTCACCCACTTTCTTTCTCTCTCAAATAAATACTCTTTAAAATAAAAATAATATAAGATAAAAATGTTAGTTAAATTTTAAGGTCCTCATTCTTATGCTACAATTATCTTCTCACTTGCCTTATATAAACAAAGACATTATTTTGCTGGACTAATGCTATTCATTTATATAAAATTATGAATCAAATTGTCTAGCCTAAAAAAAGTGCAGCATGTGGGCGGCCCGGGTGGCTCAGCTGTTTAGTGCCGCCTTCAGCCCAGGGCCTGATCCTGGAGAACCGGGATTGAGTCCCATGTCAGGCTCCCTGCATGAAGCCTGCTTCTCCTTCTGCCTGTGTCTCTGCCCCTCTCTGTGTCTCTCATGAATAAATAAATAAAATCTTAAAAAAAATAAAATGCGGGGATCCCTGGGTGGCTCAGCGTTTTGGCGCCTGCCTTTGGCCCAGGGAGCGATCCTGGGGTCCCAGGATCGAGTCCTGCTTCGGGCTCCCAGCATGGAGCTCTTCTTCCTCTGCCTGTGTCTCTGCCTCTCTCTCTCTCTCTCTCTCTCTCTCTCTCATGAATGAATAAATAAATAAATCTTTTTTTTTTAAGTGCAATATGCTGAATCTCTACCCAAATTACCAACAAAGGTAAATACCTTCCAAGTTTGATTTTGTAGCCAAATAAAACTCAGTGGAAGTAATTTACATAGAAGTCCATGAAGACAACAAGTAGAAGACTGATGACCCTTTTGATAAAGTTGATGAGATTAAAATGCTGTAGGGCTTTCAGCCAGGTGTAAAAAGGCCAAAGGCTGAGCAGAAAACAGTTTACCTAGGATGGCTTTATTTACCTTCCATTGAGCTACTATATCTTCTGGGGACCAGAAAATAGGAAGTAAACTCACTACCTACAAAGCACTTTACCCATATTATCTCACTTCATTTTATCAACAACCCTGTATATAGTTATCATTCCCATTTTACAGGAAGAGAATTTAGTTCAGAGAGAATAAATAACTTTGCAGAGGCCTCAGGGCACAAAAATAGAAAACCCGGAATTATAGCAAAGCTACCAATTTCCATGTCAATGCTTTGTCTGCTAAGAGGCATGTGTACTGATTGACCATATGGTCTCACACTCTGACTCTTCTATCATCAAGACTTTAGGGAAGTCCCAGTCACTTAGTTACATAGCATTAATGTGCACACCAGCCTGTAAACAGGACTGAGCAGTTGTATGGCCGTCTATCTACTTTATACATAGTTAAGTATACCGTGTACTTTTCCAAATGTAGCTTTATATTATGGTCCTCTTATTTCCAAGTTTATAATGGAGAAATAGAACTTTCATGCATCTTTAGCTTAGAAATGGTTAACGTTCTTCCAAAGATTTTAGTACAACAGGCATAAACAATGTTATTATTTAGATCTTTTTTTTTTTTTTTTTTTTTTTTCATTTTGAGAAGTGCCTTCTGATATAGCAGGCAAAAGCAATCTGGTGGCTTTTTGTGATTGCTATTCACACTTGGTAATGAATAAAAATTCCTTTGGCTCTTTTGGAAGAGTCAGAAGGGAGTCATTGGTTTAGTAGAGTTGTGGCCTAAAAACACCAAGCCAACTCATCAGAGCTGCTGATCTCGTGCCCTTCCTCTGGCAAACCATGTGTCGGATGTGGTAGGAAAAAAAATCTCTCTTTCAGCAGCAGAATGTGTGCAAGCTACACCCTGAATTATCCCATGATGACCTTGCAAATGCAACACATGCCCTTGTGACCACAAGGCCCAACAACTGTAATTTCCTCTGCTTTTCATCAGAGTTCTGCTGCTGCCTGCAGCAGGCACAGCATATATGGGTACAGCTGCGCTCTGAAACCTACAATACCTGCCCTCCATACTTTACTACCTATATGTAAAAGATTGTCGAATAGGAAGCTGGCCCCACAGCTTATGCAAACTCTAAGTTCATCTTCCTGGGTGAACTATGAAGTCTGGCTAATGTTAACTATACAGCCAACCAACATTTGGGGTATATTACCTAATGCACTTGCTGAAGTCATTCCAAAGATCATTATTAGGCAATTTCTCTGAGCAAACCATAGGTTAAAGAGGCACTTCCTCTGTGACATCATTGATGGTTCTTTCTTTTTTTTTTTTTAATTTAAATTCAATTTGGATGGGTATTTCATTTACTCAACACATATATATTTAGCACTTACTAGATGCCAGCTGCTACTCTATGTACTGAGAATGAAGCCCTGACCAGAATAAAACAGGCCACTAGTTTCCCTGAGCTTACTATCTAGCAGTGGAGATACAATGAACAAGTTGCAGATGAGAGTTTGAATGCTTTAATAACAATGCTTTAATAACAATGAAATAGGGTGCTGTGATCCAAGAAGACTAGGAGTGGGATGTTGGTGGTGGATAACTGGTTATATGTTTTACATTGGATAGTCAAAGACTTCTCTGACAGGTGATATTCTGCTGAGATTAGAACCATGATAAACTTTGTAAAGATCAGTGGCAGGACGCCTGGGTGGCTTAGCGGTTGAGCGTCTGCCTTTGGCTCAGGTGTGATCCCAGGGTCCTGGGATTGAGTCCCGCATTGGGCTCCCCGTGAGAAGCCTGCCTCTCCCTCTGCCTGTTGAGTCTCTGCCTCTGTGTGTGTGTGTGTCTCTCTCATGAATAAATAAACAAAATCTTAAAAAATAAAAAGATAAGTGGGAAGCCCCTCCTATGCACAGGCCCTAAGGTGGGAAAGAGGTGAGAAAGGAATTTAAAGAAGGTTAGTGTGATTGGTGTGTCCTGAGGGAAGGGAAATAGTGGAAAGACTTTTTTTTTTTTTTAAGATTTTATCAATTTATTCATGAGAGACGGAGAGAGAGAGAGGCAGAGGCACAGGCAGAGGAAGAAGCAGACCCCATGCAAGAAGCTCGACGTGGGACTCGATCCCTGGACTCCAGGATTGCGCCCTGGGCCGAAGGCAGGTGCTAAACCGCTGACCCACCCAGGGATCCCCATGGAAAGACTTGAAGTAGGAGTGAGAGGCTAGGCAGAGGGAACCCACATATACATATTCAGTCAAACTTGTACTGTAAGACAAGACCCCAAAATATATATAGTTTTAGATGAGATGAGGTTCACCAACCAGAGAATCCACTGCTGGATTGGGATGAGGGAGGGCAGGGAACAGACAACCTTGGGTACATGGTGGGAATCCTCAGTGATTTCCCTACTTGTAGACTTATCTAGAGGCCAGAATTTTCAGTCATTGCAAATGCCGATACCAAGTTCACAACTTGATCCCCATCACCTCCTTTGTCATTGGTGTCATTTTAAAGTCCCAGCATCTCGTAAAGATTCAAATGATGACATCCTTTTAAAAATATTATATTGGCTTATTATTTCATTTGCATTATACTCAGTAAAAGATGGACGTGCAAGACGATAATACCCATAGATGCAAAGTGGCTTGACATGTAAAATAAATATCCCCAAACTCCATTAAATGTTTGCTCACCACATATTTTCTAAACCATACTGAGAAAAGCTCACTCAAACTTCTGTGACACCATTGGCCCTTACTCTGACTCTCCAAATGGCTCTCTTGAAGCCTCCCTGTGTGCCTTCATCCTCCCAGGGCTAGTGAATATCCCCTCCAAGGAACGCTGTGTGGCCTCATCAGCAAAAAAGTGGCATACCTGTGGTTTGGTACGGAGTGAACTGGGCCAGGAATCTGGGGAGCAAGCCTTTATTCCCATCATTGCCAGTCACTCTGGGATCTCAAGCTAATCAAATCGTCTCTGTACTTTAATTTATACCCATGCAAAATGGAAAACATAATACTGTAGTGGTGCTCTAAACACAGCCAAATCTGATGGGAACAAAACATTTAGGGTATTTCATTTTTTTGAAGCTCAAAGACATGACCAGGAAACCTCCAGTCACAGAGACTGAGAGCTCTTAAGGAAGCCTAACACCAAATAAAATGGGGAGAGTTTTGCTCTATTCTAGATATGTACAATTAGATCTGGCCAATGTCTCTTCCTGTGGCAGGCTGTGATAAACAGTGTTGAGAGAAAACTAACCAAAGGCTAGATTGCATGAATATCACATACAGAAAGGCTAACCATTCACCTATTTATGCTATAATATCACATTAAAATACAGCGGAGTTTGATGTTGCTTAAACTATTAGCAGGTTGAACTCTGTTAAATGGCACATTCTCCCACAATGGAAGGTTTCATTTTAACGCCAGTTCAAGGAAGTTTATCAAATCCTGACTTTGAGTAGGCCATTTTTACTCCCACTGAGGGGCAATTATAATGTAGTTGCTTACAATGTAGTAGGAAGATAAGCACAGTGAGGTGAGGCAAGAAAAGTGCCATCAACAAAACCCAAGTACTCATAGAAAATGTAGGGAAAACTTTCTGGTTGGAGAAATAACTAGGAAGTGGTATTTAAAATAGAACTGGGAAAAAGAAAATAAAATAGAACTGGAAAATAAATAAAATAGAACTGGAAAGATCCCAGTAGGCAGAGGGCACAAATTCCAGGTAGAAGAAAATGAATGTACAAAGAAAGAGTGTAAAAAACAAGAAATACTGATTTGAGATGGGGGAAGGACAAGTAGTATATCATAAGAGCAGTTGATCTCAACCTGGCTGCATGACTGAATTAACTGAGAAGGTTTTATTTTATTTTTTTTAAAGATTTATTTATTTATTAATGACAGAGAGAGAGAGAGGCAGAGACACAGGCTGAGGGAGAAGCAGGCTCCATGCCTGGAGCCCGATACGGGGCTTGATCCCAGGACTCCAGGATCTCGCCCTGGGCCAAAGGCAGGCACCAACCGCTGAACCACCCAGGGATCCCCCTACTGAGAAGGTTTTAATAAAAACACAGATTTCTGGGCTCCTTCCCAGACCTTATGAATGAGAATTTTTGAGAGTGGAGATCTAGATTAGCACGCTTTTCTTGTTTCTCCTCCCAGTTCTCCAAGTGATTATAATTTGCCACTAGGTTTGAAAACCACTACAGTAAGTTTTACCATACTCAGAAGAACCTTGCCATGGTTGGCCATGTTGTAGAATGGTGTTTTCCAAACTTGGTTTTGAAAATCAAGTTAGTGAATCTCACTACCTACTTTTTAAAAAAAATTCCAAAATATCAGAATACGCTGTATGCTGTAAGGGTAGGAACATTTTGTAAAAGATATATTTCTGTTGTTTGAGTGTGTGTTTGTTTATATATATGTGTTTATGTTCTGGTCCTTTTTTTTTTAAGATTTTATTTATTCACAGAGACACAGAAAAAGAGGCAGAGACATAGGCACAGGTGCCCCTGTGTTCTAGTTCTTTATGTAAAATGCAATTTCTTACTGATTTCTTCAATCAAAATAAAGATCCAAGGGACGGCTGGGTGGCTCAGTGGTTGAGCGTCTGCCTTCAGCTCAGGACGTGATCCAGAGGTCCTGGGATCAAGTCCCTCATGGGGCTCTTCTCAGGCAGTCTGCTTCTCCCTCTGACTATGTCTCTGCCTCTCTCTCGGTGAGTCTCTAATGAATAAATAAATTCAATCTTAAAAAAAAGAAAGATCCAATTATAGAGAGCATTGTATATATCTTAATTGGTAATGGGGAGCTATGGAAGTTTTTGAGCTATGGAATAAATGACATGATCACATTTATACTGTCAAAAATTATTCAGGTAGCAATGTATAAAATGGACTGAAATGAGAAAAATAGGAATGACAGAGTAATTAGAATCTGTATCACCAATTTTTAAAAATCAGACTGATTAAAATACATATGACTTCTTAAGTTATATTTCTAATTAACATAATTAACATTTTTCTTTATTAGGCCAGTAGGCACATCAGGGTTGATCAGGACTTTGTTATTTATGAACAGCAACTATTACTTAGCCTCTATTGGCACAAAGACTGTGATTAAGTGATACACTACATTGTGTGAATTCTAGGGGGATAAAGTAAAGGGAAATACGTAGAGATATGTTGTATGCAATTCAAAAAGTGGGTTTTAGTCTAGGATATTCATTAAATGACACACAATGAAAGGATCTGAATAGACATCTCTCCAAAGGGAATGTACAAATGACCAATAAGCACATGAACATCATTAGTCATCAGGGAAATTCAAATAAAAACCATATTGAACATACACTACAGCATGGATGAACCTTGAAGACATTATGTTAAATAAAATAAGCCAATCTCAAAAGGACAAATGCTACATGGATCCACTTATACAAGGTAGTCAGACTCATAGTAACAGTAGAATGGAGGTTCCAAGGGGCTGAGGGGAGAGAGGGGAAATTAGAGTTATTGTTTGATAGGTACAGAGTTTAAATTTCATAACATGAAAGAGTTTTGTGGACAAATGGTGGTGATGGTCACATGACAATGTGAATATACTTAATGCCACTGAGCTGCACACTTAGAAATGGTTAAGATGGTAAATATATTGTATTTTCTAGAAGATTTTATTATTTATTTGAGAGAATGAGCAAGAGAAAGAGCACTTGTGCAAGCTGGAGGAGGAGCAGAGGGAGAGGCAGACTCCCTGCTGAGCAGGGAGCCCAACATGGGGCTTGATCCTGGGATCCTGGTATCAAGACCTGAGCCAAAGGCAGACATTTAACCTACCGAGCCAACCAAGTGCTCCAAGGTAAATTTTGTATGATGTGTATATACCACGACTAAACGTTTCTTTTAAAAAATCACG
The DNA here is from genome assembly GCF_053574225.1 of Canis aureus. NCBI lineage: Eukaryota > Metazoa > Chordata > Mammalia > Carnivora > Canidae > Canis > Canis aureus. Next base: position 38,530,315 of record NC_135620.1, read on the forward strand.
TTGAGGGGGTCCCTGGGTGGCTCCGCGGTTTAGCGCCTGCCTTCCGCCCAGGGCGTGATCCTGGAGTCCCAGGATCGAGTCCCACATTGGGCTCCCTGCATGGAGCCTGCTTTTCCCTCTGCCAGTGTCTCTGCCTCTGTGTATGTGTGTGTGTGTGTGTGTGTGTGTGTGTGTGTGTGTCAAATAAATAATAAAATCTTTAAAAATTAAAATTAAAAAAAAACCACGTTGAGACGCTACTTCAGGGGTACGTGGGTCGCTCAGTCAGCTAAATGTCCGACTCTTGATTTTTCCTCAGGTCATGATCTTAGGGTGGTGAGATTGAGCCTGCATCAGACTCCACCCTGGGCCTGGAGCCTGCTTAAGATTGTCTTTCTCCTTTTCTTTCTGTCTCCCACCCCCAACTTGCGTGCTCTCTTCCTTTCTCTCTCTCTCTCAAAAAAAAAAAAAAAAAAGGAAAAAATGGTACTACTTCACACTCACTAGACTGGTGTTCATCAAAAGACATAATAACAGATATAGATGTAGAGAACTCAGAACTCTCATCAACTGTTAGTGAAAATGTAAAATGGAGTAGCCACTTTGGAAAACAGTTTGGCATTTCCTCAAAAAGTTATATATAAAAGTTAAACAGAGTCCATTCCTAGGTATATGATACTTGAGAGAATTGAAAACTGATGTCCACACAAAAATGTGTAGAGGATTGTTCATGGCAGCATCATTCATAATAGTCAGAAAGTGGAAACAACTGATGAATGGATAAATAAAAGACTTAATATCCGTAGAATGAAATACTCTTCAGTCATAAAAAGGAATGTAGTACTAAAAAATGCTACAGAATGGATGAATCTTAAAAACATTGTGCTAAGTGAAAGAAGCAAGACTCCATTTGTATGATGTTTCCGTAATGGACAAATCCATATAGACAGAAAGAAATGATTGACAAGAGCTGGGGAAAGATGGGAATAATGGTTAGTACTAATGAGTATGATTTCTTTTTGGTGTGATGAAAATATTCTGGAACTAGATATTCGTATTGGCTGCACAACCTTTGAATATACTAAAAACGACAGAATTGTGTGCTTGAAAAGAGTGGATTTTATCTCAGCTTAACAATGGAATACACTTCATACGCTAATTCACACATAGGCCCTTGGGCATTCTAACTAAGCACACATGTTACCTGAAAACCAGACTTGGTCATTTCCCAATAACGTGGTCAAATGAAACAGATTACATAACTGCTCTGTGAGATCGTTTCCTCATCTGGAAAATGGAGGCAATGATACTGCCTACTTCCTCATAGGGTTAGGCTTTGTGACGATTAATGAAGAAATCCAAGGAAATACTTTAGCACAATGTATAGCACATAGAGCTCAATATTAGCTTGTATTCTTTTTCTTAAATACCAGTTCAGGTCATTTCAGAAGTGCTGAAAGACATAGAACACTGTATGAATCAGGAGGTCATGAGGCAATTAAGGATGGGAAAGCAGGTTCAATACCTTGTCAGTAAAAGGGGATATTGTAGGTAAACCAAGCTCTTTAACATTCCCTCTGTTCCCCAAGCCTGTTTTCTTCTTCATAGCACCTATTATCTTTATGTTTGTTATTTGTCTCTCTCTCCCCAGGAGAATGTAAACATTATCAGTGTAGAACTTTAGTTTTGTTCAGTGCTCTTCCTGGCATCTAGAAAACAAGGCAGGGCCCATAGTAGGTGCTCAACAGGTATTTGTGAGGGTACAGAATAAAAGAATGTGAGAAGGCAACTGGGGAGACCACTATTGAGATGATGTGGGGTCTTAGTTCCTGTTTAAATCTGGGGCAGGTATCTTATTATCAACAATTCCAGAGCTGAGACTGGGAAGCTGGAGCTTTACCAGTTTATCACAGGCTTTGCCATGGACTAAATTGTGTCCTAAAGTTCATATGTTGAAGTCTTAACCCCCAATATAATGATATTTATAGATGGAATTCATGGGAGGTAATTAGGTTAGAGGAGATCATAGGGTGAGGCTCTCATGAAGGGATTAGTGACTTCATATGAAGGGCAAGAAAGAAGAGATAGCTCTCTGCCTTGTGAGAAGACAGAAAAAGTAGCCATCTGCAAGCTAAGAAGAGAGTTCTCACCAGGAATTGAATTGGTCAACACCTTGCTTATAGACTTCTAGCCTCCAGAACTTTGAGAAACAAATATCTGTTGTTTAAGCTACCCAGTCTGTGGTATTTTGTTTTAGTAGCCTGAGCAGATGAAGACAGCTTTCCTTTTCTCTCATGGAGCCCTTTGAGGGAGGTGGTGAGCACTGCCTTTTAAACTCCTATACTTACTTTCAGAGACAGTAGCAAAAAGTGATAAAACCTATTGTACTCCCAGGTCTTCCAGAGGGGAATGGATATAAATGCTAGGAAATTTTAGATTTTCCATCTTGCTAGGATTGGCTCTGCTATCTTCCACAGTCCTTACTATTTTCTAGTGCTTAATAATTACAAAATTTGAAGCTATTTTGGTGCTATACATCTGGGTAAACGTTTTAGCTGCTCTGTTTGGCTACTGAAAGGTTTCATCTGGAAGTAGAAAACTGGGGTTCCCAGACCCAATTTTGAACCCTATTTGCTACATGACTGTAACCAAGTTATATAGGCCAGACACTTGATTTTCCAGATCATCACCAGCAAGTTTAGTAAAACCAAACTCACTGTTGTTCATATAACCCAGAACATATACAATATATATTGAATGTATTTTGTTGACTTTAAGGTATAGTAGAAAAGTAAGTTGTAATAATAATTACTAAAGTTGGGACACCTGGCTGGCTCAGTTGTAAGAGTAGGCAACTCTTGATCTTGGGGTTGTGAGTTCGATTGCCACAGTGGGTTTAGAGATTAATTAAAAATAAAATCTGGGGATCCCTGGGTGGCGCAGCGGTTTGGCGCCTGCCTTTGGCCCAGGGCGCGATCCCGGAGACCCGGGATCGAATCCCACATCGGGCTCCCGGTGCATGGAGCCTGCTTCTCCCTCTGCCTCTCTCTCTCTCTCTCTCTCTCTCTCTCTCTCTCTCTCTGACTATCATAAATAAATTTTTAAAAAAATTTTTTAAAAATTTAATAAATAAAATAAAATCTTTGGGGGGCACCTGGGTGCCTCCCCACCCAGTTGCTGAAGCATCTGCCTTCAGCTCAGGTCATGATCTTGGGGTCCTGGGATCAAGCCCTATGTTGGATTCCCTGCTCAGCATGGAGTCTGCTTCTCCCTCTCCCTCTGCTCCTCCTCCTACTCATGCTCTCTCTCTCTCTCTCAAATGAAAAACATAAATAAAAATAAAATAATAAAATCTTTTTTACAAATTGCTAAAGTTAGGGACACCTAGGTGTCTCAGTCAGTGGGCATCCAACTTTTGGTTTTGACTTAGGTCATACTCTTGGAGTTCTGGGATTGAGTCCCACATCAGCTCCACATGCTCAGCACAAAGTTTGCTTATTTCCCATTCCCTTCCCCCCACTCAAGTGGTAATGCTCTCTGTCTCTCAAAATAAATAAAATATTTTTAAAAAAATACTTAAGTCAATAATAGGCATTTGATAACACCTGCCAAGGGTGTGGGAACAGGCATATTTACACACTATTTTTTTAGTTTATTTATTTAATCAATCTTTACACCCAACTTGGGGCTTTGACTCACAACCCTAAGACCAAGAGTCACATGTTCTACCAACTGAGCCAGCCAGACACCACTTCGTTCACATACTTCTGATAGAAGTGTAAATTGGTTCAGCTGCTACAGAAGGCAATTTGACAATATTTATCAAAATCACAAATGTACATATTTTTTGAACTTCTTGGAAATCCTAGGTATACTTTCCACTTGAGGAAAGTAACAGTACTTCATAGTAGCTTTATTTGTAATGGCAAAAGATAGGAAGCAATGTTAAATGTTCATTCAGTAGGGTAATGATTAAATAAGTGTGGTATAGCTATACCATGGAATATGATTTGGATCCATAAAAGAATGAAATACTGAAATTGAGTAAGATACAAAAAGGGGAAAAAGCAAGGTGAGGAATATCATATATAGTATGCTACCTTTTATATAAAGAAAGGGGGAAAGGGAATATCTCCTTGTATTCACATGTATATGGATAACATATCTCTAGAAGAGCACACAGGTAATTGATGGCACCAATTGCCAGTGAGGGAGAAATGAGTGAGAGGAAGCATTTCAACTAGATACATCACTTATATCTTTTGAGTTAGGAATCCTTAAATGAATAACCTATTCTGAAAACAATTTAAATGATAAATAAATTACATGGTCAACTTCATTCTGAAAAGACTTATTACCAGATGATCTGTGAATCAAATCTAGTGTTTTAATGTATAAGCAATGTGCAATAACAGAAAATAATATAAGTAAATTTATTCTAAATATGGAACACGTCTAAATTGCTATACACTTAATACCTTCTCTAGAATAGAGTACCATAACTTTGGAACCCATTGCCTTTTTTTTTTTAAGATTTTTAAATTTATGTATTCATGAGAGGCAGACATAGGTAGAGGGAGAACCAGGCTTCCTGCAAGGAACCCAATGTGGGACTGGATCCCAGACCCTGGGATCATGCCCTGAGCCAAAGGTAGATGCTCAACCCCTGAGCCACCCAAGCGTCCCTGGAACCCATTGCTTTTTATGAGAATATGTTCTTTATTTTTTTTTTAAAGATTTTATTTATTTATTCATAGAGATGCAGAGAGAGAGAGAGAGAGGCAGAGACACAGGCAGAGGGAGAAGCAGGCTCCATGCAGAGAGCCTGACGTGGGACTCGATCCCAGGTCTCCAGGATCACACCCTGGGCTGCAGGTGGCGCTAAACCGCTGCGCCACCGGGGCTGCCCGAGAATATGTTCTTTAAAAGATTAAAGAAGAAAGTGCCTTCTGGCTTAAAATTTTAAAGCAACAATAAAAATGGACTTAGACATTGGGAAGCAAAGTTAATTAGTTCCTCTTTGTTTCCAGTGTTCTCTGATTACCTCCCTCTAGCAATTCTTTTTAAGGTTTATTTATTTATTTAACTAATCTCTACACCTAACATGGGGCTAGAACTCTTGACCCTGAAATCAAGAGTCACAAGCTTTTCCAACTGAGCCAGCCAGACACTCCCTTCTAGCAATTTTTAAAGAATAAATCACAGGACACTATTTTAAAACTAAATATTAAGTCAAATAGAGGCCCACTATTTTTTTTTTTTAAGATTTTATTTATTTGAGAGAGAGAGCACACACAGGCAGGTGGGAGGGGCAGAGGGAGAGGGAGAAGCAGACCCCCTTCTGAGTGGGGAGCCTGAAGTGGGGCTTGATCCAGGACCCTGAGATCATGACCTGAGCTGAAGGCAGCTGCTCAACCAACTGAACCACCAAGGTACCCCTAGAGGCCCACTATTTTCAGAATACTAGACTGGAAGCTTTGATAAGAAAATCACGTATGCAAGTTCTTCAACACCTAAAGAACTTTAACATAAGGAAAAGAACTTATACAAACTTCAGGTATGAGAAGAGCTGGGTTTTTATATATAACAAAGAATAGGAATTTTGAAATGCAAAGATAACCCTTGTTAAAGACTCATTTTTACACGGCAAGTGTGGTAAATTGCAACATATGGCACAGACACCATGCATCCTAGTATGTATACATCTTTATAATGTGTCTTTGCCACTTCTTTCCTGAAGTTTGTTTCTCCACTCCTGTGAATCTCTGCTGGACTTGTGTCTTGCTTGGATCAGTTGACAATGGCAGAAATGATGGTATGTGATTACACCTCAAGAAGCCTTGCAGCTTCCTCTTTATCCTCTTGAAATTTCACCCTAAAAACACATAGCCTACTGGAGGATGAGAGGCCACATGGAGGAGAAACAAGGTACCCAGCCCACAGCAAGCACTAACTGCCATTCAAAGGAGCAAGGTTATCCACTCAACCCACCTGACCTGTCAGCAGGAAGCTGCTCTAGCACAACTAAATTCAAGAGAAAGCAGCCAAGGAACAGCTCAGCCAATATGCAGAATTGTAGACAATAATCATTTTGTGTCATTAAGTTTTACGGTTGTTTGTTACCAGGAAAGACTAAGTCAATTAGCACGGTACTTTCATTGTTATGTGGCACAAAGCATACCCTGTGCCAGGCAGGTTCCTTGTTTGTCTTACACCATTGCTGGTATCCCTACACTGTGCCTGTTATGGTCCACCACATACACTGTAGACACTCAATAAATACTTGCTAACTAGCCCCAACACACATATTAGCCTTCAAGTATATTTATGTTTCTGAATGTACTAATTTACTAATTTGCAAACTGCTGAAAATCAACATAATTATCATCAACAATTTGTATTGCTCTCATATCACAAGTGAAACAATAGAACATATAATTGGGATATTGCTCCCTGGCTGCGGTGTATTATAACAACTGTCATAACAATGCTGGTAAGATTATACAGTGAGTTAGCCCTCAAATGTGGGTTAATAAATGAACCAGTGGACTTCTGTAAATGAAACCCTAAGACCATTTTTTAAATTGCCACTAAAATTGTACTGAGCAGAGTCATAATAAACAGATCAATGAATCTTGGCAAGGGACCAGACATCCTTCCACTGATAAACTAATAATCCTTTGCAACTTGTTTACATAGCTGTCTCACTTAATACCAACATCACAAAAACTGATCCAAAATAACAACAATAAATATGCTGCTCAGGAAGAAAAACAAAAGTAAATGAGGAAACTAGAAAACATCAATATAAAATCTATTATCTCACTGATAAGGAACTTCACAGATGCTAGGTTACTTTTTCAAGTTAGCTATCATTCTGATGTCAAATCAGAAGACACTTGGCGTGCCACCAAATTTTATTCCAATAATGGAACACTAATGTGCTTGACCAATAGAGGCTACACTGTTATAAAGTGCTAAAAACACATCAATCTGAACTGCAAACTCTCTATGCATAGAATTTATTCCAAGAGGCTTTAAGATTGCTGTTCTTTTTAATCCTCCTAACTTCAGGGAAACCACCCACAAGATTTTGGGCAGGCCTGAGAGATCCAGGGGCTTGACATTGGAACAGAGACTAAAATGGAGGAGTCCACATTCAGATTATATACTCAAGATACCCCTAGTCAAAGGATTCCACCAGAGCACATTTGGAGATACAGAAGGAGGGTCAACTTTCCCAAGTGGTTCTCCTCTGTTCCCAAAGTTCAGCTTCGGCCAGCCCGTCCTAAAAAACACTTAATTTCCAAGGACAATGTCATGTGGAGAACAGAGAATGTTAAGAAGCTGAATTCATTCTTAGTAGTGACTTGAAGGGTGCAGGTTCTCTCAGGACTCAAAGAAATGCTCATCTTGTAGATAAAATTTGTCTCCAGAAAACCTGTGATCAGCCCCCTCACTACTGACTTTAACGTCTAAGACTGACAAGACCTGAGCCATTAAACCCCGACAAGGCAACTGTATGACGACCTCAGACTTGCAGGAGAACACTGGAGTTCTGGTGCTTCTGCGGACAAACAGTGACACTGACCGGTAACTGAACCTCCCAGAGCTTGATTTCCATAATCAGTTTTTAACGACTCCCTTTTACCTCACAACTTGCTTCCCATCACCACCTTCCAGCTAAAGAAGTTACACTCAGTGCCTCTGAGGGAGAATGGCAGGATGTAATGTAGAATAAGTGTAGAGAGAAAGAGCAATTTAGCAAATAAAAGCTGGGAGTGGGAGTGTAGAGAAATCTGAATTAGAAAAGCTGTCCCTGGGGCGCCTGGGTGGCCCAGTGGTTGAGCATCTGCCTTCGGCTCAGGGCGTGATCCCAGAGTCTTGGGATCAAGTCTCACATCATCGGGCTCCCCGCAGGAAGCCTGCTTCTCCCTCTACCTGTGTCTCTGCCTCTCTCTGTGTCTCTCATGAATAAATAATTTTTTTTTTTTTTTTAAAGAAAAGGCTGTCCCTCTCCCTGGCTTCTTTTTCTTTTCCTCCATTTTTGGGTGTTAATACTTGGAAGGCCCTTATGGGAGCTGGAAACTGCCTTTGACTCCAGAGAATGGGCGTTTGTTTTTTTAAAAAAAGATTTTATTTACTTAATTCATGAGAGATAGAGAGAGACAGAGACACAGGCAGAGGGAGAAGTAGGCTTCTGTGGGGAGCCCAACGTGGGACTCGATCCCAGGACTGCGGGATCACGACCTGAACCGAAGGCAGCTGCTCAATCTCTGAGCCACCCAGGTGCCCAGAGAGTGTGGTTATATATGCTTTTAACTTTTAATTTTTTTTAAAAGAGCAAATACACTCTGTGTTATATAAGTGAAATTATCAAAGACTTGAATAATATTGAACATGAGTCATTTTTATCTACACCCCATGCCAGCCCCTGTTATTATTTTGGTAACTATTCCTGACTCAAAAAGGACCAGAGGCAAGAAGCTAGAACCTGATGGAAGCTGTCTAGAATCTTTGAAGAAGGTGGATATAGAATACTCTTGGTCATTTAAATGTATTTTCAGGGTTGGGAAGCAGGAAAGGGTTCTGGATAAAAAACTATTTAGTAATAAATACCTGGCATGGTGGCTGGCAAATCCCTCAAGCAGAGGAAATACTCATTCAGTTAAATGAGCATCATCCTCATTAACCCTGATACAAGTGCCAGTAACTGGAAAATATGTTCTCCTTTCTACTTACCCAAAGTCCCAGCTCAAGCACCTACCTTTTCCGTTAAATTTTTGCATCCACTTGCTGGTGGGTTTTAGCCTGCAGAGAAATGAACATGTTGCCTTATAAACAGTGACAGTTAAATATTTATCAGATGAATAAATGACCAAAACCCTTCCTTGGTATCAGCAAATGTAGCTTGAGGTGAAACTAATAAAACATCAGATTCGGGTTAAAAATCTTCAACAGTGCATTGAGTGCATTAAATAGTGGAGTCTTACATCAAGAAAGACATACTTAAAATAGAGGTTATTTAATGATGCTTAGAGGAATTTGTATCTGCTTATTTTACTCTAACAGGAAAATAAAATTATTCATTAAATGTCTGCTGAGAGATTGTTGAGTGTAGGGAATGTGTTTTCAGCCTTGTGTCCCTCAGCACTGAGCACAGTGCCTAGCATGTAATTGACACTCAGTAAATGTTGGTTGAATTATTGAGTGACCAAAGAAAAACTCCACTGAAATGAATACCTGGGACCAACTAAGAGAAGTTTTAAAATATGTGGAAAAGAGACTATTTCAATATTTCAGAGCTAAAATATTTTCTGTAATGGCATAAACTAATTTAGGAAGTATGGTCAGTGTCTGAGCAGAAAACAATTAAAAGTGATTGTTATTTTAATTCTCTTTGGTGAAATACTTTCTTAAAAAAAAAACAGTAAATTACTATTTTATGTTTGTGATAGAATTTGTAGAGGAATAAAGAGGAATGATAAGGGCGGCCCTGGTGGCTTAGCAGTTTAGCGCCACCTTCAGCGGGGGGCATGATCCTGGAGACCCTGAGCCCCCTGCATGGAGCCTGCTTCTTCCTCTGCCTCTCTCTCTCTCTCTCTCTCTAATAAATAAATAAATAAATCTAAAAAATAAAAAGAGGAATGATAAAAAGGAACTATATGCATTTTTTTACAAAGTAGCTCATTTAAAAATTAAAACTCAGTTTTGCATTAGAATGTTATTTAAGTGTTTTAAAATCTCCATTGCCTGCCTTTTTTCATGCAAGAATAACTAAACTGAAGAGATTTTTAGCAGGATTTAGTGTCATCATCATCATCTGAACCTCTTTGGGGAAAATGTCCACAAAATTAAATGAAGTATTCTCTGACTTTGATTCTCAACATACAGAGAAATAAATTTTAGAAACTATTATGTACTTTTCAGAAAGTGTAATTTAATTATTTCCTTCTTAAACTTTACGGTATTTAGGAATTTCAGCGTTGTGGCATCAGTGAAATATTTTGGTATGAGACTAATTTCAACATTTTCTTATATTAACAAATCAGTGCTCAGAACTAAAAATAGTAATTATTCTCAATTTTCAAGTTATAAAGCCTTGAATGCCTACTAAATTCTACTTCTGTGATGAACACAGGGATACTTGAACCAAGGTCCATCTCTACCGGATGGAGTCTATTTGTTTCATGGGAGGCAGGTGGGAAGACACAAAAGTTGTCAATAAAACCTCACAGTATAGGGCCACCTCAGTGGCTCAGTCAGTTAAACATCTGACTCTTGGTTTCTGCTCAGGCCGTGATCTCAGGGTCCTGATCTTAGGGTCATGATGCCAATCCCTGAATCAAGCTCTGGACTTAGCACAGAGTCAGCTTGAGATTCTCTCCCTCTCCCTCCTCTACTCACTTTCTATCTCTCAAGAAAGAAGGAAGGAAGGAAGGAAGGAAGGAAGGAAGGAAGGAAGGAAGGAAGGAAGGAAGGAAGGAAGGAAAGAAAGAAAGAAAAAGAAAGAAAGAAAGAAAGAAAGAGAAAGAAAGAAAGAAAGAAAGAAAGAAAGAAAGAAAGGAAAGAAAGAAAGAGAAAGAGAGAGAAAGAGAGAGAGAGAGAGAGAAAGAGAGAAAGAAAGAGAAAGAGAGAAAGAAAGAAAGAGAAAGAGAGAAAGAAAGAAAGAAAGAATGAAAGAAAAAGAAAGAAAGAGAGAAAGAAAGTCATTTAAAAAAAACCCACGTATAAGTCAGTTATTGTGACTGTGACTATAGTGAGCAAATAGAGGTTCCTTACTGTCCTAGAAAAGGAGGTGGCCTGGACACAATTTGGGTTCAAATTCAGATTCTTCTACCAACCAGCAATGTAACCTTGAGAAAGTTTATGTAACTTTTACAATGCAGGACTCTCTTCAGGGAAATGGCTTTAAGAACACTGGTTTCTTGAGACTGAAATTATTATATTAACTAACAAAGGAAAAGGATCTAAAGAAACTGGCTAATGCTCGTGAGTGCTATATTCTATGTATGGTGCTATTGATATTTCACATACTATTCAATACCCATTTTTAGAGGAAGAAATCAAGGCTTAGAGAACTTGGCTATTGCTTTGAGGTCACACAGTTATTAAGTGGCCTGGGTGGGGCTCTTCTAGATCTGTCTGACTTGCGTATGTCCTTAACCACCACATTTTCCTGCCAACAATTTCCCATCTAGTAAGAGAAATAAGGAGCACACAAATAATAACTCACCGTAAAGTACAGTAAATGCAATAAAAGAGGTCAACAAAGGGAATTGGGAGGATGGAGTTATCATTTCCAGTTAGTGGATCTTCATGACAGGGCTCCTGATAAGAGCTGAGTTCAAACAGGGAAAACCAAAAGATGTGGTGGGTTTGGGGAGCCTGAAATAGTACTTGATGTGCTTGGCAGTCTGGGAGAAAGCCTGCACATTGCCATTCTCAATGGACCTCGTGCCAATTTTCCATCCCTATGGTATAAAAAAAACCATGTTCAAATCAATAACTCAACTTCTGAATTATGAAGAAAGCTTCACAATCTATTCTTCAAGATTTCTTTTCCTTGACATGCCAGGGGATTGGGTACATTCTCAGGATTAGCAGAGACTTTCAATAGCATTAACCCTAAAGTAGTCATTTTTCTTCACTCCTGATTTGGGATGGCTCCAGGTTGACTCCTACTTACAGGGCCAGCCCAGCAAAGCCTCCCTGATTCCGTTTCAATTTTTGATCCTCTAATCCATTTGCTTAGGCCTTCTTTCTGCCATCCTGCTAAGAGTGATAATGCCCAATATTGGCTCCAGGTCTTAACTTGTCAGTAAGTTGTGGTCTTCCAAGTCAAGCAAGTAATGGAAAATGATTTGCCATCAAGGACCATACATACCTTCTCAAAGTGTTATCGTGTAGGCAGGTATCTGCCCATTAATAGTATGACCAGCCCTGATAATAAGACATAGATTCTATCCCCTGAGCAATACAGTTAATCTATACAACATTTGTTAAGGATTCTTTTCTTTTCTTTTTTATTTTTATTTTTTTTAATTTGTTTATTTATTTATGATAGTCATACAGAGAGAGAGAGAGGCAGAGACAGAGGCAGAGGGAGAAGCAGGCTCCATGCACAGGGAGCCTGACGTGGGATTCGATCCCGGGTCTCCAGGATCGCACCCTGGGCCAAAGGCAGGCGCCAAACCGCTGCGCCACCCAGGGATCCCCTTCTTTTCTTTTCTTTTCTTTTCTTTTCTTTCTTTCTTTCTTTCTTTCTTTCTTTCTTTCTTTCTTTCTTTCTTTCTTTCTTTCTTTCCTTTCTTCCTTTCTTTTCTTTCTTTCTTTCTGTAGTTTTTTTTTTTTTTTTTTTTTTTTTTTTTATGATAGTCACAGAGAGAGAGAGAGAGGCAGAGACACAGGCAGAGGGAGAAGCAGGCTCCATGCACCGGGAGCCTGATGTGGGATTCGATCCCGGTTCTCCAGGATCGCGCCCTGGGCCAAAGGCAGGCACCAAACCGCTGCGCCACCCAGGGATCCCTCTTTCTTTCTTTCTTTCTTTCTTTCTTTCTTTCTTTCTTTCTTTCTTTCTTTCTTTCTTTCTTCCTTCCTTCCTTCCTTCCTTCCTTCCTTCCTTCCTTCCTTCCTTCCTTTCCTTTCTTTCCTTTCTTTCCTTTCTTTCCTTTCTTTTTTTTTTTTTTTTTCCAAGCAGACCATAGCAGATTCTGACATCTAGCCCTTTCTTTTGAAAGAATAACCCCAGCATTGTGTAATCTGGAGAATAGAACCACTTCAACATGCGTTTTTTACTTCATTACCCATTATTGAGGGCAGGGACCCTGCTTATTGTTCTAATGTCTTTATGTCCAGATAATGACTGAGTCATAGTAGACACTTAATATATACTGCATGAATCTGCTTAGCCAAGTATTCTTAGACCTGTATACCTTTGTGCTTTTACTCTGTATGCAATAATAAAAAATGAGAAAGCCCTGCTATCCCTTAGGTCTACTTTATCTAACTAGGTGTGTTTAGCTTTAGGCAGTTAAGAAACCAGTTACATACTGTCATATCTCAATTATCTATGTTTAACTATAGGAGATAGACAAATCAGATCCATACAGTTATGCAGTTATGTATAATTATATATAAGAGAAATGGGACACTATAGGTAAAATACGCAGAGAATTCTTAAACATCACCTTTTTTCCCATTCTTTCCTTCTTTAGAGACCTAATCAAAAAAGGGCTGAGCAGATATGGCTCATCTTTTTGTGATGGTTTTTAGGAATCTGTCATCTGATAATGCATGGAAGCACCAGTTGCTGGCTTCAACCCTTGGAAACAGTCAATAGAAAATGATTTCTACATGCCCCTGGAATAAGATCCACAGACATGAAGTTTGGCAGAACCTTACTGGCTTCTAGGAAGTGAAGGGTAGCTTTCTTCTGGGTACTTATTGCAAACACGTGGGTTGCCCTAGGACTCTTGACAAGAGCTGACACAGATTCCCTGCCTCTGGATGAGGAGCTCTCTTAGCCATCTCCACAAGACCAAGCATCCTATAGCTTCAGCTGGGTACCAGGAACAAAGTAGAACTAAAACAAAAAGTATTGGCCTAGTTTACCTCTCCCTGTCTGCAATAAAACTATATGGCTAGAACCTCAAAGAATTAAAGTGCTGAAGACTGAAGTCAGCATTACTGTTTAATACATTCTTCCTCTTTTTACAGACACATAAATGTGTATTTGCAGCAGACTTTGCCATAGATTTGGGAAGATGAAGAGGAATAATTATCACAGAAGTGTTGAACAACTAAAATTGGGATTTTTTGCCTAGGTTCCAGCCTTCTACTACCTTACCCAAATTCTTTTCCTTTCCTTTTTTTTTTAAGATTTTATTTTTAAGGGATCCCTGGGTGGCACAGCAGTTTGGCGCCTGCCTTTGGCCCAGGGCGCGATCCTGGAGACCTGGGATCGAATCCCACATCGCGCTCCTGGTGCATGGAGCCTGCTTCTCCCTCTGCCTGTGTCTCTGCCTCTCTCTCTCTCTCTGTGACTATCATAAATAAATTTAAAAAATTTTTTAAAAAGATTTTATTTTTAAGTATTCTATACACTCAATATGGGGCTCAAACTTACAACGACTCTTTACAAGATCAAGAGTCGCACACTCCAACACTGAGCCAGCCAGGTGTCCCTTCTATTCTTTTAACTTACTCAGTATTGGCTCCATAATAATATATAATTTCATTATGCAAAATAATCAGCTCCTACTTCTCAATTCTCCTGCCCTTGCTATGTATTATTTATGTGTACTTAAAGCCTTATCCTCCCTGTGCCAGCCTGCTACTCTTAGGGCCATTTATCCTGGATTTCATTCTTCCAGCCCCAACCAGCTTCTGCAGAATCCTTCTGCCAGTCCTTTCCCAGTAAGGTCTCCAGATTTAGCAAATAAAAATACAGGATACCCTGTGAAATCTGAATTTCAGTTAAACAATAAATGATTTTTAGTGTAAGTATATCCCAGATACTGCATAAACATGTATTACACAAAAATGTATTCATTGCTTATCTAAACTTCAAATTTCAGTGGGCATCTTGTATTTTTATCTGGCAACCCTATTTCCCCACTGCTATGGATTAAGCTGACTTCCTTCATAGGTAGAACATGTTATACTCATTTTGGGTTAAAAAGCTTTTTATTCTCTTTCATTAAATTTAGCACCTAGAACACCTGGTATGCAGTAGGTGTTCAATAAATATTTGTGAACAAAACAATAACTTTCTCTTAATCTTTGAGGCAGATTAGAATGGTTGGGCAATTTGTCTTTTCAATGCTAGGCACTGAGGCTGTGGGAAGGGGGTGAGGGTTAAGACAGAACTACCTTTCTCCCAGTCTGTTTTCTCAAATGTAGTTTAGGATTAGCCATTGTTCTATTTTGAATGGTTTTATTTCCTGATGGAAAAATCAATGGCATGGAAAGGACCTCCATGGTTTAAGGAAAAACTTGGAATTAATTTAAAGTTTGATTACTTAGGATTTTTTGTGGAGGAGGGTAATACTTTTAAGTATCTTTTGTTAAGGACTAATATATCAGATTAGTCTCTGCCTTAATTTAGAATATGATTTATAGCTTTGTCAGAACAATTAAATTCTAAATTTTGGTCTAGATTTTCTTATTTCTCTTTGTGTTATTTAACTCCTGAAAATTGGTATTCAATTACTATTGGAAGTAAGAAGGAAGAGAGGAATGTAGGGAAGAAAGAGATGCAGTAACTAATATGGAAACAAAAAGAGAAAAAGTAAATACATGAAATGCTTTTGAGAAAAAACATTTCTGAATAGATCCAAAGAACCATCAACAGTGAATTCTCTCATTCCAATAAACATTATTAAAAAGTTCAGAAATTCAACTCAGGAAAATTTACATCAAACATTTTTTGAGTGCCAGCTATTTACAGAAGTCTCTGTACTAAGCAGTGTTATAGAGATGAGAAGAATGCATTTTCCTCCAAAAAATTTACTATCTGGTGTTTGTATCAATGAAGGAAGAGGGAAACAGGTGAAGAATACACGTGTACTTAATAGGCTTAATTCAAGGTCAAGTAAAATGTGTCATAAGAAAGGAGAAAATGGGATCCCTGGGTGGCTCAGTGGTTTAGCGCCTGCCTTTGGCCCGGGGCGTGGTCCTGGAGTCCTGGGATCGAGTCCCACTTGGGCTTCCTGCATGGAGCCTGCTTCTCCCTCTGCCTGTGTCTCTGCCCCTCTCTCTCTCTCTCTGTGTGTCTCTAATGAATAAATAAAAATCTTTTTTTAAAAAAAGGTGAAAATACAAAATGAAGGAGATCATATTTAGTTGCAAATATTGGAAGATGTACCATTTGAAGGAACTTTGGAAAGTATTCTAAGTTAAGATACACAGGTTGAGGGAGGGGGCACTTGGCTGACTCAATGAGTAGAGCATGTGACTCTTGATCCCCCAGTCATGAGTTTGAGCCCAATGTTGGGTGCACAGCTTACTTAAAAAAAAAAAAAAAAAAAAAAAAGACACAAGGTAGGAAATTCCAAGGTCTGTTTGGGGAAAAGGAAGTGTGGGCATTTTAGATGGATATTACAATAATAATCCTATAAACTTTTATTTCCCAAAGACTGATGTTTGTAATTTAAGAATGAAGCCAGGTTAAAAGGCAAATTCTGCTATCTCAGAGTTCTTTTTTGGATGAAGCTGGCTAGGATTACATACATACACACCCATGTACACACATTCACACATAACATGTTTTTGTCTTTGTGTGGGGGGAGGGGCAGAAAGAGAGAGAGAATCTTAAGCAGGTGGAGCCCAACATCGGGCTGGATTTCACCACCCCTGAGATCATGACCTGAGCCGAAATGAAGAGTCTGATGCTCAGCCAACTGAAGCCACCCCGACACCCCACACATAATATGGTTTAGAAGTGTTTTTCCTCATTGCCAAAAACTACCCAGCAACACAGCACTTGAACTGCTTTATGCCAGTTCTATCTGTGAGCTCTGTCCCAGCAGAAGTTTGATTCACACAGGACCTCTGCAGTTGGCTTCTGGGAACATCTTCCATGTGCTTCTTGTTAAAGAATATGTCAGAATATCAAGAGAACTGAGTTACAATGCTCAGCATTGGAATGCTGAATCTTTAGCTACATATGCCTCCCAGCTACAGTTTCATGTTTTTTTGCAAGACTAATCCAGGCATTACATTATTGTCAGTGCCTCCCCAAATATTCCTTGCCAATTATTCTGCTTGTTTTCAAAGGTTCTCTTAGTACAGGTATTTCCTGTTTTATTTCAAAATTAATGATAAATGATAGGCTTTTGAAGGTTTAGAGAATGAACTGTGGTCCAAGAAACTTTTTTTTTTTTTTTGGATAGGCATTGCCTAAACTGTTCCAACGATTTTTCTCCCCTCAACTTGAAGAGGTAATTATTTTTTTCCATAGTCATACATTCTTGAGGACTTAAAGAATATATTTTGAGAAGTTCATTTGTAGAATATATTTTCAAAATGAAAACATCACTGTTACTCTTTCACAGTGAGTAAAGGTTTCACTTTTACATTTATTTAGTTCTGAAGCATTGTCTCTATAATAGCAAACATCTTCATACTTAATCATTTTAATATGGGTTACTGTTGTTTTTCTTAATTGCCCAAAGACTTAAAACAGGAGAAATGTTTTTGAATGAACGAGTACCCATTTTAGGAAGGATCAGTCAATTTTTTCAACAGCAACATTGTTAGCAATGGGATAGTCTGCACAACATTGGTTTCCTTTAATTTTTTCCCTTAAGGAAATGATAGTGCTTCAAGAAGTCATAAGATCAATTAAATAGTCCAGTTTTCCATCTTAACGGCTACCAGTGCAAAAACGGAAGGGCAAAGAATGTTCATGGGATTTTGCATTATGAAAAAGACACTTGCAATTGAAGTACAAAAAAAAAATCATAGTTTTATTCTTTGCCAGGGTCAATCCTCATGAAGACTTTTTCCTTTGAATCCTAAAGATATTCTATGTTATCCCTAAAAGAGTGCCTGGAACTCTCTGTGCCTGCCTGGGGCCTCCTCTGACTCAGTACAATATGCTCACGATCAGGATGCTCTTTCTGGCCGTGACTGAATGTGACTGGCACCACTTGCAATTCCTGCAAACCTGGGCAGAGAACCAAAAAATCACACCTGGCACTCTGGTCCTTTCCAAGGAAGATGAAAACAGGGCATGTTGAACTTCGACTGCCAACGCAACCAAGGCTGCCTGGCCCTCTGCACGCCTTTGTTCTGGTCCTTAAAGAACACAGAAACCTGGGGTCACACCCAGACTTGACAGAGATCCTCTCTTTTCTTCCTGGCCACTGCTACTGTTTCTGAAGTTGGAAAAGTAACCTTATGTTTCTAGCATTTTCGTAGCTCACTAGTTCTATGTTAGAACTGAAAGAAAAGTTTGTGTGTGTGTGTGTTTGGATATCCACATACACATATTGCACATATACTTTTATACACATATATGTATATTCCAAAAAGAAATTTAAAAAATTAAAAGTATTATTTTCAGGATTTCATTGTGATGTCCTGCTCGTTTGGGTAACAATTAGGTATTTTAATACATTGGCGATATTGATGTCCTTACATTTATTGAAGTTATTGAATTGCTTGTCACAACCACCTGGTGGGTTGGCAGTTAGGTGTACATGCTGAGAAGTGGGAGGAAAAGAAGTAATGATTAAAAAGACATTTGAGTGCTACTCTTGCCTCTGGCTGGTTTACTTTGGACATCATAAACCTTTTTTTTTTTTTTTTCAGGATCCAATATTTGGGAGTATGCTTGAGAAAACAGAGCTTCAGGAAAAGCTGAGAATGACCTCTCTTTGGCTGACTCACTCTGACTTTAAAGTAATATGTCTTTACAGAACATGGTGAGAGTTCAAAGTCTGCTTTTGTTTTTCCCATATTTCTTAGTATAGAAGGAAAGCAAGACTGTAACCCATGAATTTGTTTAATTGCTCCTTTATTTCAATGGAATAAGCACTATATCCTTTTGTCAAAGAAAGCGTGAAAATTGCATCATTCCTTCCTTATGATCAACCTTGGTGTTCCTCGAGGCCTGCAAGCTGCAGAAGTGTAGTTAAGGTTATCAGGCAGGCTGTCTCCACTAGCGTGGTTTTCAGGAATAGCGAGAGGAATGCAGAATATTCTGTGGTAACAGGACCACATCACAGAAAGAAGGCTTGGATTAGAAACTTGGACAAGGTGTTTGACTTTTCAGAGCTTAAGCTGCTCCCAGGAAAATGGTGATAATGCTTGCCTTATGCTCTCTTCATTAAGATTAAAATTATGACTGTAAAACTACTCACATTGTACTTAGCACATAGTGGGCACTCAGGAAATTTTTACAGGTATATGGATTTAAGTAGCAAATCAGTCCTCTCTATTTTCAGGCCCTTTTCAAAGTGTAATTTCAAAGTGCAAATTTTGTTGTGTCCAATCTCCTCCTCTTGATCTTACTGCTAAATTACCTTGGGATTTAATGATCAGGGCTTCCTTGCTACTTTCCAGATCCTGCATCTGTAAACATGCTAGATCTTCAAAATTCTGCTTTCCATTTTTTTTTTTATTTTATTATTTATGATAGTCACAGAGAGAGAGAGAGAGAGAGGCAGAGACATAGGCAGAGGGAGAAGCAGGCTCCATGCACCGGGAGCCCGACGTGGGATTCGATCCCAGGTCTCCAGGATCGCGCCCTGGGCCAAAGGCAGGCGCCAAACCGCTGCGCCACCCAGGGATCCCCCTGCTTTCCATTTTTTATCATGCAACTTATGACCTTGATCCCACAAGGCCCCATGGTTCTATTCACTCCCGCGCTTCTCTGTTCTTGCAGCAGGAAGACCAAACAGCTCCCTGGATCAGAGTGCCTGTTCCACATCCACTGTACCAGTTCTCCAAACTGGCTGAATGTTGTCAACACCTGGAAAGCTAATTGTACAATAGGTATATGCTGATTCTGAGTCAGTAGCACACGAGAATTGTGTGTGGTGATCTGTCACACATGTAGATGTGCTAAGTCATCTTCAACTCAAAGATAGAAGGAATACTCATTTTTCCTTTATTTCACTTTGTAAGTCTTCTAAAGACTCTGTTTTCTTCCTCTTCACTCTAAGTCATGGTGTAATCTTAGTTCTCTTGTTCTGGTGACAAATGAATCCCCTTGCTGTTCCCTAGAGCCTCCAGTTTACCAAATCCTACTGTTCTCAAAAAAAAAAAAAAAAAAAAAAAAAAAAAAAAAAACTGCCTCTAGCTTTCATGTTCCTCTCTTTTCTACCTCTTCTCTAAACTTGAAGGAACTCTTCATTCTCACCTCCCCTGGATTCTCTTCAGTCTTTCCTCTTCACCAGAGGACCTGTGAGGATTCTTATTCCTGAACTATCCTCAGGACCTCACACCATCCCTGCCTTGACATTCCTGCTTTCCTTGGTTGTTAGAGTAATATCTTCTGATTTGCCTTCAACTTGCATTCAGAATCTAGCAGGAGCTGGTTGCCTGTCTGGGCCCCAGCCCTGGCCTGATCTTTCCCTCTCTTGGCAGAACTTGCCCCCAGGGTATGGTGAAAAAGGGCTTTGCTGCTGTCGTGTCCACTGCCACTGGCTGAGGCCTGCCAGAGTTGCTTGTAGGATCAGGCTGCTAAGTTCCAGGCTCTGGGAACTCTGTCAAAGCCCTTTGGCCTCTGGACCCAGGCTGGAGCCAGAGGAGTCCACACGTGTGGCTTTTTGTGACTGAGGTATGGCTTCGTGACAGCCCAGGACATAGGGCTAAGGCAGGGCTTTCAGCTGTGACTTGCCAGAGCCGTCAGAACTTGAGAGAGATGTACAGGACTGAGGGGGGTCAGGGAGGAAAGGCTGGCATGGGGTTACTACCTCCTTTCTTATGACTAGAGTGTTACCTCCATGAGAATGTCTCCACACTTCCAGCCCTGGGTTCTTACCAAACCAAAGGTGGCATTTCTACTGACTATTGGACACCAACCCCCAACCCCCACCCCATTTCTGGTATCTTGCTTTAAAACAGAACTCATCATCTCTTCCCAAACCTCTCCCTGACTCCATATTTCCTTATATTAGTGATTTTATCTTTCTTCTCACCCAGGCTTGAAAATATGGACTCATATTGGTTTTCTTTACTCCTTTTCATATACCAGTCTAAGACCTGTTCCTTTTAATGCCTCACTTGAACTGTCTCTCTTCCTTTGCATTAATTTATGGGCAGAGGGGCCACAAGAAATCAATAATATTAATATTAATTAGTTATTATAATCAATAACACAATCAATACTATATATTAATATTAACTAACTACTAATATTTTTAAAGATTTTTTTTAAAAGATTTTATTTATTTATTCATGAGAGACACAGAGAGAGAGAGAGAGAGAGAGAGAAAAAAAAGAGGCAGAGACGCAGGCAGAGGGAGAAGCAGGCTCCATGCAGGGAGCCTGATGTGGGACTCGATCCGGGGTCTCCAGGATCACACCCTGGGCTGAAGGCAGCATTAAACACTGAGCCACCCAGGATACCCTAAAGATTTTATTTTTAAGTAATCTCCATACTTAGTGTGGGGCTTGACTTATAACCCCCAAATCAAGAGTCCCATGTCTACCCACTGAGCCAGCCAAGTGCCCTGGTAATTATTAGTATTAATATATATAATACCTACCTATCATTATACTAGGTTCTGAAAATTTTACTTACTCAAATCAACCTAACATGTCAGTGAATTCTCTTTGCTTAAAAAAACTAAAACCTCTTGATTTCATATTCAAAACTCATCATAATTCAGTCCTTCCTTGATCATATCTCCATGATCCTCCCACTGTTACTTGGAGGAAAATTGTTGTTTCTACCAATCAAGCCTCTTTATTCTTCATTTAGTCAACAAATGTTGACTGAGCTCTTTAGATAGTACATTTTGTGGGCACCATTCATTAGACACACTGTAAACATTTCTGCCTCCTGACTGTTCAGATCTGCCCCTGCTACCTGACCTGCCTTCCCCACCTGGTTTTCATCTCAGGCTCATCTCCTTTTCCAAAGCCTTGCAGGCTATTCCAGGCCTCTGGCTTCCCTAGGCTTTTGAACTTTTATTTTCTACAATATTTGTGTTACACCTTGGTACTTACCTTCTATTCTCCTTTATTTTGTCTCTTTATTTGAGTAGACTTTATATAAATATTTTTTTTAATTTTTATTTATTTATGATAGTCACAGAGAGAGAGAGAGAGGCAGAGACACAGGCAGAGGGAGAAGCAGGCTCCATGCACCGGGAGCCCAATGTGGGATTGGATCCCGGGTCTCCAGGATCGCGCCCTGGGCCAAAGGCAGGCGCTAAACCACTGCGTCACCCAGGGATCCCTATAAATATTTTCTTTACTTATGTGTCTCTCTTACAGGATGAGAAGTTGCTTCAGGTCAATAGTTCTCAAATTTTGGTCACTGATCAGCAGCATCAGTATCACTTAGGAACTTGTTAGAGATGCAAATATCCAGGCCTTTTCCCAGACCTACTGAAACAAAATTCTGGAGAACCACAACTCTAGGCTATGGATTTGAGGATGAGACAGATTTAGTCTACCTCTTTATTCCCCAAGTATACTGCAAGATATTTGGAATATTTTTCTTTCTGAAGGTGTTTTTGAAAACCTTCGGAAAATTCTAAACCTTCCTTGCATACATATGTGATGGTTCATTTTTATTTTTACCTTTCTCAAAAACTACTTGAACCAACTTTAAAAGATGATAAAACGGAAAAGAGGAACAAAGGAAAGGAGGAGGCAAATATGCTAACCATAAGAGTTGCTATTGTTCTCATGGTATCTCAGAGCTTGTTGGCAGTAAGATTTAAAAAAGGAAAGTAGAATATCTTTCTTGTTTCATTTATGCTAGAGGAGGTCAAAACTCTATTTCTATAATTATATTTTTTAAAAATCCCATATGGAAGCTTATAGAGGGGCCAGTTAGAGAATTAAAGGATAAAATCCAAAAGTTTTATAACCTAGGCAGCAATGATTTTCACATGACTGACTTATGTTTATTACCACCCTTCTACAAATTGTGCCAAGGCTTAGCATGCAAGAAAGAGGAGCTGTAACTAAACCTGTGATGAGAATTCGTTCAGCCATTTCTCATAATTTTGTGGCTTGAAGAGAAGAGTTAGTTTTCCCCAGCTGACTACCAAGAAAATAATATGGAGTGTTGTCTTGAAATGTGGCCCATACCTCATAGGCCCTGTTGGAGACTGAAAGGGTGTGATGAGGACCCCCTTATCCATTATCAATGGATAATTGATATCCATTGCAGCCTAAGGGAATGCAGCCCTCTGAGAGTTCTCAGGCCCTGCCTGATTGTCACCTGAAGAAGGTGAGTTTGGACTGGAGCATGGGGTTTCATATCACGAGTAGCGGGCTGGGGCCAAATGTATGTTACTGGAACAGGGAGTGAGAACACTGAGGCGATTAGACAAATCCCTCCCAAGTACTGTCTACCATGGGGAACCTTTTATAAGAAAAGGGCTTTTACCATGGAAATGGGTTGCTCTTATTTGTTGCTTGCAAAAAAGACATAATAAGGCTTTTGTAAAATTAAGAACTTAAACCAATACCATTATATAAGTTCAGAGCTGATTATATATAGGACTGAGAACATTTATCTTCACAAAGTCCCTACTGACTCTGAGTATGACTCTCTGTATTCACAATCTAGATCCTGTTCTCTCCAGTTTGACAAATTTATGACACAGGGATACAAGCTGGGGCGGGGGGGAGCTTAGTTTCTAAGCACTGAACAATTCTTGACTTGAGAGTGCTTTTAGCTATCTATTATAGGTAATCTTGCACAATTTTCCTGAAGACAGCACTATAATAAGTCTCCAAATATTTGATAGAATAAGTAGGTGATGAAGAAGAAAGATCACAAAATTTATTTTTATTTATTTATTTTTTAAAGATTTTGTTTATTTATTCATGCGAGACAGAGGGAGAGAGAGAGAGAGGCAAAGACACAGGCAGAGGGAGAAACAGGCTCCATGCAGGGAGCCTGACGTGGGACTTGATCCCAGGTCTCCAGGATCACACCCTGGGCTGAAGGAGGTGCTAAACCACTGAGCCACCCGGGCTGCCCAAGATCACAAAATTTAGAGTCAGGATTCCAGCCTCTGTCATTTTCCAGCTGCATGACCTCATAAAATGAGATAATGCATGAAGATGCTTTGAGAACTGAAAAGTATTTTGGTTATTTCTTATACATGATCAGAGAAGTCAACTTTTTTTTAAAAGGTCAAATACAATTCACATTAAAGCAAGAGATGTGATACAATTCATATTAAAACAAGATAATGTGCCACAGATTCCCAAAGTCCTATACCCCAACCCAACTTTTATGATATTGCTTACTAAGTGCCTGTACCTGCTAGGTGCTATATACTAGGTTAACAGCCATTTCACAAATGAGGATATTGCAGCACCCTGATGTTAAATATTTTATAGAAGCTAACAGAAGGATGAGGTAATTTTATTTTATTTTATTTTATTTATTTTTAAAGATTTATTTATTTATTTATTTATTTATTTATTTATTTATTTATGATAGAGAGAGAGAGAAAGAGAGAGAGGCAGAGACACAGGAAGAGGGAGAAGCAGGCTCCATGCCGGGAGCCTGACGTGGGACTCGATCCTGGGACTCCAGGATCATGCCCTGGACCGAAGGCAGGCACCAAACCACTGAGCCACCCAGGCATCCCTGATGAGGTCATTTTAGACAGGCCTTCCACGAGAAGAGGGAAGAGGAATAATATTGATAACAATGCAACAATAATAACAATAATAGCAGCAGACTGAAATCCTGGTACTTTGGCACTTGGTCACATATTTTACATGCATTATCTTGTTTAATTTCCCCAACAACCCTATGAGGTGAGTTTTAGTCAGTTTTTTTTGGTTTGAGTTGTTTTTGTTGTTGTTTTGTTTTTGTTTTTGTTTTTGTTTTTGTTTTTTAGAGGAAGGGGAAAGGGCAGAGAGAGCATCATAAGAGCATCCTTGCTGACCCCAGAGTCTTATGTGGGGCTGGCTCTCATGACCCTGAGATCATGACCTGAGCCGAAATCAAGAGTCGGATGCTTAACCTATTGAGTCACCCAAGCACCCCTAGTCACTTAGTTTTAAGGTTGAGGAAACTGAGGTTCAGAGTCTTTAAGGAATGTGCGCAAGGAAATTCTGCTGGGTTTGAAATCCATCTGTTCTTAAGACCTTGATTTTCACACTATGTTCAACTGCCTCTCAGAGTAGAGCAGGCCTAAGAACCAAATCAATGAATTCATCAGTATCAAATTTCCAAAAAAAAGTTTTCCCTAAAATTTAAATAAATTTAAGCCTTTATCAAAATTTAAGTACTGAAAAGAAAGCAATCTTACATAGTTGTTGCCCTAAAAGTTTCTGTAGTGGCTTAGACTTACATTGTATTTAAATGGATTAAAAAGATCCCAAGATCTATAGTTAAAAAAAATCACTAACTGCATTATTCCCACCAAAATTGTATCATTTTCTGTAATATAAAAAATAAGTTTACCTGATTATTCCTTTTTCTGATCCTCTCTTACTGTCCTTAGGATACTGTATTCATCTTCATATAAAATGACCCAAGTAAAGAAAATAACCAAGATGATAAAAGGGAATCCTTTTGTTTTCTGGAATGTGGTTGACCTAAGTCCCTGAAAAGAATGTATAGAGGATTAAGCTTATTTTTCCCCAAATTGTGCTTCATAGTTCCTGCCTCCCAGCAAGACTAGCTACATCATTGGTAGGATCCAGTGCAAAATGAAACCTAGGGTGCCTTGTTTAGAAACTAAGAATTTCAGGGGTGCCTGGATGACTTAGTTGGTTCAGCCGCTGACTCTTGGTTTCAGCTCAGGTCATGATCTCCTGGGTTGTGAGATGAAGTGGGGCTTCACACTCAGCAGGGAGTCACCTTAAAGATTCTCTCCCTCTGCCCCTCCACCCACTCTCCCTTTTTCTGTCTCTCTCTAAAATAAATGAATAAATCTTTAAAAGAAAAGGAATTTCAAGATAGCAACAGCAGATCATAAATAAGCATACAAAGCTCTTCAAATGGGGGTCCTTATGCAACTGCATGGGTCACCAGCCCATGATGCCAAACCTGCTGCTACATACCTTTGTAATTCCAGGAATACAGCAGTAACAAACTTCGCTCAGTATAACTAAAGGATAAATAATTTGGTCAGTATAGAGTTGGCCCTCTTAAGTTATGCTTGACTAAGGAGTCCACAGAAAGATATCTGAAGCTTTTGTTATCAGATTCACTTTAGGCGTTTTGTATCTGGAACAAGAGCTTCACAGGTGTGTAAGTTATTTCCTTGTAAAAAGCCAGTCAAAAAAAAAAGCCAGTCAAGTGTTTTATTTAAGTCAATAGTTCTATGGGATATTTTCTAGCATAAATGTAATAAGGTAGAATAATAATATTGATTTTTTTTTCCTGAAGAAAGAGTATATTTATATTTGGCCTACGATCTTGGTAGCTACCATTGCTTAGTGGACTAGCTGGAATCTGACCCAGAAGAAGACTGAAGGGCCTGGGTAGGACATGAAACACAGCACTTGTTTTAGGGTTTGTCTCTGCTTCTGCACATTTGATTACCCACAGACCAGTGAAGTAAGGAAGGACATGGGGGAAGGTGAAAATCCAAGAATAGTACATATCTTCTTTGTGGGATTTTTGTTATTTAAAAAAAAAAACATTTAAAATTTGCAATTTTGTAAAGGAGATTTATTCTGGAAGAACAGCTTAAATAGAATACATTTTAATTACTGGCTAGTAAAGAATATAAAAAATGTAACTTTGAAATACATTGTCTCCCTTCTCTCCTTCCATGTAAATTTTCACTTAGGGCTCTTAAGATAAAAAAAGGAAGAAAAAAAAAAAACGTAACTTGAAAATGCAAAAAAACAGACATTTGATGGAACCCTGAAAAATAATCAGTCTCTCTGGTTTAAAACTTTTAAAAGAAGTGATCAGTTTTCCTTGGGTGGGTTGGTCTAGGGTGGAAGTAGAGAGAAAGAATGCTATAAAACTGTCACCTAGAGAAATGATCCCTTCCTTTGCAGTGATTTGTATACCAGGACTGATGGTCAAGTCCGCTTGTTAAATGCCATCTTGGGGGGCGCCTGGGTAGCTTAGTCAGTTAAGCATCTGACTCTTGATTTCAGCTCAGATCATAATCCCAGGGTCCTGGGATTGAGTTCCATGTCGAGCTCCCTGCTAAGCAGAAAGTCTACTTCTTCCAAGTTTCCCTTTGCCCTTCCCTCTGCTCATGTGCGCATGCTGTCTCTCTCTTTCTCTCTCTCTCTCTCTCTCTCTCAAATAAATAAATCTTTAAAAAGCCATCTTGGAAAGCAGAATAAAGTGCCTTTGAAAATGTGGAATACAGTCAATAAGATAAGCAGCAGGTCAAGCACCACAAGTTTTCAAATTTAGTGAAAAAGAAAAAATAAAGGGGTACTTTTAGAAATAAGGAAAAAGGGATCCCTGGATGGCGTAGCGGTTTGGCGCCTGCCTTCGGCCCAGGGCGCGATCCTGGAGACGCGGGATCGAATCCCATGTCGGGCTCCCTGCATGGAGCCTGCTTCTCCCTCTGCCTGTGTCTCTGCCTCTCTCTCTCTCTGTGTGACTATCATGAATAAATAAATAAAATTAAAAAAAATAATGCCTATAGAAATAAGGAAAAAAAAACTGAAGGAAGGATTCCTGCATACAAAAGCACACCACTCAGGGAAAAGCTAAGAGATTACCCATAGAAAACACAATTTAGGGAAAAAGATTAGAAGAAAAATATAAATTTCTTACAGGGTAGAGTGCATGTCTCTACAGGTTCCCAGTGTAGAAATACCAGTTTGAAGTACTCAACAAAACTGAGGTTGGGACTTGAAATACATAGTGAATTTGGTGATTCAGAAGGACAGTTTCTTGGAATTGCCATAAAATTGAGGTAAAAGTTGAGTCTGGACTCACATTATAAAAATTATATACCTTTGTTAGTGACTTCCATTTTCTGTGGTCGGATATATTTATCTTATGTGTATTCATTCAACAGAACATTTATTGGGCATGTACTTGGTGCTGGGCACTGGGCTAGGCTTGGGGATGTGAAGGTGATTGGGAAGATAGGGAAGGACATTGGCTCCTCTACTTGTCCTAGATTCTCAGCTAGAATTCTGTAACACAAGACTGGTTAATAAGAGAAAAGCATATAAATTTAATGTAAGTTTTATGTGACACAGGAGCTCTCATAAGGAAATGAAGACCAAAAAAATAGCAAGACCAAAGTGCCTATTTATTTATTTATTTTTAAGATTTTATTTATTCATGAGAGAGAGAGAGAGAGAGAGAGAGGCAGAGACACAGGCAGAGGGAGGAGCAGGCTCCATGCAGGGACTCGATCTGAGACTCGATCCCTGGTCTCTAGGATCAGGCCCTGGGCTGAAGCCTGTGCTAAACTGCTGAGCCACCCAGGCTGCCCCAAAGTGCCTATTTATTAGGTTGAATGAAGAGAGGCAGTTGTGGAAAAGTAACTAAAATATATGGGAAAAACTAAAGAAGAGTCTATTTTTTAATGATTTTTATTTACTTATTTGATATACAATGAGAGAGACATTGTGAGCACAAGATGGGGGAGGGGCAGAGAGAGAGAGAGAAGCAGACTCCCCACTAAGCAGGTATCCCAAAGTAGGGCTCAATCTCAGGACCCTGAGGTCCTGACCTGAGCCAAAGGCAGATGCTTAACCAACTGAGCCACCCAGGTGTCCCAAGAAGAGTGTATTTTAATAAGATCTCTTTGTACACAATTCTGTCTGCCACAGCTTCTCACTTCTGGTAAGAGTGTATCTTTCTTCTTGGTATAGGGAGGACATCTTTCATATGAGATCTTTATCTCTTGCTTTCAGGAAGAAAGGGTAGATGTCTTTCTTGTACCTGCTGTTTTTCAAGTGCCTTTAGCTCAAAGTAATCCTTATGCCAAGAGCATATTTTGAGGTGGCAGATTCTGCCTCCTTCAAGGGGAAATGACATACAAAGCTGTCACGAAAAGACAGTGTGGTAAAGTGCTGTAGGGTGGCATGCACATGGCACTGAGAGAGAATCCTTACCCAGAGTAAGTTATGTGAATGCATGCATGAAGTGATGTCATTTGGAATACCTCAGTTCACTCTAGACAGAATGGTGTAGGATGAGCAAGAGTTGGCTATGCTGGCAGTAGGTAGGAGTGGTGGTGGAGGTGGTGAGCATAGGCAAACTGAGAAGGCACAGAGATGAAAAACAATGTGTTAGTGCTGTGACCTTGGAACCAAGAACAGTCTGTTGCTTTTGGAGGATGAACTGTCAGGCAAACACTGATGAGATGTGGTCTTAGAGAGGAAGCAGGGCTTTTTGAAGGCATGGAGAAATAGAAGCATTTCAGTAGCTTTAAGAAAAAGTTTTTTAAATTTATTTATTTGAGAGAGAGTGAGTGGAGGGGGAGGGAGAGAGAATCTGAAGCAGACTCCATGCTGAGCCCAGAGCCCTGTGGGGGGCTTGATCCCATGACCAGGAGATAACAGCCTGAGCTGAAACCAAGAATTGGATGTTTAACTGAATAAGCCACCAAGGTGCCCCTATGGAAGCATTTCAAACAAGGATAGGGTAGGGGTGGGGGTCCTGCTGAAATTTTCGTGTTTGAGAGTTCACTTTAGCTGTACTACTGAGGATAGGTTTGAGTAGGATTCACTGGGCACTTGGTACCCTAATACAGGGAGAGATGGTGAAGGCCTAAAGAAGATAGTACCATTAGGAAGCAAAATAAGCAAGACTTAGTAAAGGTTGGATATAGGAGCTGGGGGAGGGGAGGATAAAACAGAATATGACTCCCAGGTTTTAGCTTAGGTGACTGGATATTTATGAGTCCCACAAACTAAGTTACAGAGTACAAAAAAGGAACATGTATGACTTGGTCAGAGTCCCCACAGGAAACAGGAATCATGCTTAGGTTGAGTAATTTGAGGAGGGTTTAGTAATTAAGTTACTTACAAAGATATGGGTAGGGTGTAAAGATCTCAAGGAATAAAGTAGCCTCTTGGGACTAATAGTGGGGTGGGAGAAGGAATGCTGTGACCAATCCAAGATCTGGAAGGAAAAGCTACTGGAACCTTGAGATAGGGCTGTCTGTCAACTGTGGCCTCCATCAAGGAACAAGGGAAGCATCTAGTTCATTGCAGCCCTGTAGGGAGATGAAGAAAGATAGCTAAACATTGACCTCATTTTGGGCTCTCCCTCGGCTGCCATTGGGATCTCTCATTGGCCAAGCCCAACTGGAAGTAGAAGCAGAGGGCAAGAAGGCCCATAAATGTAGATAGGTGGAGTTTGGGGTTTGTGAGGGCTATCTAGAGCTCTCTAGCATAGCATAGGGAGAATGGGCTTGGAGACAGAACTGCCTTGTGTCTGGTATTCACTACTTACTAGATATGTGGACTTGGACATTTCTTAACTTCTCTGTGCTTTTAGTTCCCTCATCTGTAAAAGAGAAGATAATAATACCTACCCCCAAAGAGCTGTAGTAGACTATAAAGGACTTAATATATGTATTTAGAATGATGCTTGGCACACAGAAAGCCATAAATATAAATATCTGCTGTTATTATCTGTTCTCCAAATGGAAATGCCAAGTCAGCAGGTGAACATAGGAGTCCAAAAGTCAAGGAAGAAAGGAAATTAGATTCAGATAGTTTTGAGAGAAGTTATGATCCTGAATGAGACCACCCAGAGAGAGTCTAGAGTAGCACTGTTCAGTAGAAATGTATTTTTAAATACATATGAAATTTTAAATTCTGCAGTTAAAAAAAGAACTAATGACATAAAAAAAAACTAAAGAGAAACAGTTGAAATTAATGTTGGTAATATATTTTATTTAACCCAACATATACAAAATGTTAGCGTTTCAGTATGTATGCAGTAAAAAAAAAATGAGAGACTTTTTTTCTGTACTAAGTCTTTGAAATTTGGAGTATATTTTCTGCTTATAGCACATTTCAGTTTGGACTAGCACATTTCAAATGCTCAAGAGCCACATGTGTTAGTGGCTCCTGGACAGTACTGGGCTAGAGTCAGAAAAGAAGTAAAACCAAGAAAAGTCTCTGAAAAACACTCATATTTAAGGCTCTGGGCCAGGACCAAGAAGCTAGAAAGAAAGAGAAAAAGTTTTAAGAATCCTGAGAGTGTGGTGCTGCAGACATACAGGTTATAGAGCTTTTAGTAGTTTTAGAGTTTCAGATACATCAGCCAGTCCTATAAGAACAAGTCTATAAAATGCCCACTGACTTTGGCAAACCAAAGGTTGCTGGTGACCCTGGAGGGAATTGTCTTCATAAGAAAAATGGTAACCAAAGGATGGATAAGAATGGATTGTATAGCTGTGTTAGAAGGAGAGCTGAGGTCATGAGAAATTTTAGAAATTATTAGGGAGGAAGAGCATATACCAGAGATTCTCAGTTTTACATCTTCAGGAAGGACAAGTTCAAAGGCATCATAATCACTCACATACCCACTCACTCCCTCACTCTCTATCCCTTCTTCTGGACATCACTTCTGCAGTATCCTTGCTTCTAGTTGTATTGTCTCACCCATCTCCTTTGCACTTGTACCAGAGAGATCAAATTTGGTCACAAGTATCATTAATGCTAGAAATTATTTGTCTGTCTAGCAAATTTTTATTTTTTTTTATATTATTTATTTATTTATTTATTTATTTATTTATTTATTTATTTTGTCTAGCAAATTTTTAAAGAAGCCAACTTGTACATTTGTTCTTTAGTCATCAATACTCATTTCGATCTTTATCCTTTCCATAAGCCTCTTATTTCCACATTGGGATCCATGTGATTCTACAGATGAAGCATGTGACCTGAGCCATTCTACTCCTTTGACACATAGGTTGATTCCTAAGCAATATTTGACCCAATCCTAACAATTACAGGGAATCTGAAGTTCTACCTGTAATGTTAGAACAAGGGTGTTCTCTTACCCTGTAGATGGTATAACATGCAGATATGAGACCTAGAATTATTACAGTTGTATTTACTCCATGAGGAAATGCAGTCTGAGGGTAAAGTAAACACAGGGAGAAGCAGAACCAAGAAAATCACAGAGAAATGAAGCCAGAACCCTAGTGATAAGAAATTAGTTCAAGTCATGCCTGCGGTCTTTTTTGGGGAATTTTCTTACATGAACCAGTAAGTTACCTTTATTTTTTAAACCAGGTTGAATTGCATGTTCTGTTATTTGCAGTCAAAAATATCTATCCCAAAGCTTGCCATGTGCCAGCGTTTGTGCTAGAATCTTGAATCATTTTACTACTTAAAATCCTTTAATGATTCTCTTTGTCTATAGTGATGTTGATAATTAGCATAATCACATACAGCACAAAATCTGAGTTTCTTTTTAAGAGGTTACAAGGTCAACAATGCCCTCCATAATATATAGCCTTGCCTACTTGTTCAGATGTATCCCCTGGTGGCACTTTATCAATTGATAGTAATGAACTGTTTATAATTCTCCAAACATGTTCTAGAGGTTTTAAAATATGGTCACATGATACTTGGAATTCCTCCAATTACGATGTGATAAATATATCTCATTCCCTTAAATCCATATGACTACATTGTGAGTTTATGACTACATTGACCAAGGGATTATAGCAGAGTGATGCTTAAGTGGCTTCCAAAACTAGATCATAAGAGTTGTGCAGCTTATTCCCTCTCTAGATAAGCTTCTTTCCCATACTGTGGGACTCTCGACCCACATGGAGACGTCATGTATGATCCTCCTATCCATAGTCCCAGTTGAGCCCAGGCTTAGAGTCATCCTGACCCAAGCACCAGAACATGAGTGAAGAAACTTTCAGATGACTCCAGTCCTCTGGCATCTGAGCCACTCGTAACCATTTATAGATTTCTGAAATGTTTCTAGATGAAGCCCAAGACCTCATGGAGCTGAGATAAGCTGTTCTTGCTCTCCTCTCTGAATTCCTGTTTCACAGGCCAACAAACATAACAAAAGGGTTGTTATTTACACTACTGAGTTTAGGATCCTTTGCTATACACCAGGAGATAATTAGAACAGACTTTGGACTTTTGTTGATTAGAATTTACATCTATGTGGCAGTAATACCCTTTCTCCTGTTGCTGAGGCAAATCTTTATCTCTGCCACCTCGTTGAAGTCTTCTTTCAACTCTTCAACAGGCTTATGTTTTCTGTCTTTTGTGTTTTCATAAATGCCAGCTTATAAATTATCTTGAAGAATTTTAATTGTCTGGGTCCTGTTTCTACACTGGAGTATAAAGTATTTGAATGTAGGAGCATGTCTTTTTAACTTTTCTATCCTCAGGGTCAGATTGCAGTATCTGTCACACAGTGGTTGTCTAATAAATACAATAAAATGATATTTTTCTGCCAGAAGTATTACAGAGTTCAAGTGTAGCACTGTCAAGGACTGTGAAGGGTCTGAGGTTTTACCCTGTGAGTTGGGTAAATACCCAGTCCTTCCCTTCTGTGTTTCTCCTTTAATCCCACACTGCTGCTCTCTCACACAACACTTCTAACACCAGATGTGTGGGGATTTTTCCCCACAGCTAGCAATTCTCTGTGACACAAGATGGGTATCCTAGAATTTAACTCAATTATGACACCAGATCCCACAGGTTGAGGGATCTCAGTCCCATGAGACCATCACCCACTTCAGATTCCAGTTGCAAGTAGGAGATTGCAGGCTATAAATTGGAGGTCCCCAGGATCTCATCTGCCTTTGATTTGGTTATTTGCTAGAATTGTGCACAAAACTCAGGGAAATGCTTACTTAAGTGTACCAGTTTATTAAAGGATATGATAAAAGACACAGATGAATAGCCAGATGAAGAGATACATAGGGTAAAATCTGGGAAGATCCCAGGCATAGGAACTTCTGTCCCCATGGAGTTGGGGTACATCATCGCCTGATGTATGGATGTGTTCATCAACCTGAAAGCTCCCCAAATCCCATACTATTGGGATTTTATGGGAAGCTTTCTCATGTAGGCATGACCAATTATTAGCTCCATTAGTAGCCCTTTACCCCTATCAGCAGAATGCGGTGGGTGGTGGGGGGGCGGTGAAGCTAAAAATTTCAAGGTTCTTTTTT
Source organism: Canis aureus (assembly GCF_053574225.1). Classification (NCBI taxonomy): domain Eukaryota; kingdom Metazoa; phylum Chordata; class Mammalia; order Carnivora; family Canidae; genus Canis; species Canis aureus. Next base: position 38,564,064 of record NC_135620.1, read on the forward strand.
TAAATTTTTATTTATTGATGATAGTCACACAGAGAGAGACAGAGAGAGAGGCAGAGACACAGGCAGAGGGAGAAGCAGGCTCCATGCACCGGGAGCCCAACGTGGGATTCGATTCCGGGTCTCCAGGATCGCGCCCTGGGCCAAAGGCAGGCGCCAAACCGCTGCGCCACCCAGGGATCCCAAATTTCAAGGTTCTAATCATGACTTGGTCTTTCTGGTGACCAGAAGCCATCCAGGAGACCAGTCAGAGCTCCCTCATTTTGTTCTAATAAAAAAGATGCCCCCAGTGCTCTTATAATTTAGGAAATTACAAGGGTTTTAGGAAGTCTGTGTCAGAGCCTGAGGGTAATGACCAATATAGATATATATTTTTTCTGTTATCTCATTAGCCTGCCACAATTTCATGGATGTTGGCAGAAGACATGAGTTGTCTTGATCAAAGACCAAAGAATACATTATTCATGACAATAGTGGTAGCTAGATTGTTGGCATTTCTGCCCATTCTCCAAGGGCCAGTTCCTACTAGGTGATGCACGCAGGAACAGGTGATACCTGAACATGCGGTACACTGAATTATAGGAGAGGAACCCTGAGCATAGGGAACCTGAATCTTTCATAAAGGTCGTTAAACCTACCTGCCCTTTGCCTTGGAGAGAGACATTATCTTGATTATACTGGACAGTAAACAAATCTGCCCTCTGCTGTGGAGGAAGAGACTATGTCTTCCAAGGCTGTTTGCTCAAATGTCCTTGAACAGGTAGTCTGAAACAACAGGAATCATTCTGCTGGCAGGATGAATAGAAATGTGAGAGATGCAGGGATATTTGTCTCCCCAAAACTCAGAAGAGATATCAGTTATATTAGTTATTTTTCATATCATAAAAATCTTCAAAGAGAAGGTGATACTTAAACTGAGTCTTGAAATATATGAGTAGACATTACCAGGTAGATGGTATTAGTAGGACCATGAAGTAGGAGTAATTTGAACAAAAGTGTAGAGGAATGATGACTTTGGAAAACTGAGGATGGTTTGACATGGACACATTGTAGGGCGTAAGAGAGAAAAGGGTCTAATGTGAGATAGATGAGGAGGTAAGCCAGAGGCAGCTCACAGAAGGTCCTCTATGTTGTGCTGACAGATATATTTACTTTATCCTGTAATAAACGGACCCAGTCAAGGTTTTTAAGCAATTGAGGCATGTGATCAGATTCCTTTTTAGAAAGATACATCTAGCTGAAACAGAAAAGGTATTCTGGGCAGAAAGAACAGTGTGGATATAATGGAGACATTAAAGTGCCAGCAAATTGAGGGAACTGTAGCAGATCTCTGAACATTATGGTCAATGCAACACTCATCAAAGTGAATATTTATTAAGAGTGATTTAACAACTTTCAATCAGTTACCAGGTGCCAATTGTTAAGCTGGGACATAACCTGGGGAAGTCTAAGGCTATGTCATGTTAAATTAGGCTAAGCTAATTTATGTCTGAATAATCCATAGGTGAAAGAAGAGAGTCAAGTTGGCAATTAGGTGTTCTCTTAACTGCCTACTTTGATTGATTGTGATGGGCCACCTGGAACATGGTGTTAAGAAGCATTTTCGGCCCAATTCCAGGCTCAGTGGAAAAGAGGAAAATCCTTACTTTTTGCTACAGGTAAAACAATAGTGAGTAACAATGTTTGCTGGGAGTAGGTTGGGGTCAGGATTTGGCCCAAGCTTATTACTGACAAATTGAAACATATACAGGGGTTGAACCATGTGGCAGGATTAATTGTATGACTATGGGGGAGGTGATGAGGTATGTTAGGTGGCAGAAGTGCACAGACAAGATGGAAACGGGTGCTTAGGGTGTATATCCAAGATCTAGGCCCAAAATAATCACAACAACCAGCTTGGGGATGGAGATGCTGTCAGATTACACCAAAGGGAATGAGCTATCAATGAAAGATTTTTTTTTTTAATGCAGTGACTTGGGTCCTATTGTTCCAGATCCAGCATTTTAATCCTGGCACTTGATGGCAATGGATACAAGAGTGACAAAAGATGAGGGTGTCATGGTCAGTACCTAAGGAGGCAGAGCATGTGTCTTCTTTGGTTCAGGATACTTTAATTTTTCTTGAGAGTAAACATTTTCATAATGTGAATTTGCAGTATTCAATGATATTTAATTCGTTATAGAGAATAAGAAAACAAATGAGATGGATGAGACTCAGAGTGTGTCAAATGGCTTACAAGATATATATAAAATTAATTAGATGGGTTAAGTATACAAAGTAAGTTACCTAAAAGACATGTTAAAAAATAGAATAGTTGGGATATACAATAAGAAGTATATATATACTTTTTTGGTTCTATATATATATATGTATGCATATATATGAAAGGTAGAAGTACTAAAAGGCACAAAATATTCATGACATACTAAATAAACTAAGGCACATGAAGCACTCAATATTCCATACTGAGCACTCTATTTTGAAGCACTCAATATTGAATCGGCCACTCATTGATGATATTCTGGTTCTATGTTACCTCTGTCCAAAAAAAGTTGCTCAGCAGGCTAGTTGGTATGCTATGTTCTTTTTCTTGCATCACTCAAACATGTGGTTGTTCTAGTCATCTTCCATCTTCTAGGCTCCTTTCCTTAAACCTGATACTGATCCTCAAACTTCACCATCGGGGAGAAGGCTGATATACGAGAAAGATAAGAAATATGAACACCATAACCCAGAATGCATGTAGTGTGGTCCTTCCATCTATTCAAAACTTTAAACATGTCACTCCACTTTTTCTGGCTTGCATAGAGTCTGATTAGAAATGTGCTATACAGTTGACCTTTGAACAATGTGGGTTTGAACTGCATGGCTCCACTTATATACAGATTTTTTTCAATAAGTACAGTACAGTACTATAAATGTATTCTCTCTTCCTTATGATTTTTCAAATACCATTTTCTTTTCACTAACTTTATTGTAAGAATTTAATATATATTATATATAATACAAATAAATATGTTATTTGTATTATACATATATTGTATGTATAAAGATATATTTATGTTATTGATAAGGCTTCTAGTCAATAGTAGGCTATTAGTAGTTAAGTTTTGGGGGAGCCAAAAGTTATACATAGATTTTCAACTGTTCAAGGGGGTCAGTGCCCAAAACTCCAATGTTGTCCAAGACTCAACTGTACTATGATTCTTATGTAATGTTGTTTTTTTCTCTGATTTCAAGATTTTCTCTTTCTTTCTTTCTTTTAAAAATATTTTCTCTTGGGATGCCTGGGTGGCTCAGCGGTTTGGTGCCGGCCTTCGGCCCTGGGTGTAATCTTGGAGTCCTGGGATTGAGTCCCACGTCCGGCTCCCTGCATGGAGCCTGCTTCTCCCTCTGCCTGCGTCTCTGCCTCTCTCTCTCTGGGTCTCTCATGAATAAATAAATATAATCTTAAAATTTTTTTTTTCTTTATCTTTGGTTTCCAGTAGTTTAAATATGATTGTGTGGTGTTTGTATTTACCTAGTTTGGTGTTGCCTGAGCTTCTCTAATCTGTAGGTTGAGGTATTTCATTAATTTTGGAAAATCCTCTGCCAGTATATCTTCAAATATTTCTTCTGTCCAATTCTATCTTGTTCTACTGGGATTCCAAATATAAGCATGTTACACATTTGATATTGACCCATAGCTCTTGAATGGTCGGTCTATTCTATTTTTTTTAAACATTTCTTTCCTCTTTGTATTTCAGTTTGTGTAATTTCCATTCTCCTATCTTCAAGTTCACTGATTCTTTTCTTGGCTGTTTCAAATCTACTGAGAAGCCTGTCAAAAGAATTCTTCATTTCTGTTTTCATTTCTAGCATTTCATTGTTTCCTCACAAACTAGAGGTTTTAACATATTAATTATAGTTATTATTATTTTTAAATTTTTATTTATTTATTCATGAGAGACACAGAGAGAGGCAGTGGCATAGGCAGAGGGAGAAGCAGGCTCCCTATGGGGAGCCCGATGTGGGACTCTATCCCAGGACCCTGGGATCACACCCTGAGCTAAAGGCAGGCTCAACTGCTGAGCCACCCAGGCGTCCCTAATTATAGTTATTTAAAGTTCCTTGTCTAACAGTTTCAATATCTGGGTCTTATCTGCTTTCATTAACTGCTTCGTCTTTTTTTTTTTTTTAAGATTTTATTTATTTATTCATGAGAGACACAGAAAAAAAGGCAGAGACATGGGCAGAGGGAGAAACAGGCTCCCAGTGGGGAGCCCAATGCGGTACTCGATCCCAGGAAATCCGGATCCTGCCCTGAGCCAAAGGCAGATGCTCAACCACTGAGCCACTCAGGCATCCCAACTGCTTTGCCTTTTTTTTTTTTTTTTTTTTTTTTTAATTTATGATAGTCACAGAGAGAGAGAGAGAGGCAGAGACACAGGCAGAGGGAGAAGCAGGCTCCATGCACCGGGAGCCCGACGTGGGACTCGATCCCGGGTCTCCAGGATTGCGCCCTGGGCCAAAGGCAGGCACCAAACCGCTGCGCCACCCAGGGATCCCTGCTTTGCCTTTTAATAAGAGCTGTTTTTGCTTGCATCTTTGTGGTAAGTTTTGATTGAAAGCTGAGCATCTTGTGTGAGAAGTCATATTCATACTGCAAAGGGACATGACCCTTGTTTTGCTAGCCCTTTAGTGTGGGGTATTGAGACAGTTAGTTGGGAGTTGAGCTGTATTATTGTTTGCATTTATTGTTGCTAAGGTTACCTTCAGTATAGGTTTCTAATTTTCTAGCTTAACTTGTGCTTAGGGTGGGGGCTGGTTTGCTGGAGGGTTTTTCTCAGTGTCTCCCCCATTCTCAGCATTGGGTCATCCCTTTATGCCTCAGAAAGGGGACTCCCTCCGTGCTATTGCCCTTCCCTCAGCAGTAGACTGCTCTTACTTGTTACTCAGAGCTTGTTAACCTGATGGTGAGGGCTGGGGAGTTAAGTTCTCTGGTTCAGTCTCAGTCTTAGAGGCTATGTTCCTGGGTCATAGGGGTGGGAACTTCTCAATGCTCTCACCACTAACCCAGTGATAGGACAGCTTTAAAGGACAAAAAACATTTTCTGTCCCTCTCCTAAGAGCAGAAGTTTGTTTATTTTTATGTTTGGTCCTTCTTCCCAGCTGCATAGGTCCCCTATAGGTGACAGGGTTTGTTACCCTTTTCCCAGTGACGTAAGGCTTTTATTTTTCATGGTGAAAGGAACTAGGTTGGGCTTTGTGTCTTTCTAGCAGTGGCTACTGTTCCCCTCTCCCAGGCCTGTGTTTTCTCTGTCTATCCTACCTCCCTCCCATCTTTCATGTGGGTATTGAGTGAGATCCTTAGAGAAAAGCCCACAAGTGTGTGCAAATTCCTCTTGTCTCTGTGGCTCCTAGGGATTATATATGATTTTTTTAAAGATTTATTTGTTTCTTTGAGAGAGAGAGAGAGAGAGAGAGAGCACAGCAGGAGGGGCAGATGGAGAGGGAGCAAGAATCTCAAGCAGACTCTGCACTGAGTACGGAGTCTGACACTCCTCATCTCACAACCTGAGCTGAACCCAGGAGTCGGATGCCTAACTGACTGCACCATCCAGGTGCCTAGGGATTATACAATCTTTTACAAGCTCACACTCAGCCTTTAGTAGTCCAGTAAACATTTTTAGCTAGGGCAGCCCCATGGCCCAGTGGTTTAGCACCGCCTTCAGCCCAGGGTGTGATCCTGGAGACCCGGGATTGAGTCCCACATCAGGCTCCCTGTGTGGAGCCTGCTTCTCCCTCTGCCTGTGTCTCTGCCTCTCTCTCTCTCTCTTTCTCAGTGCCTCTCATGAATAAATAAATAAAATCTTTAAAAAAAAACATTTTTAGCTAAAGTAAATTCTTACTAGATTGTATGGATGGCATCTCACATCTGCCCTGGGTAAGCAAGTGCTTGTGACCCATTTCTTCTTGGACATACTGGCTTTTTGTTAGTTTTTGGGTTAGGTGGTCACTTTGCAACCTCAGCTATCTGAAGTATTCAATAAGTGATTTTGCAGATTATCCAGTTTTTTTCTATTGTAAAGGTAGGAACTATGCTGTTTCCCACTCTACATCTTGAGTGGAAGTTTGCACCATATCCTAAGTGTGTAAGCTACCCCAGTTCTTTCCCCTTGATTCTCATTGCATCTTTTAAATTGATTTAATAAAATATAAGGTTTGGACATTTTAATATGATCTGTGAGCCTCTCTGTGTCTTAACATCCATAAGACTTTGTCTGATAAAGTACTTGTAGGCTCTCACTGCTTCGGTGTAATTTTCCACACAGCAACTATTAGCTTGCTGTGGACAAGGCTTCTCGCTATTGAAATTACTTCCTGAGATCCTGAGTTTTGCCCGGGGGTATTTTTACTCATGAGTTTATAGATGTATGAAGAGTAATATACTTTACTACACTTTTACACATAAAACAATTCATCATTAATACATCTCTATAGTTGAGTGAGCCAGCTCCTTATAATAAATCTCATTATAGAGGTAGGTAGATGATAGATAGATAGATAGATAGATAGATAGATAGATAGATAGATAATTTGTTCCATTTTTCTGTTTCTCTGGAGAACCCTGACCTGACTAATACAATAGATTATATTATTGTCACATCTAGGTTTAACTTTGGTCTCTCTGTTTACTCCTGTTATATAGCACATATCCCCAGTCAGACTAGGAGTGTCTTCCTCTATATTCTCATGAGCATTTGAGTAGAGCATCTATTACTGTCACATTTAATACTAGTTGACACTTATAATTATATAGTTTATGTTTGCTTCTCCATTATTAAGTTGAGTTTTGAAGGGAAGGGACTCCCGGTATTTGTCCCCAATGTCTAAAACAGTCATTAAGAAATTCAGTGAGGGGGCATCTGGTTGGTTCAGTTGGCACAGAGTGTGACTTGATGGGTTGTGAGTTTGAGCCCTGTGTTGGATGTAGAGATTACTTAAAAAAAATAAATAAATAAAGAGAGAGACACCTGGGTGGCTCAGTTGGTTAAGTGTCTGACTCTTGGTTTCAGTTCAGGTCATAATCTCAGGTTCCTAGGATCAGGCCCCTGTCAGATTTCATGCTCGACAGGGAGTCGGCTCGAGATTCTCTCTCTCTCTCTCTCTTTGCTCCTCCCCCTGCTCACACACTCTCTCTCTCTCTCTCAAAATAAATAAATTAATTAATCCTTAAAAAATAAAATATTGGGATCCCTGGGTGGCGCAGTGGTTTGGCGCCTGCCTTTGGCCCAGGGCGCAATCCTGGAGACCCGGGATCGAATCCCATGTCGGGCTCCCGGTGCATGGAGCCTGCTTCTCCCTCTGCCTGTGTCTCTGCCTATCTCTCTCTCTCTCTCTCTCTCTCTGTGTGTGACTATCATAAATAAATAAAAAAAATAAAATAAATAAAATAAAATATTAAAATTAATAATAATAAAAGAAATTTAGTGAATATTTATAAACTGACCATATATAACATCTGCTATGAAAGTAGTTGTTTGAATCCTGTAAGATCATGTATGTGACTGGGTATCATAAACTGACAAGAGCTTCTCAGATATTGGTTATTATTATTATTATTATTATTATTATGGGCAAAATTGGCTTTGGTGGAAGGGAACTAATAATATGACTTTCATTTGTATCAGTGATTCTGCAACAAAGTAATTAGAGCAGCAATCACTTTTATTCATTGAATGCTTACATAGCACGGTGGTTGGATCATGGTGCTTTTGGCTATGGTTACCGGAGATGTAGCATCGCTTGCTCTTGTAACAAATCTCTGGGCCTTGAATTTTGTATTCCTTCATATCTGCCCAGATTTGTCAGCTTTCTTCTGCCTTCAGGTACTGAAGCCTGCTTTTGTTCTTGTAAATGGTGCTGAAGTCAGGCTCTACCCACACCTAGCCACCTAGAACATTAGGCTGCAACTGACTTCTCTAATGATTACATCTTCTCTTATGTCCTGTCCACTGGATCAGAAACTGTGGAATGTTGGTATACATTAAGATTAAACTAATACTTTTTGGCAGGAATTGACAAGCTGATTCTAAAATTTATATGGAATTGCCAGGGATCCAGAGTAGCCAAAACAGTTTGGAAAACAACTAGTTAAATTGGAGGACTCACACTTCTTGATTTCAAAATTTGCTACAAAACTGTAGTGGTCAAGACAGTGTGGTATTGACACAAGGATAAACATTGATCAATGAAACAGAATTGATGTCTAGAAAAAAACTTAGATTTATGGAATTTGATTTTTGATGAGAATGTCAAGACAATTCAATGGGGGAAGAAAACAGTCTTTTCAACAACTGGTATTGGGACAGCAGAATATCCATATATGAAAGAATGAAGTTGAACCCTTACCTCATGTTTACAAAAATTGGCTCAAAGTGGATCAAAGACATAAATGGAAGAGTTCAAACCATGAAACTCTTAAAAGAAAACATAGGCATAAACCTTTGTGATCTTAGATCTAGGCAATGGTTTCTTAAATATGATACCCAAAGTAAAAATGACAAGAGAAAAACATTTTAAAAACTATACTTCATCAAAATTGAAACTTTAAAAAAAAAATTGAAACTTTTGTGCTTCAAAGGGCACCATCAAAAATGTAAAAAGACAAATCGCGGAAGAGCAGAAAATATTTATAAATCTCATATCTGATAAAGGATGTATATCCGGAATATGTGAAGGTCTTACAACTCAACGACTAAAAAACAACCCAGTCAAAAATTGGGCCAAAGAATAGACATTTCTTCAAAGAAGATATACAAATGCCCAATAAACACGAAATCATACTCACCATCCTTTGTCAATCAGAGAAGTACAAATCAAAACACAATGAGATACTATTTCACACCAACGAGGATGGGTATAATCCAAAGATAACAACAGATTTTGGGGAGGATGTGGAGAAATTGCAACAGTAAGTTGCTGGTGGGTTTCTAAAATGGGGGGTAGCCACTTTAGAAAACATTTGGCACTTCCTCAAAATGTTAAACATAGATTTACCATAAGACATAGCCATTGCACTCCTAGGTATAAATCTAAGAGAATTGAAAACTAAGTCTACATAAAAACTTGTATACATGTATTCATAGCAACATTACTCATAATAGCTCAAAAATGGAAACAACCCAAATGTGCACCAGCTAAGGAATGGATAAACAAAATGTTGTAAATCTATAAAATGAAATATTATTCAGCAATAAAAAGGAGTGAAGTATTGACACATGCTGCAACGTGAATGAGCCTTGAAAACATTATGCTAAGTGAAGGAAGCCATTCACAAAAGGCAGCAAATGTATGATCCCATTTATATGAACTGTCCAGCCTTTAGTGGTGGGAGGGGGAAATGATGTGTACCTGCTAATTGATAGGAGGTTTCTTTCTAGGGTGATGAAAATGTTTCAGAATTAGATGTTGGTGTTATTTACACAATTTCTGTGAATATACTGAAACCTACTGAATTGTATACTGAAAAAGCTGAATTTTACATGTGAATTATGTCTCAAGCTATTAACAAAGAAAAAAAAGATTAAGCTGAGATTTCCTTTTACTCCTTGAGGCACTTGAATTTGCACACCCATAAGAATTAGCTCTGAAGTGGTTCTGGGTCACTAGACTTTTCCTCACTCTCCCACTCCCCTACTTCTCCAGACCTGATTCTGATGTTCCTACATACTTTATTGGCATGCCTGAATCAGAATAGGTTAATGAAATATTATTTTGTCAACCAGCAATTGTATTTTCAGACTTGTAAATGAAATACACACTATTAAACTACAGCAATATGTTTAAATCCACATCTAAACATTTCAATATATTGATTACACTGGGTTTGTTTAGTTATTTATTTATTCATGAGAGACACAGCGAGAGGCAGAGACATAGGCAGAGGGAGAAGCAGGCTCCCTGCAGGGAGCCCAATGTGGGACTCCATTCCAGGACCCCGGGATCACGACCTGAGCCACAGGCAGATGCTCAACCACTGAGCCATCCAGGTGCCCCTATTTATTTATTTCAGAGAGAAAGTAGGGATGGATGAGGGGCAGAGGGAAAGAGAGAATCCTAAGCAGACTCTATGCCCAGTGGATAGCCCGATTCAGGACTCAATCTCAGGACCCTGAGATCATGACCCCAGCTGAAATCAAGAGTCAGACTCAGCCACACAGGAACCCTGACACTGGGATTTTTATTTTTAAACCATTAATGTCATAGGTCAGATATCTGGAATAATTAAGAGAATGATATGCAATAGTGTTTGCATAAAAACTGAACCTATTTTTTTAAAGATTTTATATTGATCATTAAAATTCTCTACACACTTCTACTTCACTACCATTGCCCCAAAGAAGTTTCTCTTTCAAGAAACAAACATAGTATTAAATGGAGGAAAGTAACTTGTCTCTATTTGAAAGTCCTTCAAGTTGGCTTTTAAAATGAGGACTTAAATTTGCGCTCTTTCCACAAGCTGTATACCCACCAGGAGACTTGGTGGTAAAGTATAATCAGGTGGAGTTGATTCTTGACATGTCCTGGTATTTCTATCACACTATCCAACAACCTTTATTTCAACAACGGAGAATATAATATCATCATTTTTCTACTGGAAAAATACAATTAGAATCTGAAATGAATGACACTGCACATCATCAGGCATATCTAGAAGGCTATAGCCTAAACAGTGAACCTGTTTAAAACGTACACTAGACTCCTAATTTCTGTTTTGGTCTTCTGAGGCCTGTTGCTAAATCCCGTTCTACATTAAAAACACTAACCACACTCTCCACTTACCTGACAGACTGCAAAATAGTGGAGAATAAAAATTCTGCTTGGATATCATGTCTTCACTATACATACAGCAGCCACACACAATGATGGTCAGTAATGACTAAAATATGGCACTAAATGCAATCCCCTCCATGTGAATTGAATTAATTGATTTATTAGGTGCAAAATAGCCAGGTGGATTTAAGCTAATTAAGAATTTGATTGCTAATTGCCAACAGGGGGGATTTTTTAAAAATGATTAAGTTCAATATGTACTTGTAGCACATACAGACTATAGGCTGACTCTATCAAGGAAAGCAATAATAAGAATGTAGTGGTAGTAAGTATAATGTTGGAGTAGAAATAGAACAGCCTATTTTCTCTGCAATCCATGAATGTTTCTGGTTAACGTCACCTCTCCTTAGTAGACACCCATAGGAAAACTGGGCACGACACACAAAAAAGAATATGTAAAGTTAAGAGTATCCTCAAAAAAGATAGACATGTGAACTATGAAATAATAATAAGTCAGAATTACCTGCCCTGCTAAAGGAATGACATAGACTACCATTATATTTCATTATATATTTCTGTATTCTTCCATTTATCCACCTATACATTTGTTCAGCCACCCATATATCTAACCATTCATTCAAAGTTTGTTGAGTGTCTTATGTGTAATTTATTATTATTTTTTATGTGTAATTTATTTATCTTGCTTCTTTACTTGATACTCTATTTTAGGTATGTCAACATGCTAGTAAAAACACACCAGGATCCTTTTTTAAAAAAATGTTATTTATTTATTTGAGAGAGAGTCAGTGAAAGAGAAAGCACAGACTGGGGAGGAGCAGAGGGAGAAGAAGAAGCAGACTCCCTGCTGAATGGGGAGCCTGATGCAGGGCTCAATCCCAGGACTCCGACACCATGACCTGAGCCAAAGGCAGATGCTTAACTGACTTAACTACCTAGGCACCCCCAGAATGCTTTTATTTTTCAAATAGTTATTTAGTACTTATGTGCTATGCGATGTGCTAAGCACTTCATAGACAACCACCTTAATCATAGCAAAAAACTACATATGAAGAAAAGGGACTTTTTAGACATGTTATGTGTCTAAATCTGCTGAGTGGCATAACTGGGATTGAAACACAAAGTTTGTCTCCAGCACTCTCATACTTACCGATTCCCCTACATTGCCATTCCATAAACCTTTTTAATGGCTGTATCATATTTAAATGTTTTGATATATTATAATTTATGTCATTATTCCCCTGTTTTGGGGTATGTAGGTTGCCTTTTTTCTTTCTATTAAGTAAATATTGCTGTAGTGAGCATACTTGTATATCAGTTTGTTCACTTTTCTGATTATTTCTAGTCCATTTGTATACCTCCTTTGGAGACATATCAATTTCGATGCTTTGCCTATTTCTAAATTGGGTTGTCTGATTTATCATTGAGTTGTAAAAGTTCTTCATTCTAGATGCAGTTTTCTTATTGCGTATATGCTTTGCAAATTTTTTTTTTTTTTTCCCATTCTACAGGTTGTCTCTTCACTTTCTTCATAGTGTTTTTAAAAGAACTTCTAAGAGTTTGGAGTCTTATTTCAGATCTTTTTTTTTTTTTTAAGATTTTATTTATTTATTCATGAGAGACACACACAGAGAGAGGCAGAGACACAGTCAAGGGAGAAGCAGGCTCCATGCAGGGAGCCTGATGTGGGACTTGATCCCGGGTCTCCAGGATCAGACCCTGGGCTGAAGGTGGCGCTAAACCGCTGAGCCACCTGGGCCGCCCCTTACTTCAGATCTTTGATGCATTTGGAGTTAAGTTTTGTATATGATGCAAGGTAATTTATTTTTTACAAGTGGATATCTAGTTGTTCCAGTACCATTTGTTGAAAAATCTCTTCTTCCCCTATTAAGGCATCTTGCCATCTTTTCTAAAATCAATTGACCATCGATACATGGACTTATTTCTGGGCTCTTCATTCTATTCATTGATCCGTATGTTTATTTTTATGTCAGTACCACTGTGTTTTGATTGCTTTGTAGTAAGTTCTAAAATTAGGAAGTATGAATCCTTCAACTTTGTTCTTCTTTTTAATGATTGACTATTCTATGTCCCTTGCCTTTCTGTATGAATTTCAGGATGACTGTCAATTTATGCAAAGAAGCCAGCTGTTACTCTGGTAGGTATTGTGTTGAATCTGTGGATCAATTTGGGGAATATTGCCAATATAATAATATTAAGTCTTCCAATCCATGAACATGGACTGATTTTCTGTTTATTAGGTCATATTTCATCTCTTCCAACAATGTTTTATGATTTTTGGAGTATAAATTTTGCAATTCTTTGATTAAATTTATACCTAATTTTTATTCTTTTTGATGCTAATATAAATAGAATTGTTTTATTAATTTCATTTTTGGATTTTTTATTGTAACTGTACAGAAATACAATTGATTTTTACATATTGGTGTTGTATCCTATAAGTTTCCTGAACCCTTTAATTAGTCCTAATTTTTTTAGTGGGTTCTTTAAGATTTTCTATATATGAAATGATGTCATCTGTGAATAGTTTTACTTTTTCCTTTCCAATCTGTACATGCTTTATTTTTTTTTTAAAGATTTTATTTATTCATGAGAGACACAGAGAGAGAGAAAGAGGCAGAGACACAGGCAGAGGGAGAAGCAGATTCCATGCAAGGAGCCTGACATGGGACTCAATCTCAGGTCTCCAGGATCAGGCCCTGGGCCGAAGGTGGCACTAAACCGCTGAGCCACCTGGCTCAGCCAATTTGTACATGTTTTATTTCATTTTCTTGCACAATTGTCCTGGCTAGAACCTCCAGTACAGTGTTGACTAAAATTGGCAAAAGTGAATATCCTTGTCTTATTCCCAATGTTAGGGGGCAAATACCTAGTCTTTCAACATTAAGTATGACGTGAGTTGTAGATTTTTTATAGATGCCCTTTATCATCCTGAGTAAGTTCCCTTCTCTTTCTAGTCACTGAGTGTTTTTATTATGAAAGATTGTTGGAATTTATCAAATACTTTTTCTGTGTTTAATGAGATGATCATGTGGGCTTGTTTTTAGTCTGTTGATTTAATGTGTTAAATTCATTGATTTTTGAATGTTAAACCAACATCCCACTTGGTCATGATATATAATTCTTTTTATATGTTATTGGATTTGGTTTGCCAGTATTTTGTTGAGGACTTCTGTATCAATATTTATAAGAGATGTTGGTTTTTGTCTTTTGTCTCGTTTTGGTATCAGGATAATACTGGCCTCATAGAGTGAGTTGGAAAGTATTCCTTCCTCTTCTAATTTTTGGAAAAGCTTACAAAGAATTGGTATTACTTCTTCTTTAAATAGTTATCCATGAAGTCATCTGATTATTTCTTTAGATAAGAGATCTAGAAGAGGAATTACTGTGTTAAAGATATAAACATATTCAAAACTTTTTGTTTAGCTACATTGCTTTCCTGGGCAGAGTGCCAATTATACTTCCAGTAGCAATATGTAAGCTAGCACATTGTTCTGCTCATAGTAGAATTAAATGAAATTTTATTGACAACTGGTTCTCTTCAACCCTGAAAACCAACATACACTAGTATATCAATCAAATAATTGTTTTTGATACTTGTGCTTGTTTAAAAAGATTGTATCTCATTTATAATAATTAAAGTTTTGTAGGTTTCGTATATTGATTTTGGGCCAATTGCAGTCATATGAATTTTATTTTCTCTAGATCTAGCTTATTTTATTTGATTAACTTACTAATTTATTTTTTAAAGTGATCTCTGTGCCTAGTAGGGGCTTGAACTCACAACCGTGAGATCAAGGTCTTATGCTTTACCAACTGAGCTAAGCAGGTGCCCCTAGATCCAGCTTATTTTGGAGTTAAATGAGTAATAAACACCTATATCTGCTTAATACTTTTTATACTATAGAATCTTTTTGCCTACAGCAGAGCTAAAGTGCAAGAGACATTTATATGATATATTAATGTGAATAGCAAGCTAACTCAGTTTGTTGTGCTATTTTTGCTAATAAATAATGATAAAAGGTTTATAGTTTTAAAAATTATGAATATTGGGGTACCTGGGTGGCTCAGTTGGTTGAGAGTCTCTTGATTTCAGTTTGGGTCATGATCTCAGAGTCATGGGATGAGCTCCTGGTCAGGCTCTGTGCTGAGTGTGGTGTGTGCTTGGGATTCTCTCTCCACCCCTTCCCTCTTCCTCTGTCCCTCCCTTGCTCCCCCCCACCCCCAAAAATAAGAATATTAAAAAATACTTGGCAGGGCAGCCTGAGTGGCTCAGTGATTTAGTGCTGCCTTTGGCCCAGGATGTGATCCTGGAGACCCAGTATCAAGTCCCATGTCAGGCTCCCTGCATGGTGCCTGTGTCTCTGCCTCTCTCTCTCTCTCTCTCTCTCTCTCTCTCTGTCTCTCATTAATAAATAAATAAAATCTTTAAAAAAATACTTGGCAGATTATTGTATCATGCTTGTCATATATAAGAAATTCCATATTTCCATCACAACTTTTCATGAGTATTCTGGATTCATTTCCCACATGGATGAATTAATGCACCTATTTCTATTTATTTATTTTTCCCAGCTTTATTGAGATATAACTGACATGCAACATTGTGAAAGTTTAACTTATACAATGTGATGATTTAATGTCTTTTTAATTTTTTTTCTTTTGTTTAAGATTTTTATTTATTTATTCATGAGCAACACAGAGAGAGAGACCGAGACACAGGCAGAGGGAGAAGCAGGCTCCATGCAGGGAGCCCGACGTGGGACTCGATCCGGGGTCTCCAGGATCACGCCCCGGGTTGCAGGTGGCGCCAAACCGCTGTGCCACCAGAGCTGCCCTGTCTTTTTAAATTTAATCTCGATTATATACTAAGAATTTTCGGACCAACTGAGGCACTTGAAATAAACATAAAATGTGGAATTTAATTGTGGAATGTAGCAAATCTGAATTATGTGTCTTTCCCATTAACCTTAGAGCTCATTCCTTTCTTGATACACTCTCTTGACTGAGGGAGGCTCCTCCTCTTCATGAAAGGTCTTGAAGCTCATCAGCCACTGTCCACTTAAATCCAACGTCCACTTTAAACCTGCCAAATCCAGCTCAGTGTTTTCCTTCTCTGGTCCTTGTTTCTTAAAGTACTAGGAAAGACAACTCATAATACTGTAAGACATATTCCATTCAAAGTAATCCCACCGAAGGTTTAGACAACCAGTTAAATATATTCTTTAATCACTCTGGTTGCAGAAGCTTATATTACTTAAATGACATTCTAGGCACCATTGTAAGTCTTGCTTCATTACATTTGAGTATCTTATTTTCCTTCTCTTTTATTGCCTTTTACTTTGGTGGTTGTTTATGGCCCAGCTGGGCTTACTTGTTTCTTTATTTAAGAGTTCACTGGGTTTGTATCTGATCGTATCTTTAGTGTCACCACCTTCCTACCTCTTGCTGGTTGATTTAATATTCACAGTGACATTATCTCCAACTCTCCTGTGAGTCAATTCACATCCAACTTAGAGCAAGATACTGCATGAATTATTCACAAAACATTCCCAGTCTAAGTAGCAAAAAAAGGTTAAATTCTGGTTTTATTTTTTTTTTTTTTTGTGACTGGTTCCTCACCTTTTCCATACCATTTCCGTGTGTGTGTGTGTGTGTGTGTGTGTGTGTATTTTAGAGTGTCCTAGGTTTTACAGAATTTACTGAACCTATGCAGTTTTCTTCCCTAAATTTTATTGTTCTTCAATTTTAGGTACTAAAGACACAAGGATTTAATATTTATTTCCAAACATAATTATTTCTTAAGTCTATGGCTTCTTTCTTGAATTCATTGGAGAAGTGGGTCCAAACTTTTATATTACATCTGTCATGTGCTTAGAGTGTGTATACTTTCCTTTTCTGAGCTCAGTTGTTTCTTACTGCTTAAGTAGTAAAGGAAATTTATTAGAAGTATGTGGGAGTATCTGAAAGTACCCAAAGACAGCTGGCTTGCCCAGGGACTAAACACAGGACCTGGAGAGGCACCAGGCATTCATGCAGGCATGACTGCTCTACACTTCTTAGCTCTGCTTGTGTCTGTCCATATCCAGGTCAGCTGTCTCTGGCTCTTAGAGTATATTATAGAAAAGGCTTATCATAAAGCTCCTGAATTTGCTCTATCTCACTCCTATTTCCAGATCTCTGTGAAAATTATTAGATTGGCCTCGTTTGGATCAAATGTTCATCCTGCTGCAGTCATCTGTGATAGTTGTCCACAGCAGCCTGAGAGTAGGGATAGATGAAGTAGTTCTCAGTAAAAAGGCATCACATAAGCTAGACACACACCCCTGACATTTGTTAAGTGTACCACCTAGACGCTAATTCTTGAATTATAGAAAGTAATCATTTAACAGACAATAAGCCATATCTGGTCTCCTTCAGAAATATGTATAAGGTCGAGGCTTCATCCATATAATGGTATTTGTTCTCTTAATTGCATTTCATCTGCCATGTGCACACTTACCCACATAGCCTCTTGGGCTCCTCCTTTTATTCATTTATATTCCCTTTCCAGATATAAGGGAAATCATAAATCATTTGTAGAATTTTCTGATTCATTCATTCCTAGATAGAGATAAGTAGAAGGAATGGAACTGCCCTAGTGAGATTCAGTTTCATGCTCTTCAAAGTTGATGTGGGTATTATTTCTCCAATAAGCGTTCTTAATGTTCTCAATAATACCAGCTGTTGTGATTTCCTTACTAACATGGTCTTTAGTGAATTGCACTCTCTGGTTTGTTACAGTACATCTGTGCGACAATGGAAAATTTTCTGTAGCTACGAAATTGGGTTTGAATTTTGAGATAAGGTTTTTTAAGATATATCTATTCAGAATCTGGTGACGGCAGGTCTATGCTACATCTCCATGTAATAAGTTGCTAGAACAATGTTTTATATTCACTTATTCATTAACCTTTTCTTTGTTATCATCTTAAAATGAGAAAACACTGTTTGGGCTAACAGGAAGTAGGAAACTCTTCCACACGCTGCTTACAAATCAAGGAAAGAGGAGACTTTAAGATAAAAGTTTGGAAGATAAAGGACAGGATATAAACTATGTCATGGAGGTCAAAATTGAAATGAGTCTTTTGGAATGCACTTAGAATAGCTAATTTTTAATTATTTCAATAGATGTATTTTTGCTATCCACTTTTCCTCCATTTCAGCTACTTCTTATAGTTAACTTTCTCATTTTAGCACTTTTGAAACACTATTTACTCAGCAATTATTTCATTAGAATATATGCCTGGGAGTAGGGAGAAGAAGTAAGCTCACCCCTATTATTTGCAGGGCCTGAGGCAAGAGTACAAATGGAGACCCTCATATCATATATCTAAATGTTTAATTTTAAATTATAAATTAAATTTTAAAACTTTAACATTTTTGTTTATTTCAAATGCATTTTACAGATAAAATTAAAATTTACTTAACTCTCATGAGCCTTTTGATCAAAATAAAACTACTCTCAATTTTAGCTTTTATAGCCTTCAATGTCCCACTCACTGACGAGAGTCAGTATCACACTTCATACATGAAATGTCTAGGCCTATTCCTATATATAAAAGCAACTGAAATCATTTAATTTCATGAAATTTTATTTAACTATCACATGCAACTGTCACAAATACCACATGCCATATTTGTGGTTATCTCCAGAACTCTCTGATACCTTGAAATTTAATTTGAAGGGAAGCCAGTGTTTAGATGCTTGGTACTAATGGGAAAGGATGCTTCTTTATGCAACAATCTATTGAATTAATGCTATCTCAGAAAGGTTTGACAATTCAATTATTTTGCTTTTTCTCTTAAGCATTTTCACCCTTCAAATCCTCTCATGTTCTGAAATAGAGTTGTTCTCTGTAGCTGACAATGGCACAATCCTCAAGCTTTCAAGAAATGTGGAGACAGTCACCCTTTGTTTCATACAGGGAAAGAGATGTGAAGAGGCCTATCTCTGGGCCTGAGTGGTGTTAATCCCTAGGGAAGAGGTGGCAGATATTTCTGGTTTCAGGATGAGCAGAGTCAGCACTGAGAGCCAGACCTCCAGTAACGAACATATCCCTGGGTTCTTAAATATGTTTGTTAGCTATGTGTCTTTGGGATATATGGGACCCAGGACAGGACTCCCTTTGCTCAAGTCAAGGGCAGTCCTCGAAAGAGAAGAAGCAGCAAAGCAGGAGATAAGGGTAACCTGGCCATATCCCACTGGAACATGCTCAGTAAGGGTCCCAGTTTCTCTATGTATTATGCTCTACTGTATCTCAAGCCTAGGAGAGTGTCTGGTTCATACCCAAGAAACATTCGCTGTACGAATGCACTGCCGAATGAATGAATTGCACAGTGGTAGTGAACAATGCTTGACCATTCCAGATACTAGCTGAAAGCTCAGGGGTAATCATTCAGCTGGCATTCTCTTTTGATGCCATGGATCTTACATCACTTTTTTTCTTTCTTTTTTTGTTTAAAGATTTAGTTATTTATTCATGAGACACAGAGAGGGAGAGACATAGGCAGAGGGAGAAGCAGGCTCCCCCCAGGGAGCCCAATGTGGCACTGGATCCCTGATCCCAGGATCACACCTTGAGCTGAAGGCAGATGCTCAACAGCTGAGCCACCCAGGCATCCCCTTACTTCACTTTTTAAAGTAACAGTTGTGAAGTGACCCTCTAGGAATTTTCTCAATCATGTAAAGACTGCAAAAATGAATAGTTTGGCCACTTCCTTTCTTAAATGTGAAACTTTCTTGCCAGATTTGGACTTTTCTAGGCATCATGCTATATTGAAATTGTAGTCCAAGCTTTACTTTGATTTAGGCTGATATACTTAGTGATGCTGATAGCATGCTGCAAGAGCCTGTCTGAAAGGTGCCATATAAGCACACTGTGCTCTGCATATGTAAGTAAGGAGCTGCTCAGTTGTTTCCCTGCAGGGACAACGGTATTGTTTTTAATTGTCTATTTTAATAGGCCTGAATAAAATACTCTTCTGTTTTATTTGATCTGCATCCCCTAGTGGGATTTCTCCCTGCTTTCTTTTTACCACTGTGACAGTTTCCTATTTAGACATTTAGTTCTTTCGACAGGGGCTCTTGATTTTCAATGGCAGTGACTGTTTCTCTATCTATTGATGTTCAGTCCTAGTGGTCCCTGACCTATGGGATATTTTGCAAAAATGGGCTGAGTTTTGGGAGTCTGGGATGAATGAAAGAAATTCCATGAAAATAGAAAACAACAACAACAAAATCAAGCACAGGTTTGATTTAATTGGCTAAATGAATCTGGATTGATTTTTTTTTTCAAATGTTCCTAGCAGTAATCATAGGCAACCAGGATTAACCCTAGCTTAACCCCACCCAACCTCTACCTGGTGGATACTTTAACTAATATAGGACCATATTAGAATGGCCTTCTGGTTGGATGATTGTCTCCTAGGAGAAATATTTGGCTAATGTAGGATGATATGATGAAACATTATCAGGGCTAGGAGACAGGAGATGTGAATTTTAGTACCAGCTCTGCTGTTCCATGTCTGGCCTTTGTCGAATTATGTGGTTCCTTGTCTAAAATTATAAGCAAGTTGAACCAAGGCCCCATCCTGATTCTAGTCCTATGACTGGTGACAAAACATTCTTGGCTCAGTATATATGCAGTACTTTATTTTCATAGCAGAGGTTATAACTTCTATTTTGCATAACCTTATATATTTGAAATGATTTAAAAGATTATTTGAAGTTTGGGACGCCTGGGTGGCTCAGTGGTTGAGCATCTGCCTTTGGCTCAGGGCATGATCCCTGGGTCCTGGGGTTGAGTCCTGCATTAGGCTCTCAGTAGGGAGCCTGCTTCTCCCTCTGCCTATGTCTCTGCCTCTCTCTCCATGTCTCTCATGAATAAATAAACAAAATCTTAAAAAAAAAAAGTTTATTTGAAGTTTGAGAGGACTACCCTGAAGAATGAACCTGTGTAACTGACTGTATGCAGCCTTTGTAACTTTAACATTGAAACCTAGCTAAGAAGTAGATAGAAATTAAGAGATTTGCTTTACAAAACCTATTGGTGAATTAACTCTATTTTCTGCATATTTGTTATCCATATTGCATTTTGCTTTTCGCACTGATGGTTGGCACTTGGAAAGACAAAGGCAGGAATCCCCAAATAAAACCATGAGGTCACTGAAGTTATCTTTTGGCCTAGGGCCATTCTGTTATTCTCTCTTTCACAGACCTTCTCTTCCAGTGCCCAAGGCCTCAACCCCCCTTATCCCCCCATAACTGTCCCCATCCCACCTCTCAGGCCTAAAAGCCTCAAACCATGCTGTGCTCCAAGATCCTCCAAGCAAATTGAATGATAGCAAGTAAGAATGTTCAAAGGTCATCCTACCTTTTCCTAAAAATCTCATGAAAGAGACATGCTTACTTCTTGCTGGGATACCAGTTATAAGAACAGTAATCCTAAAGCTGCCTCTAGTCATCCTTGCTGCAGTGTGGGAAATTGGCCTGGAAATGAAACCAACATAGAGGAAAGCAGAGCCAAGAGATGGAGAGTGATGACTAGTTTCTAATTATATGGTGTTTGTTAATACTTTTAAAATGTTTATTCATTTAAGTAATATCTATACCCAGTATGGGGCTCAAACTCCCCACCCTGAAATCAAGAGTTATGTGCTCAAAAAAAAAAAAAAAAAAAAAAAAAGAGTTATGTGCTCTTCCAACTGAGCCAACCAGGTGCCCCTAATGATATGTTTGAACTCTGGAGCAGCTATGACTGAAACTTCACTGATTCTTTGAAATTCCCAGTTATGTGAGTCTATAAATAGCCATATATTCTAATTCAAGTTGAATTTCTTTTGCTTGCATATAAACATTCCTAATGCAATTTCTTAAATTCGCTTTATTGTCATGATTGACTCATTTTTAATTACCTTCTTTACATCTCAGAAGAAATCCCACTGGAAGCTCATCTCTTCTCCACAGTTATCCACCTGTTTCTCCCCCTTATTTATAGGCATATCCATCCCTGGTTATCCAGGATAGTACCTTAACCTATTTTCTGCCTTTTCTCTCTACAACCAGTTGTCAAATCCTATAAATTCTACCATTTAAACATCTCCTGGACCCATCTCCTCTAATTAGTCCTTCCTTCTTGGATGCATTTTCTATACTTCAGTTAGTTCTGAAAAAGGAGAAGGAAATTTGAGCATCCTCTCTCTACTCTGCATCAGCCCAAAGAAAGGGGGATGTATTTAATCATGTAAGAACCCCCTTCCCTAGGTCTTCCCCACTGGAGAAGGAGTGATTGTTAGGATAGTCAGAGGACACTCTATGGGAACATATTTTGCTTATGGACCAAGTGATCGTGCCTAAATCAACTCTGCTTTGTTCTTATCCTGGGTCTGTGAGCCATGGGCCCTCTCTGCAGTTTTCCATGCTCCATTTGTCACCTCACTTGGTCAGTGTCTGCCTCCTTCTCTGATCCTATGTCTCCACCTCTAAGTGGTTAGGTCAGCTGGGTCTGATCCTTTCCATTAACCTAGAATAAACTCTAAACTTGTTTTTTTAAAGATTTTATTTATTCACAAGAAACATACAGAGAGAGGCAGAGACACAGGAAGAGGGAGAAACACGCTCCCCACAGGGAACCCGTCGTGGGACTCCAACCCGGGACTCCAGGATCATGACCTGAGTCGAAGGCAAATGCTTAACCATTGAGCCACCCAGGCATCCGACTCTAAATTTATTTGTATGTCAGTAAACGTCACTACAACTTATTTCTCTGATTATATTTCCTATTTATTTCCCTGTATGCAGTCTGCCCCATAGCTATCCATTGGAGTACTTTCCGTTCTTCATGATACCAAACACACATATGTTTCTGTGTCTCTCCTACTCTTCCTCCTTCTTCCTAGACTTTTTTTTTTTTTCACCATCCCATCTTTCCCCATGTTTCAAAGACCTGGTTTAAAATTCACCTTCTTCATGAAGTCTTCCTCAAGTCTTAACAATGAGAATTATTTATCTATAGGGAACCTGAGCAGCTCAGTCAGTGATGTGTCTGACTCTTGATTTCAGCTCAGGTCTTGATTTCATGGTTGTGAGTTCAGTCCCCACATTGGGATCCATGCTGAGTGTGGAGCCTACTTAAATTAAAAACAAAAACAAAGGGCAGCCCAGATGGCTCAGTGGTTTAGCGCGGCCTTCAGCCCAGGGCGTGATCCTGGAGACCTGGGATCCAGTCCCACATCAGGCTCCCAGTATGGAGCCTGCTTCTCCCTCTGCCTGTGTCTCTGCCCCTCTCTCTCTCTCTCTGTCACTCATGAATGAAAAAATAAAATCTTTAAACAAACCAACCCCCCCTCCGAAAAACCCCAATAATTATCTAGTCAACTAATATTTCACATGGGAGCCAAGAATACTCAAAGGGGATAGTCTTTATTGATAGTCTCTTCAATAAATGGAATTAGGAAAATTGAATAGTCACACTTAAAAGAATAAAACTGGACCCCTAACTTGTACCATCCACAAAAATTAACTTGAAATGAATTCAATGTAAAACCTGAAACCCTAAAACTCCTAAAAGAAAACATAGGGGGAAAGCTCCGTGACTTTGGTTTTGGCAATGACTTTTTGGATATGACACCTAAAACAAAGGCAACAAAAGCAAAAATAAACAAGTGGGACTCCATCAAACTTAAAAGCTTCTTCCCAGCAAAAGAAACAACAAAATGAAAAGATAGCTTATGGAATGGGAGAAAATATTTGCAAACTATCTGATATTTACTCCGTATCTATCTGATAAGGGATAAATATCCGACAACTAACTCAATAGCAAAACAAAACAAAACAAAAACAAACATTTCAACTAAAAAATAAGCAGAAAACCTGAACAGACATTTTTCCAAAGAAAATATAGAGATGGCCCACAGATAGGGAAAAGGAGATCAACATTACTAATCAGGGAAATGCAAATCAAAGCCACAATGAAATAACACCTCACACCTGTTGAATGGCTATTATCAAAAAGATAAGAGATAACGAATACTGGCAAGGATGTGGAGAAAAGGGAGTGAATCCTTGTATACTGTTAATGAGAATGTAAATTGATATAGCCACTGTGGAAAAACAGTATGGAGGTCCTAAAAAAAAAAAAAAGAAAAAAAAAAAAAGAATGACTATGATGGAACAACATTGTGATCTTCAAAATGAAATAACTGGGTTTTTTTTTTAAATAACTGTTTTGAAGAGCTATCTCAACCCCCATGTTGATTGCAACATTATTTACAGTAGCCATGACATGAAAACAATCTAAGTGTCAGTGGATGAATGGATTTAAAAAATGTGATACACATACACACACAGTGAAATATTATTCTGCCATAAAAAGAAGGTAATTCTACCATTTGCAATAATGTAGATGAACTTTGAGGGTGTTATGCTAAATGAAATAGACAAAGAAAGACAAATGTTATATGATTTCACTTATGTGTGGAATCTAACAAAGCATAACTCACAGAAACACAGCAGACTGTAGTGCCAGAGGCAGGGGCCAGTGTCAGGGAGATGGTGAAGATGGTCAAAGGATATAAACTCCAGTTATAATGAATAAATTCTGGGGATGTAAAGTACAGCACGATGACTATAGTAAACAGTACTCTATTGTATACTTGAAAGTTGCTCACAGAATAGAGGGTAATAGTTCTCACAATAAACAAAAGGTAACAGTGAGGTGATGGATGTGTTCATTAATCTTATTGTGGTAATTGTTTTGCAATATGTACATATATCAAATAACCACATTGTACACCTCAAATGTACACAACATTATATGTAGATTACATCTCCATAAAGCTGGAACAGCCTAGGGCACCTTGTTCTTACTTTCTTTAAATTATACTTAGGTTCTATGTTGTTTTCCACTTTTTGGTGTCCGTATTAGTGTTTCATACAAGAACATAAATCTGTGAGGATCTATTAATGTTTTTACTGCTTCATCCATAGTATATCAGGGCCTTGCATAAAATAGGTGTTTAATAAAAATTTTTTCTCAGAGATCCAGTGGAAAACCAAGTTGGCTATGGGATTGGTGCATGTTGGTTTTGCCTGCTTCCTAGCCAATTATTATTTCCATAATTGATATCTTATCTACCTCTCCTGCCCTATCTACACCCTAATCCATCCCCAGTGCCTCCCTTCAAGCTTAACAGAGCTACACTTTTCCTCAAATTGCAGTGACATTTCATGACATTGTGCCTTTACTACCTTTTTCTTGAATGCTTTTCTTATTCCCATCAGCATGGCATTCCTGTTTATCTGTCAGTATATGTTACTTCTTTTTAAAGAATTTCCTGACTGTCTCACCACCCACTTCCACCATCCAGAAAGAATTGGCCCCTTTCCATTCTCCCCCTTAGACTTTGTATTGACTGCTTTTACAGAACATATGTGGGTTTTTTTTTTTCATAATTTCCCCTTTTACATTCATCTCTCTCCTCTTACCATATTATAGTTCCTTAGGGGCAGGTCCCTTTCTCTTCTTATCTTTGGATACCAACTGCCCCTTCAAAGTGTGAGGTGTACATGTTGCCTATATTATATTTAGAGATTTCTCTCAAGTCAACGAGAATATAAGGTCTTTGAGGGCAAGAAGTATGACTAATTCATATTTATACTATTTCATTTCTACCCAATAAGTGTTTGAAGAATGAATAAATAAAGGACTATTCCCAGACCCAGACCAGGTGACCTTGGGATTAAAAGAAATTGACCCGGGATCCCTGGGTGGCGCAGCGGTTTGGCGCCTGCCTTTGGCCCAGGGCGCGATCCTGGAGACCCAGGATCGAATCCCACATCAGGCTCCCGGTGCATGGAGCCTGCTTCTCCCTCTGCCTGTGTCTCTGCCTCCCCCTCTCTCTCTGTGTGACTATCATAAATAAATAAAAATTAAAAAAAAAAAAAAAAAGAAATTGACCCATTTAGGCAAGCATAATAATTTCTAGGGTTTATCTGGAGTTGGCCTGGCCTTTTTCCTTTAAGGAAGACTTTTGTTTTATTTTATTTTTAAAGATTTATTTATTCATGAGGGATGCAGAGAGAGAGGCAGAGACACAGGCAGAGGGAGAAGCAGGCTCCATGCAGGGAGCCCGATGCGGGACTGGATCCTGGGGCTCCAGGACCATACCCTGAGCCGAAGGCAGACGCTCAACCGCTGAGCCACCCAGGCGTCCTAAGGAAGACTCATTTTAGATCCCACCTATTCTCTTATGCTCTTTTCAACAATCCTCCATACATACTTATCCAAGTTGGCAAGAGAAATACTTTTAAAATCTCCCAGGGTGGTGGGGTAGATGGGCAAATTCCATCTTTATTGCTGGACTTTCTTACAGCGGCTTCTGGTTCATTTTACTACTTCACAATCTTTGGCTTCCTGCCTTCCTGTTTTGGCTTCCACAGCTTGACTTCTGGGTTTAGCCCAGTCTTCTAATTTATGCCTCCATTCACCCTTCTCCCATTCAATATTTTATATCCCTCAGCTTCACAATATTCAGCCAAGTATAAGAAGTACTTTTTCCCCATGCCCTACAGTGGTAAGAAGGGACCACTTGGGTCCTGCTGAGTTCTTGCCTGACTCCCACCCAAAAGAGAAAAAGGACCCATCAGAACCCTCAATTCTCTGAGGCCTTAGCTCACTGAGAAGTCATTTCAATCTGGTTAGTCACCTGAATTGGATTTGAGTAGGATGAAGACATTGGTTTTTTCTTGTTCTACACATAGGATGGGTTAACTTTATTACACATATTGGTGAGCAGTAACATTCTGGCCTGGTAAGTCACCTGAATTGGATTTTATGAGTCATTGTTGTTGCTCTGCTGGTGTAGGGTGGGTTAACTTTATTAAACATATTGATGTGATGTAAATATGCATTACTCCTTAGAAACCATCAGTTTGCCAAGTCATACTGAGTCATTCATCTGGAGGACAGCCGAAGGGGTTAATTAAAAACAGCTGCATCTAATCATACTGGTGTATACTCCTTAGAGGACATGGGAAAGACAGTACAAAAAAAAAAAAAAAAAAAAAGCCTTCTATGGAGAGAGATCTCTAAAAGCCAAGGTGAGTGTGGTAGAGTCTGGATGCTCTGAGAATCAGAAAAGAATCAGATCTGCTAATTAAAGTGGGTTGTAGTTAAGTATAAAAGTCATCACAATGTGGCAAACAAGAACACATTGAGATTGAAGAGCAAAGCATGTAAGTTAGTTCTATAAAGTATGAACAGTGTATCTTTTCTATTTAAAATATTCCTTTTTGGAAGGGAGAAGAAATGTGTGGGAAATATCAGAAAGGGAGACAGAACGTAAAGACTGCTAACTCTGGGAAACGAACTAGGGGTGGTAGAAGGGGAGGAGGGCGGGGGGTGGGAGTGAATGGGTGACGGGCACTGGGGTTATTCTGTATGTTAGTAAATTGAACACCAATAAAAAATAAATTAAAAAAAATAAAAAATAATTCCTTTTTTGTTCTTTCTGTAACTTGGTACTCCTTATCTTGCCTAATTTTAAAGTTAATTTGGAAAAATGTGAAATAACTAAAATTGAAATTATGGGGACGCCTGAATGGCTCAGTGGTTGAGGGTCTGCCTTCAGCTCAGGTCGTGATCCCGGGATCTGAGGTCGAGTCCCACATTAGGCTCCCTGCATGGAGCCTATTTCCCCCTCTGCCTCTGTCTCTGCCTTGCTCTCTCTGTGTGTCTCTCATGAATAAATAAATAAAATCTTTTAAAAAATTTTTAATTGAAATTATGGGTTTTTTCTTGTGCTTTTCAGTATAAAGAGTATGCATCTATCATTTCTATAAGTAAAAAAGAGTGAATTTACCAACTATAATAATTATATGCTACTGTATCAAAGTATAAATCTGAATTGCCTTGGCATTTCTCAGTTTTTCACCCACAAAGTGTTAAGTTTCTATACTTTGCTGTAACATCCAAACAGAAACTATATATGGTTTTCTGTCTGGCTTCCCCTATAATTTAACCTGTACTGCCTACTACTCTTTGCTCAGGGAAGCCAAATAAAGCTATTCATGTTAATGTGGCTACTGATTAAACCAAAGTTTATCCCATTTATAGATTGCCAGGTGACCCATGTAATCATGGCATTTGGTTGGGGAAGGTCCTCAGTCTAACTAAAGCAACTAATGTTTCTCTCAGATTTGGAGCTAGAGAATATGTAGAGAATTATTCAGTTTGGTTTGAGAGAAAAATGACACATTCTCCCAAAAATAAATATTCCACATCAAAAGAGGGTTGTCATAACTAGAGTTGCCTTGTGTCTTCACCACGTTCCTGATAGTAAGTGATTCTAAAGAAATCACGGTTTCTTGCAATCAAGAGGGGCTTCTAGTTCCTCACTGTTCACGGTGGTCCACACACCAGCAGCACTGGTGTCAAGCATTGGAAACTTGTTAGATAATGTAGTGTCTCACGTTCTACCCCTGACCTATTGAATCAGCATCTGTATTTCAACAAGGTTCCCAGGTCGAAACTAACGTTTCAGAAACCTCACTTTAGTATACTTGGTGTAGCAGATTTCTGTAATACCTCAACATCCATTCTCTCCCTCTTCTGTAACAGCAGAATCTTAGCTTGTCACATTGGTGAGTTTTCAGCTCCACATTTACTTACCTCCCTTCTAGCTAGGTGAAACTGTGGTCTGGCCAATGGGATGACTGGAAGAGTGATGGGAGCCACTTCCAAATCTTGCCTTTAAAATGGGTAGCTCTTCACTCTGGCAGTGAGGTGGGAAGGACTATGACAATCACTTTGGCCCCAAGCTCAAGTGAAAGTCACAACTTGATAATGTCAGAGCCACCTACCAGCAAACAGCTGACCATCTACCTCTGGACTGTTATGTGAGAGAGAGACAAACATCTTTCTTATCTGAGTCATTGTAAATGGGGTATCTTTAGTTCAGCAGCTCAACATGTATACCAACTTATAAACTAATATTAACAGAGCTTGATGAGCAAAATGACAGTCTCTTCAGAATTAAATGTTTAACT
This sequence comes from Canis aureus, assembly GCF_053574225.1. NCBI lineage: Eukaryota > Metazoa > Chordata > Mammalia > Carnivora > Canidae > Canis > Canis aureus. The sequence continues at coordinate 38,593,006 of NC_135620.1, forward strand.
TATTAATAATACCAGGAACAGCACTTGCATCTTCTTTTGTTGCCAACATTGAAATGGTCATGAAATAATTAAAAAAGCAAACCCATAGTGGTAGAAATGTAGCTCAGAAATTAACCATAGGAAAATTATTTTTTGATTAATGGATAAAGAGTATCTGATGTTAGTACTCACCCAGAGGTTGTTTCTTGCCTATGAAAAGCTGGGATAATCAACAAACCCCTACCCAACTGAGATCAGTTGGATTTTCAGGCCATTACAGGAGCTTGTTTTTGCAGAACAGACATTATAGGAAAAGCCCACCTCCTGGATTTACATAAATCCCCAATATGCAAGTCAGAATGGAAATAATACATATTTTTAATTGATGAAGTTTATTTTCTAAAGTATGAACTTTTAGTAATGTTAGTCAGAAACTTCTCAGTAATTCATGGCTCTACTGTGTTATAAGGAACTAACAAAATCCATGTGGGATCTGGAGCGTTCTGAGACACAGAATTACTGAATTCCTTGGAATTTGGATGACAAAACAAAAAGCTCATACCAAACCAGGCATGAAGATATTTTCTTAATCATTTTTGGCTAAAAGTTTTATTAATGCCTTAGTATAGAGGTTTGGTTTAAGAGGTGAAACCACCAGATATAAACTCTCATTGTTATACATTTCAATTATTACACATCTTGATTACACCTTGCAGATTTTTTATGTTTATGTTTAAGCACACTGTGGAGCAGAGATAGCACCCTTACTTACACTGGGCCAGAGCATGCTCCCATGATGTATCCTTGGGACGTATAACTACTTGTCTCCATTGGAAGTGCCCACCACTTGCAATCAAATGGATTGCAAACTAGAGGCAGAGAACACCAAAAAGGAAATAACTATAATTTACTGCTGTTTCTGGATCCTTTCTGAGGCCAGCTTCTCTGCTGAGCACCCCATGAAACACCTTACTCCCCCCAAAATACCTGACCTTCATTTCTGTAATCTCTTCTCTGCTGTATCACCTTCCAATTTTAAAATTCTCATTCTTTTTCATTGTCAAGATTCCTTTAATAGTGTACTGAAACTGTAGGGAGGAGGGGGAAGGAAATAACTCATCCTTCCCACTCTAGATAAAGTGATTTTATTGCCTTTTTTTGGGGGTTCCCAGGCATGAAAATGAGATCTGCTTATGGCTAAAACAGATTGAAAGTTATTTTTAATTCTTGTTACTCAATACCCTTGACTAAAATCAGGCTCAGTCATTTATTATTGCTTTTATATCTAATTTGAGGGCAATTTTTATCCTGTCTTTGGAACTGAGGGTTAAGATACTACAACAATAATAAGTAACGTCTGTATCATACTTCATAGTTTATAAAATGCTTTTCACATACCTTCCCTTTAGATCCTTACAACGACCCTGTGAGACAAGTATTATTATTAAGTCCTTTTTACAGATGTAAATGTAAATTGAGCCCTAGGATTGGTAATTTGCTGAAGACACAAAGAAACTCAAACTGAGGTGGTTTTAGCTCAGTCCCAAACTCTTTCTATTATCCTGCTTAATCTGGCCACAGTTATTACCATCGTGACCACCACTGCCATGACAGTCATCAATTACTGAGTCCTTTCTGTGTTCCTGATGAACAAGATTAATTATATCATCTCATTTAATCTTTATAACAGCCCTTGTGGTTCATTATCAATGAAGAAAGCTTTCAGCTTTGAGAAGCATAAAACCCAACTAACATGGCTTAAACAAATGGGATTTTTCTCCTAATGAAGTTTAGAAGTAGGAGAATTCAAGCATTGTTCTCATAACTCATTGGTGTCAGGACTTTAGATCAATCCTCTTGGTCTTCCATTCACAACTATATAATGACCACTGGAGCATTATGCCATCACATGATTACAATCACACTTAGAACCAAGACAAAATATTTCTCATCCTGGGTCTTTCTCTTATCAAGAAAGCTCCTCAGCTGACTTTCATTTTCATCTCATTGGTTAACCATGCTTATCTCGAGGCCAGACACTGAGTCTACTTTTCCTTGAGATCAAGGAATCTCTGCCAAGAACTAAACAAAAACCTGGGTTCGATTTAGGCCTCCCTGCACTTCCTCCAGAGGCTGGAACTCAGCTCCTACTCTGTACAACCCACACATCGAACTGTATGCCTAGCTGTATCAGTCCAGAGGAAGGGGCACCACTTCCCAGTTCATTGACCTATTGGGTTGTATTTTCATAAATCCTAGGAAAGCTCAGTACTAGCTAGGAGTGGCCCTGGCATGTTAATAAGAAGACAGTAGTAGGGTTTAGCATTTAGTAGGCACACAGTGGAGTCAGCCACTGGAAGTTATCAATAACCCCATTTTAAAGATGAGGAAACCAAGATATGGGAAAATTGGCACAGATTCCCATTCCTGGTTTAATGGCTTTTCTTAAATAAAGCCTATTATTAGCCCTGCAAACTGACACAGGCTCAGAATCCTATGAGCTATAGAACTTGATTGTTGAAGGAGCTGAACTCTTGATTAATAAAATCAAGAGGAAAACTAAGCAAGCTGCTGAAATGCCTCCTTTTAGGGACTTCCAAGATATCAATAGTTACAAATAGGGCAAAGGTCAATGAACATCATGCATATTGGTAAAACTTCTTAGAGGCTTTTGGCCTTTACTGACTTGTAAAGAGAATCATCCTGTCGGAAGAATTAGAGATTCAAACTGTAGTTGCCAAATCTACCAACGATTTCCTTTGTGACAATCCATATTCACTTACCTCCTTTTTACCTCAGGCTAATAATTTATGTCAGTTGGAGCTCAGTGTTTTATGAACCAAGGGTGAAATTATTAAATTTTATTGTTTGTGATTCCTTCCTTAAGTTATATTCCTATAATTGCAAACTTACTGCATTCCCTAACCTCTATTTTGAATTTATTACTAGTCTTCTTACTGCCTTTTTAGATCTCAGAAGTAAACTTCAAATATTTACAAATCTCAAATTCATGTTTTCCCTTTCATAAATCTGTGGGCAAATTCAGTGCTGGAGACAGAGAGTAATAAATCTGGATATTTATGTATTGTGCCAGCAGGCGCTGCACAAACTTTCCCAAATAGCTTGGTCAATGAGCTTCAGTCTTGACCTGTAACACTGGTTCTAGTCTAATCCTGAGGCTCATATTAACAGAATCATTATAAAACATCTGGTGACTTGTATACACAAAAACCCTTCCCTCATTCCTTCAGTCATAATTTGTAATCAGACAAGTTTAGTGGGCACATATGTTCTCCATGTTAGCAGAAGAGAGGGAATCGATGATGTTTATTCCCATTATTACACTTATCTTGTAAGACAGGGAGAAAGTGATGACCAAACCTGCAAATGGGATAAAAAGTTATTTTTTTAAGATCTCTTATTCTGAGCATATGTAATATGCTTAAAAATAAAATATAAAAGTTTGAGAAGAAAACAGTGCAATTAAAAGCAATTTTACAGTAGGGAAGGCTTTACTAAATATGACACAGAATATGGAGGGCTGCTAAAATGGACTACATGCAAATTTAATGATTGTATGACAACAACACCCAAAACAAAGTCAAAGACAAAGACAAATTAGAGGAAAATATATGCATCCCATATAGCAAAGTGCTATTTTTTTCAATATGGAGAAAGATCTTATAAATAAGTATGAAAAAGAGGAATGACTCAGTTATAAAAGCAGATAAAGAAAGAACATGAATATGAAATTTACAAAAAAAGGAATACAAATGGCAAAAAACAAAAGAATAAAAGGCAAGTTTAATATCATCCACAATGAAAGAAATGAAAATAAAAACAATAGATTTTTTTCTCAACAACAGACTGGCAAACATTAGAAAGTTGTTATAAAAAAAAAAAAAGTTGTTATAACTCAATTTCGGCAAGGATGGAATCAATAGGCCATTTCATACATTGTTAGTGGGAGAATAAATTGGTGAAGCCAAAATAAATAAATAAATAAATAAAAATAAATTGGTGAAGCCATTTAGAGGGCAGTTTGATAGAGTCAATCAAAATGTGGAATATACTAGCACCCTTTGAGTTGGCAACTCCACTTCTAAAAATGTTTCTTGTGTAGAAATAAATATATGTGGGTGTATGAATGTTCATTTCATTGTTTGTACTTTCAAAAACTTTAACACCTTTACTGTCCATCAATAATGCTTTGGTTAAATAAGTGATGTCACATTCCTACAGTGGAAGGTAGGAAATGTATTGTTAAAGAAAGACTGTTAGCTCTGTATGTCCAAGACTAGAGGGAATTATCTTTAATCATTACCTGCATATGGGACACCTGGGTAACTCAGAGGTTGAGCATCTGCCTTTGGCTCAGGCATGATCCCAGGATCCAGGATTGGGTCCCACATCGGGCTCCCTAAGGGGAGCCTGCTTCTCCCTCTGCCTGTGTGTCTGTCTCTCATGAGTAAATAAATAAATCTTTAAAAAAAATCATAGTAACAAGATTGTGAAGTAAAGTAAAAGCCATGATAACATGAAAAGTTTCACTAGCTGGCCACTCAAATATCTTACCTTGCTACCTCTGCCTTCAGATGATGAGAACAGCTCAAATCATACCAGTGCCAATTGTCAACCTGATAATCAGACTCATCAACAGTTAAAGACAAAAAAATAGCAATGATGACAAGATAGGCACTTCAAAAGAAAATAATTTGAACGTCAAAGGATTTGTAACTGAGATCCTTGAGAAAACTGATAAAGCCCAGAAATAATTTTGTACAAATGACTGTCCTTAAGATAATGCTGTGAAAATTAAATGTGAGTGGAAAGATGTTTATTGAGGGACACTTGATTTTTTTCTCCTTCTACGAAATACCACAAGGTTGCAATTATAATCTAAATTTTGTAAAAAATAAGAAATATATTTTAATAAATTTTAGTGTTTTTTAAAGATAAGGTCCCAATAAAGTCATTTTCTCACTATTAACTTATATTTTGCCCTCTTATTTAAGAGGTCTTTTTTTTTAAAGATTTTATTTATTTATTTATGAGAGACACAGAGAGAGAGACAGAGGCAGAGACAGAGGCAGAGAGAGAGGCAGGCTCCACGCAGGGAGCCAGACGTGGGACTCGATTCCGGGTCTCCTGGGTCAGGCCCTGGGCTGAAGGTGGCACTAAACCACTGAGCTACCGGGGCTGCCCCAAGAGGTCTTTTTTTTTTTTTTTTTCAATTCCAGTTATGCCAATACAGTCTCCGTATGTTGTCAAGTGAATAGAGTTGACTGCCAAATTGTTTCCTCCCGCTTAGATAAAAAGTTAAACTATACACAAATATATGTGTGCTTGTACTATGTAGAATATTTTGGTATGATACATAACAAACTAGTGATATTGGTACCTCTGGGGCAAGAAACACGGGGCATTGCAGGGAAAGAGAAGACGTTTACCTCTTATTATCATTTCTTTATATCATTTCTGAATCATTTAGTGTGAGCATATATTAATTTTATAATTTTAAAAATATACCTAACAAAAATTCATTAAAAACAGAATCAAAATGAAAGTCAGAACTAATTCTATCTACTGGAGTTTTCAATCATTGTTGAAGATTATCTTATTATTGAATAAGAACTCACACAGGATGACTAAGTAAGCATATATTTCACCAAAACAATCCTGGAGTTTTAATAAAATCTTCCCTAATTGTGAAGATGGGAATCAATCATCTGTAAAAAGTGTTCCATAACCACAGTTAAATTTATTGAGGGATCTATATCCTTCTAATTTTTTTCTATAGTCTTTCATTTCCTGCATCCCATAAATTAGTCATCTAAAACTTCACAGTTTGAAAATGTCTCCCTGCTTTCGGCCGGAACCGCCATCTTCCAGTAATTCGCCAAAATGACCAACACAAAGGGAAAGAGGAGAGGTACCCGCTATATGTTCTCTCGGCCTTTTAGAAAACATGGAGTTGTTCCTTTGGCCACATACATGCGAATCTATAAGAAAGGTGATATTGTGGACGTCAAGGGAATGGGCACTGTTCAAAAAGGAATGCCCCACAAATGTTACCATGGCAAAACTGGAAGGGTCTACAATGTTACTCAGCATGCTGTTGGCATTGTTGTAAACAAACAAGTTAAGGGCAAGATTCTTGCCAAGAGAATTAATGTCCGCATTGAGCATATTAAACACTCAAAGAGCCGAGATAGCTTCCTGAAGCGTGTGAAGGAAAATGATCAGAAAAAGAAGGAAGCCAAAGAGAAAGGTACTTGGGTCCAACTGAAGCGCCAGCCTGCTCCACCCAGAGAAGCACACTTTGTGAGAACCAATAGAAAGGAGCCTGAACTGCTGGAACCCATTCCCTATGAATTCATGGCATGATACTGTAAAGAAAATAAAAGACCTCAGGATTGTAAAAGTGTTTCTCTTAAAAAAAAAAAAAAAGAAAGAAAGAAAGAAAGAAAGAAAGAAAGAAAGAAAGAAAGAAAGAAAGAAAGAAAGAAAGAGAAAATGTCTCCCTCCCAGAATTAGGTTAGGTTGTAGAGTTTCCCCGGCAATTTTTGGATATGTAAGCTGTGTCTACACAGCACTTGAGGTCAAGAACAAAGATCCTAAACTTCTTTGGAGAATGTTTTGCCTTTCTTAGAATCATGTCTCTCACACACTTTCCCTTTTCTCCCTTCACTCTCATGTCCCCACAGCAGGTGTATGGGTGGTCATCATCAGCTTCTCTGGCCCTCTGAGCCAGTCCTGAATCTGGGCTGCCTTTGTGACCTGCTCCAAGTTGTGTGTTTAAAGAGCTGCAATTGCTCACTATCCAATCAGCTTTGCTAATTGCAGAGGATAATGTTTATTGAATGCTTTCTATGTACTGTGCATGATGCCAAGGATGTTCATCAGGATGGGTTCTCAAAAATGATCACCATTTTACAGATCAGGAAACTACAAAAATAACACGATTCTGATTCAGCAGGATTGGGAGTAACTACAGCAACTCTAAAAGCACCCCTCATCTAATCAGTCCCTCCACAAATTTTGTCGAGAATCCAGCCATCCCCTGTTGCCACCCTGGTCCCTGCCACCACCAACTCTTGCCTGGATTATTACAAGGGAACGGCCTCCTCTTCTTTCTTGTTCCCTTGCCCCCTTTTAAAAAATCTTTAAATGTGGGGTAGGGCATATCGTTCTTCTGCTTACCATCTTACCCTAAGGAGAAACAAAGTGCTTAAAATGGTTGATCCAGCCCCACACAGTTTGACTCTCTCCCCCTCTCTGAACTCATCTACTACAATTTGTCCCTCTGTTTGCTCTGCTCGACTCACTACATCTATGCCTCCTGTTTTCTGAATTTTGGAAAACAGACTAATTCCATTTAGTGATGTACCCAAATAACTTAATTTTTCAAATAGATGGGGACCAGTGGTGCACTGTGGATTTGTTTATCCTTTGTCTCTAGAATGTAAGCTAGGGACACAGGGACAGAAACTCTCTTTTAAAATTTACTCTTGTTTCTGGTGTCTAGAACAGTGCCTGGCACATCCTACATGTTCAAAAATAATTGCCAGATTTATGAGTCAATAGTGGTAAAATAAAAACAACCCAGATGTCTTAGAATCTGAACTGGGTTCAAATCCCAGCTTTTTCATTTATTATATGTGTGTCTTTGCATAATGTTAGCCCCTTGCAGTTTTACCTTTGGCAAAATTGAAATAGAGATACCGATCTAATAGGTTTGGGGAATATTTGGTGATATCACAGATATCAAGGGCCTTGTATAAAGTAGGGCTGTAGTACGTGCATTTTATCTATTTTAAGTCCCTTCTCTCCTTTTCCATTTTTCCCTCAAAGAGGGAGAGAAAGGGATATTTAAGGGCAAACTGGTATTTATGGATATTCAACAAATTTTCCTTTAGTACCTACTATGTTTTAGAGGCTGGAAATACAAAAATGAGTGAACATATCCTCAAGGAAATGAGCTCAATATAATGATTTTTTTATTAAACCACGTTAAAAAAATCTGCACAAATGGAACATTCTTCTCATAGAATATGAAAATATTAATCCTGCATTGACCACTATTATCTCTTGTATCTGTGAAAGTTATTATGTCACATTCTTAGCTGTTACATGTTTCAAATATACCCTAAGTATGTAGCCATGCATTCAAATAAACACAACAGTCTATCCATTCAGGTTCAATTAATATCATTTCAGTTTTCATGGTTTATTTTTTCTTCTGGTAATGCCATATTAAATTTGCAGTTTTAAAACAAATACCAGAAGGACAATATGAAAAAATTTTATTCGTAGGCCTGTTGAATAATTTTTAATGAAAGGGTGATGGAGTGTTTTTAAATGGCATGAATTAAAAACAAATTTTATCCATTTAAAAATACTTTCCTTTTTAATTTACCACTGTGTGTTCATTAAATACAGAATCACTGTGGTTCTGTGCAGTTCAGAAAAGTGAGTATCTATGAAATATAGTGCACACAACAGTTGAATGGTCCCTAAATTGTTATTACTATCATTTCAATTATTTATGCAGTAAACTGTATAATATAACAATAACATTAAAAGATAAATACAGACCTTAGCTCCCTGATGTGCTACTTCTTTCTCCAGATCATCTTTACAATTAACCAGAAGTCAGAATTCCAGGTCTTACTGAGAAATATTTCACTTGCTTTTGAATTGTACCAGCTTCTTCTCGGAGTCTCCCTACTGTACTCTACATCTGATGAAACATTTATTTGAACAAACAAAATACATATGTACAAATAAATACAAATGTCAGGAGCTGACACACAAATGCAAACACATGTCTTTACCCATACCCACCACTTGACAGCATGACAGGCTAAGGAGCATTTTGAATGGAAACGTTGCATAAAGCTCTGAAACAAATGACCAGACCAAAGTGCTATAATCAATTTAATGTCTTTAGGAAATATGCCTTTCTCTAAAAGTGTGATTCTTTGGTGATTCATAGTGGCAGGACAGGTAACAAAGGAATGGATGTCTGGAAGCCATGCAAGGCAAGACAGACACTGCAGACGATGGCCCTCTAGCCATATCACCTGAGCTGGCCCCTTGATTATGGAAGAATTAAGGCAAGTCTCTGAATCCCCCACACCTGGGTGCCAGGAAACCCATCATCGCCCAACCACTTTGTTGAGCCATTAACAGAGCCTTGAACTCTATCTTTGTCCAAATGAAAGCACAAAGAAAATAATTTTTCATCTGAAGAATCATCTTAAGATCCCCAAATGGAAAGTAAGGAGAGCAGTAAACCTCTTAAACTCCAGTTTGGCAGCTCTAACACAGGGCATTAAGGTAAGAAGGTTATTTATGGCAGAAGGGGAAGAGAGAAAGAAGGATTCCAAAGTGAGAGATAGAAGGACAAAGCAAGGATCTGGGTCCAGCTTCTTGCATCATCCCCTGCACCCTTCAAGCATAAAATGAAACAATTTTAATCAAGAACCAGGTGCCACAAATTTCAAAGGTAAAACCTCACTTTTAGCCACCCAAGTAATTCAGGTGGAGTGTACACACCCTCCTCTTTCTCCCAAAAAAGATGATTATCTCACAAATGTCTCTTAAAGTTCCCTGCAAGAAGGTGACTGCAGGACATTTTCTCTGGGGCTCTCTGAAGTTACACTCTTTGAGCTCACCCTGACCTTGCCCCACATAGGCATCCAGCCTTTTCTCTACTACTTGGGACCATGATGCTCCCCTGGGGCTCCACGTGTGGAAGATTTGACTCTCTGCCAGCCAGCCTGGGATTTGGGATGCACTTTGCAGGCAGATTCCCATCCAGTTTCTATTTTACTTTCCTTCCCTCAGGTTTGAAGCAGAGTAGAGTAAGGAAAAAAGTTCTATGTTCTCTCTCCTGGTTTCCTCAGAAGAGGGTAACAGGTGAGCCTTGATGGCATTATTTTGAGTTTCCAGGGCTTCCCTCTAGAATTAATGCCCTCCCAGGCATGGGAAGGACTCTTTTTGCCTGTATCCATGGCAGGAATCCTGCTCTTTCCAATTCACAGCCAGGCCAGCACTTTTGCTGAACAAAGATCTGCTAGACCCCAACTGGGGGAAGCCTGACCGCTTCTGAGGCAAATGATGGCCATAATCATTTTCAAAGGTATCGTTTTCACCTGGGAAGGGACTTGAGGAAGCAACACAGCGCTCCATGAATATTTATGAGAGAGCCAAGGAAGCTTTTTCTTTCCTGCTGTGGTGGAATGGGGAGCTAGCTGCACTACTATAGGTAACCAAGTAACTCTGCCTAGGAGGAAGGAAGGTAGGGGTGCAGGGAAGGGGAACAGAGAGAGGGAGGCAGCAGATGTCAGCTAACTTGGCTCTCCCTGGAGGAGCGCAGGTAGAAACCCTGCCCCTCAGACTCTGCCTTGGAGGAAGCTGGAACCAGGAGAGGTGTTCTCTGTCACCTCGTGTCGGCGGCAGGGGAATCTAAGAGCACCCTCACAGACTTTTGATACTGCACAACTTCAAACCTATTTAGCTTCAAGTAATTCTTCTTTTGTAATCCAGGGCCAAATACCTAGAGATGGGAAACTGGCCACCATAACCTGATGCTCCCTATTATGGCGAGGACAAGGCCTCCACTGGGCTTCTTCTCTTGGTAAGATAAGAGTTGGTAAAAAACACACGAGGAAAAATGGCTTCTTATACTATAGAGGCAAATTCGTGTGGTATTTGATTATTCTGATTGCTCCAGAAGGGGGATGTGGTGGGAAAATTAGGGCTGAGAAGCTAGGACTCCCAGGTTCTCATCTGGCTGACTAGGATCTTGGGACCGGTCCCTTCCCCAACCCAGTGGTTCCCTAACTTTTTTTTTTTTTTAAGTACACAATCCTTTTCGTAAAAAAAAATCTTATAAGGATCTTTAATATAAAAAGAAGAAACAAAACCGATCAAAGCAGAGTGCTGCTGTTGAAGGGGATGAGGGACATGGAGCATGGAGCTGCACTGGAGCTGCTCCTGAAGGAGCTTTCTCTCCTTCCCCGGGGGGGGGGGGAGTGGGGGCAAAGACTAACCAACCTTAGGTGCATTTGGGAGATCCTGGGGCTCTTCAGAACACTTTGAAAACGAATAGACTAGATGACCTCTCGGGTAACTTTCAATTTTTCAAATCTAATGATTTAAAGCGTCTTCCTTGTGAAGTGCTCATATTGACGACTGGCATGTTTGAGAGTAGAAGAGGAGTGGGGGAGAAAGGAAGGGAGAAAGCCACCCTTGCAGATTTGAGCCTCACGGGGGAGGGAGTCCCAGACTGGAAGAATGTCTCGGATGGCCCAGCAGTGTCGGCATGCTGTGTCACTGTTTGTTTTGGCCTCTTCCTGGCTGTACCGGACAGCAGGGTGAATGTATGCGCTTCATTTCCTCAGCAGTGAGACTGGGTCCCCTGTGTCCCCTCCCCCAGTGAGCAGCCACAGGAGCGGGTGCCGTGTCACGGTGTTGCAGGGCTAGGCTGACAGTAGGACCAAATTAGGAAGAGGACTGAGGATTCCTGGCCAAACTGCATCCCCGACACTCAGCCAGCAAAATCAGGGGAAGTGTGTGTAATCTTGTATAGACTAGGATGGTATGTGCTCTGCCAGCAGCGCAGGAAAAAGGATAATCAAGCAGGACATGGTTCTTTAATAAGTGTAAAACTAAACATCATCAAAATACTGCAACACAATCCCGGGGGCTGGAAGTGGTTAGTGTTGTGATTACAGAAAGGGCATCAGTATAGGATGTCATTTCTCGCAAAGATCCAAGAAAATGTCTAGCAACTCGTTTGTATAAACAAAGCCATAGCACACTAGAGCTATTTCTATTTCAAACATATAGTCACAGAACCTTTATTTAGAACATGGGCGAGGGGATTGGAATGGTATATAAATCTGGGACGAGACTCGGTGTTGTATGTTACTCCTCAAAAAGCAAAACGCAAAGCCCATTTTAAACAAATACAGGGCTATTCAGCTCTGAAGCATTGTTAATCTTTTCATTAAAATGCACAGTCGTTAAGTTCCAAATTCTTCTTTTAAAGATCAGATCCAGATTCTCCAGCTAATGAAACAATGGAGTAATTTCTACAAAAACTAAAAGACATTGGCAAATATTGCAGAACAGATTACCATAGTCTGGACACTGGTGGACACTGGTGGATTTGAGTGGGGTACACACATACACACGCACATACATACATAGAATGCACTTTAAAAATATTTTATTTATTTATTTGAGAGAGAAAGAGAACACAAACAGAGAAGAGGGACAGAGGGAGAGGGAGAAGCAGACCCCTAGCTGATCAGGGAGCCCAACACAGGGCTCCATCTCAGGACCCGAGGTCATGATCTGAGCCAAAAGCAGACGCTTAACCTAACTGACTGAGCCACCCAGGTGCCCTAGAATGTACTTTCTCCAAGGAAAATATTAGAAGCAAAACTGATGAATAAAAAACAGCATGAGAAAAAAAAACACCATGAGTCAAATATCTTCTCTCAGGCTAACCTACTCCTGTGGCTCTATGACACACTCGAGCCACGTGTGTACATGTGTGTCTGTGCACACATACAGGTGTGTATACAAGTTTCCTTTCCACTCCTGGCCTCAGTTGAAGAAGCACAGCTGTGGTTTGTGACTATGTTTCCACATGCCGTTCTAGGATGTTGGTGTTTAGAGTAGTTAGCCTGTTGGGAACAAAACATGCCTGATCTTCTCTCCTCTCCTGAAGCTCAGACTACCTAACTGTAGCTTTGACATGGCTTTGTGGTGAGACACATGCTAAACAGTTGGAAATGTGGGCAGAACTTAAAATCTATGGGTGCCAGTTCATTGTTAGTGACCATGATTTCCCTCAGGGTAAAAGTCTTGCAGAAAAGAATAAGCTACATTTCCAGATGCCTGCTTCCTCTGACTGAGTTCTCTGAGAATGGAAGGTGGGGAGAGAATATGAAGGAGAGGCCTGTGTTATAAAACTTCATGTCCTGCTCCTTTTCTACATTTCATCTGCTGTATGGGTAACCTCTCATGTAGTAGGAAGAGGAATAAATAATTTCTACTCGTGGGATCGTGTCAGGTGGTCAGAGGGAGAAGGAAAGCACACGGCCAATATATCCTTTTTGGTACCAGCAAGTGCTTTTTGATGCTCTTCTCATCATTAGGTATAGAAATTCCCTGGCTTTTTTGAATTGTGTCAGGGCCTTTCTCACACGCGCTGATGAAAACTATATTGCACCAAAAACCCTTGAGTATTTCCTGTGCCTTTGGGGCACAGTCATGAGTGGAAGGAATGTGGAATTAAAGGGGGAAATTCACTTCATGGTGACCTCTAGCAGACCCAAATGTTTTGTGAATAAAGTGTTTGATCTAGCACCTCTCTCACAAGACATTTTGCAACATATCATAACTTCTTTGAAGTACATTGGTTTCAGGGGACCTGAGTAGGGAAAGGTGAAGTGTACTGGGTTCAATGGTATACTAGTAATAAGAAGTAACTGTATATTTTCTTTGTAAATGGTACAATAATGCTATAATGCTGATCTTAAACATTAAAGTCTTGCCTGTCACTGTTGTGAATCAGATGGAACCAAAGGATATAAACTGGTGGTCTAGTTTGCTGTCAGAGAATCTTAGCTAGTAGTTGCGTGAAACCCTTCAAGCATCCATCAGATCAACATTTAATCCAAGGAAAAATACTGTTTCCTCTGCAAATGCAGCTTCAGCAAATAGCTCCCTTACAAAATAAGAAATAAACAGAAAACTCCCACAGGGCACTTGGCTGGTTCAGTCAGTAGAGCATGCCACTCCTGATCTTGGAGTTGTGAGTTCAAGCCCCATGTTGAGGATAGAGTTTACTGAAAAACAAAATAAAAAATAAACAAAATAGCTCCCCTAAGGCACCATATCTCTCAATCAACTTTCTACTCCTTTCTCTGTAGACATTATGGCACAAAACTGACCTTGCCCTTACTGGGCAGAAATGATGCCTCCCCATTGAATTTTGTTATTATCATACAGGTCAGGGTCCTGACAGGAAACAGGTGGCATACTCAATTTGGGTAATTTGAGAAGAGTTTAATACAGGAACTGCTCACTGCAGATTGTAAGGAAACCACAGAAGTAGTGCAGAATCTTAGGGCTTTTAGCAACTGGGTGAGCACTTCTTTCCTGAACAGGTAAGGGGAAGGAGTAGCTGCTGGAACCTGAAAGGAAATAATTGTATGAAGAGGCCCTCAGCTGACAGGAGATGCAAAGCCTCCATGGACAGGCATAGTGAGCTGATGGGTGATTCCAAGGGAGTCACCCAGGGAAGATGGAAGAAGTGGTGAGAATGAATACACTGACCTCACTCACCTCCCTCCTTTTCATCTCCTGCTGGGAGTAGGGAGGCCAAACCCAATGGGAAGCCAGTGGTAAACCTACACTAATGAAGGAGTCCTTATAGCTTAGCTTCCCAAGACTTAGGGCAGGGTAGAGCAGATGGAAGGTGAATCTGGAGGGGCAAATGAGTGCTCACCAGTAGGATTAGGCCTGAATTCAAATGCACATCTACTGATTAGCTATTGACTTTGGGCAGATTATTTAATTTATCTTAGCCCTCCCTCTGAGGAGACAGTCACTTACATATCTTGCTCCACAGTCCCAATACTCATTCCAACTCCAATATAAGGAGATGTTAATATTGTGATTTTTCATAAATAGGAAGACCTTATCATGAGATAGAGCCCCACGTTGGTCTCTGCACTGTGGGGCTTGCTTAAGATTCTCTCTCCCTCCACCTCTGCAACCCCCCAACTCAAGTATGCATGTGTGTTTTCTCTCGAAAAAAAAAAAAAAGGAAGACCATAAATGACATTCATATTTACTCTACTTACCAAAATATTTTAATTCCATATGCATTTATATTACAATTTATTGCTTATTTTGTACTATTATTTATTGTGACTACAAAATGTTTATTGAGATGTAACTGATACACAATAAATTGCACATACTTAAAGTATACAATTTGTTAATATTGACATACGTAGACACCCATAATACCATCACCAAATCAGGATAATAACCATATCTATTGACCCTGAAAATTTCTACATGCATCATTAAAGTCCCTCCTTCTGACTCTGCCCCATTCCTCCTTCACCACTTATTGTTAAGCTTCCTATTACTATACATTAGCTTCGATTTATTGGATTTTTATATAAGCAGAATCATATGTAACATTTTTAAAAATCTGGTATCTTTCAACATAATTATTTTATAATTTATTCATGTAGCATGTATTGATATTTTACTCCTTTATAATGCTGAGTAGTATGCCATTCCATAAATACATATATCCATTATATGTTATACCATATTTTGTTTATCCATCCAGATGTTGATGGACATTGGGTATTTTCCCATATTTTGACTGTTATAAAATTCATAGGGACATATGCTTTCATATCTCTTGGGTGAGCAGAATGGCTATGTTCTATGGTAGGAAGATGTTAACTTTTGGGGAAACTGCCAAATTCTTTTCCAAACTGGTTGCACCATTTTACAATTCCCAAAAGCAGTATATTAGGATTCTAGTTCTACAGTAGCAGTTTCTCAAAAAAATAAAAATAGAATTACCATCTAATCCAGTAATTCTACTTCTGTGTATATATTCAAAACAATTGAAAGCAAGGACTCAAAGAATATTTACTAATGTTTATTAGCAGCATTATTTGCAATCACCCCAAGGTAGAAACAATCCAAGTGTCTATTAATGATTAAATGGATAAACAAAATATGGTATAACATATAATGAAATATTACTCAGCCTTTAAAAAGAAGGAAATTCTGACACGTGTTACAATATGAATGATTCTGGAGCACATTATGCTAAGTGAAATAAGCCAGTCACAAAAAGACAAATACTCTATGATTCCACTTATATAAGGTAATTACAATAGTCAAATTCATAGGGACACAAAGAAGAATAGTAGTTGCCAGAATCTGGAGAGATGGAGGAATGAGGAGTTGATTAATGGGTGTGGAGCTTCAGTTTTGCAAGATGAAAAGTACTATGGAGATAGATGATGGTGATGGTTAAATAACAATGTGATACTTAACACTAATGAACTAACTGTACACTTAGAAATAGTTAAGATAGTAAATATTATGTATATTTTACCACAGTAAAAATTAAAATAATATAAAATTTAAATTAAAAAATAGTAGAGGGAATCCCTGGGTGGCTCAGCAGTTGAGCACCTGCCTTTCGCCCAGGGCATGATCCTGAGCCCTGGGATCGAGTCCCACATTTGGCTCCCTGCATGGAGCCTGCTTGTCCCTCTGCCTGTGTCTCTCTCTCTGTCTCTCATGAATAAATTAATAAATAAATAAATCCTTAAAAAATAGTAGAAAAATGAGTAGACATAGTTCTAGAAAGAAAACCATATATCACTGAAACCAAGGACTTCGTCACTCATGTAAATTGATGGCATTCGGATTAAATCTTCAGGTTTTAAATTACTTCAGGTTGCTGAACATAGTATACATACCCACAAAGTTTGAGGCTGCACCAAGAATATGAAGAGAAAAACAAAAATGTCAATCAGCAAGACTTTATGGTATATTCTAAAAAGTAATACAAAATAATAACGTCCAAATGTCAATAAAGATGAGCTGATAGAGATAAACCAAAACAAAGCAAAAACCCCAAACACTACAACTTTGACTACTGTTCTTCCCGCTGTGTTTTACCAGATCCTGTTCTTCCATGTATCTTTATATGTTATTTGTATAGCCTCCACAATTAGTTCTCTTTTCTCACTTTACTACACTTCAGTGACAGAGACCTTACCTCCTGCTGGACCACACACACACACACACACCCCTGCATGCACACACACACTTTCTTTTTCTGGCAGTTTCCCAAATATGACTAGTAGTTTCGTGGTTTCTTTGCAAATACTGTACCTTCCATCAGGAATTCTTTTCCCCAAGCTATCCATTTGATGATCCACATGGTCCTTCCACACTAAACTGAAACATTTTATCTGTGAAGAGTATCTTCTGATTATATAATGTTGTACAAGAAGTTGTGCTTCTGGAAGATATTTATAGAATAGTTTTTTTAAGTATATAATTTTGAGTCATGTTGCATTTGTGGAAAGGAAAAGATATAAAGCACAATTTTTACAGATTTATCTTATAAATTATATGTTTACAAAATTTTAAGATTCTTCTTAGAAGAAAAAGTTGTCATTCAAAATCATTGCTCCTAAACAATGTAGGCAAATCTATGTACAGTGGAAAAGGTCACTTAGAAACCTGCAAACAGTTCACATACTACTTGAGAATTAATAGAAGAAAATCTATTAATTGATTAGAGCTATTTATTTAAGATTTTATTTATTAATATTGAGAGGGAGAGAGCACAAGTAGAGGAAGGGGAGAGGGAGAAGCAGGCTCCCCACTGAGCAGGGAGCCAGGACCCCAGGATCATGACCTGAGCTGAAGGCAGATGCTTAAATGACTAAGCCACTCAGGAGCCCCTAGGGCTTTTTAAAAGAATTATGTTTGGTTACTAAGAAAATCAGATATGCATTCTAGAACAAAATGAATGCCCATGAAGAGAAATGGAAAATCAGAAGAGCCAAGTGCTAATGTAGAAAATATAAGACTACCTTGAATTCATTTTTAACACCTCATATTCAGTATCATTCTTAGAAATGCTTAATTTGGCTCATTGGATTGGTTATAATACTAGCCTAGAAGATGAAAAAGTTCTCAAGGCCAAATTTGGAGGATGAGCTTGGGGGAATATAGCCAAATAAAGATACATGAAGTATTTTGTTTCTTTGTGTTCTCAACTTTTTAAAAGTTTATTCTTTCCACTGTACCTTACCCCAGATTTATTTGGTTTATTCCCAGGCTGTGACTATATTAGAGCACTTTTTGCTTGGGTGTGGTTTTCTTTCTCTGGAAGAACTTCAAAAGTAGCAGGCATATGAACCTGGGGTTGAATCTTTCTGTAACCATGACACCTTGGAACAAAGAGACTTACCACTTTAAGCAGCTACAACTTTTAGATGAATAAGAATTAGCAGTTACTTAAGGAATGGTTAGCCAGAGGATTGCTAACAGTATTTAGGATACTATTATTTAGAAGACAAATAATAAAGCCTTCAGGCTGGACCTCAAATAAAATTAGTAAGCAGCTTACTATGATCATTTGACCTACTAGTAAGTGCCAGGCATTGTACATCTCTTAACTCATTTAGTTCTCCAAATTTCTATATGGTAGATACTTTCCTATTTTTGTAGGAAAGCAGATTAAGCCTCAAGATTAGGTGAGTTACCCCAATTATTGCAGATGGATAATTTTAACCAAGGCTCTCTGGGTCTAGTGTTTTTCTACTTCACCATGATGCCTCATCCTGATGTCTACTGGAGGTTCTGTGAATTTGTCTATTTTTTTAAAGATTTTATTTATTTATTCATGAGAGACACACAGAGAGAGAGAGAGGCAGAGACACAGGCAGAGGGAGAAGCAGGCTCCCTGAGGGGATCCTGATGTGTGACTCCATGCCAGGACCCTGGGATCACTCCCTGAGCCAAAGGCAGACACTCAACCATTGAGCCACCCAGGTGCCCCGTATTTGTCTATCTTTTTAAAGCACCCATGGTGACTGAGCTGTTTAGTGGGGTCTGAAAACACTCATTTAACTAAAGTGTGAAGGTTTTAATGAGTTAATCCTGCCAGGAATACATACAGTATTTATATTTCAAAAGGCAAACACTGGGAATTGAAAATGTTGAGCAGAAAATTATTTATAATGATTACTGAGTTTCATTCACTGAAGAGATAGTCCTGGGAGACATCCAAAGGTTCACACAAGCAGTCCTCAAATTATACTAGAGAGGCAGATTAGGCTACGTCTTCACTTCCCTTCCCTGTTTGTTCTATTCTTCAGCTATGTCTTCCGATTTTTCAATCCACTATTAAGTTGCTAAACTTCACAAAAGTGAAGTATCTTAGTTCCTAAAAATTCCCTTCAGTTTTTGACTTAGAAGAAGCATTGAAATTGGGGCACCTGGGTGGCTCAGTCGATTAAGTGGCTGCCTTTGGCTCAGGTCATGATCTCCAGGTCCTGGGATTGAGTCCTGTGTTGGGTTCCCTGCTCATCAGGTAGTCTGTTTCTCTCTCTGTCCCTACTCCTGCTTCTGTGCTTGCTTTCTCTCTCTCTCTCTCAAATAAATATTTTTTTTTAAAGAAGCATTAAAATCATAGAGGGTTTTTTTAAACTACATTTCTGAGTGAGCATAGTTAAAAATTTTAGGTAGAAAACTCTCTTGGTTTTTTTTCTTTTTGCTTGGAGTTCAGAAAGTCCAGCAGTTTAGGGGTGCCTGGGTGGCTCAGTCAGTTAAGCACCTGACTCTTGATTTTAGCTCAGATCATGCTCTCCAGATCCTGAGATTGAGCTCCATATCAGGCTCTCCACTCAGTGGGGAGTCTGATTCAGGATTCTGTCTCTCCCTCTGCCCCTCCCCACCTCTAAAATAAATAAATAAATCTTTAAAAATTAACAAAAAAAAAAGTACAGTAGTTTGTGAATGTCTTCTAACAAATGTGTAGGTGGGAACTAGGCTTGTGTGGGCAGTGGGAATTCTTCATCTTTTCTTCAATTCAAGGAAATGATCACTTATTATTTACCATCACTTACTATTGTTTTGCATAATTTCTTCCCTCCCATTTTCGTATTTCACTCTTTTTGGAGCATCCTTTATTTTTTTAATGTATTTATTTATTTACTTATTTTTTTGGAGCATCCTTTAGATGAATATAGAATCTCTGCCCCTATTATATTATTATTTTTTTGGTCCAGTTTCACTAAGGTACACTTGACATATAGCATTGAATTAGTTTAAGATGTACAATATAATGATGTAATCATATATTTCAAAATTTTGTGGCAACAAGATTAGTTAAAATACATCATCTCATTTAAATACCTGTATTCTGAAAATTCTAAGACACTGATGAAAGAAACTCAAGACAGCACAAAAAAAATGGAAGAACATTCCATGCTCATGGATTGGAAGAATAAATATTAAGATGTCCATATTACTCAAAGCAATCTATAGGTTTAATGCAATCCTTATCAAAATGCCAACAGCAGTTTTCACAGAACTGAAACAATACTAAAATATATATGGAAGCACAAAGGATCCCAAATAGCAAAGCAATCTTAAAAAAGAAAAGCAAAGCTGGAGGTATCACAATTCTGGACTTCAAATTATATTACAAAGTTCTAGTAATCAAAAGAGTATGATACTGGCCCAAAAATAGACATATAGATAAATGGAACAGAATAGAAAATCTAGAAATAAACTTAAAATTATATGGTCAATTAATCTTTGACAACGCAAGAAAGAATATCTAATGGGAATAAAGATGATCTTTTCAACAAATGATGTTGACAGCTATATATAAAAGAATTAAATTGGACCATTTTATTTTACCATACATTACAATAAACTCAAAGTGGGTTAAAGACCTAAATGTTAGACATGAAACCATAAGTCCTTGAAGAAAGCACAGGCAGTAATTTCTCTGACATTGGCTGTAGCAAGTTTTTTCTAGATAGGTCTCCTGAGGCAAGGAAAACAAAAGCAAAAATAAACTATTGGGACTATATCAAAATAACAAGCTTCTGTCAAGCAAAGGAAACAATCAACAAAACTAAAAGGCAGCTTATGGAATGGAAGAAGATATTTGCAAATGACCTAGCTATCTGATAATGGGTTATTATCCAAATATAAAAGAACTTATACAATTCAACACTCAAAAAAATGAATAATCCAATTAAAAATGGGCAGAAGACATAAATAGACATTTTTCCAAAGAAGACATACAGATGGCTAACAGACACGTGAAAAGATGCTCACCATCACTTATCATCAGACAAATCAAAACTACCTTACACCTGTCAGAATGGCTAAAATCAACACAAGAAACAACAGGTGCTTGCAAGGATGTGGTGGAAAGGGAACCCTCATACACTGTTGGTGGGGATGCAAACTGGTTCAGTCACTGTGGAAAAAAGTATGGAGGTTCCTCAAAAAGTTAAAAGTAGAATTACCTTTTGACCCAGCAATCACACTACTAGATATTTACCCAAGGAATGTAAAAATACTAATTCAAAGGGATACATGCATCTTAATGTGTATAGCAGCATTATTTACAATAGCCAAATTCTGGTAACAGTCCAAGTGTTCTTCAATTGACGAATGGATAAAAAAGATGTGATATATTTCAATATATAATTATTATATAAGTATAATGGAATATTATTCAGTCATAAAAAAGAATGAAATCTTCCCATTTGCAATGACATAGAGCTAGAGAGTATTATACTAAACAAAATAAATCAAACAAATACCATATGATTTTATTCATATGTAGAATTTAAGAAATGAAACAGATCAAAAACCCAAAAGACTCCACCCCAAGATTGCTAGAACTCATACAGCAATTTGGCAGTGTGGCAGAATACAAAATCAATGCCCAGAAGTCAGTGGCATTTCTATACACTAACAATGAGACTGAAGAAAGAGAGATTAAGGAGTCAATCCCATTTACAATTGCACCCAAAAGCATAAGATACCTAGGGATAAACCTAACCAAAGAGGTAAAGAATCTATACTATAAAAACTACAGAACACTTCTGAAAGAAATTGAGGAAGACACAAAGAGATGGAAAAATATTCCATGCTCATGGATTGGAAGAATTAATATTGTGAAAATGTCGATGTTACCCAGGGCAATTTACACATTTAATGGAATCCCTATCAAAATACTGTGGACTTTCTTCAAAGAGGTGGAACAAATCACCTTAAGATTTGTGTGGAATCAGAAAAGACCCCGAATAGCCAGGGGAATACTAAAAAAGAAAACCACAGCTACAAAGCTGTGGTCATCAAGACAATGTGGTACTGGCACAAAAACAGACACATAGATCAATGGAACAGAACAGAGAATCCAGAAGTGGACCCTCAACTTTATGGTCAACTAATATTCGACAAAGCAGGAAAGACTATCCACTGGAAAAAAAGACAGTGTCTTCAATAAATGGTGCTGGGAAAATTGGACATCCACATACAGAAGAATGAAACTAGACCACGCTTTTTCACCATACACAAAGATAAACTCAAAATGGATGAAAGATCTAAATATGAGACAAGATTCCATCAAAATCCTAGAGGTGAACACAGCAACACCCCTTTTGAACTTGGCCACTTCTTGCAAGATACATCCATGAAAGCAAGAGAAAGAAAAGCAAAAATGAATTATTGGGATTTCATCAAGATAAGAAGCTTCTGCACAGCAAAAGAAACAGTCAACGAAACTAAAAGACAACCTACAGAATGGGAGAAGATATTTGCAAATGACCTATCAGATAAAGGGCTAGTATCCAAGATCTATAAAGAACTTATTAAACTCAACAGCAAAGAAAGAAAAAACCCTATCATGAAATGGGCAAAAGACATGAACAGAAATCTCACAGAGGAAGACATAAACATGGCCAACAAGCACATGAGAAAATGTTCCACATCACTTGCCATCAGGGAAATACAAATCAAAACCACAATACCACCTCACACCAGTGAGAATGGTGAAAATTAACAAGACAGGAAACAACAAATGTTGTTGGAGAGGATGTGGAGAAAGGGGAGCCCTCTTGCACTGTTGGTGGGAATGTGAACTGGTACAACCACTCTGGAAAACTATGTGGAGGTTCTTCAAAGAGTTAAAAATAGATCTGTCCTACGACCCAGCAATTGCACTGCTGGGGATTTACCCCAAAGATACACATGCAGTGAAACGCCAGGACACCTGCACCCCAATGTTTATAGCAGCAATGTCCACAATAGCCGAACTGTGGAAGGAATCCATTGAAAGATGTATAGATAAAGAAGATGTGGTCTATGTATACAATGGAATATTACTCAGCCATTAGAAACGACAAATACCCACCATTTGCTTTGACATGGAGGGACCTGGAGAGTATTTGCTGAGTGAAATAAATCAGAGAAGGACAAACATTATATGGTCTCATTCATTTGGGGAATATAAAAAATAGTGAAAGGGAATAAAGGGGAAAGGAGAGAAAATGAGTGGGAAATATCAGAGAGGGTGACAAAACATGAGAGACACCTAACTCCGGGAAACGAACAAGGGGTGGTGGAAAGGGAGGTGGGCGAGGGGTTAGGGTGACTGGGTGACAGGCACTGAGGGGGGCACTTGATGGGATGAACACTGGGTGTTATGCTATATGTTGGCAAATTCAACTCCAATAAAAAGAAATTAAAAAAAAAAGAAATGAAACAGATGAATGTAGAAGGGGAAAAAAGAAAAAAGAGAGCCAAACCATAAAACAGACTCAACTATAGAGAACAAATTGAGGGGTACTGGAGGCGAGGTGGAGGGGTGAATGGGTTAAATGGGTAATGGGAATTAGGGAGGGCACTTGTGATGAGCACTGGGTGTTATATGTAAGTGATGAGTTACTAAATTCTACTAAATTCTACTCCTGAAACTAAGATTACACTATATATTAACTAAATGGAATTTAAGAATTTGAAACAAAAATAAAGATGAAATTGGTATATATATATATATATATATATATATATAAATATTATTAGCCATAAAAAAAGAATAAAGAATAAGATCTTGACATGGATGGAGTTAGGGAGTATAATGCTAAGTGAAATTAGAGAGGCTGGCTCAGTTGGTAGAGCATGTGGCTCTTGATCTTGGATTTGTGAATTTGAGCCCCATATTGAAGGTAGAATTTACCTAAAAAAAAAAAAAGAAATATCAGTCAGATGAAAGACAAATACCATATGATTTCACTCATAAGTGGAATTTAAGAAAGGGAACAAATGAGCAAAGGGAAAAAGAGAAAGAAAGAAGCCAAGAAACAGACTCTTAACTATAGAGAATATACTGATGGTGGGTGAGGGGATGGATGAATTAGGTGATGGGGATTAAGAGCACACATATCATGATGAGCACTGATTAATGTATGGAATTAATGAATCACTATATTATCATCTGAAAATAATATACCACTGTATATTAGCTGTACTAGAGTTAAAATTAAAAAAAATAGATACATCTCATATAAATATTTTTCTTGTGATAAGAAATTTTAAGATCAACTCTCTTAGCAAGTTTTAAATATACAATACAGTATTGTTAACTATAGTTACCATGCTGTATATTACATCCCCAGAAATATTTATCTTAGAACTGAAAGTTTATACCTTTGACTACCTTCACCCAATCCTTCAACACCCACCTCTGGTAACCACCAATCTGTTCTGTTTTTATGAATTTGGATTTTTTTTTTTTTTAGATCCCATGTGAAAGTGACATCACAGTATTTGTCTCTCATTAACCTGACTTATTTTGCTTAGCATAATGCTCTCAAGGTCTGTGTATGTTCTCAAAAAAAGGCAAGATTTTCTTCTGTCTTATGGCTAATATTCCATTGTATGTCTGTGTATCACATTTTCTTTATCCATTTATCCATTGATGGACACTTGGGCTGTTTCCATGTCTTGGCTATTATAAATAATGCTGCAGTGAATATAGGGATGCAAATGTCTCTTCATCATAGTGATTCCATTTGCTTCAGGTACATACCCAGAAAAGGAATTGGTGGATCATATGGTAGTTCTATTTTTAATGTTTTGAGGAACATCCACACTATTTTTTCCATAATATACTAATTTGCATTCCCACTAACAGGACATTTCCATGTCCTTGCCAACACTTATCTGTTGTCTTCTTAATAGCAGCCATTCTAACAGGCGTGAGGTGATATTTCATTGTGGTTTCAATTCGCATTTCCATGATGATTAGTGATATTGAGGATCTTTTCACGTACCTGCTGGCCATCTTACATCTTCTTTGGAAAAAGATCTATTCAGTTCCTTTGCCCATTTCTAGTTGGATGATGATGATTATTATTTTGCTATTGAGTTGTATAAGTTCTTTATACTTTTTCAATATTAATTCATCAGAAATATTTTTATCCCATTCTGTAGTTTGTTTTTTCATTTTGTTGATGTTTTCTTTTGCTGTGCAGAAGCTCTTTAGTTTTGATGTAGTCTCACTTGTTCATTTTTGCTTTTGTAGCCTTTATTTTTGGTGTCAAATCCAAAACATTATTGCCAAGAGCAATGTCAAAGACATTTATTTTCTTCTGTTTCCCTCTATCTTTTCTTCTAGGAATTTTATATTTTCAGATCTTATGTTCAAGTCTTTAATCTATCTTGAGTTGGGTTTTATATATGGCATAAGATAAGGGTCCAGTTTCATTCTTTTGCATATGTGTATTCAGTTTTCCCAATACGGTTTATTGAAGAGACTATTTTTTTTCTCCATTGTATATTCTTGACTCTTTTGTCATACATTAATTGACCATTATGCATGGGTTTATTTCTGGGCTCTCTATTCTGTTCTATTGATCTATGTTTCTGTTTTTTATTCCAATACCATAATATTTTGACTACTTTGCCTTTATAATATAGTTTGAAACCAGGGAATAAGGCACTTCCAACTTTGTTCTTTTTTCTCAAGATTGCTTTTGCAATATACAGTCTTTTATGGCTCCATTCAAATTTTAGGATGGTTTGTTCTAATTCTGAGAAAAATGCCATTGGAATTTTGATAGAGATTGCATTGGATTTACAGATCATTTTGAGTATATGGATATTTTAACAAAATAAATTCTCCCAATCCATGAGCAAAAAATATCTTTCCATTTATTTGTGTCTTCTTCAATTTCTTTCATTAGTATCTTATAGTTTCCAGTATAAAGATCTTTCACCTTCTGGGTTAGATTTATTCCAAGGTATTTTAGTCTTTTTGATGCAATTGTAAATGGGATTATTTTCTTAATTTCTCTTTCTGATAGTTTGTTCTTAGTGTATAGAAATACAACTCATTTTTGTATATTGATTTTATATATAGTGTCTTTACTGATGTCAACAGTTCTAACATTTTCTGGTGGAGTTTTTAGAATTTTTTTGTATATAATATCTTGTCATATTGTCTGAAACATAGACTCTGCAACATACCTTGTCTACAAATAAAGACATTTTTACTTCTTCCTTTTATTTCTTTTTGTTGCCTAATTGCTCTGGCTAGGTCTTCTAATACGGTGTTGAATAAAAGTGGTGAACATGAGGCAGCCCAGGTAGCTCAGCGGTTTAGCGCCACCTTCAGCCCAGGGTGTGATCCTGGAGACCTGTGATAGAGTCCTGTGTCCGGCTCCCTGTCTGGAGCCTGCGTCTCCTTCTGCTTGTGTGTCTCTCTCTCTCTGTGTGTCTCTCATGAATAAATAAATAAAATATTTTTTTTAAAAAGTGGTGAGCATGGGCATCCTCATCTTTTTTCTAATCTTAGAGAAATGCTTTCAGGTTTTCACTGTTGAGTACAATGTTAGCTGTGGACTTATCAGATATGGCCTTTATTATGTGTGGGCCGGTATATTCCCTTGATAGCCACTTTGAGAATTTTTATCATCAATGGATTTGAATTTTGTCAGGTGCTTTTTCTGTATCTATTGAAATGATCATATGATTTTTATCTTTAATTTTGCTAATGTGAGGTAGCATATTGATTGATTTGTGCATGTTGAGCCAACCCTGCATCCCTGGAATAAACTCCACCGGATCATGATCCTTTTAATGTATTTTGAATTTGGTTTGCTAATATTTTGTTGAAAATTTTTGCATCTATGTTCATCGGGGATATTGGCCTATAATTTTCTTTTCTTATGCTGTCCTTATCTGCTTTAGATATCAGGAGAATGCTATACTTACAAAGTATTTTCAGAAGTATTACATCTCTATTTTTTGGAAGAGTTTGAAAGACTTGATATTAATTGGTATTAATTCTTCCTTAAGTGTTTGGTAGAA
Source organism: Canis aureus (assembly GCF_053574225.1). Lineage (NCBI taxonomy): Eukaryota > Metazoa > Chordata > Mammalia > Carnivora > Canidae > Canis > Canis aureus. Next base: position 38,619,976 of record NC_135620.1, read on the forward strand.
TTCACAAGTGAAACCATCTGCTCCTGGACTTTCATTTGTTGAAAAGTTTTGATTACTGATTCAATCTACTTATTAGTAATTGTTCTGTTCGGATTTTCTATTTCTTCATGATTCTTAGTGGGTTATATATTTCTAGGAATTTGTCTACTTCTTCAAGGTTGTCCAATTTGTTGGCTTATAACTATTAATAGTAGTCTGTTATGACCCTTTGTATTTCTGTTGTATCAGTTGTAATGTTTCTTCTTTTTTTTCCCATTGTAATATTTCTTCCTTCATTTCCATTTTCATTTGAGTCATCTCTCTCTCTCTCTTTTTTTTTTTTTTTCCTGGTAAATGTACCTAAAGGCTTGTCTAGTTTGTCTTTTAACAATACAGCTTTTAGTTTCATTAATTTTTCAGGGGTCTTTTCAGTCTCTTTTTTATTTTTTACTCTCTGATCTTTGTTATTTCTTTCCTTCTACTAACTTTCGGCTTGGTTTGTTCTTTTCCAAGTTCCTTGAGGTATAAAGTTATGTTGTTCATTTGACCTTTTCTTTTTCCTTAAAGTAGGTATTTATTGCTTCAGTGAATTTCCCTCTTAGAACTGCTTTTGCTGCATCCTAGAGTTTTTGGTTGTTACATCTTATTTTCACTTGTCGCAAGATATTTTTGGATCTATCTTTTGCTTTCTTCTCTGACCTATTGGTTATTCAGTAGCCTATTGTTTCATCTCCACGTATTTGTGATTTTTCCAGTTTTCTTCTTGTAACTGATTTTTAAATTCATACAATTGTGGTCAGAATAGATGCCTGATATTGTTTCACTCTTCTTAAATTTATTAAGACTTGTTTTATGGCCTAACATATACTTTGTCTTGGGGAATGTTCCATATGTGCTTGAGAGGAATGTATTCCGCTGTTATTAGTTGGCATGTTCTGTAAATATCTAAATCCATCTGGTCTAACATGTCATTTAAATGCAATGTTTCCTTACTGATTTTCATGCCCAAATTCCAGAAATGGTTAATGCTGTCAGAATTTGAAGTCACAGTCTCTCTCTAGAGCCTGTGATAGAATATGAGATGGCCCCTATGATCTTTGCCCCCTGGTGGTGCTCCCACAATTATGATACATTTCATGACAAAGGCATTTTACAGATATAATTAAGATTTCTAATCAGTTAATCCTAAAAGGGAGATTATTTGTGAGGCTAATCTAATCATACAAACCCTTTATTTTTACAATTTTTAAAAAAGATTTTCTATTTACTTATTCATGAGAGACACACAGAGAGAGGCAGAGACATAAGCAGAGGGAGAAGGAGGCTCCATGCAGGGATCCTGATGTGGGACTCCATCCCGGAACTCCTGGATCATGCCCTGAGCCAAAGGCAGATGCTCAACTGTTGAGCCACTCAGGTATCCCCAATACAAACCCTTTAAAGATAGAAGTGTTTTATGGCAAGTGGCAAAGTCATAGAGATTCAGAATGTGAGAAGGATTCTGTATACCACTGTTGCCTTAAAGATGGAGGGATCCACATGAGAAAGGATGTGGTGGCCTGGAGGAGCTGACAGTAATATCTCGCTAATGGCAAGAACATAGGAACTGGGTAAGAGGTAAGTTCTGCCAACAACTTGAATGAACTTGGAGGGAAATTCCTCTCCAGTGTCCTAGCAGGCACCTTGATTCTGGCCTTGTGAGACTGTGAGCAGAGAACCCAGTTGAACCATGCTGGATCTCTGACTTGCACAACTATGAGCTAATAGGTATTGTTTAAGACACTAAATCTGAGGAATTTATTATACAGCATAGAAAACTGATACACAGCCCATTTATTAACTCTGGTAGTTGCAAAGGCCTCTCTTTCCTTAAGACCTCATATGAAGTGTCCCTCACCTCATCTTGTTCACTGTCTTTGGGCTTCTTCTGACTTTCTGGTTTCAAACTGCACTAGCCCTTTGTCAGTTGTTTATGGACTTCATTCCTTCTTTGCTCAGGACTGATGTATGTGCTGCTCCCTCTGTCTGGAAAGTTCTACCACCCCACTCCCTCCTTCTAATCAAGGCTTTTCATCCTTCAGAATGGAGTAAAAACACCACTTCCCCAGAGGAACAGTTCTCTGGTGCCTGAAACTAGGCCAAGTCTGTCTTGCTTTCTTAGCTCTTCCACCAATTGTAAATATATTTGTATGATTTTGTTTGATAAATGTCTCCCTTCTATCAATCACAGCATCCTGTTCACAACCATCAAAACAACTTTCTCAATTTTTATTTTTATATTTAGTTGTTTGCTTTCTTCTTTACTGTAGATCTTCTCCACTTAGACTCTAAGTTTGTTGAGGACAGGCACCAAGTGCATGGGCTTGCCATTGCATCCTCAGTGCTTGACTAGCTACCAACCATGGGCTGGCATTGGATAACCCATTTTAATCACTGAGTGAGGAACCTGAGAAGCATACAATTTACACTTGGCTAATCCTAATCTCTCTTTTCTCTCTTTCTCTGTCTTTCTTCTCTTTCTCTCTCTCTCTCACACACACACACGTACATTCACAGAGTTACACGCACTATACACTGTTGGTAGCTCTATTATGGGGCCAAGTATGGTTTCATTTGTATATTCGCTCTTTTCTTTGCATTGTTTTTCTGCCCAAATAAGAACATTTAAAAAAAAATGCTGGCTGCCAGTGGTTAAAATAATAAGACAACTTACTGGATTACTGCATGAGGTATCTGAATCACGCTCACTTTATTTCAACCATTCGGCCTTTTACGAAACCAATAGGTTAGTTTTTAAAGCATTTAGAAGAGAGATATAAATTGTGACCATGGGGGATGTCTTAAGGAAGATAAAATATACTAGAAACGAGGAGCACTGAGTTTGAACTTTAGCTGAGCTGGAACTATTATTAACCTCTCAGGGTCTATTTGTCAAATTAGAATTTGAGACTAGATGTATACGAGGTTCATTTTAAAATCTAATTTTCCAAAGTCATGCACTCATGACTGCTTAATTTGGCAATTCTATTTTGAAGTTATTATTTCATGGAAGTAACTTGTATATGATTAAAAAATAATCTATAAGACTAATAACTTTTATGGACATACCTCACTTAATAGTAAGGAATGGATGAGTTCCAACAATGTTGGCATTAAGGTCAATTTTAACTAAGTAACTCTGCTTTTCCTTGGTCTCTACTTGCCAATTGTACATATGATTCACTAGATATAGTATCCCAAATAATATTAATGCTAATATGAAAATATTGATAAACACTAAGTATTCAGAAATGAAAATAAGACACAATAAAATGAAAACCTATGCAATAATATTTTATACATAAATGTTCATGCTTAGAGAATTTTCAATTCCTTAAGCTCTATCTAGCCAGCCCATTTTTCCACCAGTCTCAGATTACCTTACCATATACTACCTTAAACCAAACTAATTCTCCACATTTTCCCATAACATACATTTTTCCTGTGTCTTTTGCTCAGCTTTATCTAGTAATCCTGACACATTTGGAGAATCTATTTATTCAGTCATGTATTTGACAGGCATTTATTGAGGTTCCACTTTTTTTTTTTTTTTTTTTTTTTTGCCAAGCAGAACTTCAGAAGAAGCTGCTTACTTAACATCATTGTACTGACTCTTTATACAAAATGTATTCTGAGATTTGTTGCTGTCTCCTACCAAGCTAATGTCTGACAGTTTCTTTCATACCAAGAAATGTATGAATTTATAAATATTGTGGTATTTCCAGCATTAGACCAAATTATGAAGTTTATAGGGGGGACTGTAGGGATTCTGAGAGAGAAACAAATTCCATGGAGTAGAGGAGAGAGTCAGGCGTTGTCTTCTGCTAGCAACATACACCTTGCTATTGGACACACAGACATTATCTGTAGCCTGTGATGTCATAATCCTGATAGAATGGGTAGGAACAATCAGAGTTGGAAGAGTGAAGAGAAGGCATATGCAGAGCCTTGATGCAGTGGGAGGATTTGGCTGATTGAAAGGAATGAGGAGAATCAGGGTGGAAATGGGAATAAAAGGACACCCTGCATCAACTTTCTCCATTCCTCTGTTCTTAAATAAATCATGCCCATACATTTGAGTATTTGCCTTCAAATAGTAATTTGAAAGAATATGTTGAGGCACTTATGTGTGTGTGAATATAAGTATAAGAGTGAATATACATGTCAGGGAATTCCTTCAAGGAATTGCAAATTGCAGACTACAGTCAGATTGCAGGCTATTTTAATTTTCTATATGACAACTTGCTTGCAGTTGCTTTTAATTCAGTGGTGATTATTTTTTGTTATTTCTGTACCTCAATTGATTTGAGAGGAAATATTAAAGTGAATACTTTTATATTTATATTCACTTTTATATTTATATTCGGTTATATGAAACCTGTTAAGTTTATTACATCTTTTTCCATACTCACAGCAAATCCCTTTCTTAAATAGTGTAGAATTTTTGGGGAAACGTTAAACTTGTACTTAGCCTATAAGAATTAATTATCTCAAGTTTACATCGAGAAAAATGTAATTTTAAGGAATTCAGAATGTTTCAAGTCTTTGTTATAAATCAGTAGAGGAGCTAGAATTCTAATACATATTATACATAGAAAATAATGTGAAATAGCTTAATTCTGAATTGGAATATTCATTGGGGCTTATATTCTACAAGGGAGTAAGCCCCTATCAGTGTTCACTGTGGTGGACTGAACTGAGACATTTTGGTTAACATTTGTTCTCTCTAAAGAGAATGTATTAAGGAAGTATGAATTTGTTGGTTTGAAATATTTTCAGTCCATATTATAATCATTATTTGACATAAAATATTCTAATATCACTCTACTTTTTACATGGACATTATTCTACAATAAAAGTAATACATGCATACTATTAAAATGTTTGAGAGTACTGAAAAATAAAAGGCAGGCAGCATTGAGGGGAATCCTATGGACTTTTTACATATGGGTTCAACCCAGCCCTCTTGTCACATTTGAAATTTCATAAAGGCAACAGCAAAGTCCAAAAGGGACTGTGATTTGCATCATCTGTGAATCACTTACTGCAAGAAGTACTCCTTCAAGGAATTGCAAATTGCAGACTACAACCAGACTACATTCTGTTTTCATTTTCTACTTGATAACATGTTGCCCTGATCTTTTTTCAGTGTCCGTTATTTTCCTCATTGTTCCTATCCCTCTAATGATTTTAGACAAATGGTCTTTTAGACATTTAAGCAAATGCAAAGAAACGTTTGTAAAGTAAAGTGCTATAATATACTAGGATGTAGGGACAATCTATAAGAAACCCTTATGGATTCCCTCACTTGGTGGCCGTGATTGAATTCACAGATTTGACCTGGCATGCAGAGCTTTGAAATCTGGTGAAAGAGAAAAGTCTAGCACTCCTGCAGATCCCACATCATTCTCAGAAATGCCCCTCTGTATATTGGATGTATGGTGAGTCTCCATGGAAAGCCCATGTGTAAATTTCTCTCTATTCGCTTGTACTGTAATTTAGGAGTAAAGCTGATATAAATCAAGCTCAGTTATTATTCTTATATATAAACAATATTTTTTCAGATTTTATTTTCCTTTTATGTTGATTTGGCAATAAAACCCAAACTCAGTAATTAACACACAACATTAATCAATCCCATGGCTAATTTCCTTTCAAATTCAAAAACATGCCAAGAGGAAAATGAACTTCGGATTTTGTCATGTCTATATCCCCAAAGTAGCTGAACTACAAATTTTTAAATTGTCCTTTGGAAATAACTGATTCCAAGCTAGAGATTTTGTTGGCTAAATTCTGTCCCAAAGCCCTTTTTTTTTTTTTTTTTTTCTTTTTTGAACTACTGAGTTTATAACTACCGAAAACAAAGAGTAATAATGAAAGTGCTGACAACAGTGTAATTTACAAGAATGGCGTTTGGGGGCTTTTCAAACTAGAACATCGCTGGGAATTAGGAATCCTGGGTTCTTTCATCAGTCTTGCCACAGACTTCCTTTTATAACCTTGGGCAATTCACTTGACCTTCCTTGTGGCTTGAGTCTCCATGGGTGCCCCCTGAAAGAGAGATGCAGCTTTAAACTAACGAGATGGAAGGTGCTGTGAAGGCGCAGAGTATCATAGCCTTTCCACGACTCTCTGGTTTTATTTTTCATAAAGATTATTAACATTTGGCAAAGAGTCATTACTTGACAATTTATTATCCTGTTCAAATCCAGGTAGGTTAAAAGTTTAAACTTTTTATACCAAAAGTCAAGTCTCTTGTGCTTTATAGAAACCCCAGATACCACATGGTTAAAAAAAAAAAAAGATCATGAATTTCATTCGAAAAGCCTCTTTTCTGGCACATAGGCTCTGAATTATAATGAAATATTCCATTGAAACGTCTGCTCTGGCACCGTGAACGGAGAAAAGTCTTGTGTTTGTATACTCTGTGAAGTTGAACAACAATTTCCAACATATGTTAGGAGAGGCTGCCCTCTTTGGAGATGGGAAAATGGATAGGTCCAGAGGGAGAAGAAAACCGAGCGCTGAAAAGTTTTTGTTAATCTTTTACTGGTGAAACAGAGCTGGGAACAGAGCAGCCTGTTGGCTGCAGGAAAAGCTGGAGCCAACAGGCCCAGCCCACAGGAAATGAACGCTGTCCTCCTCAGTGAGGCTACTTAAGCGGAGAGAAAACATTTACAGTACTTGTAATTACGATGGTTTTCGGCACCTAAATTGTCATAAATCACATTTATAAAAGCCATCTTCGCACCAGTCAAATTTTGAAAGCTGCAAAATATATTCAGCTGGTGGGTAGTTTGAAATGGTGGTACATATGTTTGGAATAAATACATGTTATAATTATGGTTTTTAATACTGGGAGGTTTCTTATGAGGATTTATACTCACATACTGATGATAATGGAGAACATTGTGAACATAATAAAGTAGTGATGGGTGGTATTTGTTCCAGCATTTCTACAAAATACTGCTTGTAACTCTAAGGGGTATGTTCCTATGTAAATCCCCATACATCAAGATAAAAATATACTTCTCAGTGTATTTCCTGGAGCAAACTACCCAGAGAGAAAATACCTGCATTTTCACAACCAATTCATGGATCTTAAAACATAATTATATCTTATTGCATTGTTGATCCCAGAGCAGTATTTGAATTAAAAAAGAGTGCCAATAGAATTGGTAGAAAGTAAAAGAGCTCTATTTTATAGCCAAGAGCATGGTGGAGTAAAATCTAGTTTTAATAAAGACTAGTATCATAATAAGCAGATGAGTCTAACTGGTAATTAGAGTTTTTATTACATATGTATTACCTAACACCAAAGCTAGTCCTACCAAATACAAAATGGAGGAGAGAGATGGTAATGGATTCTATCACTTGGCAGGGTCAAGGAGAATCTGAATGAACTATTTACACAATTCTGACACATTGGACAACTGTTTTCTGGGTTATGAGAACCTGATCTGAGATCTCTCCCTATAATAATCTTTCACTCAATTATTCAGTCATTCACCATATATGTGCTAAACACCTCTTATATGCTAGGCACTAGCCTAGCTCCTGGCACCAGTAATGTGAATAAATTGGCGTCTAGCCTTTGAGGAATTCCTGCTGTTGAGAGAAATAAAGCCATAAACAAATAATTGCAACACAGCATATTTTGTGTACTAATAGAGGTGTGAATATAATTTCTGTCTTGACATGTGTTTCCATTGAAAACACGGTAGTGGATGAACCATACCAGGGGTTTGTTGCTGCTGTGGATTGGTCAGAGATGATAGGAGCATTAGGTAAGGACCTTGTTTAAAATTCAGCTCAGTCCCCAGATTCAGAATGATGTCCTATAGCTCTTGGTCTTGCTTCATTTCCATAAGCATTTAAAAAATGTGGATCTCTTCCTACTTCTAAGGCATGTATTCTATAGAATCCCTTTCCTACTTGTATCCTAGACAAGTAAATGTGATCAGCCTGCTGAGTTAACAGCCTAATTGGGGAATGCAGGGCCTCATCACAGTAAAATAGGCAATAATGGGGTAATGGGGGTATAGTATCAGGACCTTGCTCTCTGAGTAGATATGTTGCCATCTCCATATTGCTACCATGTCAGAAAATTCTATTTTAAAGGTTTCATTCCATTTTTCATTTCTGTTTAGTTTACTGCTTAGTGTGATTGAACTTCAGATCGTTTCTTTAGAGCAGATTGGGCCTGGGAATAAAGTAAAAAGGGTATAAGAAAGAAGAAGGGGATGACACGTGCAAAGGGGAGCCTGTGAAGGGACACCAAACTGGAGGTTCTGGAGACAAGCCTCATCTTTATGGTTGGCTTGAAGAAGGAGGCTATGGGTGTGCATGCATTTTTTTTAGGTTGCCAGGCTCAAGGCATACTGTGATTTTGATGACAATATTTAGGGTAGTGGAAATCTTTCTTGTTTTTTAAGCCATGTTGCAAAGGTATGTTTTGGAGTAACACATCTCTTGAACAGCCATTGAAAGACATCTGAGAATCAGCTTTGCCAGGCAATGTCTAGGACCTGGAAATAAAATGGTGAACAAAATAGAGTGTATTCTCATGAAGTTGATAGTCTAGTGGAGAAGTCAGTGGCTAAGTACTCTGAAGGAAGGGAACATAATCACATGAGACAGTGGCCAGGAAAATGTATCATGCAGAACTCTTGCTACAGGGAACATATCTGACTGATGGCCCATTGCTTCTCTTCTGGATCCATCCCACATTAGCACCAAAACTACACTTCCCAAGGGCTGCTGCCTTCAGTGAATGAATACAGTGCGAGTAGTAATGCAAACCCATTCCTGCAACATACACAATAGCATAGCATACTCTTCAAACTCATAGTAACAGAGTAGAATGGTGGTTGCCAGGGGCTAGAGGTGGGAGAAATGGGAAAATGTTGGTCAAAGGGTATAAACTGCCAGTTAAAAGATGAATAAGTTCTAAGAATGTAATGTACAGCATGGTGACTATAGTTAACAATACCGTATTGTCTACTTGAAAGTTGCTGAGAATAGAGCTTGAAACATTTTCACCATAGCAATGACAATAACAAAATAATAATTAAGTGGGTGAAGGATGTGTTAACTAGCCTTATTGTGGTAAATACTTCACAAATATATGTGTATCAACTCATCACCTTGTATATCTTAAACTTACTCAAGGGTTATGTATCAGTTATATAAAGCTGGGGAATAAAAAGCTAGAGGAACCTCAGTAGCTTGACTTAAACTTTCTTAGAATGTTGCCAAGGTCTGAAGTTCTGCCCCCCAGTCCTTCCAAGGAGTCAGACTGGACAGCGTGGTTTAAGGCTCTCCTGATTTTTCGAGCTCCCTCCCCTTATCCTTCCCAGGCATCTCTTGCACAGCTAATCCTTTGTGTCTGCTTTTCAGAGGACCTGACTACCAAGTGGTGTCCTGAGTCATCTGAGAAAACAGGCAGCACCACTGAGACTGGAGACTGCCACTCAGCACCTGGCAGAGAAAAAAATGCCATCCCGAGTAGCATGTGGGACACAGATAATCCCTAACACACAGTGGTGGCCCCTCAGCTAGAGAGTACTCTGGTGGTGGCTGAGAAAGTGTCCTGGTGGAAAGGAGTGCGGACAAAGGTGCTAGGCTTCAGGCACTTGACAAAAAGTGGGAAGAGGGAGGGTGATGCATACTGGGGCAGATGAGATGCTGCTGAATTGTTGTGACACCCCACGGAGGGATGATGAGAGAATGAGAGCTATTAACAAGGTCAAAGGGTAAGTGTGAGAGCCAGGAGTCCTCTTCAGTAGCTTATCAAGAGGCCCTTATCTCCTTCCATGGAAGAGTTTACATAGCTGAGTGGCAGATGTGGGATCTGATCAAGGTCCAGAGACTCCTGGAGATGTTTAATGTTTGAATGGTCAGCTAAGGCAGGTCTGTTATGCTAAAGTCAAGACTCTGACTAACAAGGAAAACCTGGGGCCACTAACATTGGATGGGGACATCTGCATGAATGCCTTAAAGATGTTGGCTCTGTAAACCTCTCTGAACCAGCAGAGGTTCCATAGATGCCTCCACTCTTCCCTAGTGAAAGTTAACACTTCTGTGTTAGGAGACCAGACAAGTTCCGCTGAGGAGTTGCTTCGACCTTGCCTTCTCAAACCAAACAGTAGAGTTAAGTTCTAGTGTAACTGGTTAGGGATATGCTGGGCCTGATAAGGGAGGAAGGAAATTATACCCTGAAGAAGTGGTAAGAGCTACCTAGCTAGCATATACCAGCCGTGGCTAGGGAAGTGGGATTGGATTTTGAAGGTGTCTGACAAGGAATATATGACTGAATTAGCAAGAATTCATTGACTTTAGGACACAGGATTTAAAATGTTTGCAAGGATCCTGGAGGAAAGGACAAATTCACTGCTAGTATGGCTCTTAAAAGTGTAGAAAAAGTACTGGTCAATGCTGAGTGGAATGGAAATGCCTGAACTGTCCCAGAATGTGATACAGGAAGGAACAAGGAATCTGGAAGAGATAGTCCTGGGGAATGGATATATTATATCAGAACAGAAGACTTTCTAGAGAATAGTTTCAACAAGAGGGCCCAGAGGACACACTACTCCCAAGACCATTAGAAATGAGCTGGTGAGAGGGGTACCGACATCACTAAACATTCAGTGGTGACAAGCCCTGGTGTGAGAGTTGTACTACAGGCCCCTGGGATTTGGGAATGTGACCCTATCCTCTGCAGCAAAGAATGATATGTTTGTGATTACTAGCCCTTGGCATGTTACTCAGCCCTGGTAGAAACAAAATGCTTGACCTTGGGATGACAACTGGGTATGTACCTAGAATTGCCCAGTACTGGCTGCAATCTGCCAGAACTACCAAGTCATGAAGTCTAGTTGGCCCCACAGCAGCATCAGTCTTTCCCAAAGGAGAGAGAGAGCTACAATTGGTTCATTGATTCATCCAGAGGCAATAAATATTTATTTGATGTTCAAAGAATGAATGAATCAATGAATGAACACAGAGCATAGGAGAAGTTGAACTCCATATGATAATGATTCATATTAGCAAGATAGGGATCAAGTTGTCATAGAAGTTGAGCATCTAGAACATCTAGTCTCTGTGGAATATTTGAGTAAGGCAGAAAGGAAAATTTTGCCCAACCTCTAATATGCCAATTGCAGAAAGAAAGGATTCCACCTGGACTATGAGAAGGTTACTTTGAATATAAAGTGACTTGTTTAAGAATAAACTAGTGAGGTCTTTCTCTACTACAGTGCATAAAGCAGACCAAGCTGTGGCAAAAATAAGGGTTTCACTGAAAGCCAGAGGGGGAAATGCATTTTGTGGCAATCTATTTTCTAATAATTCAGAGCAGGCATTGAGGGGAACAAATGAAAGAAGATGAGATAAGGTCTTTTGGATTAGAAAAATCTATCTAACTCAGAAATGCTTTGCAAAGTGGGTATAGATATGGGGAGTCAATGGTACATTTATCTCAATAGCACCTTAAAGGGCATTGTTGGTAAACTGGCACCACCTAAAACCAGTTTGCCCTAACATTAGTCATATTCTTTCCTCTTCCTTCTAAATAAATGCTAGTATAAGGAAAATATTAACAAATATGATGCTGTTTGATTTATTTGTAAGGCTATCCATGTGATATATAGAGAGAAGTCTGTCTTTAAATGTGCTACACCAGGGAAAACAATAGTCTTGTCATAAATTAAAATTTTGATATTTTTCATGTACTTTACCCACATATCAGAATAATAAATTTGCCATAAATGCATACTAAAGAAAAGTTGCATTCCAAAACATATTTAGTGTTGTAATACAAACTGGTGACATTTCTGGTTGGATTATTGGCAGTTTTTTTTTTAATCACTGGTTAGACTATTCCTGAGCTCTCAGAGCAAAAACATTCCATAAGAAGCCAAGAAATATAATTTTAGTTGGAGTATAATTTTCCAGCTGTTGCAAGAAGGCATATTTTGGCATATTTCAGGACTAATGAAATGTAAGGAAATATTAACTAGCTGGTGGTTGAATCCATTTTTATTTTTAACGGCTGGGAGACAACATTTACAAGCCACTGATTCTTATCTTATTTCACAGTACCTTTGTCACAAATAAAGCCAATAACTTGGTGTCATAAAATCCTGATGCCTCTCTTAGATCCTTGGGATATGTGCAGATGAAAGTGACTCCCAGGGGTCTGGACACATCTCCTTGTTTTCCACTTTGCTTGTGAGATCAAGAAAGGATGAAATATAAGGGTTGACTTTTATTCTGCATTTTAAGTAAAAATCTCATCCAATGGGCAGTATCATCCAAAATCAACTGAAAGTCCAAACCGATTAGTTTGGTAGAAAACAGCCCAAATTAGGTCCATCTTAAAAACGGTCACATCTATTCACAACCCTAATCGACAGAAGCTTTGTCCATTTTATGGTGGCTGACTCTTAACACCTACTGGCAGAGGGTAGAGCCAGCCCATTCAGCAGTTTGGTGAAGTCTCTGAACCTCTTTTCAGAACAATGTTTTAAATTCTCATCTAAAGCATGTTTTTAAAGAATAAAAGAAAACAGATAGTATTACAAAGGAAATTAATTACTGAAATATAACTGTCAAACTATTTGAAACAATTTTGTGAGGTAGTGATATATGGGCTTTTTATTAATGCATTAAATAAGTAGGTCTAGGAGCAGGTCTTGTAACTGCCATGCTTTCAAAATAGTGATGAGTGTAAATATCATTTTTGAAATATCTGTAATAGCTGTACTGTGTTATGCAAAGATCCGTGATTTCTATTAATGTCAACATCATAGGTACTGTATATGCTAATATTGTTTCCATGCATTATCTAAGAAATGCTACTTTTCAGTTACAGTTTAATGAAAATAATGATGTAATGGCTTTTCTGTCTGAGTTCACTGATATCCTGAATCCTGGTTCTGGTGTGGAAAAGAGACCTAATTCTTGTTATTTTCTCTGTGGCAGGCATTGTGCAGGGTCCTGCATGTTCATGCACCTCACCTTATAGCAAATCTCTGAGGCCAGTCACTGGGATACCATGTTACAGAGACTCTGAGCTGCAGAGGGCATGAGACCTAACATCTGGGGTTCAAACGCAGGTGTGGCAAATCCCAAAGCTGACTGATCCCATGATCTTTTTGCTTTAATATCCTTTTTCCCAATAGATATTCTGCTTCCTTTTTTTTTTTTTTAAGATTTTATTTATTTATTCATGAGAGACAGAGAGAGGCAGAGACACAGGCAGAGGAAGAAGCAGGCTCCATGTTGAGAGTCTGATGTGGGACTCAATCCCTGGACCCCGGGATCACACCCTGAGCCAAAGGCAGACGCTCAACCACTGAGCCACTTAGGCATCCCAGATATTCTGTTTCTAATCACCAGGCTTCCACTCCTCTGTAGCAGTTACCTAGCTCTTTTATTATTATTATTATTATTATTATTATTAAAACAAAGCATGTGTGCATTTATTACAAATAGGTTCACAGCCTTTGTGGGAGTAAGTGAAATATATATGATAAACTAGTCCTGTGTTTATCAGTGTTCTGACTAAATCAAGTTCAGGCTCATTCCTGGGCCCAGGCTCCCACATTTTATTTCCCCCTTCTCCAGTCCCATCCTTATGTTATCTAAATAGAAATGAAGCTTGGCATTTACTATTCCCCCAAATGATGAACTTCATTACATTCTGCTGACAAAAAGCTCTTTCATTTCATTCTCCTTTAATAACCAGCCGCCATTTATGAAGTAAGTGGGCAGCTCTGTTCCAAGAAGACCTCTACCTTCCCCAAGTCAGAAAGGGAGCCAGCAGCTGCAGCTTGATCCTCCCAGAGTTTCCAACCTCAGCCTTGCCTGAGAGAGACAGTGCTTCTTCTAATAAGAGATCATTCCATCTCCTGGGCTCATTACAAGCTCCTCCTGAGCAGAGGCTGCTGGTTCTAAACAGTGCCAAATTATGTGAGGTGGTTTTTCTTACTATGTACTAGTGTCCACCAGGGACAGAATGGAGACCACTAAAATAATTCTCTGCGGTAGTCTAGGTCTAACTCATATTTAAGAGAAATATTTGGATACTTGGTGTATTTTAACTTCAGGATAGAACTCTTAGCAATTCCCAGATGAAATTGTTTATGTAACTTAGAGGAATTCTAAACATGATAAATGTATCGTACACACGTCCTGATGTCAAGGATAGAATTTATCCAATATAAGATCAGACAAGTTTAATAAACCACTTAAGTGTTATAAGGCATGCTTCATACTTGGATGAATTATGTCCCTATCTGTGTTTCAATGTATATATTCTATCATTTTGAATATTGAAAAAAAAAACCTTATATAAATAATGTGAAAGGTCTGATTTAAAGCAACAAATGCTAATAAAACCAAATTGAAGGCTGACAGACCTTCCGTAACTCATATAGATTGCTTAGGAAAGGTATAATAGGGAAAGTATTAGAGATGGAGTCCTAGAATTTTCTTTAATAAGTCTGTTTAAAATCATATTGAGTACCTAAATTAATCAAAGGTAGATCCATTACATTTGCAAAATTTTAAACAGCAACAATTATAATATTTGGTTTGCAACATCTGTTTAAATGACTAATTTCCCACTCCTGTTTTCCTGAAAATATGTATTTCTAAAAGATTGGCCCTTTAGTTATGTTTCAGTGTGCCAGCTCTAGAGATATTCCTTACACTTATAATGAGTTGCATTTCGACTGGAGGTTCCTATGAGGAAAAATAATTTAAACCAAACAAATCTTTTTTTTTATATTACAGCAGTAGTATCATAGTGCATAACATTGGTTGAGAACCTGAATCCCAGCTTCTTGTAGAAATGACCTCAGATAAATCTTCTTCATAATACTACAAATCAGAAGTTAAGAAAATACCTAATTAAAGATAAGAATTTGAAAAAAAAATCTTTCCCTGTGAAAATTATCATAAGCAACTTTGGGAATGTTTTCAAGAGACCAAAACCATTTGATGAATTTTTAAAGAAATTGATTCAGCAAAATCAGTTTTTTGTTGTTGTTGTTGCTCTCTTGTGTCTATCACAAATGACCCTGTGGCTAGCATGGGTATTAGGGCACAAAATTCTTTTAGTGCTTTCTAGACAGGATGTCTTTCTACTTTCTGGAACTGCCACCTCAGCACTCACTGCTTCATCTTGCACCCTGATGTTAAAGTAAGGCTTTACTACCTTTAAAATGCATGAACCAACCCTTATTTGCATTACATTTTTCATCCTTTCATCTTTTGTCACAATGTTGTTTGACCATGTCAAAAAGCTTCAAAGCTTTGGCTTGAGTAGTAGCCAAACTCAGAGCTGAATTAGATCCTGACTTCAGAAAGTCTTAAATTTTTCCCATCTTCGCCTTAAGTCGCACTATGCACTTTATTTGACTTAGTGGGCAGCAACTATCACCAAACCATCTTCCGTCATTTTAAGGGCCAGGTGTGTAGTAGGAGTACTGGTCTGAGCTAATGAGACTAATGTTTTCAAGAAACAGAGCAGAAGGAGCACTTAGAGAAAGGAGCATTGCTTTAAAAAGTAATCCCTTTGGGAAGTCATATACTTAGTCCAATAATGATGTTATTTCTCAAAACAATTTTGGAGATTTTCCTTTGGCCTTCAGAGGGAGAGTACTGGTTGCAAAGGTAAACAAGTTTTATTTCTTTATAGGCAAGAAAGTACACGTCTCAGGCTGCAAAATGAGCTGTGCAAAAAACTGTAACTTTATTCTCTCTAACCAAACTTATTTTTAATCTTACTCCATTCAGGTTAGTTTTAGTCAATCATTTATTTAGCCAGATCAGGTTTTTTTTCCCCACCATTCCCTCCTTGTGTTGCCTCTATGGCCTCAGGCTTTAAGTCATACCATGGTATCCATGAGATAGGAGGGGATCATTGGTTTTCAGAAATGATCTTTCATTCATGGTGGCACTTACTGGTCTCCAGGCGTAAGTATCCATCCCTGCTGCCATCCTCAGGATAGCCTTGTTCTCCCCTGGACTCACATTTCTAGTCTACATCCTTGACAAGACTGCGAGACTACTTGAGGGTCACCCTGAGGCTGTCCTTTGTACCCCCTCTTGGGGTGGGAAGACAAGGAAGCAGAGGAAATGTTTGGATACGTTGACAACCAAAAAATTATCTACAATAACATTTCTGATTCCTCGGGTTCCACTTGGGAAATGAGATAGCAGTCTTCCTTTGCTTGGTTCTTCATCCTGCCTAGGCAATTCAAAATTTCTTTGGGGCATAACAAACGTCATACTTCGATCATTGTCACATCATTTTTCTAAATTTATTGCTTATAGCATTAACTTTGTGCTCCAAGTCTTTCAGGGTTGTGATTTTTGGTTCACCAAAACATTTCTCTCCAGCTCTTCTCTGTCATGACATTAAAGGCATCATAATGCGTGGTGAGGAGCATGGACTCTGGAGCTTGTCTTGCCAGAATTGATTCCTGACTGTACCACAACACAAGGTTTGGGACCCTGAGACCTGTGTTTCAGTTTTCTCCTGGGTAAAAAATAGGTACGGTGATAATAGGGTTTGCCTTGTGTTGTTATGGGGACTCATGAGGTAATACTCATAAAGTGCTTTGACTGGTACCTGCACATCATAAACAAGTATGCATTATATATAATTAGTTGCATTTGAAAAATAAATTCATAACTTAAAATGGTAGTAGCCTCTTTGTTTTCTTTTCTTTCTTTCTTTCTTCTTCTTCTTCTTCTTTTTTTTTTTTTTTTTTTTTTTTTTGGTACTATGGTGCACTCTGAAATGTGGAACAAAGAACAGGGTAGAAGGAAAATTTGGGGAGAGACAGTATATTGGTTGATTTTGTGTATCAACTTTACTGGACCATGGTATGCCCTGATATTTGGTTAAACATCATTCTGGGTATGTTTGTAAGGGTGTTTCTGGGTGAGATTAATACATTAATCAGTAGACTGAATAAAGCAGATTGCTCTCCCCATTGTGCAGGGGGGCCTCCTCTAATCTGTTAGAGGACCAAATCCAACAAAAAAGTGGAGGAACAGAGAAGTCACTCTGGCAGACTGTCTTTGTTTTTTTTGTTTTTTTTTTTTTTTTTTTTTTTTTTTTTTATAAAGATGCATTTCCTTTTTTTTTTTTTTAATTTTTTTATTTATTTACGATAGTCACACAGAGAGAGAGAGAGAGAGAGAGAGGCAGAGACACAGGCAGAGGGAGGAGCAGGCTCCATGCACCGGGAGCCCGATGTGGGATTCGATCCCGGGTCTCCAGGATCGCGCCCTGGGCCAAAGACAGGCGCTAAACCGCTGCGCCACCCAGGGATCCCTGGTAGACTGTCTTTGAACTGGACATTGGTCTCCTGCCTTCAGATGTGGACTTGAACTGGAACTTACAGTATCAGCTTTCCTGGTTCTCAAGAATCTCTTGGGATTCAGGCGGGAACTATACTATCCACTCCCTTGCATCTCCAACTTGCTGACTGTAGATCATGGTACTTCTTATAATATGATTATATACAATCTACAGAGATACATATATTATGTATTGATACATATTTTCATGCGTGCATGTGCGTGTGTGTGTGTGTATGTGTGGTTTCCATTTCTCTGGAGAACTCAGACTAATTTAGATGCATAGAATAATATTTCAAAATATTACCCAACTACAATAATCTCAAAACTCCCTATTTATTTTTTCGCATTTTGCTTCATTTTCCTCTTTTTTTTTCAGCTCAGTTTAACAAACTAAATCTAGGAGTAGGAATAAATAAAGGAAAGCCTATGGGGCCATACTAAGTTGGGAGTTTAAGGTGACTCACAATATTGGTATCTGGACTTGGCTTGATAGGTTCTTATCCCTGAAAAGTGTGGATGTCATGAGTTTTATAACAGGGGTTCAATAGGCTGTGTCTTTTCAGGCTTGCCTCCACACCCAGCAAGATGAGAATTGATTCTGTTAGGTATATCTTAATTTCTGATTTTTAAATGGCATTTTTTACTACAAGATTTATTTTCATCAGAGACTTGAGATAAATTATGTGACTTATTTAAAACGAACATCTATTATTGGCAATATCAAAATTACTCACGTTAGAAGCTTCAGGTTCATGAGATCCTATTTGTCAAAAAAAAAAAAACCCTGTTATCATGTATTTTATCTTGCTTCTGTGATTTATAGGGAGAACTGAAAATCAAAATCTTCTGTGTACTAATCCTCTTTCTAATGCTTTGTCTTGTTGCGGTCTTTGGCATGTCATTTGATCTCTCCTTGACTCAGATACTCATTGGTAAAATGAAACCATTCATAATATTTGCCTTCTACAGAATTGTTGTGAAGATTAGTCAGTTAATGTTTGTAAAGTTTCTCTAACCAGAGAAAGAACTGTATAACTGTGGGCTATTAGAATGGATATTACCCATATTTTCCTTTTATAAAATGACCAATATTTAATACATCCTTCCACTGAGGTTTGCAAATCAACATTCAGTGTTTGTGCACCATAAGTAGCTACATATAAATTTTTTAATCTGTTTGAGAATTCAGGGAGTTCCTGAGTTCTTTCTTTTTTAATTATTATCTATGTTATGTATTATCCAATATATTAGTATTATTATTTCCCCTTTTAAGAATTTTTTGTGGCATATGTAAACACTTTCATGTACATATGTACACACACACATCTGTCCATGTATTATCTAGGTGGATGATTTTCTAATAATATTTGCAATGATGTAATGTGGCTTTGGGTAGGTTAGCAATTTTAATTATCTTCTGTGTGTGGTACCAGATTTCTCCAGAATTTAATAGGGAATTGTTTTTTGTTTGTATGCTTTTTAACAAGGACATGGGGAGAGAAAAGAAAATATATTATTAGGTCCTTACCTAAAATATATGATTAGGTCTTAGGAAAAATAGCATGGCAACTATTCTGTTTAATCTGTAATCATTTAAAAGTAATAATATGGATGAAATACTCTAAGACAAGTTTTGCAATTGGATTATCAAGTTCCACTTAAAGATGCTGCTAGATTTCAGTGGGCAGAGGACAAGAGTATCAATTTTCTTATTCCATAGAGGTTTTCAAGTATGCAGAGGGAGATTGGAATGACAAATAGGCCCAATATTTTCTCTAATTCTATTATTTATTGCTTTTCTAGTTCACTATATCAAAGCATGGCATGTAGCAGGTACCCATCTACTGATCACATCAAGTTATATCAAGGAGGCAGGAGGAGTGTACCATATTTTCCAAGTGATAAACATCATTGTAATTGTCCAATGTTCATTGGAAGGAAGATTTCCAATAAAATAGCAAATGATGTTAGCAAGTGGTCACCATATTTTGAATCTGGAAAGAAGGAAATCTGGATAGAAAAAATACTTAGCACCCACTTAACTGCTAAGGTCACTTTTCAAGGCAGACAGAGGGATTTGGAGTTTATAAATGAATACGAAAAAGACTGGAAGACAACCACTGCTGTAAACTGCTTGGGTGGATGGGTGTGGAATGGGAAATAGGGAAAGGAAGAGTCAGTGGTTTGGAATATGGCATGGGGCTGGAAGAAGATAGTGGTGACCTTCTCGCTAAATGCCAGTAAAGTGAGAATGACTTATTTGAAGATGGGAGTCTGCGGGATTCCAACTTTTGCATGTTTCTAGGAAATGTTGAGATAACTATATGGAACATTTTCTTCATCCAATTATAAGCCCTGAAGATACTGGGAAAGGACATGGAAAGAAAAATGAATACTATGGAGTCTTTACTTTCTGGGAGATTTTGACATCCCTTATGCCTTTCCTCTCTGATTTTCCATTTTTAGTTGGAAGAGTCTTAGGGTATAGAGAACTATATATGCTATTCGATGTTCCTTTTCCACTGCCTCACCCACTTTCCCCACAAGTTAATTTCTCTTCCTTCCTTTTCTTTTTTTTTCTCCTCCCTCCCTCACTCCCTCCTTCCTCTTTTTTTTCCTCCCCCCCCTTTTCTTTAAATCATTACTAGTTTGGACAGGTACGTGAAAATATCCTGGGATCTGACAGGATATAGGCAACTTAAATGTTGCTTGCATCTCCCATCTTGAAAGAAGTATAGAGAACTAAAATATGACCATTTGTTACAGTATTTTTAAAAGCTTGACTTTTGAAATTCTGATTTCAACCCTGCTTTAAAAAAGGACATTATATGTAAAAACCCAATCTCCAAATTCTTGAAACTCAAAACAGGTGTGAGTTTCATGTGATCCAACTTTTCTACAATATAATGAATTTTTAGCCAAAAGAATGATGTTTCCAGGTTGGACAGAACATTAAATAGGAGGATATGTTTAGTGCATCATTATACATATACTCCTTTCAGAGATATGCACATACACACAAGACTGGTGAATGCAATCTGTCAGAAGAACTCAGAGGAACAGGGTAGCCCTTCTCTTCAATGTGGTTTCTATCAGTTGTGATTTCCTGTTTAGAGATTAGCCTCCTCTTCTTACCTGAAGTTTTGAATATGTAAAATAAACAGAAGACCACACTCCCTGAAAGGAATTACCTGCTGCTGATTGTTGTTGCTCTGTAGAAACATAAGTCTGTGGGGGGAAAAAAAAAGAAAAAACATGCTCTCCTTAAATCTCAGTTCTAAGGAAAAGTTTCTGAGTTGGCTAGGAATTTTGTAAGCTCAGCATCCTCCAGGCCAGACGGAAACACAAGGCTTCAAATGTTTCTAGAGCTAGCTTGAGTCTTAACAGTCAAATAAGTCTCTCCGAAGTGGAATAATTAGAGGTACTTTGAAAGCCCATTCACATCTTTTATCACTTAGAGGTGACTGTGCCTTCACAGAGCCATCCTTTTTCTTCTCCCGAACATGTGTCTGACATTCATTAGGACGAGAAAGATTAAAATGTGTTCTTGAATGAATAGTGGTTCAGAACTGAGGAAAAGAGACAGGCTTTCACAGAAATATGCTGATTGTTTAGTTGTAAAATAACGAGGCAAGGGAACAGAGACATACGCTGTTCAGTCCAGCTCATAGCTTGTGGCTGCCAGCTCACCAGAAGAGATCACATAGTTTGGCCAAGCTGAGGGCTAGACCACGGCCAGGAACTGTAGGGGTAGTGAGGAAGGCGTGCGGCTGAACTGTACCCAGCTTGGTCTCTGCAGAGCCCAGAGCCACGCCCTGGTAGACTTTGTAGGACAAAGGGTGTCCATTCCCTTGCAGCCAAACCACTCTGTGCTCCCCTGGGCCAGCCTGCTCCTGCCCCAGTCTCTCCCCACCCCTTTGGGCTGAGCGCCTCTCTTCTCCCTGGAATCTCTTGGCTTAGCACCTCTTTGGCCCCTCCCAGCTGGACCACTCTGGGGACAGCATGTGCTCTGTGTGGAACAATAACCTTAACTGGACAAGGTTGAACAGCCCTGTGACGAGAGGGCCTTTAAGCCACATGACACGTGAAATAGGAGTCCTACTGGCCACACTGGAGGAGGATCAGATTCTTCTCAGGAGTTCCAGACCAGGTCTGGTTCTCTGAGGTGCCTTGAATCATCCTGTCTTCCTCTCCTCATAAAGTTAGAAAATACAGAACTGCAGCATGGAAATGTGGTAGGGGAAAAGGGGAGAACCAAGAGGGGGTGTAGTGATTGTCAAAGATGGTTTTATCTGTAAATCTCTTCCTGGGCCAAAGTTTGGGGAAAAGTGAAATCACTCTGGCCAGAGGAGGCCTCAGGAGTTATGAAGAAGGCTTGGAAATCCCCTGGGGGAAAAAAAGTATCAGGTGGAGTTTGATTTTGTCTTTGTTGTCAAAGTTTTGGCTCAGTCCGTGGTAGCAGCAAAAGAGGTTCCAGGCAGAAAGCCACAGCAGGTGATCAGGAAATGGATTTTTCTGCAGATGGCAAAACCTGGTGTGGAAGGGAGGAGAGGCAGAGGAGGCTAGACTCAGGAAGCTCAAGGGTGGGGGAAATCAGGGTGGAGCCCCCGTGAGGGGTGGGGGCTGTCAGCGAGCAGGGGATGAACCCCTGAGAGCTCAATTGGCACACAAAAGCCAGGTGGGCTTCTGTGGATGGAAGGCAAGGCAAGGGAGGCCAGCCAGGCAGCCTCCAGGTAGTTAAGACCCTGTAGGAAAAACTCAAAGCAGCAAGCCAAAGACCCTGCTAGGGGTGACAAACCAGTGATCTGCAAGAACTGAAAGCCAGAACCAGGTGTCAGGTCCAGATGCAGAGAGTGGCTGGGGTGGGGGGTGGGGGTTAAGGCCAATTATGTAGCCACAGACCTGGTTCCCACCAGCAGGAGCATCTGGATCCTGAGGTAACTTCCACCTCAGCCAGGAAGACTCTTCCTTGAGATAAAACTATTACCTTTTTTTCTTTTTCTTTATTTTTTTTTTTTAACAACCTGCCACACAAGAAAGTATTGGGAAATGATACCTTATTCTCCATAACATCTCACCTGGGCTGCTGCACCAGCTTCTTCTTCTTCTTCTTCTTCTTCTTCTTCTTCTTTTTTTAAGATTTTATTTATTTATTTGTCAGAGAGAGCACAAGCAGGGGGAGTGGCAGGCAGAGGGAGAAGGAGGCTCACCTCTGAGCAGGACTCTATCCAATGCAGGACTCTATCCCAAGACCTTGGGATCATGACCTGAGCCAAAGGCAGACGCTTAACCGACTGAGCCACCCAGGTGTCCTGTGCACCAGCTTCTTATCTTGTCTTCCTGCATTTGCTCTTCCTTCCTGAAAACCCATTCTTTACATAGTTGCCAAAATAATTCTCCTATAACACAAGTCTAGTCGTGTCTTTCTTCTGCCAAAATCCTTCCACTGGCTGCCTATTGTTCAAGCAAGATTCTCCACAATGTTTTGGTGAATACTAGTTCTATGAATATTAGTTCTGTGGGGTAGCTAGCCAAAAAAACAGTGTATAGTCAGATAATATGGGGATTCTACAGGCTGTAGTCCCTTCTATGTAGAGAAATCTTCTGTAGATATTTCCAATGGAGAGAAGCATTTTAAAAGCTCTGAGAAGTCCTGCAACGACTTGTTGAATGTTAATTAATACTTTCCAAATACCTCTAATTATGGAGACCTTCTCTTTTTATCTTCCATAAAATCGACCAACATTGATTTGAATGCTCTGAGACCTAAATCTGTCTTGCTTAGCCTGAAGTTGTTAAGGATCTTTTTGGTCTGGCTCCTCTCTATTTGCTCTTGCTGCTCATCTTCCCAATTTTCCTCTTAGGTTTTATCTCTGAATAAACAAAGTGGACTGTTGTCCTCACATGTGTCACTGTATTCTGGTCATCTTCTCTTTTTAACAAAATATTCTGTCTGCATTTTCCCTAACCCTCATCTGTAAAATGTTACTTATTCTTTAAAATCCAGTTCAGATAGGAACTCCATGGAAAATTGTCTCTTTACTTTAGAGCGAGGGTCAACAAACTTTTTCCATATAGGGCCAGATAGTAAATATTTTGAGGTTTGAGGCTCCCAAGGTCTCTGTCACAGCTCTTCAGCTCTGCCATTATAACATGAAAGCAGCCATAGATAATCTGTAAATGAATTGTCATGGCTGTGTTCCAATAAAACTTTACTTACAAACATAGGCAGCAAGCTGGATTTGGTCATATGCTGTAAATTGACAACCCATGCTTTGGAGTCATACTTTATACAGTTCTTGCTGAGATAGAAGTCTCTAGCTGTGATAAATCCAAGGTCTCCGTATGAAAATAGTATGTACATGTATTAAGTTAGAATAGACACGAGCAGAGAAGAGGGCAAGTGTAAATGTAACTAATGAAGCATAAGATACTACTTAGGGTTGTTATTTTAGACTCTTGTCATTGCAGTTAATCACAAGACCTTTATGTAAAAGATAACTTAAAATTAGAAACTTTTTTATAATGTTGGTTCAGGAATCAGCCCTTGGAAAATATTACCAAAGGCAAAAATGTTTACTAAAATCTGGTTGAGGGATCCCTGGGTGGCGCAGCGGTTTGGCGCCTGCCTTTGGCCCAGGGCGCGATCCTGGAGACCCGGGATCGAATCCCATGTCGGGCTCCCGGTGCATGGAGCCTGCTTCTCCCTCTGCCTATGTCTCTGCCTCTCTCTCTCTCTGTGACTATCATAAATAATAAATAAAAATTTAAAAAAAAAAATAAAATCTGGTTGAGATTTATATCTAAGGGAACAATTTATATCTAAAGTGCTAAGCACTCATTCACTGAACTGATCTCTACTTCCCTGAACTGCTGTCTGCAAAACAGAATTAACTAGTACAATAGCAAAAGAGAAATATAATGGGTCTGGTGAAGCTTTTTGGCCATCTGGAGGATTGGCTACTAGGGATTGTCGTGTTTGGGGGACCAGAAAGGGGGGAATCAGAAAGCTAGAAGGGAGGCAGAGAGAATTCCCCTGAAGTGGGAGTGATTCAAAGGACATCACCAGAGATTGTTTCTGGGGAAAATGAAAGGCAGGAATCTCTGATTAAGTAGATATGGAGATGAAATTCATGAGCCTCCTATTAAAAAATGACAGGAAATAAACAGGTCATGGTAAGGTTCAGGCAGAGGGGATAGCCAAACTACTCAATTTGATTATCAATCCCCTGCCAAATCATGGTGGGACCCATTTGAAAGTCATTTAAATTTCTTTATTTTTTAACTTTTCTATTTTTTTTCTTCATAAAGGGGTCACTGAAACTGTCATTTTTCTCAGGCAGTGAGTAATTTCACTAGACAACCTGAATTCTTTTGAATGGCAAGAGCTCCACTTCAAAAAATGCTCCCTCTATCTTAAAGTCACAGCTCCCTATGTCCAGCTTGGTAACGATGAAAATTCTGAATGGCTGGCTGTCCATTAAATGTCCAGGCTTCCCTGTCCATGAAATAGAATTATTACAGGGACGTTTCCCAGCCCCATTTACTTGCTTGTAGGTGGAGGCAGGGGACTGAGTTCAGGCTAATGGAATGTGGGTGGAAATTATTTACATCACTTCTGGGCCTGGTCCATAAAATCTCCCACTGGGTCCTCCACTCTTTCTCTACCCCATCTGCTGATTTGGGCAATTTCAGATACCATGCGTTGAAGGCAGCAGAGCTTCTGTCAGCTTGTCTCTGACGGACTTGATGGAACAGAAAGTATCCCCTCCTCATTCAAACACACAAAACTACAGCATAAACTTCTATTTTGTTAACCCATTGATATTTCAAAGTTTAGCTACTGTGAGAGACAGCATTTACTTCAGTATAGGCAGAAAATGAGCATTGCTTAATAACAAAGGTGTTCTACTATGTAACGTAATTCTAGATAAGAATACAGAATCCACTGAATCAGAAAATGGAGAAGACACTATAGTTTGCAAATTAGCCATTATTTTCCACCTCAAATAAATGCCACTTCCTTTAACAAATCATATTTTTTGGAAATAAATTTGTATGTGTGTCACCATCGATATTGTTAATCATCGATATTGTTAATCAACTGAAAATTCCAATTCTTTTAGAAGTTTCAGGAAACAAACAAAAAACACCCAGGAAAGTAAAAGTAACAAAAATTAGGAACCAAGCAAACATGGGCAATATAGAACCCTCAGTGCTTAAAAACAAACCAAAAAAAAAAAAAAGTTAAGCCATTTTGAGAAGAAAAATACCAGATATCAGCCAACTTGAATAACATGAAGATGTAATTAACCAGATCAATTGCATCATCTAAGAAAACCATTTTCAACAGTTTGTTTTTATTTTTTATTTTTTTTTAATTTTTATTTATTTATGATAGTCACACACACAGAGAGAGAGAGAGAGAGAGAGGCAGAGACATAGGCAGAGGGAGAAGCAGGCTCCATGCACCAGGAGTCCGACGTGGGATTTGATCCCGGGTCTCCAGGATCGTGCCCTGGGCCAAAGGCAGGCGCCAAACCGCTGCGCCACCCAGGGATCCCATTTTCAACAGTTTGATATGGAAAACTCCTCAATTTGGATATCTATCCCCTACCAAATCATGGTGAGACCCATTTGAAAATCATTTAAATTTCTTTTTAACTTTTCTATTATTTCTTCATAAAGGGGTCATTGAAACAGTGTGATTTTTTTCTCTCCTTTTTATTTATATACAACTGACATATAGCATTTCATTAGTCTAAGAAGTACAATATAATGATTTGATATATGTGTGTATTATGAAATGATCAGTAAGTTTGGTTAATATCCATCATCTCACATAGTTACACTATTTTTCTTATAACATGAACTGTTAAGATCTTTTTTTTAAAAAAGATTTATTTGAGTAGGGCTGCAGAGGGAGAAGGAGAGAGAGAATCCTCAAGCAGACTCCCCATGAGCATGGAGCCCAATGCAGGGCTCAATCCCAGGACCCTGAGATCATGCATGACCTAAGTCAAAATAGGAGGTTGGCCACTTAACCAACTGAGCCACCCAGGCACCCCTAAGATCTACTTTCTTAGCAACTTTCCTACATGTAATACAGTATTATTAACTATAGTCACCATTCTGTACATTACATCCTCAGGACTTACTTATTTTACAATGAGGGGTTTTTACCTTTTGACCACTTTTACCCATTTCCCCTCTCACCACTGCCTCTGACAACCACCAATTTGTTTTCTGTATCAGTGTGATTTTTGGGGACAGATTTTTCTAGGTGGGATTGTGTTTATGTCTTTGTAACCAAGAAATCAAAGCAGATAGTTGTTGACAGATGTTCTAGGTGACATAAAATCCAATTAGATCATCACAGATAGTCTGTTCAATTATAAATAATAAATTGGGATTTTTTTAGGATGCACTGAAGAAACACAACTTTCAAAGCTTCCTATGATATCCATTATTATGATAACACTAAAGATTATTATCCTTTTCTATAATTGAAGCAATATAGTGGAGTGGGTAAGAATATAACACTTCTGGGGCACCTGGGTGGCTCAGTAGGTTAAGTGTCTGCCTTTGGCTCCGGTTGTGATCCCAGGGTCCTCAGCTTGAGTCCCACATTGGGCTCCCTGCAGAGCTTCTCCCCCTGCCTCTGCCTTCCTCTCTCTTTCTGTCTCTCATGAATAAATAAAATCTTTTTAATAAAAGAATATAAGCACTTCTGTTCATCAAGACATTATTACAGAAGAATGAAGAGGCAAAACAGCCTAAGGAATAATTGCAATACGTATCATGACAAAAGATCATATTCAGAATATACAAAGATGTTTAAAAATTATTGAGCAAAAGATCAACAAACAGAAGAATGAGCAGAAGACTTGAATAGGTATTCAATGATAGGCTCAACATCGTCACTTATAAGAAAAACTAAAACCACAAGATATCATTATACATCCAGCAGAATGGCCAAACATAGGAAAGCCAGATAATACCAAGTTTTGACAAGGACATGGAAAAACTGAAACTCTCATACACTGCTGGTGAAAATATAAAATTTTGAAAATTGTTTGAAGATTTCATTTAAAGTGAGCATACACATGCCCTATCCCCAGCAAGTGCATTTAAAGATACATATAATATGCCCAACATAAAAGAGTACATATGTTAGGCACCTGGGTAGCTCAGTCAGTTAAGCTGCTGCCTTCAGCTCAGGTCATGATTCCAGGGTTCTGGGATGGACCCCTGAGTCTGGCTCCCTGCTCAGCGGAGTCTGATTCTCCCTCTCCCTCTCCACCCCACCTCTGCCACTCACATGTGCATGCTCTTTTCTTTTTTTTCTCTCCCTCTCTCAAATAAATAAATAAAATCGTTTTTACTTTATTTTTAAAATTTTTTTAACAAATGATTTTTTTAAAAAAAAGATTTATTTATTTATTTATGATAGACAGAGAGAGAGAGAGAGAGAGAGGCAGAGACACAGGAGGAGGGAGAAGCAGGCTCCATGCCGGGAGCCTGACATGGGACTCGATCCCGGGATTCGATCCCGGAACTCGATCCCAGGTCTCCAGGATCGTGCCCTAGGCCAAAGGCAGGCGCTAAACCTCTGAGCCACCCGGGGATCCCCAGTAAAGTCTTTTTTTTAAAAAGCGTACATATTTGCACCAAAATACATGAGTAGAATCTCCATAGTAGCATTATTTTTAATAGCCTCAAACTAGAAACTGTTCAAATTTTCTTCAGTAGTACAATGGAAAAATAAATTGTAGTAAGTCATATATTAGAATACCGTGCAAAAAAATAACTACTTCTGGGGATCCCTGGGTGGCGCAACGGTTTAGCGCCTGCCTTTGGCCCAGGGCGCGATCCTGGAGACCCGGGATCGAATCCCACGTCGGGCTCCCGGTGCATGGAGCCTGCTTCTCCCTCTGCCTGTGTCTCTGCCTCTCTCTCTCTCTCTCTCTGTGTGACTATTATAAATAAATAAAAATTAAAAATAAAAAAAAATAACTACTTCTGTACACAACAACATGGATGACCTTAAAATCATAACGATGAATGAAAGAAGCCAAAAAAGAAAATGCTGTGTGATTCCACTTATATAAAGTTCATAAAGAAGCAAAACTCATCCATGATGTTAGGAGTCAGGATAGTAATTAACTCTGGAAAGGAGGGCACAAACTAGGACTTCCAGAGTATTGATTAAGCTTCATTTCTTAATCTGGGTAGTGTTGCCCAAATGGATTTACTGTGTAAAAATTTACTGAGTTGCACACATAAGATTTGCATACTTTCCCCTATGTTATACTTTAATACAGGGATTACTTGGGGGAAAAATGAAAGAGTGTACTCTGATGTCATAGTGACAGTTTCATGTGATAGCTTTGCTCCCCACTAGTCAAGATACCTGGAACAACTGCCTAACCTCTCTTTGTCTCAGATTACTCTGTAAAAGGGAGATTCCATGATTACTTCTTCATAGGCTGTTAGAAGGATAAACCTGACAACACATATCCAGCTCATAGAATAGTACTTGGCACTGTGTTCAGCATTCACTAAATGTCAATTGTTGTCATTCTTATCATTAATTCTTGGGAGAACAAATTGATAAATATTATCTTAAAGTGTCAGTGGATACAAGGTAAGAATAATTAGAATAACACAGAGAACCATCTAATATTTTTATTTGGCTTTATTATTTTCTGACTCCTTGACCTTCAAACTAGGGAGTTTCTCAGAAAAACCAACATGGACAACTCCCAAAGCAAAAAGAAAATTCATTTGAAAACCATGGTGTAGGCCCAACTAATATAAATATTATTGCTACAAAGGACATCTGTAAGTAGGTAAAGTGCCTGAGAAGAAAAAAAAAAAGATCAGGTTACAATTATGTAAGGCATGAATTCTTATTTTAAAAGGGTAACACAATTCTCACACCTCAAGATGGAAGAAATTAGTCAATTTATCCTTGTGTGCAATGGAGCATAGTTTTTTTTTTTTTTAATATAGTATACATTTTTTATTCCTTAAAAACATTTCAAAAATTTACCCTTTCGGTATACTAGGTTTTCAACTCCATTATGTTATCCAATATTTAAAACAGCTTCTACAATACTTTCATGCTAACCTTTTCTCTCATTTATATACAAATTCACCTGATGTTTGCTTTTATTTCTGAAAATAGATCAGAAAATTCAAACTCCATCTACCAATATTAGGTTAGGAAAGTCAAACCAGAACTTGGGCCTTTATCAACATTAGTACTTAATTTAGTACTTTTAACTAACAGATCCAACTGTAGAGCTCTTGAAATACTGATGACTATATTCTAAATTAGGAAATTCAATATTATGTTTTTACACTACCATGAGAATCTTAGATTAGAGAGAGCTTTAGGCTTCATGTAGTTCTGTCTTCCATCATTCGCAGTGTGACAGCTGTGCTTGCTTTAAGAGAGCTTGTTTTTGTGTTATTTTCCTTTAGCAAATTCTTATTTTCTAAGCTGAAAACCTCAAGAGGGAGGGACTGTGTCTGTCTTGTTAATTATTATATTATCAGTGTTTAGGACAGTGCCTGGAACAAAGTAAGTGTTGAAAAGTATTGCTTGTAATAGTGAATACAAGAAATACAAGTGTATGAATGTAAGAATGGGAACCATTGGATGTAAATTCTCAAATAGTACGGGACTCAAAAATAATCAGTTAAATATATAAAACCAAAATAATTCAGATTTTGAGTTCTTGAGATTGATTTGTATGGTCTTGGGCTTTAATTGTAGGAAAAACAAGAAAATTACTCCAAACAGGTCACAGATGTGGGATTTTCTTCATGCTCTGATCTTTTTAACGTGACCCAAATGAGAGACTGGATGTGAAAGGATCCACCAGAGGCAGATGACCTTGGCTCACCATGGAGAAGAGCTGAGGGGATTTTTGCCTTCTATCTCGTGTGGTGGTGTCAGTGTGGATAGATGAAGGAAAAATGGCTTCAGAAAAAAAGGATTCCTCATGGTGGGCTCTGAGAGCATGGGGAAGGAAGTGGTCTCCTCTGTGAGGCTCCTTTAGAACTGTCACTATCTACGGAGGAAAATGTAGGATGCATGTCAGGATTTTCTGAATAAGGGCTATATTAAAGGATTATTTTCTTTAATTACAATGTCTTAACTATCCCAGTTCTAGGCTCTTTGGTTTAACCAGGTTTTCTTGTATTGGACTTTGAAAAATGATTTCAGAATTATGACATAGGTGCTTCTGATCTCCCAGGTATTCCTGTCTTTTCCAGTAACATAGCAAAGTTGCCTACAATAATCCAACTCCTCCATTTCTTTTTCCCATTTCCCACTCCATTTTGTAGAGAGAATGAAGCACCTTGCAGAAGTATGAAGAAGTTTAGTAAGTTAAATAAGACAGACGTATATAAAGAAACGGTTAATCATTGCTCTTATTATCTCCCATTCCAACCCCCACTGCCCCACCTCCACCAAAATAAACACAGTTAACATTAGGACTACTCTAAAATAAAGTCCTTCTGCACAATGAAGGAAACCATCAACAATACAAAAAGGCAACCTACTGAATGGGAGAAGATATTTGCAAATGACATATCAGATAATATACAAAATATATACAAAATATATAAAGAACTTATACAACTTAACACCAAAAACACCATCTGATTAAGAAACAGGATAGAGGACCCAAACAGACATTTTTCTGAAGAAGATATACAAATGGCCAACATGAAAAGATGTATGAAAAGATGCTCAACATCTCCACCAGGAAAGTTGAGGCACAGCAGCACTGAAGTACAATTGGGATTTTAAAATATTGGTAACACACTATTTGTTGCATTATTTATTCCTTTTAAAAATTGAAAAAAATTATTGTAGTTGACACATTACATTAGTTTCAGGTATACAACATGGTGATTCAGCAACCATATACGTTATGCTATGCTCACCACAAGTGTAGCTACCATCTGAAATGATTTATTTATTAAATAAAATGTTGGTAATGAATAGGTTGGGTAGTGGGCACCACAAATAATAAGGCTTTTAACAGCACATATGTATTATAGATTTTCTTTTGCATGTATGATATATTTCACTGTTAAAAATAATGACTTTTATTATGTTGATATGTATATTTTTAATTGAAGTATAGAATACAATGTACACATTAGTTTCATTACTATAGTGTTTAACAAATTTATAGTTATGCTATGCTCACAACAAGTGGTAGCTACTCTCTGTCCCTATATTATACTGTTACAATACTATTGACTATATTCTCTGTTGCTGTACTTTTTCATCTCTGTGACTTATTCATTCCAGAACTGGAAGCCTGTATTTCCCACTCCCCTTCACCCATTTTGTCCATCCTCCCACTGCCACCATACCCTTCTGGCAACCATCAGTTAGTTCTCTGTGTTTGTCTGTTTTTGCTTCTGTTTGTTCGTTGTTTTTTTTTTTTTTTTTTTTTAGATGGTACATATGAGTGGATACATCATTTGCAAATATCTTCTCTCACTCAATAGGTTGCCTTTTGATTTTGTTGATGGTTTCCTTTGTTGTGCAAAAGCATTTTTTTTTTGCTCTAGTCCCCATAGTTTATTTTTGCTTTTGTTTTCCTTGCCTGAGGGGACATATCCATAAATATGTAGCTAGGGTCAATGCTGAAGAAATTACTGCCTATGTTCTCTTCTAGGATTTTTATAGTTTCAGGTCTTAAACATAGGTCTTTAATCCATCTGAGTTTACTTTTATGTACGGTGTTTAAAAAATGGTCCAGTTTTACTCTCTTGCATGTAGCTGTCTAGATTTCCCATCACCATTTATGGAAGAGACTATCTTTTCCCCCATTATACATTCTTGCCTCTTTTGTCATTGGTTAATTGACCAAATAAGCATGTGTTTATTTCTAGGCTGTCTATTCTGTTCTATTGATCTATGTATCTGTTTTTCTACCAATACCATACTGTTTTGATTACTACAGCTTTGTAGTATATCTTGGAACTTGGAATTGTGATACCTCTAGCTTTGCTATTCTTTCTCAAGTTTGCTTTGAGTATTCAAACTGTTTTGTAGTTTCATATTTTCAAGCTTTAGTATCATCTGTTCTAGTTCTGGTGAAAAAACACTGCTATTTTGATAGGAATTGAATTGAATCTATAGATTGCTTTAGATAGTATGGACATTTTACCAATATTAACTGTTCCAATCCTTGAGCACATGGTATCTTTCCCTTTGTTTTGTCATCTTCAATTTCTTTCTTCAGTGTTGTATGGTTTTCAGAGTAGAGGTTTTTTTCCTCCCTGATTAATTTTATCTCTAGGTATTTTATTCTCTTTGGTGCAATAGTAAATGGAGCTGTTTTCCCTATTTCTCTTTCTGCTACTTTATTATTAGTGCAAAGTAATGCAATTGATTTCTATATATTAATTTTGCATCCTGCAACTTTACTGAATTTATTACTTCTAGTAGTTTTTTTGTGTAGTCTAGATTTTTCTGCATATAGTATCATGTCATCTGCAAATAATGGCAGTTTAACTTCTTTCTTACCAGTATGGATGCATCTTGTTCCTTTTTCTTGTCTGATTGCTATAACTAGGACTTCTAGTACTATGTTGAATCAAAGCAGCAAGAATGGACATCCTTGTCTGTGTCTCATACTTTGTTTTTTTTATAATTTTTTAAAATTTTCATTTATTGATGGTAGTCACACACAGAGAGAGAGAGAGAGGCAGAGACATAGGCAGAGGGAGAAGCAGGCTCCATGCACCGGGAGCCCAACGTGGGATTCGATCCCGGGTCTCCAGGATCGCACTCTGGGCCAAAGGCAGGCGCTAAACCGCTGCACCACCCAGGGATCCCTGTGTGTCTCATACTTTGAATGATATATTACCCATGAAAGAATTTTGTAACCTCTTACATTGGTCAAAATATTGATTAAGTGAAGAGTCATGGAATTCTTCTAAATGTTGACACATTTTACTATAAAATATTTTAAAATTACATTGATTAATATCACTACCAATCTCATCTGCAGGCCTGAAACTAGGGTAGGCAAACAGGGGACCCAAGATGCAGAATTAAAGAGGGACTTAGTCTCCATCATGCAAGTGCCAACTCTTTACTTGCCTGACCCTGAAAGTGATAAGAGTGAGGTGTCTCACTTGCAAATGAGTGTCTCTTTATTTTTTTAAGTCTTTATTTAAATTCCAGTTTGTTAACATACAGTGTAATACTAATATCAGGCATACAATTCAGAGATTCAACACTTCCAAAGATTAGCTGGTGCTCACACAAATGCACAGGTGAGTGTCTCTTTTTGTACCCTATGTATACCTCCCTTCCCTCACCCTCATCTTTTCTTGCTCACCAGAAATAAGTTTAAGTTGGCAAGGTCACAGGGATAGACATTTCTCAAATTTTGAAATTTCTTGAAGGCTTGAATCTTATCATTAGTGACAAATACTCTCAGTGGTTTACCTTGAACTCATAAGTTCATTTTGTCAATCTTTGAGAAAACACCTGCTATATATCTGTGTGAATATCATAGTTTGTAAGTCACATTGTCAAGTAATTATTGTGCTTCATGAAAAAATAAAATAAAGTGGCTAGTTCAGCTTGTAACTGAAACAATCTCACAAGTGTTTTTCCTTGAGATAGCCATCATGCTTTGGTATGCTGAGGAAGTGTTTTATGTGTACTTTCTATTTTGCCACACAGCCTATAAAAAGACAGGTATTCAAAGGTCAAGTTTAATAACTTAATAATTTTTACTTCTTCATAAAAGACATTCTTAAATAAAATTACCTTTTAATTTTAACTGCAAGTGTGAAGTGGTGAAGTTTACAATAACTACATGTACAATTTGGTGCCACTGCAAATGTTGACATAGTTGTTGTAAGCTAAAGTAAGAAATAGTTATTCAACACTTAGCATAATTAAACACTTGTCTCTGCAACCTAGCATTCATATCATACATAAAGTAAGATCCTCAAAAAAAAAAAGGAAGATCTTTAATGTTTAGTTCTGTGCTGCTATTGGACATATATAAACAAAATAGCCACATTTGTAGATCTATTTATAAGGTAAAAGTATAAGTTTGCAAAGAACAACTCAATCTTCATATTTCCAGTTAAAGCTCTAATTGAATGGGTTACTGTATTGTGAAGAAGTGGCAGTACCATGAATTCATTTATTGACCTTCTATCCAGCAGGCATTTAGCAACTTAACTATGGAAGACTTTTTGGCTCTCCGCTACTGTGTCTATTTCTCTAGCTAATGCATTACGATGGCTTAGCCCATCAGATGCCTCAGAAGGTTTTTCATTTCTGGTTCAAAAGGCAGCAGCAAATAATTTTTTGGCTTTCAAAATGTTCAATTACTTTAAATTCTGAAGGACCTGCCTCAAAATGAAGGGGCAACGTATCTGGCACCCAAATGCTATTCAAAAATGCTCTGGTCCCAGAGACACAATAAAATAAACTATTATCATTGTAAAGCTGAAGGAAAGATAGGTTTCATCATGTTTTAATGTCCTTTCTTTCTTTCTTTCTTTCTTTCTTTCTTTCTTTCTTTCTTTTTCTTTTCTTTCTTTCTTCTTCTTTTAAATTTCTCCCAGTTTCTGGGATCCCTGGGTGGCGCAGCGGTTTGGTGCCCGCCTTTGAGAGAGATCCTGGAGACCCGGGATCAAATCCCACGTCAGGCTCCCGGTGCATGGAGGCTGCTTCTCCCTCTGCCTATGTCTCTGTGTGTGTCTCTCTCTCTCTCTGTGACTATCATAAATAAATAAAAATTAAAAAAAAATTTCTCCCACTTTCTTTGGAATAGATTCCTTCCTTTCCATGATTCAGGGAGCTCTCTGATATGTCAGTTTCAACTTTTTCAGTCATAGATAGTACAACTGTGGATTGGTAAGCAAACCTTCTAATTTTCCTTTTTTTATTGTGCTAAAATACACTTCATAAAATTGACGATTTTAACCATTTAAGTGTACAGTTCAGTGACAATAGGTATATTCATATTGTTGTGCGACCATCACTACCATCTATCTTTAGAACTCTTTTCTTCTTGCAAAACTGAACCAATAACTTCCCATTCCCTTCCTCCACTAGAATCCCTGGCAACAACCATCCTAATTTCTATCTCAATGAATTTGACAATTTAAGTACCTCACAAAGATGGACTCATACAGTATTTGTCCTTTTGTGACTGGCTTATTTCACTTTGCATAATGCTTTCAAGGCTCATCCACATTGTAGCATGTGTCAGAATTTCCTTTCTTTTTAAGGTTGAATAATATTCTGTTGTATGTATGTTGTTTATCCATTTGCCTATTGATGGAAGTTTGAGCTGTTTTTACCTTTTGGCTTTTGTGCTGAGTCAGTGGCTGGCAGGCAGCTGCATTAGAGTGTGGCCTTCATAGATCCCAGGTCAACAACTGGAGTCATTAGTCAGTTATGGTCCTCACTGAAGGGGATCTGACTATTTCATGGCCTCCAAACATGGGTTGAAGATCCTATAAGATATTGTCTTATAGGATATTTGCACTTCCTGTTCTATAAGTTTCTAGTCATTCCCCCTACCCAAAAATCTATTAGATTGTCTTTTCTTACAAATGCATAAGGGCTTTGTTTACGTATAAAAACAGCTCCCTGTTTTAGCATATATATTTCAAATATTTTCTCTGACTTTACCATATATCTTTAGATCTTGTATGTGGCATACTTTTTCATAGAAATGATTTTAAATTCAACAGACATAAATCTATTTTTCATTTTATAGCTTCTCAGCCCTTAGAATTGCTTACAAAGGCCTCCCTAACTTTTGCATCATATATTCTAAATTTTCTTCTAATGTCATAGTTTTGTTTGCATTTACATGTGTGATTTCTTTGGATTTTTTTTCTGTATATGGACAATGAGGTAAGAGTTTAAACTTGTTTTCTTCTAGCTGGATAGTCAATTATATAAATATTATTTGTTAAAGTATCATTCTTTTCTCTGTGGCATTGGAAAGCTATCTTTATTCTGCCTAAGCTGAGACTCCTAGAAACATGTAATTTTGATATTCCTCAGTACAGATATTCACTTCAGGACCTGGAAGAGGCAAAGTAATAAAACAATTCTGAGAAAACAAGTGATACCAAGTCAATACTTGTGTATGAGCAAGTGCCGATTCACAAAGGTGAGTATAAGATTACCAGAGGCTGAATACGTACTGTATTTTTTTATGGGAAAAAGAAAATCCGCCTCCCAGCAGTGTCATAAACAATAATGATTTTCATGTTAAATTTGACTTTCAGCTTTTTAGAAAGGAAGGAAATAATGATCCTGAAAACATATGAAATGATATAAATTTTCAGCTAAGTAGAATTTTTAACCTGTTTGCTACTTCAAAATGGAAATATTCTAGTAATTGGCTTTGTGAAAAAATTTATATATATATATATACACACACATATGTGTATATATACATACATATATATGTGTGTATGTGTGTTTACATATATGTTTACACATACAAAGTTTCTTTCCTGAAAATAATGATCTGGGTTCCAATTCTGTGTCCCTTATTTACTGGCCATGTAACTTTATGCCAATCACTTAGCTTTTCTGAAACTCAAATTCTAATAGTCAACTGTGATGAAAGCCAATTGTGATATCATCAATAAAACCTCCCTGTGCTAAATCCTGTTATGATAAATGTCAAGTGACATACTTAATCATGCCATTCCTTAGAAATTCTCACCATCAGGCCTTTTGGTCCAACATTGAGTTAACTCTGCTACTTCTTGCATCAATTTGCAGAGGCAAGTGAGTGCTGACAGCTCAACCTACCCAATCCAAGGATGGGAAATTAGTCTCCAAATGTTTCCCAAATTGTTCAGCTACTACTAAAGAAGCAATTTTGTCACTGGTAGAGTGATCATTCTTGGAAGCAACACTCACTTAATTGACCCTGTATAAAGGAGCAAACCCTTTCAAGGAAATCCCTAGGGACAGATTATTTTCCTAACAAGTAGAGACCAAGTAGTGGCGGTTTCTCAATGACTGGGAGACATTTGGCAGAACAGAAACTTGGAAGTTGTGGTTTGCAAGGGTGTGTGCAAATCTCAGCATGATATGTCCTAGCCTAGGTATTTGAAGGTAGCGTGACAGCAAGTATAATTGTTTTGTGGGTGAAAATACAAAGATATATATCTTAGCAACAAATAGGAGATCTGGGGGTGGGGGGGTGGATAATCAGGCTAAGCCCTGAAATGGCCCAACCCAGAATGTTGATGTCATTCCTAAAAAACACTTTAGTGCTCTCTAAAAATAAACACAAATGCTTGAAGGAAAGTTACATGAATGTAACTCTCATTTCCTCCTGATGCTAAGGAATGAATGCCACCCTTAAGAAGCCTGAGTATCTTTGAATGTCTGAGGAAGAGATTGCCAAGTATTGGGAAGGAGAATTTAACCCTTTGAATGGCAATGACTGTTTTTCAAAGTTAATTATTTCTACAGTTTATCCACTGTTAATACATTTTGGTACAAACTGCAGTGGTAAATTGAGAATAGAATTCAAAATCAAACTCTTTCAGGGCTGTGTTTTACTGTGCTCTAACAAAAAATGATATTTACATGTTATATTATGCCAATGTCAAACACTGCCTCTGAGGGATCACTTTTCACAGCGATTCTTTTCATTTTTGGTGTGACTTTCAAAATTGGGAGAGGGGAGATCATTTGTGTATGGAAACTTGACTTTGTTTACATAGCCTCCTCAATTTTAGGTAGAGTAAATGTATATTCCTTCCAATCATAACATTCCCTTCCCATCACTTAAATACTTTGCAGTTTTCTATAAGCAGCTTCATATGTACCCTTACTTTGTGATTTAACAAATTCTGCACATAGCAATTAGACCTGGCAGGCCATATTTATATAATAAAGTGTTACTTAGCACTTACAATAATATCAGAGGGTAGGCGAGAGGAGTGTTAAACTAACCTCTGGAAAAAAAATGGGGTTGGCAAAATATTTGAGAATTTTATTGTTAATATGTTTGGCTTTTCCAATATTTGCAATAGAGGTTCTGTTTGAGCTCCTATTTTTCCTGCAATTTAAAGAAAGCACAAAGAACTGCAGGCATTCTCACCTCTGCTGGAATTTTATTGAGAGAGGTCACTGAAGTCAGGGAAGGGTCACTGCCTCCATTCCTGTACTGCTCTAAAGGTGGTATAGAGATTATTTAATATGTTCTCTCTCTTATTCCGTATCTGTTTCCTCTCACCACCTCTGTCTGTAACATGAAAGATGTGTTGCCTGGGCATAGAAAGAAGAGAGTCTTATTTGTGGGCAGGTACTCCCCAGAATAGGAAGTAACAGTGCTGGGCTCGTGAAGTTTTATGTTGTAGTTAACATAAATAAGAGCCTTCTATCTCTTGTTCTAAGTCTTTATTTATTTTAAAGATTTTATTTATTTATTTATTTTGAGAGAGAGAGAGAGCAAGCAAGAGGTGGAGAGGGTTCATGGGGAGGGGATGGAGAGGGAGAAGCAGACTCTGTGCTGAGCAGGGAGCCCAATGCAGAGTTTGATCCCAGAACCCTGAGATCATGACCTGAGCTGAAATCAAGAGTCAGATGCTCAACCGACTAAGCCACCCAAGCTCCCTCTAAGTCTTTATTTTTTATTTATTTTATTTTATTTTTTTTTAGTAAAACACTTCTTCCAAAGAAAATACAAATCTAAATCCTCCAAAGTCATGAAAAATGATGTGTATCTACTAAAGCATTTTTTAAAGATCCTGCAAAGGGAAGGAATTACATCTCACAGTACTGAATAAAGTAAAATTTTCTTAAAATACCTACTACCCTGTTCTCTCCTTAAAGTTCCTTGTCTTAGCAGTAGTTTGTTAGCACTTTTCTGTATCCTTCTTAAAACTCTAACTAGTGCAAAACCTCTCTCTCTCTTTGCAGATGTGTCCTTCCTTGGGCACCTTGAGGTCCTTTCCTTTGCACATTACTTACCCCCTGCATCTAGTGGCTTTAATTCTGCAGTTCTAGTCATTACTACAATTGGTTAAATAGAGGCCCAAGTGCGACAGCAGGTCAAGCAACAAAGAATACATCCTTGGGGGGCCTGGATGGCTCAGTCGGTTAAGCATCTGCCTTTGGCTCAGGTTATTATCCTAGGGTTCTGGGATTGAGCCCCCACATTGGGCTACCTGCTCAGTGGGGAGCCTGCTTTCCCTCTCTCCTTCTGCCTGCCACTCCCCCTACTTGTGCATGTGCTCTCTTTCTGTCAGATAAATATATATACAAGTCAAGTCATATTCTTGTCTTGTAGGAACAAATAATACCATCTTTGTCACATGTTTTGTGTATATATAGGAAACCCACAGTAGATGTCTCTTAGACGATAGCCTCTTATGTACTATAGACAGAAAAGATGGACCAGGAAGCAACCAGCACTGGGAAAGCTAATACTTAAAGTCTGCCAACCATGATCAAAAGTTATACTTAAGTATTGCACATTAGCAGAAAACCCTGATATTATTTGGGAACACTTTAAATCTATAACAGATTTTCAGATGTATAATGAAAGT
This sequence comes from Canis aureus, assembly GCF_053574225.1. Lineage (NCBI taxonomy): Eukaryota > Metazoa > Chordata > Mammalia > Carnivora > Canidae > Canis > Canis aureus. The sequence continues at coordinate 38,659,984 of NC_135620.1, forward strand.
ATAACAATTAGGGGGAAACCAGAGAAAAATGTAGAGTTTAGGTTAAAATGAGGCAATAATTGGAATTTTGCACTTGGTTTCATTGGCTGCCAACAATCTGAATGGTGCACAATGAAATCCATAAAACGTGTTGCCAAATCTCTGGTCAGTTGAAACTGCTGTGTTTCATTCTTCTCTGGTAAAAATGTCTTAATTTTGGCCATCCAATGTTATTTGTCTCATCTGGTTTCTTGGAGACTGAAGGTCTCTCGTTAACTGTACTAATAAATAGAGGAAGCAGCAGAGAACTTTGGGGAAATGATGCGGTGACAACACCCACTGAGGTCGTTGATGGTAGTGATGACTGATGACTGGAAGCCCCACTAAAGAGATAAGAATAAGAGAGTGGGGAGCTCCTTTGGGGTAAAATAGGATTCTGAGGAGAGAGACAGTGTGATGCTATAGAAGGTGCTTTGGAATCATTTGGGATTATGTGGCTGAGGCAAATGAACTGTTCTCCCTGAACCAGTTTTCTCCTCTTTAAACATGGAATTCTAAGGCAAAAGCTCCTCTGGCTCTGACCTTGCGTTTTAATATATTCCATGGGACAAATCTCAGATACAGAAGATGGTGGAACTTTTTTTTAACCATTAGAAACTGAATGGTAGTAGAGAGAGTATGAGGAAGTGATGAATCAGATGTTTGTAGCAGTATCTCCAGAGCTAAAGTCAAAAGTCTGCTAACTCTGTATAATTGCAAACCAAGACCAATGGTTTAATTCTTCAATACGTATTGTCCTCTTTAAGAAATGCTGCATCACCAGTGCATTGAAACTATTATACTAAAAAACAGGAACAGCAATAAGTCTAACTAATTCAGAAGACTTGGCCTCTAAATATGTGGTAGGTTTAGGAAAACCTTGCCCAGTTTATTTTATCTATATTTCCTACATACATGGTTTTAAAAAAGTGGTCTGAGACTGAAAAAGATAAAATGAACATTGTAAGTGACAAGAAAGCATAGTGTTTCTTTTTAATTGGAAATATTTTTACTTTCTTATTTATAAAATGTTTGTGTTTCTTAATAGCAAGTTGTCTTTGATTCTACAAGTTGCAGTATATCAATACAAACCTACTGTTAAAGCAAAAGCTCATTAATGCCCCCAACACCAAAAGATGGTATTAGTGGCCCTTGTAGAATGGCTCTTTTCGGTTTATAACCAAAAAATGACTGAAAAACACACTTGTGTAAGCTGTTCATAATCAGAAGAGTTTTGTAGCTTCTTCATAGGGTTAATGTAAACCCCAATATGTAACCCTTCCTAAAGTTAATTATTGTGTTTAATTACAAACAATTTATTAAAAGACTCTAGCTTATTCTATTACAAAGTAGTTTATACAATCATAGTTATTATTAATGATAAAAGCTATCTATTACATGCATACAAGCAGGACAAAGTGACTTGTGGCAAGTAAATAAATCAATTACAGGGACACCTGGGTGGCTCAGCGGTTGAGTGTCTGCCTTTGGCTCAGGGTGTGATCCTGGAGTCCTGGTATCGAGTCCCACATGGGGACTGCATGGAGCCTGCTTCTCCCTCTGCCTATGTCTTTGCCTTTCTTTCTCTCTGTGTCTCTAATGAATAAATAAATAAAATCTTTAAAAAAAATCAATTACATACTGGTAGAAATCCAAAAATTTAGTCGTAGGATGGTAAAATGATTTGCCCAAACAACACAGTTTGCCATGCTAGAACCAGGACCAGAACTGAATTTTTCTTGATTTAATTTATTCTCATGTATGTCCATTCACTGAGTGCCTACTACATGCAGCCGTCCTCACTGGGTTTGTGGGTGCCTCTAGAATAATCCCACCACATGGGCATTTACTTTGTATTAACTAAGGCTCTGGGAAATGTGAAGAAGAGAGAGAGAGAGAGACAGAGAGAGAACCGTGTAGAAAGAGTAGCCTCTCTGCCTACCTTTCCACTCAGTAGCATGTGGCCAGAGTGAGTATGAGAAGGGAGTTGTCTCTGTTTCTTTTCTTAGTCATTTTGGTTCTCAAGTGCTTCTCATGATGTGAGCATCCCACCTCACTGAGTGTGGCCATTGTTTTTAAAGAGACGCATGTTTCCTACAACATAGCCCTTACACAAGTCAAAGCTCCATTGGTTGTTTAACTTGAAGACAACAATCTGTTCTAATGCAAGAAGAGCAGCCAGCTGTGTTTGGACTTAACAGGAGAGAAAATTAAATGCATTTATGTTTGCTTGCTAGTATGTTTGCAAAAATACTTCATACTGTTTTTCATAGGCCAAACTATGTAAGGAATTTTCAGGGGTAACTTTGTATTCTTAAAATCTTGGAGGTCATGGTGTATGAAGAAGGATACAGCAATGGGTCTGTGGGTGGGGAGATTGACCAGACAGACCATAGAGGAGAAAGGACCAAGTGGGGGAACCAGCTGGGAGACTCTTGAGATACAAGACAATGATAACAGAAGCCTCAACCAGTGGCAACAAGAACAGAGAAAAACCAACTAATAGAGGAGATATAAGGGAGGCAGAAACAAGGAAGGAATGACTAGCCATGGAATATTCTAGAGAAGGAACAGTTAAAGCTTACCTGAGTTTTCTAGACTGGTAGATTAGGATGATGATTAGGATTAACATGACAGTTAATACAGGAGCTCCATATTTTGATCGATAGAAGAACACATGACTTGAATTATCTGTTTTCACTAGACTGAGAAATATAAAAAGTGGTTGTTTTAAATGTTAATGCCTCACACTTCATTAGCCCCAGCCCCACTGATTTATTGCCCAACCACAGCTCCACCCTACCTCATGTTTTGTTTCCCAGAGAGCAGAGCCCCCAGGTAACAGAAATGAGGGAAAAACCATGTGAGGCATCAAAGGAGAAGAACTGACAGAAGAGTGTGTTAGGGAAACTGCCACCCCTAGGACTCATTACTTCATCTTCCAAGAATCCATATAAATGACTTGTCGGGAGAACCCAGGGGCCCTATTTCACATAGGTCAAAGTTTGCACCGTGAAGTAATAATTCCCTTATACTCCAGGTGGCTCTTCTATGGGTACTGTGGAGCTCCCATTACCTCTAGAGCTACGGTGTCAACAAGGAAGTCCTGTGGCAGAGGCAGCAAGTAGAAGGTATGACATGAGGTGAGGACTCCTGGGTTTTACCCCATGGACTCCTGGCTTGTCACCATAGCAGTGTCTTGATAGAACAAATCACTAAGAGCTCTGAAGATACAGAAAGCAAAAAGGACCCGAGGGGTGAATTTCTAACCTGAGTATGCCCCAGAAATTCTGACAGTCCTCCAAAGGACGCCTGATATGTGTCCACAGATGAGTCTGTCCACTTCATCTACCATGTTTGATCCAGCTTAGTTCTTCCAACTGATCCCACCACCCACGGAAATGGCGCTGCCTCTGCTGGCAGTGACCTTCAGGAAGTGGTGGTATCTGAGTCAAGTCTGTGGTTCTCAGATGCTGCCAAAGCCACTATCTCTGGGGTGTCAGAATTGTTCTGGGTAAGTGTGGAGGTTGGGAATGAAGGAGGGGACAAGAACCTAATCTCTAACCTCTGGCCTCATTTTGTTACCAGCCCCCCAAAAAGTTTTGCTCTCCCTGGTCCCGTAAAGTCCCACAAGAGAGCTGCTGCTTCAGTTTGTCCCTCCTGTCATCTTCTTCAAACCATCCCTGTCATGATGCCATATACCAACACCTTTCTCTCCTCAGTTCCTCATCTCCCGTTAAAAGCAAACAGAACCCACCTCCCAACAAATAACAAACCTATCTCCCTAAAACAAAATCAAAGTAAGAAGCAGCTCAGAGGAAGTGTCTTAGGCAAACCTAGGAACTGGTGTGGAGATTGAGCGCACTGAATTCCAGCACTCAGAGAAGGACACTTTTCAGTTTCTCCCAGGACCATGAATGGCAACTAAATTTTCATTTACATAACCCGAGGGGCCTATTACAGTGGCCCCCTCAAAGAACAGTCAGATGCCAAAAATTAATTGAAGTCTCTACTTTAGAGAGGAAACTGCACATATATATATATATATATATTTACTTATTCATGAGAGACACACAGAAAGAGGCAGAGACACAGGCAGAAGGAGAAGCAGACTCCCTAAGGGGAGCCTGATGCGGGTCTTGATCCCAGGACCCCAGGATAATGATCTGAGGCGAAGGCAGACACTCAACTACTGAGCCACCCAGGTGCCCCTTGAGAAATAATTTTTTTTTAAGTTAAGAATTATTTGACTTCATAGATGAGTGTCCAAAACAACATGAGGCAAAGGCTGGAGGCAGAAAATTTGTCTGGGAATTTGATCCCAGGGAGCAGGAGTTAGAAAAGAGTACAAACAGGGAAACAAGGAAGAGCCCATTATCAATCTGTTTACTACTACTAAGGTGACTGGTGTTTTTTTGTCCTACAACCTCCTGAGCAGCTGTGAAATGAGGTTCAGAGCCATTTACCTAAGGGCTAAGAGGAAGAAGCCTCTATGCTGCTATTGGTCAAGGATGCCCTCAGAAGCATGGGCTTACCTGCATGTTTGTACTGCATTTTTCCTGCAGGTGGCTCATGCCAGGAAGCAATAGATACTTATTAGGGACTCAGAGTGGGCTGCACCTGTGGGAAACTGATTGAAGCCTATGAAGACTGGTCACCACAGCAGTGGCTGGAGGGAGAAGTGGGGTTAAAAGGATCTGACTGCTATGTGAGAGGATCTGACCCAGTGATTTTAGGTCCGCAGAGCAGAAAGAAGAGGCCCATTGAACACACATACACTCAGGAATCTGGAGGGAGGACAGAAGAACCTGAGAAGAGACCAATGAAAAGGCATCAAAGAGGTAGAAGGAAACTAATAATAGTATTAAGAGTTACAGCCATTGGGACTCCTGAATGGCTCAGTGGTTTAGCATCTGCCTTTGGCTCAGGGCATGATCCTGGGGTCCCTGGATTGAGTCCCACATTGGATTCCCTGCTGGGAGCCTGCTTCTCCCTCTGCCTATGTCTCTGCCTCTGTCTGTGTCCCTCATGAATAAATAAATAAAATCTTTAAAAAAAAGTTACAGCCATAAAACCACAGCCATAGCAGTAGCAATAACAATAATAGGAACATGAATATAGACTATGTGGCAGGTACTATTCTATGCTCTTTACATAAATAACTCATTTAATTCTCTCAAATCTGACACGAGCATGGTTATTTTCCCCATTTTAAACATGGGGATGCCAGATTATTGAAAAACGGGGGTCACAATTCACTGTTGGTGACTCTAGAACCTGTACTCTTAACCACTTCATCCTGCCGACTCGAGGAATGGAAGGCATCCAGGAGACAGTGGCAGAGGGAATTCCACGATGCAGGGAGTGAGCAAGGATCAGTTTTACTTATGAGGGAGAAAAGGAAAGGCCATCTGATCTGTGACCAAGAGGTACCTGGTCACTTTTGAAAATGCAGTTTGAGCTGAGCAATGAGTTAGAACACAGAGTGCAAAGAAATGAGGACAGTGGAGCCCAGGTCCATTTCTGGAGACATTTGTTAGTGAAAGGAGTCAGTGTATTAGTTTAGTGTAAAACCCACCTGTCCTAATTTGCTAATAGAAGAGAGGGATCCAGTATCTAGGGAAAGAGAAGATCAGTGGGACTGTAATGTTACTCAGTTTGAGTTGGCACAGTTCTTTTAAGTACAGGAAATGTCCCTCAGGTGGTGTCCTTTGGCTAAATGCCATGAGAGAGAGGTTAAGAAGCAACATAGGACCCATCAGAGACTGAGGAAGCCTTTGGAGAGAAGAATAATGAGCATATTTTCATTCTGGTTTTTTGCCATTTCTGATTTCCCACAAAATGGCAGAAAGGGACACACTCTGTTGCCAACCTTCTCCTTCCCTCCTCCTGCCTCATTAGCTGAGCCCAGTCATTATACTACATTTTCTGTGCCTTGGATAGAAAAGCCAGCTCTTCAAACCATAACATTGGCAGCAGTTTTCTTCCTACAGTTTGTAAAAATTAAATCACAAATCAAAAGAATGTGAGCCAAACATGCCACAGCCATTTGGATTTACATGAAAGGGAAACCATCAACACCTCCCTATCTTGGCTGATGAATGTATCTGATATTTCAGACTTCTTTCTTGGTTCTTTCATGACCACAAGACCAAAACTAATCAGTCCAATTAGACAAACTTCCAGATTATGGCTCTGAAGTCAACTCAACAAGTAACATATCCAACAATATAATTTGCCAAGTTTAATTCAGAGGTTGAAGGAGGGCGGAGGAGAGGGTTCCTGATTTATCACAGCAGCTAAAGCTGTATTCCAGTCTGAATACAAAAGAAAGAATAAGAAATAAAGCCAGACTTGGGGCACTATAACTTCTGATCATCATGTTTTCCCAATATTAAAAAGCAAAAAAGAAAAGAACAACCTGAAGTTAAGAATACCATCTGATAAAAACCCTCAGAATAGTTGCAAAATATGTAAAATACCTTCAAAGGAATTAGTTAAATGTAAAGAAAGAAATCAAATCCAAAGACAACTGGAAGAATATATAGATAAATACTTACCTATTTATGGCAGTAGGATGGTCTTAGCGTGCAAAGGAAAAAAATAAAAATATTAAGAGATTTCTCCACATGAATACTTAATTTTTCTGAACTCGACAAAGGCCACCATAAGAAAAAGCTAAGACAAATGGAGAAATATACTTGCCACACATGTAATATTCAAGTGGTTTATATCCTTTACTTTTAATGGATTTATTGAGACATAATTAACATACCATATAATTCATCCAAAGTTATAATTAATGTTTTTTGTATATTACAGGACTATACAGTCATCACTATAATTAGTTTTAGAATATTTTTATCACCTCAAAAAGGAACATTTGCACCCATTAAAAATCACTCCCTGTTTCCTCCCCTCTCCTCTCCTAGGGGTTCCCACTGTCTGTATCTACATATTTGACTACTGAGGACTTTTCATATAAATGGAATCATATAAAAAATTGTCTTTTGTGACTGGCTTATTTCATGTAGTGTAATGTTTTCTTTTTTTGTTTTCTTTTTTTTTTAGTATAATGTTTTCAAAGTTCAATCATGCTATACCATCTTAGTACTTGGCTTCTATATTTTTTCCAATTTCAATATAATTCTCATGCCATACTTTTTTACAGTATACAATTCGATGGTTTTCTTGGTATGTTTACAAAGTTATACAACCATCACAGTCTAATTTCAGATGTTTTCATCACCCCAAAAAGAATCACCATGGCCATTAGCTGTCACTCCTCATTTCCCCCTCCCTCTAGTCCCTGGTAACCACAAACTAGTTTCTATTTCTATGGATTTGACTATTCTGGATGTTTCATACATCCAGAAACATTCATCCAGACTGGATGAATCATACAGTCTATGATTCCATAAACAAGCCTTTTGTATATGGCTTCTTTCACTTAAAATACTGTCTTCAAGTTTCATCCATGTTGTAGCATGAATCAGTACTTCATTTCTTTTTATGGATTAATGATATTCTATTATATAGATACACTACATTTTATTTATCCATTCTCCAGTTGATGGACATTTGAGTTTTTTCACTGTTTAGCTATTAAGAATATTGATATTTACATGAATATTCATGTGCAAGTTTTGTGGGTTTTTTTAAATGTATGTTTTTATTTCTCTTGCATATATACCTAAGAGCAGAATTGCTGGATCATATAGTATGTCTACTTTTGAGAAATTGTCAGCCTGTTCTCTAAAGTAGTGGCAACATTTTACATTCCCACCAGCAATGTATGAGGGCTCTATTTCTTTATATTCTGCACACATTTGTCATGATCATGTAGTTTATAGCCATCTTAGTGGATGGAAGTTATTTACATATCATTGTGGTTTGGATTTGCATCTCCCTAATAACTACTAATGATGTTGAGAATCTTTTCATATGCTTTATTAGCCATTTGTATATTTTCTTTGAGAAATGTCTGTTCAAATTCTTTGCGCATTTCTGAATTGGGTTATGTTTTTATTGTTGAGTTTTAAGATTTCTTTATGTATTCTGGACACAAGTTCTTTATTTGATAACTAATTTGTTTTTTTACCTTTTTCTTTTTTCCCCCCCTTCTTTTTTTGAAGATTTTAAAAATCTATTCATGAGAGAGACACACAGAGAGGTAGAGACATAGGCAGAGGGAGAAGCAGACTCCCTATAGGGAGCCTGATGTAAGACTCGATCCCAGGAACCTGGGATTATGACCTCAGCTGGAGGCAGATGCTCAACCACTGAGCCACCCAGGTGCCTGATAACTAATTTGTAAATATTTCTTCCCTTCTGTGAGTTATCCTGTTGTTTTCTTGATGGTATTTTTTAAAGCAGAAAAGTTTTTAATTTTGATGAAATCTAACTTATCTATTATTTATTTTGTGTTTGTGTTTTAGGTGTTATAGCTAGGAAATCATTGCCTAATCCAAGGTCGTAAAGATTTATTCATGTGTTTTCTTCAAAGAGTTTTATTATTTTTAGATCTTATAGTTAAGACTTTGATTCATTTTGAGTTAAGTTTTGTATATGGTATAAATATTTTTGCATGCAGGTATCTAGTCACAGCACTGTTTGTTGAAGTGACTATTCTTTGCTCATTGAATTGTCTTGGCATCCTTGTCAAAAGACAACTGACTGTAAATGCAAGGATTTATTTCTGGACTCTTAGTTCTATTCCATTGATATATTTACCTACCGTAATGCCAGTACTGTTCTGTCTTAATTACTATGGCTCTGTAGTAACCTTTGAAATTGGGAATTTTAAGTCCTCTAACTTTTTCTTCCTTTTTAAGACTGTTTTGGTTATTCTGGGTCTCTTGAGTCTCCATATGAATTTTAGTATCAGTTTATCAATTTATATAGCTGGGATTTTGATAGGCATTATGTTGAATCTGTAGATCAATATTGGGAGTACTGCCATCTAAGCATTAAATCTTTCAATCCATGAACATGGGATGTCTTTCTATCTTCTTATGTATTCTTTAGGTTCTTTAAACAATTTTTTGTAGTTTTAATAGTACAAGTCCTGCACTTCTTTTGTTAAGTTTATTCCTAAATATTAATTTTTGATGGTATTTTGAATGGAATTATTAATCTTTTGTTTCATGTTTGAATTGTGCATTACTATTATATAAAAATATAATTGATTTTTAATGATGATCTTGTACACACATTTTGCTGAATTTGTTCAAATAGTTTTTGAGTAATACCTTCTTATTTCTTTATAGAAAATCAAGTCATTTGCAAAGAAAGATCGTTTTACTTCCTGTATGTTTAACTTTTAACAAGTCTCGAAAATCAATAAGTAAAAGACAAACAAGCACCCCAATAAAAAAGTCGCAATGAATGTAAATAGGCAGTTCACAAAATTGCTGCATATGAACAATAAAATATGCTTAACCTCACTAGGAATTAAATGAATGCAAATTTAATTAATATGATGCTGTTTTGCCTATCAAAATGACAAGGCTTTATAAAAAAAAGAAATAATGTTCATTTTTAACCAGAATCCTATACGAAAGGGAGTATACAGATGCTTCTGTAGGGTAATTTGGGAATGTATATTAAACATTTTCAAGATGTTTACACTGTTTATTTAGTAATTCTTGTTCCAGGAATTTATTCTAAGGAAATAATCACAATGTGATATGCCCAATGATTTATGTACACAGAGGTTCATAAAACATTATTTATAATAGAGAAAAGTGGAAAGATCTAAAATGCTTGACAATAGCAAACAGATAAATCCATATTCATACAATAGAATATGGCACTAACATGGAAAACTAATTGCTAGAGATATGCAAGGTCATAGGAACAGGCCCATGATATATTATTAAATAAAATAAGCATGTATAACATATAAGTGTTCAAAATTACAAATCAAATATGTATATGTGTTGTGTGTGTGCATGTGGGAGCATGTGTATACATAGTGGCTTATTGCTGTTCAAATAAATGTGAAGTCATGTGATTTATTGTGTCCTTTATACTGCTTTGTATTTTTCAATTTTTAAATTTATACACAATTATCACTTTTATGAAAACAAGAAAAACAAAAAATGTGCTAGAAAAACGTATTGAGTCTGATGTTTCATTTCAGAGAACCTCTAGAGCTGGGGTGATTGAAACAGTGTGAAAAAACAGATTCTCACAAGTGTGATTAAGGCTGGGCTGTGGGGTACTCTCTTATAGTGCTAAAACTACTAGTAGCCAAGTACTAGTGGCAAACTGAGAGTTTTCTGGACTCTGTTGCTAGCCTAGAACCTACAGTGGACCTTTTTCTAAAAAACCGGGACCCACTCAGGGCATGATGTAGTTAGAATTGAGGCTGAGAGGTCATACTATAGCAAACAGCAAGAAGAACAGTGATTCGGGTTACCAGGTAAGCTTAAATTATGAGAAAGCCACATACCCACTGACAACAGAGTGCAAGGAACTCTGTTGTCAGTGGGTAGGGAGAGGATGGACACAGAGAGGAGCTGAGTGTTGTTACTGATAGAATATTTGAGTCAAACTTCATATGTTCTTGGTGAGACCCCCAGATTTGTCCCAGAGGCAAAGACTACCAAGTTCTGCTTCTTCTGAACCTGCTTTGCCCCCTGGATTTCTTTTGTGTTGTTTATGAATGCTAAAGTTCTTATTTTTGGAGGTGATATGAGTGAGCTTCTGCGTCCTGCCAGTAAGAGCCTTTTGAAAGTTGCACTTGGTGACAGGGAGGAAGATGAAATCAAGTCTTCTTGCAAAAGTACTCTAAGTGAGTTTGGCTGGAGCATAGGGCTGAGCAGGAGAATGGTGGAAGATGAAGCTGGAGAGGTAGACGGGAGCAGGCCTCTGAGGGCCTTGTACCTTGGAGATGTAGTTTTAGTCTGTGTTTGAGCAGCTCTGTGCTCTAGTCTGAAATCTGTCATCAACTTATTATATGACCTTGAGCCATTTGCCACCTTTGATGTTTAGTGGTCTCATTTGTAAAATTAAAATATTGGCTTAGGTAACTGTTAAAATGATCTCCAGCTCTTAAAGTATTAGTCTGCTGTGTCTACCTTCTACTAAGGAGGCAGCTACTTACTTTGCTACCTCATCCCAAGATTACTGGTGCCAGGAGCATAAGGCACTGCTGACTGATAACCAGGCAGATCCAGAGTATATCTATGCACCTTATGTGACCTTTTCTAAAATTTTCCCAGGCTCCTGGAGGGTATGATTTCAGTTCTAAACCATGAACACTGAGGAACTCAGGAGGTCCTGGTTCTCTTTATCTTCAAATCTTCAAAATTAAGATGTCATACTTCAGATTAAGATGTCATACCTAGTTATCTATTCCATGAGGACAGGGGCCATATCTCCCTTCTGTGTCACTTCCTCATTCTTAGAACCTAACCATTGTGTGGGACTGAATAAATATTTGTTAAATGAATAAACAAAAGTTTGCAAATGACAGATGTTTACTTATTGTGGTAATTATTTCACAGTATATACAGTTATAGAATCATTAAGTTGTATACCTGAAACTAATGTAATATGTCAATTATACCTCTAAAGAGTTCAAATGAGTTAAGACATAAAAACACTGTGGAAATTGTAAGACTCAGCACAATGTATAGCTCACTCCAGTATGGAGGGTTATTCGCAAATTGTTATTTTTGCCAAAATAATAGGCAAACTAATAGTTTTTCCAGCAGAGGCTGATAGATGAATAACAGTTATGAATTAGGATTTCAAAGTGGTTTGGAAAATCTGAACAGTAATCTTCCTCCCTCCCAAATCTTACTGAGATGACTTAAGAAATATAAAATTAAAAGAAATATAAAATTAAAATTGGAAAGCTGACATGCTACATATCCCCTAGACTTAAGCTAGGTTCATCTGAGGGTTCTGAAGGAGATAGAAACTAAGATCTTAAGGAAAGAAGATACTTACAGGACACAAGGAATCTCCTAATTTGTGAAACGTTGTTGTGGACTTTATTGTAGGGGAGACTATAAACTTTCCAAGACTTCTTACTGAATCTTAGAATCATCTCCTCCATCCCATTATCTGACACTTTAACATCCTCTATACTAGTTAAAATTTCTTGGTTATTATGGACAAACATACCACTCAAACTGATGTAAGCAAATAAAGGGAATTGACTGATTGTCTTATCTGAAAAATATAGTGGCAGTGTGGTTTTCAGGCATAGCTATATCCAGAAGCTAAAAAAAAAAAATGTCTTCAGGAATAAATCTCTCCTTGTTTTGTTTTCCTCTGTTTTGACTTAATTCACAGGTAGTTCTTCTCTTACAGTGACCCCTGGTAGTTTAGAAACTACCTAAGAGGGAAAAAAAATTCCCTAATAATTTCAGCAAAAGTCAGGATTTAACTTGACTGAACTAACTTGTGTCATGTACTCAACCTGGAACCATTACCATGACTAGATGGATAAGTTGCCCTGAATAGCCCCACCTGAATTATCTGTTAATTCCTGGAGCCAGGGGACAGTCCTACCTTAACTTTAAGAACAGAGAATAAGGGAAGGATGGTTCCCCAAAAGAAAATGACCATCAAAATCTTTACTGTTACCAGAAAAGAGAATGAATGCTTTGCACACAAAAACAACTGTCTATAGCTTCTCCCACTGACTTCAGTACATCTTCTTCCTGCTCATGTTTGTACATTTCCAGCATCTGAAGCAGTTGGCTCAACTGAGCTCAGCTGGGCTTATTAGAATTCTTGTTTGTATCAATCCCATAGCTACCTCCTGCTAGATCCACTCTCTGCAACTCTCAGCAATTTCTTTGGTCCATATGAATAAAAAATATGAATTAGGTGAATCCTAATTCATAATTCACCAACACTTCCTGGAAATTAATACACGGACATTGGTTTTGGTTGTTCTATATCCACCCTCAGGATCTGATTACCACTCCTACTGAATCCAGTGTATCTCTTCTAGTCCTCAGAACAGAGACCTCTGTTCTGAAACAGCCTGAGGCCCTGATCCTGCTCCTAATCAGAGGGGATTGAGAGTGGGAGCCCAGCAGAGGATGTAGCCTGGGAGTGGGGTGAAGGTTTTGCATCTTGGGAAAGCAGGGAGTCAGCAGACTGAGCTGGGGCAGAGGAGGAGCCTGGCTGTCCTGGCCCAGTCCCTGGAGGATACATCCAGCCAACAGTCCCTAGCTGGTAGAGGGGAAATTACAGGGGAGGGAAGGAAGCAGCCTATATGGCCCTCTCCCCTGCTTGCTCACTCTTTTGCAAACTATTGTCTTCAGCCCAAGGGTGATCTCATCACGGACCTCAAACTGAAAAAAAAAAAAATTTGTTTCTTGAAATCCTTATGTGCAATAGCACATGTTTCCACCAACTTTTTTTTTTTTAAAGATTTTATTTACTTATTTGATAGGGAGAGCAAGTGACAGAACACAAACAGCGAGAGGAGCAGAGGGAGTGGGAGAAGCAGACTCCCCACTGAGCAGGGAGCCTGGGGCTCCATCTCAGGACCTGAGCTGAAGGGAGGTTCTTCACTGACTCAGCGACCCAAGTGCCCCATTTCCATCAACTTTAACTTATATATATGAATAAGGAGGGCTACTTATTGAGAAATTTTAATTAAGGAGTGCTAAAATATGGTAAGAGTGAATTATTAAGGGGGAAAAACCCCACCAGGTTTTTTTTAGTGTGTGGATTTTTTTTTTCTTATTTGACTTTTTGGGTTTTTTTCTGAAGATTAACCCAAGAAGAATTTAGAGCATATGCTTCCCAGACCCTCCACCCCAGGAAAAACAGTCTTCCAATGTGCTCCTCCAGTTTCTAGCACTCTATACACTGCCTCACTCATGTAATGGACTGTGCACCTCAGGACCCTTTGAGGGGTTGATACAGGCTGCCAGGCGTTGGAAAAGACAGGTGGACCGGACTGGGAGAAGACAGAAGCAGATGAGGAAAGGACAGCCTATAGGGGTGGGAGTCCAGTGCAGCTCAGGTGGATTTGCTTTCTGCTGAGCTGTCTGCACTGGTGCAGCCGGTGGGGCTGACTGGCAGGCAGGGCTGCCTGGAAACTACGTGAGATTGTGGGGGGGCTTAGTTTGGCCCATAGGGCTAGACACACCTGCTTCTGTTAACAGCCCAAGACTGCCTCAGTGTGAAACAAGGCAGTGACAATGATGGACCAAAGGCCTGAAGGCTATTCCCCAAGTTTCCAGACTGCATTTGTCCAGCCTGTCATCAGACCCTAAGAACAGAGTGAGCCCCCGACTCTTATAGTGTTACCTCTCAACAACCTGGCAAGTAGGGGGTTTAGAGCTAGAATTTGAAAGTAGTATAACTTCCACTATCTGAGTATCATGGATGAGATTCATAACTTCATATTTGGCAGTCATAAACTAAATTTAGCAATTATTAGTGCTTGCTGAAGGCTAGGTTAGCATTTTCTAATAGGTTTGGCACAATCATTTGGCTTCTGCTCAGTGAGGTATTAAGGACTCCTACCAGTTTCAGAAAGGATACATAGGATATGTGTATTGTCAGTGTTGACTGGAGTTTCCTATGGTTCTCACCTACCAATATTCTGGGTTTTTCGTTATTTCATTAATTTTTAATTTTACTGTTTTGCTGCATCCTTATCATTTTAGGTTGCCGTGGTTTGTTCAGCTAACCCTATGTATAGTGCGTGTGATGATATATATTTATTTCTATCAACAGTTTTACCCTATAATTTCCCCTCATACAAGTAGATTTTTAGACATCTGTCTTAGGCTCAAACACCAAACATCCATTCCTTGTTGCTAAAATAGATGTTTGCGTCATTATCTCTCCTTCTTCCAGAGCTTGCATAGTGGTATCTGTGATCGTCAGGGTGTTTTTTTCCCTGCTAAAATCTGGCACGGGGAAGGTTGGTAGACTAAGGGTCCTCTCCTCAGCTAACTGCTCCTTGATTATTAAGTGTGGGGATTGCTACTCAGAGGTCATAATCTCCTGCAGCTTCTGAGGCCTGTGGCTGCCCCCCCCGCCCCTCCCCCGCCCACTTATTTTCTCTTGAGTGGCATGCCCTGAGGTTTCAGGAAAAAGGGATAAAGTTCCAGCTTATCAGTTTCAGTGTCAGAACTCTACATTTTGTGTTTCTTACACAAAGATATGAATTGCTGCTAGATTTTATGGACAAACAAGACATTTTTTGATGTGAAAAATGATGGGACAAACAAAAGACATTTTTTGATGGGAAAAATACTGTAAGCTGAATGAATTACTTCTGATAATAATTTATATGAGACTTAGTTTCTCCCTTGCAAGTAAGCTGTTTCCCAGCACTGATGCTAGGGGGTGCTTGATTTCTGGGGTGATGTTTTAAAATTAGGAAAAGCATTACCTTTTAATACTTGAAAATTAATATAACACATGTCCTTGTACTCATCACCCACAATGGATAGATGTTAACATTTTTATAGTATTTCTTTCATTTTATTTTTTTTTAGCTAAAATATTACATACAACGGGAGCCTCTTTTTTTTTTATCTGGTCCTATTCTCCTCTTTCCCCACAGGCAAGCATGCTCTTGATTTTGTATCTAACTTACAATGCATGCTTCTATACTTTAACTGCACAAGTCCACACTGTGATATGTTTTTATATTTACTTAAACAGTATCACAATGTATATATCATTCTATAGCTTTGCTTTCGTATTAGGTATTGTTTTTGAGATTTATTTATACATATAGATCTAGTTTATCTCATTTAATTCACTTATTATGTAAGACTCATTTAGAGCCATTATGAACAGACATGCCACATTTTATTTATCCATTCCCCTACTGATAAACCAATAAAAAGAAATATGGTATCCTATAAGTTACCAGCTTAGCTGTCATCTCCTATAGGAAGCCTCTTCTATTCTTCTCTTCCTCCCACCATTAAGTTGTGCTAAGTGCCCTTCTCTTCCTCCCTTGACCACCCATATCAGAGACTTTATCACATATTGTTGAAAAATATCTCCCTTTATCTTAAATCATAGACTCCTTGAGATCAGGATCCTATAACCTGATCACAGTGGTCACAGTGTAGCCCCTACCCTGTGCAGGGCACATAGTTGGCAGTTTTTGACAAATGGATGAATGAGTGATTAATTCTATACTATGGAATAACCAATGTCAGTCATTTGTTAATGTAACTTAAAAATCAAGGCCCCAAACCAAGAACTTTTCTAGCCACCTGCTAGATCTTCTTATTACCTCCAGTTGAATAATAGGAAGTCTTTTACCATTTGAGGTAATAGCAAATTAAGCTAATGGATATAATATTCTCAATTTTAAGTTTGTTAAACCTTTGCCACCTGGTGCCACTTGCTTATATTAAAATCTAATGTTGAATAGTATCTGCTTTAGTTCTAAATTATACATTTATTTTAAATTAGATAAATCACAATTTTCTGGTGTTTCATCATAAGCACCTGTACTTCCAGGTGTTCTGCCCTTTGAATAAGGGATGAGAACTACTGTGTTGACTACATTCTAAGATAGGCACTCAAGTAGCCCACTACTGTCATAAACAATGCTTTTTAAAGAATTTGTTTCAAAGTAGTACATTTTTCAAAGTTTAAAACTAGTCTTACATGTCATAAAGAGGCAATTTCTTCCCAATTGGTAAAACCTTATGAAATTTCAAATAATTATTATTGCACATTCTGACTCCCCCAGCCCTGCTAACCTTCAGAGGCTTAGTGGGAAGGAGTCAGCCATGGTCACAAGCCCACCAGTCGTCCCCCCATTGTATAGAGACTGGCAAAGTCAAGACTTTCTTAATAATTGCCACCCTGTCCCTCATTCCTCCCCAGATACTTGGAAGGCCCAAACTTTAAACTTCCTATACAAATGGGAATAAACAAATGTAAGTTCCCTGGGACTGTTCAATACACTTGTAGAAGGCATGGGACTTTCCAAAGTGCTTGAGCAGAGCTTCAAGCCAATCTCCTTTAATCTTGTGGGGCACAGTCACCACAACTGGCATATGTTTTGCACATACATTAGCTTCTTTGTTCCTCTATAACCCTAAAATGTAGATATTATTATCATCTGTGATTTCCAGACAAAGATACTAAAGTCAGTCTGGAAAAATTATGTAAATTTCCCCAAATCACAAAGCTAATTAGAAATGGAGTTTGGATTTCTTTTTTTTTTTTTAATTTATTTTTTATTGGTGTTCAATTTACTAACATACAGAATAACCCCCAGTGCCGTCACCCATTCACTCCCACCCCCCCCCGCCCTCCTCCCCTTCTACCACCCCCAGTTCATTTCCCAGAGTTAGCAGTCTTTACGTTCTGTCTTCCTTTCTGATATTTCCCACACATTTCTTCTCCCTTCCCTTATATTCCCTTTCACTATTATTTATATTCCCCAAATGAATGAGAACATATAATGTTTGTCCTTCTCCGACTGACTCACTTCACTCAGCATAACACCCTCCAGTTCCATCCACGTTGAAGCAAATGGTGGGTATTTGTCATTTCTAATAGCTGAGTAATATTCCATTGTATACATAAACCACATCTTCTTTATCCATTCATCTTTCGTTGGACACCAAGGCTCCTTCCACAGTTTGGCTATCGTGGCCATTGCTGCTATAAACATCGGGGTGCAGGTGTCCCGGCGTTTCATTGCATTTGTATCTTTGGGGTAAATCCCCAACAGTGCAATTGCTGGGTCGTAGGGCAGGTATATTTCTAACTCTTTGAGGAACCTCCACACAGTTTTCCAGAGTGGCTGCACCAGTTCACATTCCCGGAGTTTGGATTTCTAACTATTATATAATATAGCTACCTGTAAACATACATTCTGATTTTTTAAAAAGATTTATTCATGAGAGACACAGAGAGAGAGGCAGAGACATAGGCAGAGGGAGAAGCAGGCTCGCCACAGGGAGCCTGATGAGGGACTAGATCCCAGATCCCAGGATCACGCCCTGAGCCAAAGGCAGAAGCTCAACTGCTGAGCCACCCAGGCGTCCCTACATTTTGATTTATTAGTAAGATGTCGCTTGCCTACCAATTATCCTTTTAGTAGTCTAAAATGAACTGACAGGAGAGTATTAACCCATACGAAAGGGCTGCAGGGAAGGTAGTCATTTTTCTTTTTATGGTTTACTCATTCATTCAACCAACAATTATTGAACACATATTTTGTTCTAAA
Organism: Canis aureus; assembly: GCF_053574225.1. Lineage (NCBI taxonomy): Eukaryota > Metazoa > Chordata > Mammalia > Carnivora > Canidae > Canis > Canis aureus. The sequence continues at coordinate 38,678,204 of NC_135620.1, forward strand.
TGTTGGAGGATGGGTGGCACAGGTGGCTTAGCGCTGCCTTCAGCCCAGGGCCTGATCCTGGAGACCCAGGATCGAGTCCCATGTCAGGCTCCATGCATGGAGCCTGCTTCTTCCTCTGCCTGTGTCTCTGCCTCTCTCTCTCTGTATGTCTCTCATTAATAAATAAATAAAATCTTTAAAAAAGGTTTAAAATAAATAAATAAATAAATAAATAAATAAATAAATAAATAAATAATGTTGGAGGACAAAAAAGATATTTCTACCATTGAGTTAGTTATTCATAGTCCTGTGCCCAATAATTATGATTCACTCCTATAGGTGTCGCAGAAAAGGGATATGCAAAGTGTATGGGAGTCAGGAAAGTGGAAGATATCTTTGGAAGGTTATACAAGTCTTTACAAAAAAGATGACATTTAACCTTAACCCATGGAATTTTGTAGAGTGGAGGAATCATGGTGGAAGACTTGGTCCAAAAAAAATCCTTATTCTATACCTGATATAACATTTGACAACTAACTTAATATTTCTGAGTCTTAGTTTATTTATGACAGAGACCAAAACTCATATTCCTCATAGAGTTAGTAGAAAAACTAAATAAAATAAAGCATGTGGAGTATACATGATTATTACCATCATCATTATAGATAGTAGAGAAGGGTTCATAACCAGAGAAGCTCCCTTCCCTGGCAGGGCCCTAGTGAAAAGTTTAGTGACTCTACAAGTCTTAATTGGCTATCGCTTCAGCCATATTGGTCCTGGACCACAGGCTATTGGGCTTGTTGTGGGTTTTTTTACTTACATATGCAAATAACTGATCACCAGATTCCCATCTCATACCAGGCTGAAGAGATGGACTCATGCCTCTAGTCTGGAGGAGGTCTATAGCTGTTTGGGGGCAGATGACTGGCAGTGACATAGAGAAAAGGCAGCAAGGGAAGGAGGAGACAGTGGGTTAAAGAGACCTTCTACTCCAGGCATGCCATCTATGTTCATCCTGTCTATCCCCATCGGAGAACTTAATATACTCCTCCCAGTTTTGCTTCTTTGGGTCCTTCTCAGATCCAGACCAGTTTTCTAGTCTCTCTCTTTTTTTTTTTTCTAACTCCCCCTAGCATTTTCCCCAACAATAAAAACTATTATTAATGCAGTTTCTTTGGGTTGCATAATTTTACTGAGTATAGATATGCCTATACCCGATTTAGGTAAATTTAAACAAAATATTTCCCTAAGCCAGCTCCAACTGGGAGCTCAGTGACAGTGTCTCCTCTGTGCTTGCCGCCATTCTAAATGGCCTATTCAGTCATGTAATGCTGATGATGTCCCTGTAGGACAGACACTGTCATCACCTTAGTTTTACTAACAGGAAAATCAGAGCAGAAGAACACAACGTGTCCAAAGTCGGCTGTTGGCAGTGACAGAGCTGAGCTTTAACACCCAGCAATTTACTAGGTACTCATACCCATCATGCTATCCTGCACCTGTAGAGAATATTCACCCAATATCTCTATACATGGTGTTTAAGGAAAGGAAGTAAATTTTACGTCGACCAGAAATCAATCTTCTGGCTTATGTTATGGTACCAGTGGTTTTAGCTACACTAACTTTTTTTTTTTTTATCTGAATCTTTCAATTGGTGCCTAGAGAGTAAAAGGGAAAGAAGATCATAAATAGGTCAATACATGATTGACTTGTTTTGATTCCTCTGTAGCTCTCAGTTTTCTGAGATGACACCTTGGCTTCAGCAGTTTCCTGGCACAATTTGAGGGCATTTATTCACCCGAGTAATTTGAGAGGGAGAGAGATATGAAAACAGAGATGAAGAGAAACATCAAGCAGAGTGAAAGTTGCAGGAGAAACACAGTGACTGGGCCTGCAAGCATGGGGTAGGTACAGGATTCATATGGCTTTTGACATCATTTGTTGTTTCTAACTTAGCAGCAATAAAAGATCTGAAGAAAAGATTAAAAAGGGGGTATTAAGCAGAGGAGAGGAGGTTGCCAATGACTACCACTTTATCAGTGTTCCTTGGAGTCCCCCATGACTTGCTTGATCATTTAACTAATGTCTTCTAATTTCTTTTTCGAAGAGCCACCCTGAACACATTAACTCAGTTATCAGTCAGGTCTAGGCAGTTCAAACACTTCACATCATAGAGCAGGATGTTTCCTGAGGGTGACCAATGAAGAAAGAGATTTTTAAAAACCACTTTAATTACCTGCAAAAGGAAGTGATTTTAGGTTTCAGGTATCAGAGTTATTCAACATGCATATTATCTTCGGAAGTGGACTTGTGTCTTGGGGAGCTGTTAAAATAAAATCTGTGAGGCTGGAATTATCCAATAGCAAAAGAATCCATTAAAGCAAAGAAGGGGAAAAGCAAATCATGTTCTCTCAATATCTAGCCCAGTTAGGTTGCCAGTTATTGATTTAGTCTGGGACATAGTAGCATTAAATCTTCCTCATTATACAAGTCCTGTATATCTTTTTTGCTTCACTATCTACGCTTTAATCTCTGAGTTCGAAATTAAGCACAACACGCACAAACCACTTTAATGTCTTCTTGCATCACTTGGAACACGTTCATTCTGAAGGGTCTGCTCTAAGATTATGATTGTTTGATTTTGCAAGGAGTCCTTCTAATAATTAAAACATCCCACCATCTATCCACATGCCTTGAAAGCCCTTCTGGATCACACCACTTGTATCTGTGATTTCTTCTTCTTCTTTTTAAAGATTTTATTTATTTATTTGAGAGAGAGAGAGAGAGAGAGAGAGAGAGAGAGAACAAGCTGTGGGGAGGGGCTTTTTTTTCTCTTTTTTTTTCTCTTTTTTTCTCTCTTTTCTCTCTCTCTCTCTCTCTCTTTATTTATTTGAGACAGAGAGAGAGAGAGAAGCCTGATGTGGGGCTCAATCCCAGGACCTGGGGATCATGACCTGAGCTGAAGACAGATGCTCAACCCACTGAGCCACCCAAGCACCCCTGTGATTTCTTTTTTAGAATACTATCCTGCATTTCTGAGATCTTGCCTATAAATTAGGTGTAATAATGAGATTGGAATGATTCTTTCCAAAAATTTATGGCCTTGCATAGGAAATGCAGAACCCGGAGCTCCACCCCAGACAGAGCTCCAGAATTGGAATCTGCCTTTTAACAATCTCTAAGTGATTGGGACATACATTAAAGTTTGGGAATATCTGCTCTAGTAAGTAGCCGCAGAGGCCGATATCAGTAATACAGAGATAGTGCAACTGGACAGAGAACGTCACCCTTTCTTCAACTGCTCATAGAAACATAAAAGCATTTTTTCTCAAGCAATGCTGTAAAGCTCAGTAGTTGCTAAAAAGTTATATTCTTGAACTATAGCTATGTTTATTTCTGGATGGGATAGAATGAATAAAGGCACTAAAGAGGGTGAAATGGTACAGTAGTGGGTTAATTTCACTGGAGAAAGTTCCAACCTGGCCAGGTGTGAGGATAACATCAAGTCTTATCTTTAGCACACTGATCCACTGGCTTTGGTCTTTATCTGTCACTTTTATTCATCATTTTCGTAACTCCCATTGACAACTCACAGATCAGCAGACATGATTAGCTGTTAATTGTTTTGGCAAGATGCTTGATATCACCACTTTAACTGTTAGTAGCTTTGATCTGGGAACATTTTTTATTTCTTTTTAAAGCATTTCATTGTCATTTTGCAGGCTTTCTTTGTTTAGATCATCATAATATAGAATAAGGTAAGAGAAAAAATATCTGAATGATTCTGTTTTATAAAAACAAACATATGGGAATTGACTTGAAAATATTCCAGAAAAGTAGTTTAAATTGCTAGATTTTTGATTGTTAATATTCATAAGAGGTTCACTGGGACTATAAGGATGATAATTACAGGGACTATGTTTCTGGACCCCAACTTAGAACATATAGGATCAAGAATAAACTATTTGAAATTAGGATTATCCTGGGAAATCTGATCAGTAGGTTAATTATTGTTCATAAATAGAATGATGACTCCAGAAAAATTTACCAATGACAGTCTCATAGTGGAATTAAATAAAACTCTGCATTGGGTTATATCTTTAATCCTTTAGAGGGATTCAATATGTATGTTGAGGCTTACAGTTTTGACTGAAATATTATATACATAGAAAAAGGTACATGTTATCACTTGATGCATTTTTCAGAAAGAACACACTCATTAAGAAACAACAGAACTGAAAAAAAAAAAAAAGAAGAAACAACAGAACCAGCACCACAGAAGCCTCTCTTGTGCCCACTTGTATTTCTTTGTGTCTTCCCCCCCATTCAGGTAACCACTCCTGCTTTTAACAGCTTGATTTAGTTTTACCTGTTTTTATGTATGCTTTTGTATAAATAGAATCATATCCTGTAGCCTCTTTTTTTCTTACAACATTGTATTTGAGATCCACCCAAATTACTATGTGAATTTTAGTTCATTCATTCTAATTACTGTTCTAGAACTGCACGGTGTGTACATACAACAATTTATCCCTTCTACTGTCAATAGGCATATAGGTAGTTTCAGTTTGGGGATAATTAGTACTGTTCTAAGCGTTCTAGTAGGTGTCTTTGGGTGAGCATGGATAGGTATTTGAGTTAGCTATCCATCCGGGAGTAGAACTACTACTGGATAAACAATATTTTGCTTTTGCAGATCCTGCAAGTAAAATGGTGGTGCCACTTTATGCCCTGGCATATGCGATCAAGTTTCACATCCTCTTGGACACTTACCATAATCTGACTTACAAAACTGTTAGCCACTCTGTGTGTACAGTAATGCTGCATTTAGATTGTGGTTTGGATTTTGATATGGCTTACATTTAACCAAGGTTCATGGAGAATCATTTATTGGATTTCTGTTATAAGTGGTCACAGGTCTCTCTGATAGTTGAATGGGGGTAAAACTAAGGATAATTTGAGAGGTGAAAGATGTTTGTTTGCTGAAAAATATCTACTTCATGAGGTTTTACTTGAGATTTCCATCTTTGACATTTACCCTGTATGGGTCTTATGCAGCTATGGACCTCTTTGCTGAGCTATACAATGATGAGGCCTGCAGAAAGCACTTAAGTAATTATAATATATTCAATTTGATTAACTCATCACCATTATTTATCACTGAATGGTGACAGGGTCCTTGAACACTGGAATAGAGGACTTGATGGAAGGGTATTAGTGAATGGAACACAGAAAGTTGGGGAAGGAGAGAACAGCGAGGCAGGGAAGTGAAGACAAAGCATGGCATAAGCATTTGGGGCCCATCCGGAGACCTGGGTTGGCCAGGGGGCCTCTCATCAAGAGGAACAAAGAGCAACCCAAGAGAGCATTATTGCTCTAGAAGTCTAGACTATAAATGAATTAGTGTGGAGTTTTACCCATGATTGGCCCTGACTGCAATAGACAGGTGCAGATTCTTTGTATAAAGAGAAAATAGCCTTATAGTTCTAGACAGCAAATGTTCATCAACTTCAAATTACACCTCAAATGCTGCTGGTGTCTGGACCATTGATGGATGAGCTAGGTCTTTCCAGGTCTAATGCTGAGTAATGCAAATTAGATTCTCCTGAGTTATGCCTTGTGCAGCTGGAAGGCACAAAATAGTTGCCAGGGACATATCTCCGTGCCAAAATCTTGCCAATGTTGTTAATAGTATTGTACCCTGTACATGTGTGAGCACTCTTAGTTTTATTAATGCCAATACTATGCTTTTGCCCTTTCTTTCACCTTTTAATTTTTGAATAGGGAATAACTTTGGTTTCATCCTGACTCTTCAGAAAGCAAATGCTAAACTGAAAGGCAGGTATTAGGTCCTTTCTACCACCATGCGAGGGGTGGGTAGGATCAGCACAGAAAAATCTCAGCTGTTAAACCTTGCAGATTTGCAGCCCAGGAGTGTTAAACATTGTGAAGAAGGGAGGAGAGGGGGCATCTGAGTGGCTCAGTGGTTGAGTGTCTGCCTTTGGCTCAGGTCATGATCCTGGGGTCCTGGGATTGAATCTCTCATCAGGCTCCCTGTACGGGGCCTGCTTCTCCCTCTGCCTATGTCTCTGCTTCTCCCTCTCTGTGTTTCTCATGAATAAATAAATAAAGTCTTTAAAAAAAAAAAAAGAAGGGAGGGGAAATGCCTAGCTCTCCTGGCAAGAGAGGAAAGCAACCTCATGGTTGGAATTGCATTTCTACACTATTTCAGGGTTTCTGGTTAGCCACCTATGCAGCTCAACACTTGTCCTCTGACTCCAGAAACACCCTGTAACCCCTTTCTGCGATTTGTGTAGATAAGTGATCATACGAGAGCCATGCTAATAAATGGTCTCAAGTGAAGATACAGTGGAAAGATGGAAAGAGATCTTCCTCCTTTCTACACTAAGAACAGAGAGAAAGAAAGCAGAGATGTCTCTAGACTGAGCTGCTCTCATACCATGACAATGTGCATTTGTAAAGCTATATAGGTAAAGTCAGTGTTAACATATGTGAAGCTTTTGGTTGCTCCAACAGATTTTTTAAAGCACCCTTACCATGTGCCTCAAACATTCCTTTGAATCACATCAGTTCAATCTTATTAGTCTTTGGACAAAATATGGGATTACTGTCAAAGGGTATGTGAAAGCATGTTACTAATTACAAAGATTTATGTAACCAATTCGCTCCCCTCAAATCATGTCTTACACACTTTATTTAGGTTTCTATTACAATATTTGAAGGATATCGCCTTGTCAAAAAAATTCTCAGCAGTCCGTAGGAAAGAATGAGCTAGTAGGAACCTCAGGTAGAACCCACAGTAACAAGACTCACCTAGGCATGCTAGCCACTAGAGGGCAATATTGGCCATGCACTATGGGCTCTCCCTCTCCTCTAGAGAGCAGTGTTAACTATACAATGGACGCTACACATGCAGTTAAATTTTCATTGAATACTCAATGTGTGCTTGAAATGCTGGGGTCGGTAATATCCATGAACCTGAATAAGGCCTTATTCTTAATCCTGAGGAGCATATATTTAACAATAAGAGATTATAACCACATATCAATTATGATTGAACCCTGAATTGTATTTTTTAAAAGATTTATTTATTTTTTTTTAGAGAGATAGTGTGTGCAAGTGCGAGTGGGGGAAGGGGCAGAGGGAGATAGAGAGAAAGAATCTTAAGTAGACTCTGTGCTAAGCACCAACCCCAACTTGGGGCTCCATCACACGACCCTGAGATGATGACCTGACCTAATAAGAATCTGATGCTCAACTGACTGAGCCACCCAGGCACCCCAAGTTGTATTTTAAATTGTATTTCAGTATCAGTTGACAGGTGGATGTATCCTTTTGATAATAATAGCTCTAATAGAGATGCAAATACTGCCACTTAAAAACCATCCAAAGCATAAACGCAATTAATTTGGAAATCTGTTTGGCATGAATGAATACTGGAGGATAGAGTGAGATATCTTTGTCTGTACTATAGAATAATCTAAATGAAAGACAGCTTGCTCATCTTTTAATAAGTCAATATTTTTTTCTTCTAGTGTAGATAGACTTCCTATTTTCACTTAGTAGGACTCCTCTTTTTCACTAAGCTTACTAGTGAAACGATAAGAATAATTTCTTATGGAATTATTTTGTATCTAGGATTAAAAATTATTTTTAATTCAAGTGAAATATTAGCTTAACTAATTATTTCATAAATTAAATGAGTGCTGAAATCACTCTGCATAAATCATAATTTTATTTATCGACTTGACCCATTAGCAGACAAAGGTATCTAAGGAAAATCAGTTAATGTTTATCATTCACCTCCTATGGTACTTTGAACAATCCCATCAAGTGCAAGTCCTTAATTTTTAACGAATATCAGACACGATTGTGGTATTTTAATGTGCTGTCAGGAAATCCAACTATTTTATATTAAGACACTGTTTGGTTTGCATGTTTCTTAAACAGCAATGATTTTTTTAAATGTAGCACCATTAAAACTGACAGTTTTTCAGTCAACATTGATTAAATTAAACCCAGTTTAGAGGTTAGGAAATGAAGAAACTAGACTAGAGCAAATAGAAAAATTCTCAATTAACATTACAGTTGTGACATGTGGACAAAAGCCAGATTAAGCAGATGCTATCATCAATTCATTTGTTGTCATGTTTGCAGTGTGGCAACTGGCCCCAGAGACAAGATCTTCTGGAAATGGTGCATCTTGGGACACTGTTTTTTGTTTATTTCACAATGATCATCAGTCATAATGATGCAGTGATACTGGTACTCACATCAGGAACCGTCAAAGCAGAAATTTAGGGAGACCAAAGCATTGCACATGCTCTTCCTTTAAAAAAAAAATCACAAATTTACTAAAAGCCTTTCCTTAAATTTCTAGATTTTTCCAAAAGGAAAATAAACTCTTCCTCTCCCACAAAAATCTCTGAGCATTTTAAATACATCGGCAACTTACTTATGGCATGCATACCTTAAGTTGCTCAAGAGACCAAAATTCCATCAAGTGAAGAGATAAGCATGCATTACATGGCTCCTTTATTTAATTACAAAATACAAAAGCCCATTAGCAGAATGGCCTGTTGGCCTGTAGAGAGGATGCTGGCCTGCCATGTGGTAGACCTGCAGCTTTCTCTCCTGCTCGGCTTGCCAAGCTGGCGGGGGCTTGGAGAGCGGGCATTGTGCACATGGTCAACCTCGAGAAGGAAATGTATAATGCTGCCCGACTCTGACCACTTCATTGTCTTCATGTCAGGGAAATATGCATATGAAATCCCTGCAGAACATGGCCATAAAGGGCATTCTGTGAATGTTTTATTTACATGAATTTGAATTAAATATCTTTAAGGGGAAAAAGGTATGAAATGATAATATAAATCTGTAATCTAGTTTGGTTCTGCTACCAGCTGTGTAATGGGGGAGAAATTATTTTAAGTCACTTAAAATGCCTGGTTTCCCCATTTGTGATGGTGATAACAGGTTTGACCTCACCATGGGAAGTTTACGTGGATCAAGTGACGTTATGTATGTGAACAACAGCATGCAAATTAGAAAGCAGAGGTCCTTATTCTGACATTCATGGCTGTTTTCAGGGCTTTCTGTGAAATTGTATTCAGAATTGAGTGTGAATGTCCTTACATACATTTTTCTGGAGAGCTTATGTCTGCTTCCTCAAAAGGGTTTTTGACCTTAAAACAAATTTGAAAGAAAGCCATTGCTATAAAGTAGGAAATATATGTTATCTTATTTTCATCCTTATTAAATTAAATGATTCATTTTGGTTATTTTTAATGTGTTATTTCAGAGTTGTAGGATGATTTTAATTCACCATTGATAATTTATATTCCAGCTTTCACAAATATACCCATCTCAAATGCCAGGAGAAGACAAATCAATACTTTTGATGTATTGCCATACTTCTCAGGATGAAGAATTTTTAAATGTCATTTTATAAGCATATGCTACCATACATCCATTGGAAAGAGGAAGAAACACTTGGTAGTAGGGAGAGGTGCCTAAAACAGTGGAATAGTCTCACTCCAAGGAGAGCCTTTCATAAGGGTAGAGGGAAGACATCCCCACTGGTGGATTTCTATCAGGCTTTCTTCTATTCTCCAGTCCAATCAGGTTATTGGAAACAAAATACTATTACTATTTTTAAATTATAAATATTACCTACTTGTAGAGAATTTTCAGATACTGCAGACTGACAAAGAGTGAAAAATCCTTCCTCATTACCCCACTCCCAGTTCCCTCACTCTATCATTACTATTAAATGCAAAATAATTAGTAACATTCGAAAAATAACCTAGAGTCACTTTGTATATTATTTGTTCAGCCGGCATTTATGGAGTGTTGACTCTGTGTCTGGCCCTCTGCTAGACTCAGGGATGGAAAAAGCCAACATGATGGGTTTAACATTTCTCATTGTGAAGTCAAGAGCCAAGTAGGAGCATAGAAAACACATGGAATAGCATTGCTGTGTGCTAAGCATGGCATCAAACAACAGATACTATGGGAAATTACAGGAGGGGCCATCTGAATAAGGGAAGTAGATCTAAACTGAGATTTAGAGCAAAAGTGAGTTGACCAATTGCTAAGGGGGTGGGCTGGTCAAGTTTTATTATAGTACATGCATAAAAGTCACTTACTCATGTAATCAATTTTAGCAAATCTTGTTTGGGAGTCTTTCTGTAAATGCCTTATCTGCTCCATTAAATCACTGGCTGACCATCATGATGGTTGTTTTTATAAATTTTCTCCCCCTACACAGAATCCAAATTTTGCTCACCGTCATTAGCACCAAACATGGTACCAACTCACCTAGCAAAAATCCCTAATCATTCAATCCACATCCATCTGTACATCTCAAATAGAATTGAATTAGATATGGTCATAGAATTGTTCTCTGTCTCATTGCACAAGCTTTAGTCTTCTCAGATTTCAAATATATTAGAAGCAAGAAACAGGTATACTTGTACCCTGCAACACAGAATTATTCAATACTTTTTACTGCCACCCACAGGAAAAATACATTTTACTTTGGGATCCAGAATGTACATATATAATGCACTCTGATGTTTTCTATTTTATTCTGTTCCATTGTATTTTCTTTAAAAAAATGCTACTTGTGACCCACAAAATGGATTTTATGACACTAAATTGATTTCCTTATGGGTCTCAACCCACAATTTGAAAAAAACTCCCCTAGCATTTATAATGCAATGTTGGGCTCTGATTTAGGGGTCAATTAAAAAACAAACCTGCTTGTTAATTGATCTGTTTAATCAGAATGTTACTTTCAGCCACACAAGAAGGGAGGGTCTTTGAACTCATGACTTACATATAGGTCTATAGGAAGATAAGATATTAAATGGGCCAGAGCCATTCACCCCAAGATTGTGTTTGCTATTGGTGTAAAATGTAACTCATTTTATCCCTAGCATGAAGTGAGGAGCAAGGAGCAGATGGAGAATGAGACAGTGGTCTTGTGGTCCCAAGTCTAGTCTTTTCAGCCTCATTTCTTTTGTGTTGCTGGAAGTGTCTTGATGGAGAAAAAAGTCAAGTGGAGATGATTTGGGCATTATCTGTCATTCTGAATTCTGCATAATTTTTAAATTTTATTGTGTTAGTTCACAGAACAATATCCAGAGCTTGGGGAATGCACAGAGGGCATGATTGGTTCCTTCTGCAAGTTAGAGATGGGGTGGAAGCAGCAGAGCAAGAATGGAGGGTGATTTGGGAAGGTGTTACAGGGTAAGTAAGCCAGGAATTTTGAGGAATGATTCAGATATTGCTGGTGAAGACAGGGACGCAGAGCATTGTAGAGAGACCAGCATTAGCAAAGTCTCAAAATGGGGCAGTGGCAAGAGGATAAGATGTGGGGACATTTGGACAGGAGCCAAGAAAGAGGATAATGAGAGATAATGTCTTACACGATTCAGTGACTGAGTGATGACAAAAAAGGGAACTCAGAGTGAGGAGGGCTCAGAGGTTTGGAGAGGCAGATAATGTGTTCGGCTTTAGATGTGCCAATGTCAGGGTTCATTTAAAGTAAACCATTTTGGGAAAAATTAAAAAATCAATGAAAAATAGAATACAGAGAAAAGTATATAAAGCTGTGCTACTCCAAATTCTTTTCTATACTGTCTCATGGGATCACTTATGAAATTAATTAAAGCTGGCTGGACTAAGACTACTGTCACAGGGATTGGAGATTGGTTCAAGGAACACAAATTTCAGCAACGCCAAATGATACAGGGAGTTGTCTAAAGGTGTGGTTGGTGTAAAGGCTAGCCTTGTTTGACAACATAATTAATGAGCTAGAAGAGGAATTTAGCACATGACACATAAGAGAGATTAGAAGAATAACACAAATGGATAGATGAGGATGAATTTAAATTATATTTGGAAGACAACTATATTTGTAGTTAATTAATAAAAAACATAAATATTCGGGGCATCTGGGTGGTTCAGTTGTTTAAGCATCTGCCTTCAGTTCAGGTCATGATCTTGGTGTCTTGGGATCGAGGCCCACATCTCCCTCCCCCTCCACCCCCTCCCTCCACTCCCACTCACACTTTCTCTTGCTATCTCTCTCTCTTAAATAAATAAATAAATAAATAAATAAATAAATAAATAAATACAATCTTAGAAAATAAAACACAAATACTCAATGGCAAGGGGAAAACATCTGGAAAACTGCAAGGACAAAAGAGTACAGAGTGTAAGTAGGCATTACGTTAAACTTCTTTTACAATAAGATGTAACAAAATTAGATTAATATGTTACAAAGAGGTACTTTTTTCCAAAAACAGTGCAGTAATAGCTTTCTTTCACACAGTCCAGGAGAGTCTCTGTAATGCAAAACATTAGCAATAACTGGGGAGGGATATACAGTAACAGGTGGCAAAAGACCTGGTTGCCTGATTTTCATGTTTTTAAAAACACATGTAAAAGGCATCATTTTATATCATAGGTGTGTAGCTCTGAAATGAAAAGTAACACTAAGTTGAATTTTGAGAACTCTGGCTCTTTTCTTTCTGCATTTTAGATAACTGTATACATCCAAAGAAATGTTGCTAATGCTGTGGGCTATTGTGAAAGTAAATTTTTCTCTGAACATGTACAAGAATTATTTCTAGAGATACTTTAAGGAAAGTGGTTTCATTTAAAATTAGTCTTGAGGTATAAACTAAATGGATAGCCTTTTTTCATCTTTGCTCTATTTTTCTTTTTATACCTATATTTTTCTGATTATAAAGTAACATTTATTGTAAAAAATGATAAAATAAAAAAGCACAAATAAGTAATTTAAATTACTCATGATATCATCTTTTAGGGCCACCCAGAATTAACCTTTTAGTCTTTATTCTTCCAATCTATTTTCTATGCCCATAGAAACCAAATAAAATTGGGAATGCATTTTAAGTATTGTTTTGTAAGCTTTTTCATTAAATAATAAATGATGAAAAATTTCCTTGCTATTAAATTGTCTCCTATAACATGATTTTAATGGCTACATAGTATTCCATCACATGAATGTGCCATATTTTATTTAATAGCATTGTTTTGCATATATGTCACTTATGATTTTTAGCTGTTATAAATAACAGTGATGAACATCTTTGCACATAAACCTTTGTTCATATGATTTAGTATAATCTAGAGGATATAAATAATTCCTAGGAGTGGAACTGCTGGATCAAAGAGTATTAATGTTTTTTTACAGCATTGAATACATATTAGCAATATTCCTTCCATAAAAGTTGCACCAGAGCGTGAAGTGTCTATTTAACCTCCCCTCTTGTCTGGATGGCTACAAAGTGAGGAAATGTTTACACACAAATAACATAATAATATTGTCTTATATGTGTTTAGTGTTCACCTTTTTCCAACATATTTTCTAATTTGGCTCTAACAAAAACGCACACAAAGTATATCGTACATCAAGGCTAATAATCCCTGAAGGCTAGTTAATGTTTTCACAAGGAAGAACAATGTTTAGGTGAAGGAAATTTCCATATTTGACATAGTTAAAAGCAATCTATGCATCCGAGCCAGGGCCAAGTAGTCACAGGGATACAAATTTTAGAGGAGAGTGAAACCCTGGAATAGAGTCCCAGCAGAGAAATCAAGAGTCTGGTCTAGAAAGTTATGGACCAGTCAGACCATCGGCACGTACCTGGCAAAGGTCCAAGTGATCAAGGGCTACATAACTCAGTGTTTATATAGAAATCAGACTATACCTGGGCAGGGGGAGACACAGCGACCTTGGATTTCTGCAAGCCTAACTTATCTCATCTATAAAATGGGCATCCTCATAGCAATAATAATATGAGCCCCAAGTATTGCTTTAAGGATTAAACGTGATAATATTTTTGACAGTACTTTGAACATTTTAAGTCACTATGGAAAGATAAGTTATTTTTTGGCTGAAGGGAAATGCAATGAGGTGATGAGCAGTAAATAATATGAGGGATTGGAGAGAAGTTAGCAGACATACAGCATCTAAAGTGGGGGCAAGGGACAATTCCTACATTTTAACTTTTTAATTCTTTACTTTTTGATAGACCATCTGTAAAATTTATTATTTTTTGATTACAGAAGTACCATATGTTTCCCCTATAGCACAAAGAAGAAAGTTGAAACTACCTTCACTTTTACTACCCAGTGACCACCTGTTATATTAGTGATCACCCTATTAAATGTGTGGTTCAAATTCCAATTCTGTTATTTACTAGAGTGTGACCCTCAGTAAATTACTTATCCTGATTTTCCCCATGTGTAAAAGGGGGATAATAAAGTTATATATAGTAATAACAGCAGTTAAAATTTATTGTTCAGTGGCCAATCCTGCAATCAGTGCTCTATGTGGATTAATTCATTAATTCATTAATACATTTGAGTCTATGAAGTAGACTTTATAATTATGCACATTTTGCAGGAGGTTAAGCTCAGAAGATTCAATAACTTGCCCCAAATTATATAATAACCAGTAGGATCATTAGTAAATTAAATGGGGGCATAATTATTTGAATATTAATAGTCATGTGCAACTAAGAACAGGACACAGTATGGGAAAACATGATAACCACTTGGTGATCATAGCTAGGGACAGTTTAAGGAAGTGGGCAGGAAATCGGCTTAAGAAAATGTGGTCTGGGGCAGCCCCGGTGGCGCAGCGGTTTGACGCCGCCTGCAGCCCGGGGTGTGATCCTGGAGACCCAGGATCGAGTCCCACCTCAGGCTCCCTGGATGGAGCCTGCTTCTCCCTCTGCCTGTGTCTCTGCTTCTCTCTCTCTCTCTCTGGGCCTCTATGAATAAATAAATAAAATCTTAAAAAAAAAAAAAGAAAGAAAATGTGGTCTGTAAATAATGCCGCAATCTTTCCTCATGACCTAGAGTGTGATTAGCAGATACATAGTATGTGTGCATGGAGTATCCCTCCTACCCACAAGGTAACAATCACTAACCAAAAGCAACAAAGTTTTCCAGGGACTTAGAGTCCCCAGAACCTTTCTCAACAGTGAGAAATGACCAGAATCAAAGAGGGAGATAAAATTGATTTGCCTTTCTTTTTTTAATAAAAGATTTTATTTATCTTTTATTTTAGAGAGAGAGAGAGAGAGCGTGAGCACAGGCAGAGAGGGACAAGGAGACTCTGTGCTGAGTGTAGAGCCCGACACGGGGCTCCATCCCAGGACCCCAAGATCATGACCCGAGCCAAAACCAAGAGTAGGAGGCTTACCCGACTGAGCCACTCAGACACCCCTGATTTGCCTTTCTGATAAAAATACTATATAACATCTCAACTTTTTAGGACAAGAGTTGGCCAACATTTTCTGTAAGGAGCAGGATCATGGGCATTAATAGGGTTGTGTTCGGGTCTCTCTACTTCTTCACATATTATAAATGCACTCTTCCCTCAAGTTGATCTATCCTTCTGTGTTTGTTATGAATACTATAAAAAAAATGCTATCTCATGTTTTCTGTCTGGTTCATGGCACCCTTCCCATGGAGGTCTCTCAGTTCCTTCAACAATTCTATGTGACACAGGTGGTGAGGGAGGGAGTGCTTGAGTGCAGTTTAGGCTATGCTCAACATACCAAATTTGCACTGTGAAGAGAGATTTTCAATTTGAGGCCGGATGCACTATAGCAGAGTCTCCCCAGGTATTCCATATATCCTCTTCTTCAGAGTCCTCCTCTAGCTCCTGCTTAAAAGAAACTACCTGATCGCAGTGGTGGTTTATTAGATCCTGGCTAATTTGGAAAAATTAGGATGGAGTTGAAACAAGATCTCTCAAGTCTGTCACCAATTATTTGTCTGACCTCAGGCAGCTTACAGCTTCTCCAGGTCAGTTTCCTCATCTGTACAGTAAGGGGTTCAGTTTAGATCGGTGGTTTTCCAATCAAGATGCCATGAAACATGAACACTTTACCTGTGTGACTGGAGCTTTGGGACATTGAAATGGGGTCACAGGCTGGCTTTTCTGAATTTCCCCTAAGAAAGACATACTGAATAGACATCTTTTTTTCTCAATTTAGGACTCTTTACCCATAGAGTTTTCTTTTCTTTTTAAAAATTTTATGACTAGTTGGACTAGCAGATGAAAAACATATATGAACAAGCAGTAAATGATTTTCACTTGAAATATTTGGAAACAACTATTTCCGTTTTGAAGATGTGTGCTCACTGCAGCTTTATACTGTACATATATAGTCATATTATCTTTAAGAAAAGCTGTCCTCAGCTTATCAGTCCTAATACATAATATTAAAAATCTATCAATAGGTTATTCTGAGAAGAATACCATGACTTCCAGGTGCTTTCCACCTGAGCAAGTTTGAGAACCACTGTTCATATGTGCTTGTGGTTGGAATTTCGTGTTGCATGCCTGCAGTCTAGCTATATTTGTCTTTGAGCAAAATTGTTTTTTATTCATGTGAAATTAAACATACCATAATTTCATAATATATTGCAAAGAATATCCATAGATTTTCAGATGCTTTCCATCTAGGCAAGTCCGAGGCTAATGAGAGAGTCTATAGGGATTTTCCTAAATCTTTTTTGAAATTCTTCATTTTTAACACTGTCCCCTTGAATTGTTCCTTCTCCTGTCCCATTCTTCCATTTTTCCCCCACCAAATGTCAGCTCCTTTATCCTGCCATTACCTGCTCTCTACACACCCAAGGAGGGCTGTTTCTTTTTTTTTTTTAAGATTTAATTTATTTATTAATGAGACACACACACACACACACACACACACACACACACACACAGAGGCAGAGACACAGGCAGAGGGAGAAGCAGGCTCCACGCAGGGAACCGGATGCGGGACTCGATCCCGAGACCCCAGGATCATGCCCTGGGCCAATGGCGGCGCTAAACCACCCGGGCGTCCGTAAGGAGGGCTGTTTTGCTCTGAGTGTGACACTAAAGGAAAGGGCTGGCTCTTTCCAAGCACTATAGTATTGCTTTGCTTTGCTCTTCTGCCACTTAGCTCTGGGATCAGTCCTCAAAGTCTGATAGATCTCGAACAATGTCTTAGTCTGGCTTTTAGGCATAAATGTTGAAAATCAATCCATAATAGGATTTTTTTTTTCCGGTCTAAATGGGAGATGAGACTAGATAAAGACTAGATGTCCTGGAGGACCCTTGTGGGCTTATCTCTGCTCTATGATCTTCGACAGCCATTGGGTTCTACTTTACTGTGGTGGTTTAGCACCTTGTCAATTCGGTGAGGTTGAGACTGTTTTACCCAGAATCCCTTTGCCTGTGTGGTACCAGGTGAGGGATGGCAACAAGAGAAATTTGCACAAAATAGAGTGCAGAAGTGAAGTGGTCATCATTATGTTCTGAGGGCGGGCGCAGGACTCCAGGCACCACTGCAGCTGGTGCCCCTAGTCACTGATCTGCTAGCTCCAACCTTCCTCAGCTTCCAGTTCATCCTCTCACACTCCCCTGTTCCCCTCCAGCGTATCTTCCCAGCTGCTGAACTTATTGACCTATCCTGACCTCAGACAGAGACTGAGGCAACATTCCTCTCTAGATTCATCAGCTCCCACAACTGTGTAAGCTCCAATCCCTTTAATAAGTTCCTCCGTCCACAGCACTCATCGTGATTCTTTTCCCCGGTGGAACTCTATGGGATACATGTGCCTATAGTGGTATTTGCTTTCTCTATTTTACCACGAAAAGTGTGTAATGAAGGAAGGAGCACATGCCTGCCTTTTGTCCCTTCAGAACCGGCCAGTGGGCATATGCAAGCTTCTCCGGAGAGCACTGTGGCTGATAATGATGCAGAGCACCACTATTTGAAGGAGATAGGGCTTGAATGAAATGGGTAAAAAGAGGAAAAGAAAATGCATTCCCTAAAAAACATAATCAGCCTGGCTTCAAAGTTACAGTGTGTATCCACTCATTTTCAAAATCCTGCTTCAGTCGGGTTTTATAATTTCTGTGGAGCCGGAATCTCAGAAACTAAAGACCAATGTATGTTCTAGATAAGTCCATGACTCTTGAAGCAAGCTCACTCTATCCTAAATGTAACCCTATTTTTTACTGTAGTCTAAGGAAGGAACTGAAGTTTTGATGCAAGGCTTATGCAAGTCATTATTACTTTTCAGAGCAAATCACAGAATATAGGAGCCTCTCTTCAGATCCCCATCGCCACTCTGAAAATAGGTGGAGGCAGTGATTCTTTATCCAGGAGTGGGAGACCAAATATGAGAGATGTCTTTACTTTCGAGAAAGCCTTTATCTCAGAGTTACTTTCCTTTTAGCTTTAGGATCAACGTTATGTGTTACTCTTGACACCTTTACAATCAGAGTTGGAACACAACCCCGCCTGTGCTAGACCAGTAGTTTACAAACCTCACTCATTTATGAACCGTTTATGTACCACCTTCATAATTCAAGACACTTATGAGATCTGTTCACTTAATAATTTCTACTTAAGTATATTTACCATGTTTCATTGAATCTAGTGGACTATCCATTGTAAGATATTTTTTGTACCACCAAGGAATCAAAAATATTGCCAACTGAGTTATACAATACCTTCTTTTTTTAAAAATTTTTATACAATACCTTCTTATCTTAGAAGTTTTATTTTCCACTTGTTGAAAATGCTCGTTTAGACTCCCTCTCAGCCCTGAATGAGTTTCCTGTTTCTTATTCAACTCAGAAAGAAATAGTTTGTATTTCTGTTTTCATAGCTGATGAGTATTAATATTGGATCACAGCCGAAATAAATCCACCTTGCCCTGCAGCAGGCTCGTCCAGTGTAAAATGTCTGAATTTTCAGTGCAGGGACTCCCAGGCTTGGGTTTAGGGGGAAAAAGAACTTGAAGAGGAGACTGGATGAACGGGGCTGGGGAAGGGCTGCTGAGTATGTATCTTATATCTGCTTCACTCTGTTCTGTGGGACAAATGGGGTAGCTAGAGGCAGCAAAAGCCAAAAGATCATGAAACACATCCTGATTTCAGAGATATCAAAATACAGCGGAAACAAGCACAACTTAGACTCAACAGAGTAGTTTCCTTAAAAAGAAATTTTATATTACCTCCAAAACCTGAAAGCCATATAGCTAGCCAAAAAGAAAAACAAAAAGTAATGAAATAAAATATACAATATTAACTTCTAATTAGATACTGTGAATGTGGAGGGCTCTCCAGTTGAGGTATGCTTTAAAAAAGGGACATTTGTCAGTGTTAGGTGTTACATCCTATTAGTACCAAATGGAAACTTTCTTTTTTATTGGAACAGAAGGATTGGAAGAGAGCAGAAGAGTGAAAATGTTTTCACGTGAGACCCAGTATTAATTAAAACCGGGTCTGGGAACTATGTAAAACCATATTCGTAGGTACCACCAGTGGTTTTTAGCTTACATTTTTGGAAAACACAATGTAAATATTGTCCTTGATCTTTTCTGTTCTTATCTACCATCCAAAACACTAATAAGTGGGCTAGAAAAGAGCAAACAAAAGTTGGAAGTCAGGTACAAGCAAGGAGGAGTGGATAACAGGGATAAGTCAGACTTGGGAAAGAAAATGAGTCCTTATATCAAGTCAGAATTGGCAGAACAATATGCAGATCTGAATATTTTGAAGCACCAGTGCATCTGTTTTTTCTTGCTTTAAAACAACCACCAACTTATTAGTTTAAAACAATATCCATCTATTAGGTCTGTCTGTAGGTTGGAAGTCCTACAACTCTCAGTAGCGCTTTCTGTTAAGGGTCTTGAAAGGTAAGCTCTTATCTGGGATATCAGAGGAAGAATTTGCTACCAAGCTCATTAAAGTTGTCAGCTGAATTTAGTTCCTTATAATTGTAGGACTGAAGTCTCCAATATTTTCTGGTTGATTGTTGGCTGGGAGTCATTCCCGGTTTTTGGAAGCTCTTCTTTGCTCTGATCCTTGCCCCACAACCCTTCCCTTTTCAAAACCAGCAATGGGCTGTCAAATCCTTAGTTTTCACTTTCCCTGGTTTTTCCTTCTGTTACTGGTCAGAGAAAGCTCTCTGCTTTTGAAAGCCTCCGTGATTAGAACAGGGTTGGTTTTTTTTTTTTTATTCATCCATATTTAATAACAAACATTGAAACCTGATCTTTTTTTTTAATTCCAATACAATTTACTACGTTCTATAGAAGGACACAAATTAAAGACCAAATGTGGACACATATCAGAGACTTGACTTGAACGACCAAAGATGGCTCTACATGCCCTAGTGAGGATAAACAACACTCAGCAGTGATTGACAAGAAAAATAGGAAAGAAAGAAGAAAGATGTTTCAAGACCGTCTTCAAAGACACGCCCAAAGACATCAGGGGAACTTTGCTGGAATGATGTAGAAGCCCACTTAGATTCTGCAGTCTTCTACTGGTGAAGGAGGAGGGGCCGGAGGTTCTGTAGGGCCGGCCACACTAGAAGGGACTTGCTCCAGATCCAGAGGGGAGGATATCGCCCTGGCTTCATCGCTTTTCTTAGTAAATCGTTCTTTTCTGGTGGCCGTGGTGACTCTGCGTTTGGTCACCTCGGAGGCCAGGTCTCCATAGGGCAGGTTGTTGCCATTGACTGTGGGGCTCTTCTGAGCCATGGCCTTGCATGCAGAGGACTCAAGACTTCAAAATCCCTCCACAGTATCTACATTAGCATTCTATTGAATAACTAGAAACAGGAATCTAGGTGAGCCATCTTTAAGATTCTGTTTACTGTAGTTGTCTCCGGAGATTCAGCTTGAAGTATAGAAGTGAAATGAAGGGGCACCTGGGTGGCTCAGTTGGTTAAGCATCTGACTCTTGGTTTCATCTCATGGATTGTGGGATGAAGCCCTAAGTTGGAGCTCTGGGTTCATTGGGGAGTCCACTCAAAGATTCTCTCCCTTTGCCACTACCCCTACTTGTGCATGTGCACAATCCTCTCTCAAGTAAGTAAATAAATAAATCTTTTTTTTTTTTTTAAAAGAAGGGGTGTCTGGGTGCCTCAGTCAGGCATCTACTTTCAGCTCAGGTCATGATCCCAGGGTTCTGGGATGGAGCCCCACATCGGGCTCCCTGCTCAGAGGGGAGTCTGCTTCTCCCTCCCCCACTCTCCCTACTTGTGCTCTCTGTGTCAAATAAATAAATAAAATCTAAAAAAAAAAGAAAGAAAGAAAGAAATGAAATCAATATCCTTGAGATGTTTCTATAGTAATTCTGGGCAAAATTAGAAGTGTGCCTTAAACTAAAGTCTGCCTTTTAATGGGTGATACTATAACTAGGCTCCAGAATAATCACTGCAGTAAGAAATACAAAGGAGCTAACATATTTATTTTTTATGTAAACAAAAGCTACCTCACAGTACTCCATAAATGAATTATTATTTAATAATTTGACTAAAGTCTAAAATGTCTAAACCTCCACCTTTCCATCTTCTGAGAGACTTCTAAATGCCAACCCAGAATTTTTTTCTTTGTTGTTAAATCTTAAATTAGGGACAATTTCCAGAATGAAGTTAATTCTCCTACACTTTTTAAACAAATATGTGGCTGAAAATACTGATATTCAAACACGTGAACTGTAGACACATACACACTTTTATCTTATTCTGCTTAAAAGTTAAAATCATCAACAGCTGACTTTCACTTTATTACTCAGAACTCAGTCACTGTAGGAACGCAGAGAAGTTCAAAGATACAACATGATTTTGAAGCCAAAATACACTAACTTCATCCTACTGAAAGGAGACAGTTGTGTCCCACTGAGATGATGGAGTTCAGGCTACAGCAAAGTTCAGGCGGGCCCCGTAGCACCTCCCCACTCCACAGTGTGCAGCTTCTTTCTGGCACTCCCCAGAGCTGGGAATTTACCACCAACATCGCCTTGGGGAACAGTGTTAGCAGCTGAGAAACTGCAGGAACAAGCTGCTTCTCAGTGACTCCCAGATACTATCAGAATGCAAGAAAATAATTAAAATCCTAATTAAGTAGTTTCTCATCTGGCTCATTTGAAGGCGCTCCAAAATGGTCAGATTTAAGGCATGGTAAACAGCTGAAGTGTTAAATTTGCTTGTTAGTTAAAACCTTTGTCAGAGGCCAGGTCTACATAAGGAATGTGAAAGAGAGGATTGGGGCAGGATCTGTGTAATTCAAACTCCAAACAGTAATGTGTCCTTTGTATCTTTCAAGTAAAAAAAAAAAAAAATCTCTTTTTCTTTTACCTAAACTTTTTTGGCATAAATACTGATTCAATATTGTCTCTAGCATAGTATTGTATGAGGAATAATTTTCATATTCGTAAATGATATGGGAAATATGGAATAGGCTGAAAAAAATCCTAAGAATGTACTAAGGTTTTAGACACTAAATTTGTCAAAAATACTCGAGTTTTGGCATATTTTACTTATAAAATAATAGTGTAATGCATATTATACTACTTTGTATTAATTTTATGCTAAATAGCTTAAATACAAAATATATGACATCTATTTAGATTTATGAGTGAAACTTAATTATGCCTCCGTATTTTGGAGGCCAGTTTGCGTTTGGCTACCTTCTCTTGGTTTTACTTTATTTCTCTTCTTGTATGGATCCAGTAAGAACCAAACATCACTGTGTTTTCCAGAGATGTAGTTTCTCAGGAGACATTTATTAAAATTCTATTATAAAAAAGCATCCAATAAGTCTAAGCATGTTAAACCACAACCTATAACCTGGGTGTGTGTGTGTGTGTGTGTGTGTGTGGTGTACTATATAGATTATTCGGAAGTGATTTGTTAGGTTATTATTTTGAAATTGCTATTTAGAGATGAATAGACACTGATATTTAAGATTTTGAGTATGGGTAATGTCATAATCAATATTACATCCAGGCAAATTTTTAAATAGGAATATGAATCTCCTGTGATCTCTACAGTTTTCAGACTCTGTTCCTTGAACTTGCTGGTTTTGCCAAACCTTGCCTCTGGGACTCTTATCACTTTGTTGCTTCCTCTTCTGTTAGTCTTCTTTCCACTCTCTCCCTCTTTTTTTAATTGAATAAATTTGGCATGTAACATTGTATAATTGTAAACAATCCAATTTAAAAATGGGCAGAAGAACTAAAGAGATATTTTTCCAAAGAGGATATCAAAATGGCCAACAGGCACATGAAAAGATGCTCAGCCTCACTAATCAGCAGGGAAATGCAAATAGAAATCACAATAAGCTATCACCTCACATCTGTTAAAATGGCTATCATCAAGAAGACAAGAAAACAGGTACGGTGAGGCTGTGGTAGAAAGGGAACCCTTGTCCATTGTTGTGGGAATGTAAGCTGGTCCAGTCACTATGGACAACAACATGGAGGTTTCCCAAAAAAATAGATCCAGAAATTCTACTTCTGGGAATATACCTAAAGGAAATAAAAACAGAATATTGAAGAGATATCTATATTCCTATGTTTATTACAGCACTATTCACAATAGTCAAGATGTGGAAACAACGCAAACGTCCATCAACAGATGAAGGGATAAATATGATTGTGGTGCATCTACACAATGGAATATTATTTGGCCATGAGGGAGGAGGATATCTCCTTCTCCTTTAACTCCCTTTTCCAAACCTTTTGGTTGGAGGAGAAAGTAGTGCTTCCAAGTGTGGACTTTGGAACTGGATTATCTGGTTTGGATCCTGGCTATGCCCACTTACAAGCCATATGATACTGGGCAAGTCACTTAATCTCTCATGCCTGTTTCCCCAACTGGAACAGGGGATAATATTAACACTTACCTTGGGTTATTGTGGAGAGTTACTGAGTCAATCACCTAGTGTATACTTCATAATTGTTAGCTAATATTATTTCCACTGTATTAATATTTCTGGAACATTTTTCTATAATAAACAAAACCCCCTACTTCCTTAGCCTTATCATATTCCTCATCTCTTGTTCTCTGCTAAAATTTAGATGTTCTTTGAGGGCAACTTAAACAATTCAGATGAGGGTGGCTCTCTTTTCCAAGCTCAGCTTAGTCCAGTTCTAGGAAAAAGAATTAACATTCCAGTTATTTCCAACCTAGTACTCTTGTATTATAAGCAAATCTTCTCCATGTTTAAAGCTTCTGTTTCCCTCCCTTCTATTTATGCTTCTGCATCTACTGAGACTTTGACACCTGGGTTATGGTTTTCCTCTCTCCCCCATGTCATCATAGTGGGTAATTTCTCTGTCCATCCAGAAGACCCATCCAATGCTCCAGCTTCCCAGTGATTGAACTCTTTATTCTGATGTCGTTCTCCTTCTCAACCTTTCAGCCCCATGTTAGACTTTGTCATCACCCAGATCTGCTCAATCTCAAAATTGTATATTTGAATATCATGGTCTTTGCCCATGATGGTGTTCAGTGAGAAATGCTAAAGGAGCAACTACCCTATCTGGATGTAAGATATGGGTCTCTTGCTTGCTCATGTGCTTTCCCCGCAAATCACATTAAGAATTTAAGATCTTGGCAGCCCGGGTGGCTCAGCGGTTTAGCGCGGCCTTCCGCCCAGGGCATGATCCTGGAGACCAGAGATCAAGTCCCACGTCGGGCTTTCTGCATGGAGCCTGCTTCTCCCTCTGCCTGTGTCTCTGCCTCTCTCTCTCCTCTCTCTCTCTCTCTTTCTCTCTATCTCTATCTGTGTCTCTCATGAATAAATAAAATCTTTAAAAAATAATTTAAGATCTTGTTTGGTTGACTTATTGGTAGACGTCCTTCCCAAGCATGCAGGAACAAAAACTGGTAGCTATTCTTTGTCTTTCTCTTACTGTAATTGTGGAAAGAGGTTCTTACTACATGCAGTTAATATTTAGTACCAGAGTCTATTATTCCACCTGTACATAAGTGTGGGCAATGCTTTCTGAAGAAGCGACTTCTATTTTCATGGAAACATTCTGATCTCTTTTATCCTCTCTGGCTGAAGTTTCCAGAGCAGTTAGATTTTTTGTATGGCTAGTCAGAATTCTAGAAGCAATGTGTTGGGAAGAGTGGGTGCAAAAGAGATGTTAGGCTTGGCAGGTTTTATGGCAGAATATTCTAGATTAAAGAAAAGACATCTCTGTATTCAAAGAAAGAAGAAAAAGAAGAAAGAAAGAAAGAAAGAAAAAAGAAAGAAGCCTCCACACTGTAAAGTTATTACACTGATTCATTTTTGTTTTCAGAATCTGAATTCTAGAACCCTCTCCTATCTGTATTTTTTTATCATAATACATTTTTATATTATACAGGCAATATAGGATTATCATTATTATTTGAAAAAAAGGAAAGACATAAGGAGAAAATAAATACCACCTATAATTCCATGTTGTATTTTAACAATATAAATGCCTTTCAGACCTTTTGCTAGGTAACATACTACATATTTTACACACGCTGATGTACACTTTCTCTTACAAACAGGGAGTCATCAATATTGTGCATAATGTTTCATAGCCCTTTTTAAAATCAATAGTATATTAATTTAAATGAATTAATAGTATATTAATAGCATATGTATTTCATCTTTTTCCATGTTAGGAAGTAAATCACTACAATCATTGTTTTTAATGAGTGTGTTGTGTTTCTATTTTGAACATTTAGATTGTTTCAACAATCATATAAGGAAGTCTTTACATACTTCTTGATTTCCTTGGGTTACATCTCTAAAAGTTAATTCCTTGGTAAATTATAGATACTTTAAAATTTTCTTTTAAACAGTACATAAAGAATATATGCTAGTTCTAAAAAAATCCAATTCAATAATATACAGATTCAAATGGATATTTGTCTAGTCATGGTTTCCATTTTATTTTTATTTATTTTTATGATTTCCATTTTAAGTGTTGCTAGAGTGAAATTTTGCAAGATATTTAATATTTTCCATAGAACAATTCCTACATGCCATGTTGCTGAATCTCAGGATGTGTGTTTTGAGCAGTTCTGACATACACTTCCAAATTGTCCTCAAGGAAGGGTGATGCTTCTTCCAGCCTGTATGAGAGTCTTACTTTCTCCTGATCTAGTCCAATAACAGATATTATCATTAAAAAAAAAAAAAACTTTCCTAATGTGGGAAAGTGAATAACTGTAACTCTTTTTTTTTAAATGTATCTTTGACTCATGGTGATATTAAATGCCTTAATATTATTGGATTTATTTCATTTCTGGCAAATTATCTGTATCTTGGTTTCTTTTTTTATTGAGTTATGTTTTGGTGACTAGCTAGCTCTTCAGCAAACTCATTGCCCTTCCCCCTTAAGCACATGAGCTAGACTGCATTTCCCAGGCTTCTATACATCTATACATGGCTACTCAATCGAGTTCTAGCCCAGACCATAATCAATCTCTGCAGGTCACAAGTCCAGTATTGGTCTCTTAAACCTATAATTAAAGTATCGGAAGGGCTGTGTTCCTCTCTGCAGACTCTAGAGAGAGAATCTGTTTCCTTCCTCATTTGAGTCATTGGCAGACTTAGTTTCTTTGTGGTTTGTAGGACTAAAGTCTCCTTTTTGAGCTGGCCTCCAGGTGAGGCTGTTCCTAGCTTCGAGAGGCCATCAACATTCCTTGTCTTGTGGTCTCCCCTTGTTCATCTTCTAAGAGTGGGAGTCTCCCTGTGCCACAGATTCTCTTGCTGCTCTCTGACCCATGCTTCTCTCTTCCCTTCAGGGACCCATATGATTACATGGGCCAGGATAATCTCCTTCTTTTAAAGTCAGCTGATAAGCAGCTTTCATTCCATTGGCAACCTTGATTTCCTTTTGCCATAGGATATCCACGGACATAATACCAGGGAGTGAAGAGACTGAGGCCCCGAACCTGTTGAGCACACTTTCTTTCCCTTCCCATTGAGAATATGTTTAGGACAGATATCACGTACTCTTTGTTTCCCCCTTGTTTAGACCAGTGGTTGGTTCACAGGGAAGGTACGTAGGGTTTGCTGAATAGATGAAGAAAATTTTCATCAAATAACTTGATTAAACTGTACCAATAAGCCTCCATTCTACTATCCTTATAGTTTTGTTCCTGGTCCATATGGTTTTAAATATTTCTGAGATTTTGGCATAAACAAGTAAATAACGTGTATCTTCCAAAACATACTGTTAACCTTTTGTGTAATACTATTTTCCCATTTTCCTTTTTCTTTTTTTTGTATGTTACTTTCTACAATTTTCTTCTTCTTCTTAATAATGACTTTCATTTTCCTGCGACAAGCCTGTGGATGTGGAAAATACAACAACTTCTAAGCAGGAACTGAGATTTAGAATAGTTAAATAAAATTCTCGGAGATAAGCCCCTTGTTTAGAGAAGACTAAAGTGATTGCACAACCATGTTCATGGGCATCCTTATCACAGAATCAAATCATCCCTACTTCCTCTTTTTTAAATTATGGCAAAATATATATAACATAAAATTGACCATTAAGTGTACAATTCAGTGGCATTTATTATATTCAAAGTGCTGTGCAACCATCAGTCTCTTTTTAAAAAACTTTTTTAGTTAACTAATTTCAATTCTCAAATTTTCCAAACTAAAAATATCCCAACTACTAGGAAAATCCACTGCCATTTTGTTAATTCAAAATAATCTTATTACCAATTTAAATATTGATATAATAAAGTATATATTTAAAACAAATTTTTAGATTCCTCTGTATCCTAGGTGGTTTTAAATAAAAATAACTTCTTAAATATGAAAATATTTTCAGGTACCTGGATGGCTCAGTTGTTTAAGGGTCCAACTCTTGATTTCAGTTCAGGGTCGTGATATTCAGCTGTGTCTGGCTCTGCACTCAGTGGGGAATCTGCTTGATATTCTCTCTCTCCCTCTCCTTCTCTCCCTCCTCCTTAAAACAAGAAAAAAGATAGATTTTCTTAAACAGAAAAATAATATTCTCCAGTCAAATATTTATAAAATTTTTTTTTGCTATATAAACAAATCAAGAAATAGTATCTTTAGGACATTTTAATTCATTTCTAAAACTAATGGCCAGGTTATTTTTTTAAAACAATTACTTGGTAAGTAGATTTAAAACACATCTGTCTGGCTATCACCCATAGTATAATTGCAGGTAATGTTAACCTCACTATAACCTCATTTGTTAAAGAATAAATTCAATAAAAGTGTGTTCGACTTACGTGACATTTAAGGGGGTTAAATTTAAAAATTGCCATAAGAATCTCATTATAAGCTGGTCTTTCCCATATGGAGGCCCCATGACCTTCTCCAAAAAGATCTTTGTGAAATGATAAGAAATGCTAATTTCCATTTTTACTGTCATACAGTACTGCTAGTGTAACAGTAACTGATGGTAGAATGATTGTGTTAATTACAAACATTTGAAACTAGAAACTTATTTCCTACTAATAGTCTTAGAATAAGTAATAAGATCTGCTTTTATTATTCTTTCCCAGAGAAATTTAAGTATAAATACTATTCCAAACATATGTATATGTGTGCAGACACACAATTGAATGAATCTAGAAATTTTTGCATTAATTGCAGCTTGTGGACTTATGATGTCTCTGTGTGCTTTTATCCCCTTACAATGATGTATTAATTGTTCTTATTTTGCTCCTTCTTGAAAACAAATTGAATTTAAGTAGGTTTCACTTGAGAAAAAGAAGATTTTTCCAACTTATTTGAAAAAAACAACATTTTCGCTATGTTTCTAGAATAGATTTAGAAGCTGAAGTTCTTGAAATGGTATTACTTTGTTATAAAGACTTTTCTGTTATAAAGACTTTTTCTTGGGGTTTTATTTATAAAAACATTGTTGTTAAGATCTTTCACCTTTAAATTTAATTTCTGATTTTTGCATATTTTCTTTATATTATCCAGGCTTATGTAATTTATTTCTTATAGGTAATCTTTGAAGGTATTACTGTGATAATTACAATGTAATTCAAATTAGATGCAATACACAAAGCTTTAAGCATTATTATTTATAATACAATTCTGGTTAGCTTGTATACATTCTAAAATATGAATTATAAGCATTTTGTAAGGGATTCTAAATGTTATAAATTCCAATATATTAAATATAAGGGAAGTATAGGTCCCATATAGTATTATTACTAGTATTTCTAAATTATAAAAATATTATTTGGAGTTCAATAATTGGCCACATTTGCTACAGTGAAAAACAACAACAACAACAACAACAACAACAACGCAAAACAAAAACTGTAGGGAATCGAGAAGAGAAAATGAGTTTCTCTTCACAGATTTTGACCCAATGTTCTAAGTGGGTCATAAAATTTATTTTAGTGAATTAAGTTCTACTATCTGTTACTCTGGGGTAATAGTTACATTTAATTTGTTTTATTAAAGTATGCTTTAGTTTTAGTTTACTTCCTGATGGCTCTTGAATCAAGATATTAGTTGATTCATTTGGATGAATCTAATTAAAAGGCTATGATTGAGAAATGAGAGTGAGGGAGTTTTTGTTGTAATATGTAGACTTTTTAAATGTCAGAAATTGCTTGTGGAAGAATTGGGTACTCTGCAAAGCAGTGTTTAACCTGGGACCTAGCAGAAGGGTAAGAGTAATTTTACCTGCAACAAAAACATTCTGGTTTACTTTTCTGACCAACTATATGGCTGGCAGCGTCCGTGACAGGTGCCCATCACAGAGTAGAGTTCAAGGATCTAAGTTTGGTAAAAAATTTTTTTCATCACACATGTGCTTACTGAACCTTGTTCTCTCAGTCTATCATCAATTTAAGGATATTTTCCTATGGAAAATATTTTAGTCCAAAGACATAATAAGCTTAAACAAAAGATGAACAGCTTAAAAGAAAATGTAAAAACAACTTCTTTCTGAAATTAATAAAAGTAGCTTGAAGAAACTGCAAGGAGACTGGGAGTGGAAATTAAAAGAAACTGTACAAGTTGGAGTGGAGAGAATTTGAATAGTCAGTTGCAGGAGAAAATGAGACTTACACTTCATTAACAGTAGAGAGTCAGGGTGGGTGTTATTCTCCCAACAACTTCTCAGTGCTGTTCTGTTGCACCCTTGTTAACACACGTGCAAATTTTCTAATCCTTCCTTAATCTTTAGCTGCTAATGGAAAAGAAGTTTGTTGCTCTTAGCATATTATGGAATTATAAACATGTTGTCTAATTCTGCCTCCTTCCTACCATATATTTGGGGGGGAGATAATATCAAAGCCCTGAGGAAGAATCACAGAGATCTGTTTTCTTTTTAAATTCAACACTGTTGACAGGGATTAGATTTATAACAGTTTTCAAGGAGACTTCAACACTGTGGAAAGGGGACTAGTAATAAATCAAATTCACTTGCTGCTTTGGGTTACATGATGTTAAAAGTTTGAATATTTATTTATCTCTAACAAGATATATGTATATGTAGAAAAAATCTTTGCATAGATTGAACAGAAAGAGGAAATAAACTTTTGGTTGTTTTTTAAAATGATGGGCAAGCTTCATTTCATAAAGTATGAGGAGATGGAATCTTGTGGAATGAAAGAAGAAAAACCCATAACAAATCTAGTTCATGTTTGAAACATAAAGAGGCTCACTCTCTCCTCAGATGCCTCTGCAGAGTCTGAGGATGGGATATAAATGGGAGTTTTGGTGGTGTGAGATGATGGATGAGGGTCTCCCCTGGTTGCCGGAGGATCTGTGACCAGCACAAAAACTGCTTGGTCTGGGTTAATTAATTGCAGGAACAGTTTATTCAGATGCAGGGCAAGCACCTTGGCTAAAATCTCAGCATCTGTGTTGATTAAAGATCTGAGGCTGAAGGAAGCACATAGTTGGGGGTCTTCAATGGGTTTGGGAGCCATATGGGCTTCTTTTAATGAGGGAGGGCTTCTGCGATCCAAGTCTCAAAGCTATGTTGTTCTAGTCAGCATTAATGGACTATCTCTTGTCCAGCACCACGGCACCTCACAGTACTATTAGGGTAAACATTTTTCCAAGTTACTTGTTTCAATAATCCATTCAAGGTCTCACTATGAGTTTTCCTGTTTTACAGACCTAGTGACAAAAGAATAGGGTACAAAATCTTGCTGGTCTTCAGTTCAGGGCAGATCCTGAATAGAAATCTCTGTTTTGAATTTCACTGCCAATGAAATGTCCACTAGGCTATTATGGCACTTTTCAGATGTGAGCTGTGGAAGGTATATTCTCTGAAATTTTATCTTCAGAATATTGTGTCTGATAATTTTTCTGGGCTTTGAGTTTCTGTTTAGTATAGCTGTGGAAATGGATACAGAGGTCCAAATGAAAATGGAACTATAATAAAAATGGGAAAATATGGGATGCATCAATAAAACTGAACTTCTTTTGGCTGCACAATCCCTTGGGCCATTCATGATTTGATAATATTATGGCTTAATTACTTATAAACACTGTTTATGGAACTTAACTGAGGATTTTTTTTAAGAGTTATGGAGTTATACCACACAAGTATCTACATCAGAGGCAAGTTTCAATGCTCACTTTGGGAGCAAAGCTTCAATCTTGAGAAGTGTTCCTCACGTGCTTTGTTCTCTTCACTCAGTTGGATTCTATAGACGTTTAGTCAACCACTGGCATTAGAGTCTATTCATGTAGGTCACCAGCCTGAATCCCCTCTTTATTTTGCATTGTGTTAAAACTTTGTTATTAAGTATACACGTGAGGGCACAGGATGCTCAAGTAGATTTCTAAAATAACAATAAAATAAGCATCTACTTCTCCCTCACTTTAAGAGTTAGCACATCATCAGTTCTTTCCTGTGCTCCTCCAGCCCCTTTCAGAGATAACTACCAATATGCATTGCTATGACACTTTCTTTTCCTTTCAAGTTTTCCACCTAAATATGGTGTTGCACTACACAGATTTTGGAACCAGTCGTATATTTTGTCCTGAGACTCATCTTTCTTTCCCACTACTGTGTTCCAGAGATTCATCTATTTGTCTGTGTCTAGCTGTGGTTCATTCCTTTATGCTTGCTAGAGAAGAATTAATTAAATAAATATACCATAATTTTTCAATCCATTCTACAGAGAGGAGAGTCTGGATGGCTTCAATTTGTTGCTCTTGGGAAGAGAGCTAATATAAACATGTCCTCTGGCACAAAAGGGCAAAAATTTCTCTAGATATTAGACTAAGAGTGGAATTACTGACTCATGAGGTATGACCAGATTGAAAACTTCTAGGTTATGTCCAATGGTCTTTTAAAGTGATGTGTACCAATTTTCACACTTACTAGCAATGTATGAGAGTTCCTGAGGCTCCAGGTCTCTGCCAAACACTTAATATGCTTAAAATATGTATGTTTGTAATCATGTTGTTATGACATCCTGTGTCATAATAATTTCGATTAATGTTCCGCTAGTTACTCATGAGATACAGTACATCTTATCTGTTTAATTTTTTGTGAAATGTCTTTTCTGTCATCTTTTGTGAAATGTCTTTGCCATTTTTCTATTGCATTGATTTAAAACACTCATTCTTTATATAGTCTGTACACTAATCTTTTGTCAAATGTCTGCCATTTTTCTATTGAATTATTGTCAATGAAAAAAATTCCTAGTCATTCTTTTTTTTAAAAGATTTTATTTATTCATGCATGAGAGACACACACACACAGAGCCACCCAAGCTTCCCTCTTATTCATTCTTTACATGGTCTATATATATGAATCCATTATAGGTAAGACCAATATCTCCTAATTTGTGACTGTCTTCTCACTGCCTTTATTGTGTATATTGATGAATAGGAGTGCTGAATATTTTAATTTCTTTTTAAGTTTTATTTTAATTCTAGTTAGTTAACATACAGTATTTTATTCATTTCAGGTGTACAACATACTAATTGAACACATCCATACATCACCCAGTGTTCATTACAAGTAATTCCTAAATCCCCATCACCTATTTCACCCATCTGCCACCACCACCTCCCCTCTGGTAACCATGAGTCTGTTCTCTCTAGTCAAGAGTCTTGTTTCTTGGTTTTTCTCTATTTTTTCTTCCCTTATGTGCATTTGTTTCTTAAATTCTACAAATGAGTGAAATTATATGGTGTTTGTCTTTCTCTGACTTATATATCTTAGCATCATACTCTAGCTCCATCAATGTCATTGCAAATTGCAAATTGTAAGGTTTCATTCCTTTTTTATGGCCGAGTAATATTCTATTACATATACTAAATCCATTATTATTATATATGTAGTAATAACAAATAATAACTAACCCATATATTATTGTACATATATTCATCACACCTTCTTTATCCACTTATCAATTGATGGAAATTTGGGGCATTTCCATATCTTTGCTATTATAAATAGTGCTGCTATAAATATTAGGTACATGTTTCCTTTGAATTAGTGTTCTTATATTCTTTGGGTACACACGCAGTAGTACAATTGCTGGATTGTGAGGTAGTTCTATTTTTAACTTTCTTGGGAAACTTCATACCAATTTCCACGGTGTCTGCACCAGTTTGCATTCCCATCAATAGTGCACGAGTATTCCTTTTTCTTCACATTGTTACCAACACCTGTTGTTTCTTGTGCTATGGATTTTAGCCATTCTTACAGGTGTGAGTTGATATCTCATTGTCATCTTGATTTTTGTTTCCCTGATAATAAGTGATAATGAGCATATTTTCATGTCTGTTGGCCATCTGGATGTCTTCTTTGGAGAAATGTCTGTTTATATCTTTTACCCATTTTTATTTTTATTTTTTAAATTTTTTGGGGGGTATTTTAAAAAACATATTATTATTATTATTTTAAATAAATTTATTTTTTATTGGTGTTCAATTTACCAACATACAGAATAACACCCAGTGCTCATCCTGTCAAGTGCCCCCCTCAGTGCCTGTCACCCATTCACCCCCACCCCCCGCCTGCCTCCCCTTCCACCACCCCTAGTTCGTTTCCCAGAGTTAGGAGTCTTTATGTTTTGTCTCCCTTTCTGATGTTCTTCTCCCTTCCCTTATATTCCCTTTCACTATTATTTACATTCCCCAAATGAATGAGAACATATACTGTTTGTCCTTCTCCGATTGACTTACTTCACTCAGCATAATACCCTCAGTTCTATCCACATCAAAGTAAATGGTGGGTGTCATTTCTAATGGCTGAGGAATATTCCATTGTATACCTAGACCACATCTTCTTTATCCATCTTTCGATGGACACCAAGGCTCCTTCCACAGTTTGGCTATTGTGGACATTGCTGCTAGAAACATCGGGGTGCAGGTGTCCCCGCGTTTCATTGCATCTGTATCTTTGGGGTAAATCCCCAGCAGTGCAATTGCTGGGTTGTAGGGCAGGTCTATTTTTAACTCTTTGAGGAACCTCCACACAGTTTTCCAGAGTGGCTGACCCAGTTCACATTCCCACCAACAGTGTAAGAGGGTTCCCTTTTCTCCCCATCCTCTCCAACATTTGTGGTTTCCTGCCTTGTTAATGTTCCCCATTCTCACTGGCGTGAGGTGGTATCTCATTGTGGTTTTGATTTCTATTTCCCTGATGGCAAGTGATGCAGAGCATTTTCTCATGTGCATGTTGGCCATGTCTATGTCTTCCTCTGTGAGATTTCTCTTCATGTCTTTTACCCATTTCATGATTGGATTGTTTGTTTCTTTGCTGTTGAGTCTAATAAGTTCTTTATAGATCTTGGAAACTAGCCCTTTATCTGATAGGTCATTTGCAAATATCTTCTCCCATTCTGTAGGTTGTCTTTTAGTTTTGTTGACTGTATCCTTTGCTGTGCAAAAGCTTCTTATCTTGATGAAGACCCAAGAGTTCATTTTTGCTTTTGTTTCTTTTGCCTTCGTGGATGTATCTTGCAAGAAGTTACTGTGGCTGAGTTCAAAAAGGGTGTTGCCTGTGTTCTCTAGGATTTTGATGGAATATTGTCTCACATTTAGATCTTTCATCCATTTTGAGTTTATCTTTGTGTATGGTGCAAGAGAGTGGTCTAGTTTCATTCTTCTGCATGTGGATGTCCAATTTTCCAAGCACCATTTATTGAAGAGACTGTCTTTCTACCAGTGGATAGTCTTTCCTCCGTTATTGAATATTAGTTGACCATAAAGTTGAGGGTCCACTTCTGGGTTTATTCTGTTCCATTGATCTATGTGTCTGTTTTTGTGCCAGTACCACACTGTCTTGATGACCACAGCTTTGTAGTAGAACCTGAAATCTGGCATTGTGATGCCCCCAGATATGGTTTTCTTTTTTAAAATTCCCCTGGCTATTCGGGGTCTTTTCTGATGCCACACAAATCTTAAAATGATTTGTTCCAACTCTCTGAAGAAAGTCGATGGTATTTTGATAGGGATTGCATTAAACGTGTAAATTGCCCTAGGTAACATTGACATTTTCACAATATTAATTCTGCCAATCCATGAGCATGGAATATTTTTCCATCTCTTTGTGTCTTCCTCAATTTCTTTCAGAAGTGTTCTATAGTTTTTAGGATATAGATCCTTTACCTCTTTGGTTAGGTTTATTCCTAGGTATCTTATGCTTTTGGGTGCAATTGTAAATGGGATGGACTCCTTCATTTCTCTTTCTTCAGTCTCATTGTTAGTGTATAGAAATGCCACTGATTTCTGGGCATTGATTTTGTATCCTGCCACGCTACCAAATTGCTGTATGAGTTCTAGCAATCTTGGGGTGGAGGCTTTTGGGTTTTCTATGTAGAGTATCAAGTCATCGGCGAAGAGGGAGAGTTTGACTTCTTCTTTGCCAATTTGAATGCCTTTAATGTCTTTTTGTTGTCGGATTGCTGAGGCTAGGACTTCCAGTACTGTGTTGAATAGCAGTGGTGAGAGTGGACATCCCTGTCTTGTTCCTGATCTTAGGGGAAAGGCTCCCAGTGCTTCCCCATTGAAAATGATATTTGCTGTGGGCTTTTCGTGGATGGCTTTTAAGATGTCGAGGAATGTTCCCTCTATCCCTACACTCTGAAGAGTTTTGATCAGGAATGGATGCTGTATTTTGTCAAATGCTTTCTCTGCATCTAATGAGAGGATCATATGGTTCTTGGTTTTTCTCTTGCTGATATGATGAATCACATTGATTGTTTTACGGGTGTTGAACCAGCCTTGTGTCCTGGGGATAAATCCTACTTGGTCATGGTGAATAATTTTCTTAATGTACTGTTGGATCCGATTGGCTAGTATCTTGTTGAGAATTTTTGCATCCATGTTCATCAAGGAGATTGGTCTGTAATTCTCCTTTTTGGTGGGGTCTTTGTCTGGCTTTGGAATTAAGGTGATGCTGGCCTCATAGAACGAATTTGGAAGTACTCCATCTCTTTCTATCTTTCCAAACAGCTTTAGTAGAATAGGTATGGTTTCTTCTTTAAACGTTTGATAGAATTCCCCTGGGAAGCCATCTGGCCCTGGACTTTTGTGTCTTGGGAGGTTTTTGATGACTGCTTCAATTTCCTCCCTGGTTATTGGCCTGCTCAGGTTTTCTATTTCTTCCTGTTCCAGTTTTGGTAGTTTGTGGCTTTCCAGGAATGCACCCATTTCTTCTAGATTGCCTAATTTATTGGCATATAGCTGTTCATAATATGTTTTTAAAATCGTTTGTATTTCCTTGGTGTTGGTAGTGATCT
Source organism: Canis aureus (assembly GCF_053574225.1). Classification (NCBI taxonomy): domain Eukaryota; kingdom Metazoa; phylum Chordata; class Mammalia; order Carnivora; family Canidae; genus Canis; species Canis aureus. The sequence continues at coordinate 38,714,773 of NC_135620.1, forward strand.
CTCCTTTCTCATTCATCATTTTATTAATTTGAGTCTTCTCTCTCTTCTTTTAAATAAGGCTGGCTAATGGTTTATCTATCTTATTAATTCTTTCAAAGAGCCAACTCCTGGTTCTGTTGATCTGTTCCACAGTTTTTCTGGTCTCGATTTCGTTGAGTTCTGCTCGAATCTTTATTAACTCTCTTCTTCTGCTGGGTGTAGGATCTATTTGCTGTTTTTTCTCTAGCTCCTTTATGTTTAAGGTTAGCTTTTGTATTTGAGTTCTTTCCAGTTTTTGAATGGATGCTTGTATTGCGATGTATTTCCCCCTCAGGACTGCTTTTGCTGCATCTCAAAGATTTTGAATGGTTGTATCTTCATTCTCATTAGTTTCCATGAATCTTTTCTTAATCTAAATCTAAATCTTCCTTAATTTCCTGGTTGACCCTTTCATCTTTTAGCAGGATGGTCCTTAACCTCCACGTGTTTGAGGTCCTTCCAAACTTCTTGTTGTGATTTAGTTCTAATTTCAAGGCATTATGGTCTGAGAATACACAGGGGACGATCCCAATCTTTTGGTATTGGTTCAGACCCGATTTGTGACCCAGTATGTGGTCTATTCTGGAGAAAGTTCCATGTGCACTTGAGAAGAATGTGTATTCAGTTGAGTTTGGATGTAAAGTTCTGTAGATATCTGTGAAATCCATCTGGTCCAGTGTATCATTTAAAGCTCTCGTTTCTTTGGAGATGTTGTGCTTAAAACACCTATCGAGTATAGAAAGAGCTAGATTGAGGTCACCAAGTATAAGTGTATTATTATCTAAGTATTTCTTCACTTTGGTTATTAATTGATTGATATATTTGGCAGCTCCCACATTCGGGGCATATATATTGAGGATTGTTAAGTCCTCTTGTTGGATAGATCCTTAAGTATGATATAGTGTCCCTCTTCATCTCTCACTACAGTCTTCGGGGTAAATTTTAGTTTATCTGATATAAAGATGGCTACCCCTGCTTTCTTTTGAGGACCATTTGAATGGTAAATGGTTCTCCAACCTTTTATTTTCAGGCTGTAGGTGTCCTTCTGTCTAAAATGAGTCTCTTGTAGACAGCAACTAGATGGGTCCTGCTTTTTTATCCAGTCTGAAACCCTGCGCCTTTTGATGGGGTCATTAAGCCCATTCACGTTCAGAGTTACTATTGAAAGGTATCAGTTTAGTGTCATCATGATACCTATTCAGTCCTTGTTTTTGTGGATTGTTCCACTGAACTTCTTCTTAAAGGGGAATTTTAAGAGTCCCCCTTAAAATTTCTTGCAGAGCTGGTTTGGAGGTCACATATTCTTTCAGTTCCTGCCTGTCTTGGAAGTTCTTTATCTCTCCTTCCATTTTGAATGAGAGCTTTGCTGGATAAAGTATTCTTGGTTGCATGTTTTTCTCATTTAGGACCCTGAATATATCCTGCCAGCCCTTTTTGGCCTGCCAGGTCTCTGTGGAGAGGTCTGCTGTTACCCTCATACTCCTCCCTGTAAAAGTCAGGGATTTCTTGTCTCTTGCTGCTTTAAGGATCTCCTCTTTATCTTGGGAATGTGCAAGCTTAACTATTAAATGTCGAGGTGTTGAATGGTTTTTATTGATTTTAGGGGGCGATCTCTCTATATCCTGGATCTGAATGCCTGTTTCCCTTCCCAGATTAGGAAAGTTTTCAGCTATGATTTGTTCAAATACATATTCTGGCCCTCTGGCCCTTTCGGCGCCCTCGGGAACACCAATTAAACGTAGGTTTTTCTTCCTCAGGCTGTCATTTATTTCCCTTAATCTATCTTCATGGTCTTTTAATTGTTTGTCTCTTTTTTCCTCAGTTTCCCTCTTTGCAATCAACTTGTCTTCTATGTCACTCACTCGTTCTTCCACCTCGTTAACCCTCGTTGTTAGGACTTCTAGTTTGGATTGCATCTCATTCAATGGATTTTTAATTTCTGCCTGATTGGATCTAAATTCTGCAGTCACGAAGTCTCTTGAGTCCTTTATGCTTTTTTCTAGAGCCACCAGTAGCTGTATAATAGTGCTTCTGAATTGGCTTTCTGACATTGAATTGTAATCCAGATTTTCTAACTCTGTGGGAGAGAGGACTGTTTCTGATTCTTTCTTTTGAGGTGAGGTTTTCCTTCTAGTCATTTTGCTCAGTGCAGAGTGGCCAAAAATAAGTTGTATTGGGAAAAGGAGAAAAAGAGAGGAGAGAAAGAAGGAAAGTAAAGAGAAAAAGAAAAAAAGAAAAAAGGAAGAAATAGGAAAAAAAAAGAAAAAGAGAAAGAAAAAGAAGGAAAGGGAAAAAAAAGAGGTGGAGGAAGCAAACAAATCAAAAAACAAAAAACAAAACAAAACAAAAACCACGGGGAGTATCTTCTGATTCTGTATACTTTAAGTCCCTTGACTTCCGCTGGAACTTGTCCATCTAGCTGTCTTCTGGAGGAGGGGCCTGTTGTGCTGATTCTCAGGTGTTAGCACTTGGGGGAGCTGCTCTGCCCCCTGCCTGGTGCAGGGCTCAGTGGGGGTTGTTTACCCCGTCAGGCCCCTGGAGGAACAACCCCAGTGGCTGCGGCAGCTCTGGAGCCCTGGAGTCAGCTCCCGCAGGAACTACAGAGCTCTCAGTCTGCAGGGCCTGGAGGCTCCGGTGCGGGCCCTCTGATCTGCTCAGCTCGGGGCAGGAGCGTCCTTGCTGTCCTGGGCCCTCCCGGCCTCTGCCTGTCCCGGGGGGAGGCCGGATCCTGGGCTGTGTCCCGGCGCCCTGTGCTCCTGGGCCTGTGCTGTTGGATTCGTGCTCCCGGCCGCGCAGCCCCCTCCGTGGAGCTGCCCCCCCGAGCCCCTCCGAGCTGCTCCCGCCCCGCAGCCCCCTCCGCGGAGCCTCTTCCTCCGCCCGAGCCCCTCCGAGCTGCTCCGGGTCCCGCCGTGCGCGCTGCAGCCCTTAGGGAGCTCGGCGCACTCTCCCGGGGCGCAGGTGCTGTTAGTGTCCCAGGGAGCCCGAGGGCATCCTCGCCCTCCTGGGGTCCTGCTCCAACGCCCTGGGAGGCCTTTCCGCCCGGGAAGGTTGGTGCAGCTCCTGCTTCTCCGGGACGGGGCTCTCCTGTGCTGGGGACACTCGCCCCGGCCTTAGCCCAGCTCCTCACAGGGCCCCTCCCTCTTGGAGGCCTTTTGTTTATTTCTTTTTCCCCGTCTTCCTACCTTGATAGAAGCCAAACTCTTCTCACTGTAGCATTCCAGCTGGTCTCTCTTTAAATCTCAGGCCGAATTTGTAGATTTTCAGGATGATTTGAAGGTTATCTAGGTAATTTGGTGGAGACAAGTGATTTGGAGACCCTACTCTTCTGCCATCTTGCTCCTCTTCCTCTTTTACCCATTTTTAATTGGCTTATTTGTTTTTGGGGTGTTGAGTTGTATAAGTTCTTCATATATTTTGAATACTAACCCTTTATCAAATATGTAATTTGCAAATATCTTCTCCCATTTCAAAGGTTGCATTTTAGTTTGTTGTTTCCTTCATTGTGTAGAAGATTTTATTTTGATATAGCCCCAATAGTTTATTTTTGTTTTTATTCCCTTGTCTCATGAGATCTATCTAGAAAGAAGTTGTGATGGCCTATGTCAAAGAGGTTATTGCCTATGTTCTCTTCTAGGATTTTAATGGTTTCATGTTTCACATTTAGGTCTTTAATCTATTTTGAATTTATTTTTGTGTATGGTGTAAGAAAGTGCCCCAGTTTTACTCTTTTGCATGTTGCTGAATATTTTGAGGTTTTAATTTTTAAATAATTGTAGGTTCATATAAAGTGGTAATAGAGAATTCAGAGAGATACCATATACCCTTTTTCCAGTTTCCCCCAATGGTAGGTAGCGCATTGTACAACTCTAGTACAATGTTAGAACCAGGAAATTGACATTGATATAATCCATTGACTTAATTCATGTGTCACCAATTTTACATGTATTCATTGATATGCATGTATTTAGTTTAATGCAAATTCATTACCTGTTGTATCATGATAACCACCATTTCCTTCAAGATACAGAACCCTTCCATTACCATAGAGCTCCCTCATATTATTCTTTTATATTCATACTCACACCCTGTTCTTCACCATCTCTAACCCCTGGTAACCACTAATCTGATCTTCATTTCTATGAGTTTTGTCCTTTTAAGAATGATAAGTAAAAAAGTTATATAACTTCTTGAGGTTGGCTTTGCTTTCCACATAATTTCTTTAAGATTCATTCAAGTTGTATATATCAGTAGTTTGTTCCTTTTTATTACTGAGTACCATTCCATAGAATAGATAGAGCACAGTTGGCTTAACCTTCCACTCATTAAAGGATATCTAAATGTTTCCAGTTTTTGGCTATTACAAATAAAATTTTGTGAAACTCTAAATTGTTGTTGTTGTTGTTGTTGTTTTTTAAAGGCTTATTATTTATTTATTTGAGAAAGAGAGTGTGTGTGTAAGCGGAAGAAGGGGCAGAGAAACAGAAAACCAAGCAGACTCCGTGCTGAATGCAGAGCACAACATGGGGCTCAATCTCATGACTTTGAGATCACAACCTGAGCCAAAACCAAGTGTCAGATGCTCAACCAAATGAGCCACCCAGGCATCCCTAAATTGTTGTTTTAAAAAAAATAACGAATAGACTATATTTAAAAGAAGTTTTAGGTTGATAGGAAAATTCAGCAGGAAGTACAATGAGTTATCACATAGAACCCCTTCCTCCTCAGTTTTTCCTCTTATTAACATCTGGCATTAGTGTGATACATTCACTACAACTGCTGAGTCAGTGTTGATACCATATTATTAACTAAAGCCCATAGTTCAAATATTAGGATTCACTCTTGCTGCTGTGTATTATATGGGTTTGGAAAAATGTATAATGGCATGTATTCACCATTATAGTATCATGCAGAATAGTTTCCCTGCCCTAAAAATTCTCTGTGCTCTGCCCTTTCATCCCTCCTTCCCCTCAACCCCTGGCAACCACTGATCTTTTTACTGTCCGCATTAGTTTTACCATCTCCAGAATGTCATATAGTTGGAATCATAAAGTATGTAGCCTTTCCAGATTGGCTTTTTTCACTTAATAACATGCACTGAAGTCTCTCATGTCTGTTCATGGTTTGATAGCCCATTTCTTTTAATTTAGTTCTCAGCTGAATTGTTTGGATGTACCACAGTTTATTCATCCATTTACCTACTGAAGGAAATCTTGGTTGTTTCCAAGTTTGGGCAGTTATGAATAAGGCTGCTATAAACATCTGAGTATAGATTTTTGTGTGGACATATGTTTTCAGCTAATTTGAATAAATACCAATGTACATGACTGATGAATTATAGAGTAAGAGTATATTCAGTTTTGTAAGAAACCACCAAACTGTCTTCCAAAGTGGCTATAACATTTGCATTCCCATCAGCAATGAATTAGATAGAGCTCTTGTCGCTCTGCCAAATGACAATATTTGGTATAGTCAGTGCTTAGGAGTTTAGTCATTCTAATATGTGTACAGTGGTATCTCATTGTTTTAATTCACAACTCTCTAGTGACATTTGATACTGATCATCTTTTCATAGACTTATCTGCTATCTGTATATGTTAATATATGTCTGTTCAGGTCTTTTGCCTGTTTTAAAATCAGGTTGTTAGTTTTCTTATTATTGATTTTTAAGAGTTCTTTGTATAACAATCCTTTATCAGTTATGTCTTTTGTGAACATTTTTCTTCCAGTCTGTGGCTTGTCTGCTCATTCTTGACGGAGTCTTTGCAAAGCAGAGGTTTTTCATTTAATGAGGTCTTGGTTATCAATTATTTCCTTCATATATCTTGCCTTGGTATCTAAAAAGTAATTGTCATACCCAAGATCATCTAGGTGTTTCACTATGTTATCTTCTAGCAGTTTTATAGTTTTGCATTTTACATTTAGGTTTATGATCCATTTGAGTGAATTTTTATGAAGGGCATACAGTCTGTGTCTAAACTCATTTCTTTTCTTTTTGCAGATGGATGCCCAATTATTCTAGTACCATTTGTTGAAAAGGCTATCTTTTCTCCATTGTATTGCTTTTCCTCTTTTGTCAAAGACCATCTGATTATATTTATGTGGCTCTATTTCTGGGCTCTCTATTCTGTCCCATTCATCTGTCTATTATTTCACAAGTGCCACACTGTCTTGATTACTGGAGCTTTATAGTAAGTCTTAAAATTGAGTGGTTCCAGTCCTCTGATTTTGTTCTACTCCAATATTGTAGTGAGTGTTCTGGGTCTTTTGCCTCTCCACATAAATATTAGAAACAGTTTGTTGATATCCACAAAATAACTTTTTGGGATTTTGATTTATTATTTTTTAATATGCATTATGGCATCTTTTTATTTGCTTATGGCCATTTGCATTTTTCTTTGGTGAGATGTGTTCAAATATTTTGCCTATTTTTTAATTGAATTATTTTCTCATTGTTGAGTTTAAAGATTCCTTATCTTTTCTCTCTTGAAGTCTTTTGTTAGATATGTGACTTGCAATTTCTTTCCCCCAGCCTGTAGCTTACCTTTTTTCTCTTAATAGTGTATTTCATAGATCGAAAATTTTAAATTTTGATGAAATTTAATTTATCAACTGTTTCTTAATTGATCATGTTTTTTTATGGCATATTTTAAAACTATTTTCCTAACCCATGGTCACAATGATTTTCTCCTGTTTCCTTCTAAAAGATTTATAGTTTTATTTTTTATGTTTAAGTCTATGGTACATTTTGAGCACATTTTTGGAAATAGGTGAGGTATCAGTTAAGGTTCTTTTTTTTTAAACAAATGTATGTTCAGTTGTTCAAAAAATTAGCAAAATTCATTGAGAAGGCTATTTTTTTTCTCATTGAATTGACTTTTCTTCTTTGTTAGTAATTGATTGATCATATTTATATAAGTCTATTTCTGGATATATTTCTGTTCTTTTGATCTGTGGTCTATCCTTTCACCATTACAATATATTCTTGGTTGTTGTAATTTTATATTAAGCCTTAAAGTTGGGTAATATGAGTCTTCCAAATTTGTTCTTATTTTCCATAATTATATTTGTTGTTTTCATTCCCTTGCCTTTCATATAACTTTTAGAATCAGCTTGTCTATATCTACAAAAAAAATCTTATGAGGCTTTTGATTGGAATTGTGTTAAATCTATAGATAAATTCAGGGATTATCAATGAACTAATTATATTGAGCATGAGCATGGTATTTTTATCAGCTCGTTTAGGTCTTTGATTTCTTTAATCAGCATTTTATAGTCCTCAGCATATAAACCCTATACATCTTTCTTAAGGTTCTTACTTAAATACTGAATTTTTTGAGCTATTTTAAATGATACTGTTTTAAAACTTGGTTTCCAATAGTTAATTAGTAGTATATAAAGACATAATTGCTTTTTTTTGTAAGTTGACTTGCATATTTTTGTATATCTGACGTTATACCCTGTGGCCTTGCTAACTCACTTAGTATTTTTGTAGATCTTGGGGGGTTTTCCATGTAGACAAACACCTTATTGTCTTTATCATTTCTTTCCTTCTACTTGCTGAAGTTTTAATTTTCTTTTTCTCTCTCTCTTTTTCTTTCCTAAGATGGAAACTTAGTGTTTGTTTAATTGGATATCTTTATTCCTTCATAACAGATGCATTTAATGGTATAAAATTTCCTCTAAATATTGCTTTGGTACATCTCACAAATTTTGATATGTTGTATTTTCATTTTGTATTCACTGTAATATATTTCCTAATATTCTTGAGACTTCCTCTTTGATCAATAGATTGTTTAGAAATTTATTGTATAATTTCCAAATATTTGGGAAATTTTAAGATATCTTTCTGTTATTCACTTCTAGGTTAACTCCACTATGGTCAGACAGCATACTTTCTATGTTTTCATTTTCTTTAAATTTCTTAAGAAATTTTGTTTTATGATACAAGATATGGTCTATTTTCATAATGTTTCATGTGCACTTGAAAAGAATTTTTATTCAGCTGTTATTGGGTCAAGAGCCCCTTTATCATGGAAATGTCCCTTCTATCCTTAGAAAGAAATTTTTCTTCTTCAGAATTGTATTTTTCTGGAGTGGCATCAGCAAGATGATGGAATAGGAGTTCTCTACTATAACCCTACCACAGAGCATCAATTCTGACAATTACTCAGGGATGAGAGTACCTTTGTGAGAGTCTAGAAGTCCAGTGGAGAAGTTCCAGCACACTCTTGAGGCAAAAAAATTCAAGAGTAGATGCATTGAAGAGGGTAAAAGAAACAGTTTCACTTTGTTTACATGCCTTCTCCCCCAAAGCAGCATGGCTCAGTGCCAGGAAAGACTTTCATAGCCCATGATTTTTCCCACAAAGGAAAGCGAGAGCTAGATTTCTCCAGCTATGCAGGACACTGCCAAGAGGCCTACTTCTTTCTTATTCCTTATTTACTGGGTAATCTATAAAATCTACTGGGCTATGAGAGGCAAGGAGACAGTAGCTAGAGCTCTGAGCATTAAAGGGGCACTACAAACTGCTTCAGAGTTCTTACTACTAACTGATTCATGATATCCATGAAAAGTCTTGCCCACTAGCCACTGGGGACACCTTGTCTGTGGACCACCCAGCTGGTCCACAGGAGCCTTTACTGCTCTGTGTCCCTCACTTATACCCCCTTCTCTTCCCCTCCCCAGCCTCTGTGTCTAGCTCCCAGTGTGGGCTTCCACGGATGGCAAGAGTGAACCTTTCTTTAGAGGCAGTCAGCAAGCAAGTGAAGAACGTCAACCAGACCATGGGATTGGGAAAGGTTCACAAACTTAAACATTTCAGGACACTGCCCTACAGAAAACAAACAGGAAGCTCAAAGCATCCAGCCTGGCTTTGTGAGATTCAGAGAAGGTATACAATTTTAAGAATCTCCTCCTAAGGAGGAACAGGAAATGTGAGTCTGGCACAAGTATAGAAAGCCTCAGAATCTCTAGGTGGATAGGTGAAGTTATATTTCTCCCAAAGCAGTCAGTAAGACTGGAGGAGGTGATTGCTTCTTCAAATGTAAAGACTTCAGTGGAAACTTCAAAGAACACACACACACACACACACACACACACACACACACATCAAAGAAAATGACTCCACAGAAGGAACACAGTAGTTTTCCAGTAAATGACCAAAAAGAAATGGAAATCTACAAATTGCCTGACAAATAATTTAAATGATTATGTTAAGGAAGTTCAGTGAGTGACAAGAGAACATACAACTCAATGAAATCAGGAAAACATTACACAACAAAAAAAGAGGTTCAATAGAGAGAAAAAAAAAAACCCAGAAATTCTGAAGCTGAATAATACAAGGAATGAAAAGACTATAGTAGAGAACTTCAACAACAGACAAGATCAGCAGAAGAATCCATGAACTCAAAGACGTAATTTGCAGCTATTCAATCAGCATACAATAATACCACAGAAATGTATAGTATCATGAGACAACTATGAATAGTTATATGCCAACAAACTGGATAACTTAGAAGAAATGGGTAGATTCCTAGAAATATACAACCTGACAAGACTGAATCATAAAGGAATAGAAAATCTGAATAGACCTATAACTGGTAAGGATTTTGAATCAGTAATCAAAAGTCCCCCAATGAAGAAAACCTCAGATGCAGATGGCTTCCCAGGTGAATTATACCAAATATTTAAAGAAGAATTAATACCAAACCTTCTCAAACTATTCAAAAAAAAAATAAAGATGAAGGAATATTTCTAAGCTTATTTTACCAGGCCAGCATTACCTGAGGACACTATAAGAAAACTATAAATCAATTTCTCTGATGAACATAGATTTAAAAAGTCCTTCACAAAATCCTAGCAAAGTGAATTCAACAATATATCAAAAGGATCATACACCATGAGGCAGGATTTATCTCTGGGATGCAAGGATGTTTCAACATATGCATGTATTGATACCCCACATTAACAGAATAAAGGAGAGAAATCATATTATCATTTCAATATGAGATGCAGAAAAAGCACTGGGCAGTATTCAACATTGTTTCATTATAAAAACACTCAACAAGTTAAACATGGAAGGAATGTATTTCAACATAATGAAGACCACATATGAGAAGCCCTCAGCTAACACCATACACAATGATGAAGAGTTGAAAACTTTCCTCTAAGATTATGAACAAGAAAAGGATGCCCACTCCAGCTATTTCTGTTCAACACAATATTGGAAGTACTAGCTACAGCAGTTAGGCAAGAAAAGAAATAAATGGCCCAAATAGGAAAGAAAGAAGTACAATTGTCTCTGCAGGTGACATGATCTTATAGGTAAAAGACTGCTAAATAAGTTCAGTAAAATTTCAGGATACAAAGTTAACATACAAAATTCAGTTGTATTTCTAGACAGTAACAATGGACTATCTTAAAGAGGAAGTAAGAAAACCCTATTTACAATAGCATCAAAACAATGAAATACTTAGGAATAAATTTAACCAAGGAGGTGAAAGACTGGTACCCTGAAAACTGTAATACAGTAATGATAGAAATTGAAAAAGACACAAATAAAAAGAAAGGTATCCAATTTTCTTAGATTAGGAGATTTGAATTAAAATGTTTGTAGATTACTAAAGTAATCTATAGAGTCAAAACATTTGCTATCAAAATTCAATAGCATTTTTCACCGAAATAGATCAAATGCTTCTAAAATTTGTATGGGCCCATAAAAGATCCTGAATAACCAAACCAATCTTGAGCAAGGAAAACAAAGTTGGAGGCATCATGCTTTCTGATTTCAAACTGTATTACAAAGCTGTAGTAATCAAAACAGTATGTACTGGCATAAAAACAGACACATAGACCAATGGAATAGGATAGAAATTCCAGAAGTAAACCCACACACATCTGGCCCACTAACCTTTGATTAGAGTGCCGAGAACACTCATGGAGAAAGAATATTCTCTTCAGTAAATGGTATTGGGAAAACTAGATCCACATAGAAATGAATGAAACCGGACCTCTATTTTATACTGCTCACAGTAACTAAACTAAAAATAGACTAGAGACTTAAATGTAAGACCTGAAACTGTAAAAGTCCCAGAAGAAAAATCAAGGAAAACCCCTCTTGACATTGGTCTTGGCAATGAGTTTTTGGATATGACACCAAAATGTAGACGAGAAAAGCCAAAATAAACAAGTGTGACTAAACCAAACTAAAAAGCCTCTGCACAGCAAAGGAAACAACAAAGTGATAAGGTAACCTACTAAATGGGATAAAATATTTGCAAATCATGTACCTGCTAAGGGGTTAATAACTAAAAAATACAGAGAACTCTTACAATTCAATAGTCAAAAGTAAAACAAAACAAACCCCAAATAATCCAATTTAAAATTGCCAAAGGAGGGGGGCCTGGGTGGCTCAATCAGTTAAGTGTCTGTCTTTGGCTCAGGTCATGATCCCAGGGTCCTGGGATCAAGTGCCACTTCAGGCTCCCTGCTCAGCAGGGAGTCTGCTTCTCCCTCTGTTCCTCCCCACCCCTGTTTGTGATCTCTCTCTCTCAAGTAAATAAATAAAGTATTTGTTAAAAAATTGCCAGAGGAGCTGAATTTTTCCTCAGAAGACATACAGGTGGCCAAAAGGAACATGAAAAGGTGCTTACCCTTAATGATCAGGGTAATGCAAATTAAAACCACAATGAGATATCTTCTCATTCCTGTTAGGATGGTTATCATCAAAAGACAAGAGATAAAAAGCATTGGTGAGGATGTGGAAAAAAGGGATCCCTTGTACACTGTTGGTTGGATTATAAATTGGTACAGACATTATGGAAAACAATATGAACATTATTCAAAAATTTATAAATAGAATCAGCATATGATCCCACAATCCCACTTCTGTATAGCTAAATGAAAGGCAGTTGTGGTCTTGAAGAGGTAATCTGCACTCCCATGTTCATTGCAGCATTATTCACAATAGTCAAGATGTGGAGACAACTTAGGTGTTGATGGATGGGTGGATGAATGGATAAAGAAAATATTATTCAAACATAAAAAAGAAGGAAATCCCACCATTGCAACAACATAGATGTACCAGAGGGCACTCTGCTAAGTGAAATAAGACAGAGAAAGACAAATATTGTATAGTATCACTTATATGTGGAATCGAAAAATAGGGGAAAAAACTCACGTTGAACTCATAGAAATAGAGAATGGTGCTTGCCATGGGATAAGGGATGGGGGAAATGAACTTTTGGTTAAAGGGTACAAACCTTCAGTTATTAGATGAAGCTGTAATATACAGCATGATGACTATAGTTAATAACACTATGATATACTTGAAATTTGTAAGAGTAGATCTTAAGCATTCTCACCACACACTCAAAGGTAACATACGTGCTATGATGGATATGTTGATTAGCTTGACTCTGATAAATAATTCATAATGTATATGCATATCACATTATCACATTGTATACTTGAAATATATACCATTTGATTTGTCATTTATAATCCAATAAATCAAGGGGGAAGGGAGAGAACTCTACTTTTTCTCATATTAATATGATCATTTCTGGTTTTCTTTTGGTTAATGATTGCATGAAATAAATCTGTTTCCGTCATTTAGTTTTTAACCTATTTATGTGTTTTGATATAAAAGGGGTTTGTGGTAGAATAAGAATCCAATTTGATGAGATTATCAAATAACCTGAAGATCCACCTATTGACTGCATTTAGTCATATGACAATATCTACTTTCAGGAAAGCTGTATATTGTAGTCTTTTAGCTGCGCATACTGCCTGCACCCTCAACTACACATTATGTACACAGATATTCACATACATCCGACTTTGTTTCTAAAGAAAAAGTGAGAGTCGATGTTCGAATTACAGCCAGCCATCTCTGTTTTAATATAGCTTTGTTATTTGTATCTATCTTTCCATATGAATTAGGACATATGTAATCATCTTTCCTTTCTGAAAAAATAAAATGATCAATTTATTTGATCATTTTATTTAACATTTGAAGAGTCTTCTTAATGGTATTCCTGTTCAAGTTATTCTGCATGCATTGACTATAAAAACACATCATTCCCAGGAAAGTGTAGAGGGATAGTTTTTTGTATTTGTTTGAAAAAATATGCTTACTTTGACAGTGGGGTTTGTTTCAAATTTCTTAGCAGTCATTTGTTTTCAGCAACATACAGACTGTTACTGTTTGAAAAAAACATTTTTCTTTAAAAAAAAAGTTAGGAACTAGAATATCAGCCATTTTAAGGGTCTCCCTGTGAGATTTTAATCCATTTTCAGACTTCTAGGGACAAACTTTCATCCTCACTGAACACAGAGTGTGAGTTACCTGTGTGAAGAACAGTCTGGCTGTTAAGTTGAAAGTAATCAGGTCACACGGCATTTTCTTAGGGCATTCCCCCTTCTTTCATGAGAATAAACTATTTTATTTTTAAAATCCTCCAGTACAAATACTCCTTTAATATAATATGCTGATGTCCAAATGCATGTTTACTACATTTAAATATAGAACGTATCTTACTGTCAAATTAAATTCAATACGTCAAAATAAAAAGAAATAAATCTAGATAATATTTATCAGCATTTGAGATGTTTTTCCCTTTTATTTAGTTATATTCACCTAGGTTGGGGATCCCTGGGTGGCTCAGCGGTTTGGCGCCTGCCTTTGGCCCAGGGCACTATCCTGGAGACCTGGGATCGAGTCCCACATGGGGCTCCCGGCATGGAGCCTGCTTCTCCCTCTGCCTGTGTCTCTGCCTCTCTCTCTCTCTCTGTCTATCGTAAATAAATAAATTTTTAAAAAAAGGATATTCATCTAGGTTAGAGCACCCAAAACAAAAAATTATATTTGGAGGGAAAACATCTATTCATCTAGGTTAGAGCACCCAAAACAAAAAATTATATTTGGAGGGAAAACATCTAGCTGGATAGTTAGACCCCACATATCATTATAAAACATTTTCCTATATGGTTTTCCCTATTTTCACCTTAGCCCCCCTTTTTTTGATTGTCATTGTCCATTGAGCTATACCTGAAAATTAAGTTAATTTTCTCTGAAATTTGGAAATTAATTTAAAGTCCAGGAGTATTTGAAACTATTCATTGGCTTATTGTTCTATTTATACATTTTAATTTAGTGTGATTTTAAATGTGTTTTTCTAGTTTTGAAAAATATATGTCATGCTTTTTTCTTGGAAAATCAACGTATTAAAAATTACTTCTTAAGATACATTCACATATCTTCAACATAAAGATAGTTCTTAAAAGTAAAGAGAATATCAGGCTAATAACACAGATTTACACATCATCTAAACCTGTACCAAGCTTATAAATATGAACTAAGAACCTGGATTTAGAGCAAGGAAAATTCACTGTAAGGTAGAAAGAAATAAATTCAAAACACTAATTTCCCAGACTCACAGATTATTAGCCAACCTGGTATGTATAAACAAATCCTCGTTTCCATCTTCAACTATGCAATTTTAAATATTTCTCCATTCATAGAGAGAAAATTTGCAAAATTAAGATATAGCATGTAAATCTGAATGCAGTGTGGTGCCCTAAAGATGTGGAATGATTATTTAAAGGTGAGTGTGATGCTTAAAATTTCATAACCTGGAACGAAAGATAAACAAAAAGATAAGTGGTTGACAGAGGACCACTTACAGCTATGGCCTCGGCCTACTAATATTATTTTCAGTTAATAAGATTCAGACAGAAGCAGAAATTTTTAATTTAGGGCATAGAAACAAATCAAATGGCACAAAACAGATGTTGTATAAAACAATTATTGAATGCCATAATCAAGCAAAAAGGTTTATGGGTCTCAGAATTGACTCTGATTTAAATAAACACAGGAGAATATACAAAAGCGAAGTCAAGGAGAAAATCATCAGTGTACAGTGATCATAAAAGAAAGGCTGGCTCTTAAATAACTGACATATCATAAAGTAATTTCAATCATTTTACAAACATTTAATTAATATTTTCCCTAGCATAACAATAAGCCTATAATGACTACCTCTTACACACTATTTATTATTCTGTTTGGATTATCCAGTAATTATAGAAGGCAAGATTTCACCAACATGTTGAAGTCACCTAGCTGAAATGAAATAAGGATGCTCTCGAAGATGTGCTTTTGGAAAATGCCAGAGCCAAGAATGTGTGGACAAATCTTAAACTATCGCATGGTTTTCTGTAATTTTACGCATGTACAGCAGAGGGCACTAATATAATTATAGTAGTTGAACCTGATGGGAGTAATTATCTGTGATTCTGAGATTCGCCGGAAGTAGTAAACTAGAAAGTCTTTCTCATCTTCATCAATGAATAGTTCTCTCCTATCTAAATAGGGAAATTCTTTGCATGAAATTTACTTAATTTTTATAGCTGAAGGGCCATAATAATAGAAAGTTAATGTTGATTATTCCCTCAGAAATCAACAACACAACGAGTGATCCTTGAACATCATAAACCAGCTTTCTCAAAAGACTAATAACACTCTATCAACCTCTTCCCCACTTCCTCTTGCTCTCACATAGCTACACTCACCTAACTACATCTTCTCCCAAAACACCGTCTCAGAAATCTAAAAGTGGAAAAACTTTTGGCTATGTTAGCAGCTTTTTATGATACAGTTGAAACATTGTATGATCGTAACGATCTCCACAAGGTGATGGAAACTTTAAGACAAGTGGAAAGGCCAACAATTAGCTGTTATGAAAGGATGAGAAAGTTAACTGAAACCATACTTAAATATGTTGTTTCATCACAAAGAGAACAGATGGTCAAACAGTTTTGTGGTCTTCATTTTCTGAGTAGAATTAATAGAATAAATGCTACCCTTAGCAAAGTATAATGCATGCATAGTAGACAAAATAATCACTTGCTTTATAAATTTAACTGTGATAGATGTTTGGGCTCTCCAGAAGTTGAAACTCTAATGGCAGGGAGCAAACATGTTAACATATAAATTAAATAAAATGTGATAAGTCCTGTGAGAAGTAGAAAAGGGCATGACTCTGGGAGCCATTGTGGAGACACTAACATTTAAATTGGGCTTTGAAAAAAAATTGAATAAATAAAAAATAAATTGGGCTTTGGAGGATGGGTAGGCATTTATTAAAGAAGTGGTGGAACAATTTTCCAGGAAGATAGGAACTGGTCATGCCAAGGCTTGGAGTCATGGAAGGCTAATCACAAAATAAATATATCTCCAGCATTCAAGGGAACATCCAACTGGAAGCCACATTGTCTATTAGGTAGAAAGTAATTTTATTATGCTATTAGAGTAATTCACAATGGATCCTTAAGACATTAAGAGGGGAGTTAGATTTGAATTTTAACAGAAGAATTTGTTAATCACAGTCTTTGTGGGCAGGTGGGAGTAGGGAGAGGTTATTTGTTTCAAAGCTTGCTTTTTACTACAGCACTTTCTTTTTCAAGAAGTTGATTGGAGTCAGGAATTTGGTAGCTTATTTCTGAAGGATTGTGACTCTCAATTCTAGGAACTTCTGATTACCAGCATGATATTATTTCATATCCAGAAATTATAGGGACAGTTTTTTTTCTGTTTGCTTGTTCTGGCCATTGCATTAGTGTCCAAAAATTAGTTATAGTCAGAGTTATGTTGTCAGAAGTGTGCAAATGAGAATTATTTTGAGATCAGGACTCACTACAGAACAAGTTATTTATATGGTTATGGCTTATGCATTTTTAAGGTCCAGTGAAAATATTTGAGATCTGAAAAATAATTTATCAACTTCAAAATACAAAACAAATGGGAAAATAAAAATTAGTAAATATCTATTTAAGTATCTGCAAAAGTAATACTAACCACTCAGCTTCATCTCAACTCTTTTCTAGCTATATCAAATATATTTAATATGGGACATAGATGCCTTTTGTATGTTTGATGTGATTTAGAGTAAGACCTCCAAAAATAAAAAATGTTCAGAGCCTTCAAGCTCTTCAAATTTTTTGGTTCATCCTGTGCATTGCATCCATATTATCTTTTATTTGTATACTTCTCTGAGAATCTTTGATTATAAGAATCTACAGCATCTGTTTCCAGGGAGACAGCAGGTGGAAGGAATCATGAGAAACATAAGCCTCAACTCCTGCCCCCAACCTTGTTTCATTTTTGTAAACAGGGGACTGGTTAACAGCCTATGGCATTGCTTAGCCCAGAATCATGTCATTCTTCTGGTTCCAGATAGCTAAAGAACTAAAATATGTAACGAGCTATATTTAAGTTTGCAGATAAATTTAAAATTCCTAGATAGGAGATTCTTACCATGTTGCCAGCTTACAATATGTCAGTTTCCAGAGGTTTCTTTTATGTTAGTTATCTAAATCCTATAATTTATTTTTGGCCAGAAACATGTTACAAGTGATTGGTAGTTTTTGAGATTGGCTCACAAAAGTTTCACAGATAAATAATGTACTTGATTTATTTTAACCACAATGCCAACATTGTTTAAGATACAGTTTCTTCCCCAAATAATTAAAAGCAGAGACTCAAACATCTATTTTTACATCAGTGTTCATAGCAGCATCACTCACAATACCCATAAGGCAGAAATAGCCCAAATTGCCATCAGCAATTTTTATGAATGCATAGACAACCTGTAGTGTATACATACAATGGAATATTGCTCAATCTTAAAAAGCATTGAAATTCTGATACATGCTACAACATGAATGAACTTTAAAAACATTATGCTAAATAAGATAAATTAGACACAAAGGAAGAAATATTATGTGATTCCACTTGTGTGAGGCACCTAAGATGGGCAAATGCATAGAAAGTAGAAAGAGAGTTTGATAGGAAAGGAAAGAAGTGTAGAGGGTACGGAGTTTCTGTCTGTTTGGGATGATGAGAAAGTTCTAGGAAAACACAGATGTGCAACATTGTGAATGTACTTAAATGCTACTAAATTGTACATGGAAAATGGTTAAAATGTTAAATTTCATATATATTTTACTGTAATAAAAATATAGTTTATACGAATTGAAATCATTCTTGATTTCCATCTCAAGACCAGGAGCCTAGTTTCTCAAATTTAGGACAAGGAAAGAGAATGGATGTACCCAGTGTCTCTTAGGAGTGACAGTGGAATTTGGTATAAAATAGAAGAATTTAGGGGTGCCTGGTGGCATAGTCAGTTAAGTGTCTGACTCTTGGTTTTGGCTCAGGTTATGAGACCAAGCCCTGAAACCAGCTACATGTTCAGCATGGAGTCTGCTTGAGATTCTCTCCCCTCGATTCAGTCCCAAGCATCATTAATGCTGTGATAAAGAGGCATCGTTTCCTTCTGGTGAAGTGGGATGAGTAGAAGGAATGGAGTATCAGGAAAGCAAGATCTTGGCCAGGGTCACATGTAAGCTGTGCATTTTTAAGTCAGTATGGCCCCTGCTTTTGTTGTTTATTTAGAATTGAAAAGGTTGAGGCAAAACCATGCAACAGTGTGAGTTACAGGCATTGTAAGTAAAACTTCTTTGACTGTGTATGCTTGATACTGCTGGTTGCCAACTGTGGTGAATACTTCAGACTGTCTTGCTAAGAGTGTCTTGCTACCCACAGTCCCCATCTTCCTTATTAAGAGAACTCTTTGTTTGTTTGGGGTGATGATATGCTCAGTTAAAAAAAATTATTTTCTAGCCTTTCTGTCACCAAGGCATGGCCAGATGATAGAGTCCAGCCAATGCAAATCTACCAGGGAATTTTGGGAAAGCTTTTGCTTTCATGAGGTAGGTGCATCTTCTTTGTCCAGTGAGGCATGGGTATGTAATTCTAGAAATTTTAACAACTCTGTTTCCATGAAGTTGTAAAACATTTGCTAGTTCAACAGTGCAGGAATTTAGAAGGAGCCAGGGCTCTTGATGATGTTGAGCAGTGTGGATTCCCTAAGTCTGGACTTAATGTTAGGTGAGAAAATAACCATCTATATGTTTAAGCTACTGATAGATGTGGCCATGCATCTACTGGGGAAGGGCAAAAATTCCAGATGGAAGGAATAGAAGACCCAGAGATAAAAAATAAGAGGTGTGTGGGGTAGAAGAAAGGGATGGGAAATATGTGATTTGCTTTGGTTGGAGCATAGAGTATGTAAAAGAAAGTAGAGGGAAATCATTTAAAGAGGCAGTTTTGAAGTAGATGGTGAAAGGCCTGACTTTCCAGGTCAAAGAATTTGTTTTTTTTTTTTTTTTTTTTTGTTATAAAGACGAAGAATCAGGGCTCAAGGCTTCTGGAGCAGCAGAGTGTTACAATGAGAGCCATCATTTTTCAAGCAATGACTTGCTGCAGGAGGTCAGTGGCAGGGGAGGAGGTGTGGGTGGAGTGGCAAGTCTGAGACTGTTATACTCATCTAAGTCAGAATAAATGAAGGTCTAAACCAGGCAGGGAGAGTGGGAATAGATGGGATGGGTGGGTAATGGGAGATACTTTCGAGACAAAATAGACAGATGTTGATATGTGGGGTAAATGAAGGGAATCTTGTCCATTTCTGACTTTCATATTGTGATGATTGAATGGGAACTACATGTCCTGGCTAGGAAATAGGGTTTTTTTTTCTTTTTGAATAAAACGTAAAGAGAATATTATAGTTGAAGATTTCTTTCTGAATGCTAAAACACTGATGGATAGCCTGTTTATTTCTTCCTTTTGCCTTCAAAATTTCCTTGGAGGAGATTTTAATAAAGTGAATCCTTTGGAATGAAGTCTCCATGGGGTTAGAGACATTACTCTGTTCACTGCTGTTTTCCTAGCATCTAGATGAATGCCTGGCACATAGTATGCCTTCAACACAGATTTGTTGAATAAATGAATTAATGGATTATTCATTATCTTTGGAAATTTTTAAGTGTGCCATCATTTTTGTTTAATACTATCAGAAATTTTTAGGGATACCTGGGTGGCTCAGTGCTTTAGCATCTGCCTTCAGCTCAGGCTCAGGGCATGACCCTAGAGTCCTGGGATCGAGTCCCACATCGGGCTCCCCACAGGGATCCTGCTTCTCCCTCTGCCTGTGCCCCTGCCTCTCTCTCTCTCTGTCTCTCATGAATAAATAAATTAAATACTTTTAAAAAGTATCAGAGATTTTTAGGCCAGAAAAGGACTTTAAAGATTGCCTGGTCTAGTTTAGTATTTTAAAAAGAATTCTATTCACAGAGAAATTATGGTGCACAGATAGGATTTTATAAGTGTATGTGTATTACATTTCTAGGGACCAATAAGCCAAAAGGAGAAAATAATATTTGTGTGCAAATCTGCTCAAAACCATCTTTACATAAATAAATATGTGTGTTTTGGTTCCTATATGCCTAATACTGTTCAAGATATGGTAGGACAATTAAAAAGAAGATTAAGATCTAATCCTTATCCTTAAGAAATTGCAGTTTAGTTAGGGAGATAAAATGAAGGCATATGAAATACCTAGAGCAAAATCAAGAACTATAATTGGATGGGATTGTGTATATATATATATATATATATATATATATATATATATATATTCAGGAAAGGAAGAAATTAATGTGACCTAGAAGCTCTGTTCTATAAATTAAAAAAATATTTATATGAGAACACAAATGATGCAATTTATCAAATTATCAGCTGGCATGAAGCTGAGTAGAGTAGAATTCAAAATGAATTAAAAACAATGGGGTGAATCTAACAAGGTGAATTTAAATAGAGTAAATAGCTTGATAATGCTTGATAAGAGGTTAATGAAAACAAATCTTTATTGAGCTTTTGCTATGGAAGAGGTACTGTAGGTAAAGTAGTGCTTTACCTCTGTTATTTCACTTGATCCTTATATTATTTCATGAAATTATTTTAATTCTCATTTTAAGGGTCAACGTCAAATCAGACCTTGGTTCCCAAGGTCAAATAATTCATGGGTGATAAATCCATGCTTCACATTCAGATCTAAACTCCTACCTACTACTAAATCATATTGCCTCAATAGCCTTAAAAAAGATATACATTGGGGATCCCTGGGTGGCTCAGTGGTTTAGTGCTGCCTTCAGCCCAGGGCCTGATCCTGGAGACCTGGGATTTAGTCCCGTGTCCGGCTCCCTGCATGGAGCCTGCTTCTCCCTCTGCCTCTGTCTCTGCCTCTCTCTCTCTCTGTGTCTCTCATGAATAAATAAATAAAATCTTTAAAAAAAGAGATATACATAAACTTCTATATTTATATATTTAGTGTGAAGCCCCTCACTACTTTGAGGTACAAATAAAATCATTTATCCTTATAATAAATAAATTAAATATTCAAGACCCCGACTTCTCAATTAGCAACGTGTCCAGTCTCCACCTCGGGGCTTTCCTTTTAGTTGCCTAAAGTCTGTGACTAAGACATTCATTCTGATCCCAGCAGCTAGAGAAGGAGAGGACTGGTGAATCTCCTCAGGATTTTAAAGGTTCTAATTTCCAGTGGTCATTACTTTTGTTGCAGCCTTATCTGTGGTTGAGAACTGAACCTGCATGGTTTGATGCAGTTTTCTTTTCTGAAGTGGAAATGGTGCCCTTGCTAGTACAGAACACTGCATGGGCCATACTCATCCTCTACACGAGAGGAGGATCCCATACTCTGTCTTTTGCTGGATTAAGAACAATTGCAATGGACTTCCAAGTTGGTAGCTCTTTGGTTTACATTCATCTATCTGCTCAGCCATTGTCGCAAATGGCTCAGCAACAGGAGTCAGGTTGAACCTTCACTATTAGCCATGTGCTGTGTCAGAATGGCTCTTACTCTACAGACACTTCTGTTCTAGTATTGAGCCTGAGATTATCAGTTCAGACTGTTCTTCTGTGATGGGACCTTTCTTGCCATTGGGCCTTAATCAAGACCATCTCAAGCCACAGGATCTAAAATAATGTCAAATCTCCAAAGAGAAGAGGCCTTGGTGACTTTCCTTCAGGACATCATGTGCTTCATGCATATTTACTTACCTCCTATATACCAATAAATTCTACATATGTTACCAGTCATGCTGATGACTCCCAAATGTATATTTTGACCTGAAAATCTCTGCCGAGAATTTCAAATTTGCATGTTTATTTGCCTGCCCAATATCCTTAACTGGATATCTTCCAGGCATTTTCAATGCAGTAAGTCCCAAATAGAACTTTTGATTTCCTGCTTCTAGACCTGTTCCTCTAACAATCATTTCAGTACCTCAGAGTATTCAGATATGTAATCCAAAAACCTGAAAGTCTGCCTGGATCCCTTCCTTTCCTTCTTGTTCCACTTCTGATCTATCGGTAAATCCTGTTGGCTCAATCTTTAAAATACATCCTAATTCCACCATATCCTACTCTTCCCCCTGCAGATATTTTGGTTCATGCCGCCATTATCTTTCCCTGACACAGGTCTTCCTGCTTCAATTCTCCTTTTTCTAACCTCACAATCTATTCTCCCTAAAGCAGAGTGGTCTCCCATTAGTGTAGTGAAATTGTATCTCTGCTTAAAATCCTTCAATAGTTTCCTATTAGTCTTAGAATAAAATCCAAATGTATTCCTTCATCTTACACCACATTTTCTTTCACTTTCTCTAACTGCACTCATACTTGCCTCCTCTCCTATTTAGAACACGCCAAGCAACTTTGTATCTCAGGGCTTTTGTCTTGCCATTTGCACCCTTAACTTTCTGAATGGATTGGGTTGTTTGTTTCTTTGCTGTTGAGTTTAATCAGTTCTTTTTTTAAAAAATTTTTATTTATTTATGATAGTCACAGAGAGAGAGAGAGAGAGGCAGAGACACAGGCAGAGGGAGAAGCAGGCTCCATGCACCGGGAGCCCGATGTGGGATTCGATCCTGGGTCTCCAGGATCGCGCCCTGGGCCAAAGGCAGGCGCCAAACCGCTGTGCCACCCAGGGATCCCTAATCAGTTCTTTATAAATCTTGGATACAAGCCCTTTATCTGATATGTCATTTACAAATGTCTTCTCCCATTCTGTAGGTTGTCTTAGTTTTGTTGACTGTTTCTTTTGCTGTGCAGAAGCTTTTTATCTTGATGAAGTCCCAATAGTTCATTTTTGCTTTTGTTTCCCTTGCCTTCATAGATGTATCTTGCAAGAAAGTTGCTGTGGCCAAGTTTAAAAAGGGGTGTTGCCTGTGTTCTCCTCTAGGATTTTGATGGATTCTTGCTATCAGTTAGATCTTTCATCCATTTTGAGTTTATCTTTGTGTCTGATGTAAGAGAATGGTCTAGTTTCATTCTTCTGCATGTGGCTGTCCAATTTTCCCAACACGATTTATTGAAGAGACTGTCCTTTTTCCACCCCAAGATTGCTAGAACTGATACAGCAATTCGGCAGTGTGGCAGGATACAAAATCAATGCCCAGAAATCAGTGGCATTTCTATACACTAACAATGAGACTGAAGAAAGAGAAATTAAGGAGTCAATCCCATTTACAATTGCACCCAAAAGCATAAGATACCTAGGAATAAACCTAACCAAAGAGGTAAAGGATCTATACCCTAAAAACTACAGAACACTTCTGAAAGAAATTGAGGAAGACACAAAGAGATGGAAAAATATTCCATGATCATGGATTGGCAGAATTTATATTGTGAAAATGTCAATGCTACCCAGGGCAATCTACACGTTCAATGCAATCCCTATCTAAATACCATGGACTTTGTTCAGAGAGTTGGAACAAATAACCTTAAGATTCGTGTGGAATCAGAAAAGACCCCGAAATTCAGGGGAATATTGAAAAAGAAAATCATATCTGGGGGCATCACAATGCCGGATTTCAAGTTGTACTACAAAGCTGTGATCATCAAGACAGTGTGGTACTGGCACAAAAAAACAGACACATGGATGGAGCTGAATAGAGAACCCAGAAATGGGCCCTCAACTCTACGGTCAACTAATATTCGAGGAGCAGGAAAGACTATTCAGACATTCTCTATCTTATCACACTTTCTTTACTTTGTAGCGCTTATCACACTATATAGATTTTTTTTTTTAAAGTTGTTTAGTTCTCTGTCAGTTGCCTTTCTCCATTTGAGTTCCATGAAGGTTGGGATGGGTTTGCCTTTTCTTGTCTGTATTTCCAACCCTAAACTCTAGCACATAGTAGATACTTTATACATAATCTGTCTCACTTCGAATAATTGTGAGATGTCTGTTGCATTTCAGAAGTAGTTCTTTTTTTTTTTTTTCAGAAGTAATTCTAAACCTTTTTTTTTTTTTTTTTAAACAATTTAACTCAGTGATTCTCAATCCTGGCTTCATGTTAGACTCATCTGGGGAACTTTAAAAACAGCAATATTTTGTCCCCACACCACATCCATTAAACATCTCTGGAGATGGGACCTAGGTACCATTATTTGAAAAGCTCTTTGTTTTGATTGTAAACCTCCAAACAACATGGGATATCTGTGAGTAACTATTGTTCCCTCCAGATCACCTCCTTTCTTATTTCATTAATGTTGTTTAGTATTATCTATTTCAAATGATTTCTCCAAGGAATATTTCTGGAGAGACAGAAGATATTTCTTCGTGACTCTTACCAAACGATTTGTAAAAGCCACTTCAATTTTGATGTTGATCTGTAGATTGCAAAACTTGTTCCCTGCTCATGTGGTTACTTTTATCCACTTGGGAATGGGTTTCTTTGGGGTTCCAAGATAAATACTTCCTAGGAGACAGTTTGTGCAGATGTGTCCCCCCACGAGGAATTGTGGAATTCAGATTTCACTCAAAAGCTTTTGCTTTTTGTTTATACTTTCAATTCCCTGTGGTCTGATAGTCTCCCAGATAGGTGGATGGTGTGCTTTCCATTTAATCCAAGTAATTATCATTTGCTGAAGCACTCCTTATTAGAAATGCTTTCTTTCGCTGACCATTCTACTTAAAATGGCGTCCAATCACTATCATCTCTTTTTTCTCCCCTTGGTTTATTTCTGTTTAAATAACTTTTTACTAATTAATAAGTATATTTATTTATTTATTATGTGTTTTCTTCTACTAGAATACAAGCTACACAAAGCTGGGATTGTGACTGTTCATTGCTCTGTTCCTAGTAGTGTTCAATACATATTTGTTGAAAAGATGAAGGAATGACTGAACAGTGTTCTGGCAAGGGGTCCCAAAATTGATTGCACTTTTCTCCCTTTCTTTCTTCTTTTATTCCTATGGCATTTTGCTATATCAGGAAGCATCACTTAAGAAAAAGAAATGCTAGTGGCACCAGGAACCATTTTGTCCATGGTTTAACAATCTCATTTCTCCTCAATAGTAGTAGTTTACCATGCATGTGATCTATTTACTTCAATAGCACATAATTCATAAAAATATTCCTTGTTCATAACAAAACAATGTCCAATGTGATATTATTAAGGACCACAGGGAATGTCTGGTAATTGTTGAGGCAAGAGTTTCTGTGGCTTATAGGGAGCTAGTTGAGAGACATTTCTCATATGCTTCCTACTTGAGGGCATTGTGATAGGTATATAGAAAGGGATGCAGAAAAAAACAGAAGCATCTTCTGCCTTCTAGGATTTTACAATCTATTTAGTGATATAAATAAAACATATGTGTATAAAATGTGAGAATGGTAAGGTGATAAGAGTGATGCAAAATATAAAATAGATTCAAAATGCAAATTGAATAATATTATCTTGAGATGTGTGTGTGTGTGTGTGTGTGTGTGTGTGTGTGTTATGTGTGTGTGTGTATTAGTTTAATTAGACAGACTGGCCTTGAATTTCTAGAAACTGAGTTTTAATATAGAATGTGAAAGCAGTAAAGAAAGTAGATACATTCCCTTTGGTGTTTTTCTGTTCACAAGTCCTGAACTCTACCTAACTCTTGCTTGGATTTCGTTTCCTCTTTATAACATGAGATTTACCTTTTTCTCCTTTAAGGACTTGTAAGTTGTAATGTACAACCCGCTGTTATGAGAACAACATAAGAGATGTTACTTTAAATCATACATTGTGTATAACAGAATGCTAGTTGGAGTGTGTCCCCTTTGTTACTTATTAGACTATATTGGACTCTTGAGCCAGATACCTTCTGTTTGTCCCTCTAGATTGTCTCTTGATGTTTTCCTATCCTGCTCTGTGTCCTGCTGGGCTGTCCTGTAACAACTGGCTGAGTTTACCCATCAGGGAGCATAGGAAATGGGCATAAGGGAAAGTAGGGAAGTTTGATTATTGGTTTCCCTGGTTCCTGTCTCGTGGGTCTGTGCTCCTCACCAGGCAACTCTCTGTACACATTTTTCTCTGTCTCTTGGTACCACTAACTGGTACCATTCCCCTCACCTCTTTAGGTTTAGGGTAATAACATCTCCCACCCTTTGATTAGCCTTGAGGTACTGCCCTATCACTTGTGCTTTCTCTCCATCCTACCCTGACCTTTATAATTAGTCTCTATTTTAACTATTCTAATATTTATTCTAATATTTAACTCTATTTAACCAAGTATCTGATCTGTGTTGCCATCAACTTCCCATTGAGACGCTGCGGGATCACCTTGCCAAGCAAGTAGGGGATCACAGTCTGAAATGTCTAACCCTCTAATCACATGGTTGGCTTCACCGGAAAGCAGCCCCCATTCTTAGCCTCCACTCCAAAAGTTATTAAAATAGAAAAATGCACCTTTAGGTTTTCATCGTTTAGGAAATTCTAAAAGTTTTAGGAGTTCTGTACCAGAAATAGGGAAAGGGACAAAGATCAAATATATATATTTTTATTATAAATCACAGTATTGCAAAAGTATTGCCAATGTGTGTGTGTGTGTATATGCATGTGTGCAATAGTAGCATATGGCCACTGTAACAGGGAATAGGTGAGTGTCATCAAGACAGAGATGTCAAGCCAGGTTACTGGCAATGGAAGCAGTCCTTCATGTTTCAGGTGAAACCAGAACAACAAAAGAGATGGAAGAGCCGGAATATTTTCACAATATTGCTTTGAGTGTAAGGAATACCCAAGAGTATGGATCTACCATCTCATCTATTAGGAGGAGAAGACTGAAATACAGATAATAAGGCCAAAAAGGGAGAATGTTGTCTGACATTGGTCATATGTTAAAACAATAAGCTGAAACTAGGCAACCCTATATATTAAATCAATTGAACTCCTAGGGGATTTTGAAATTGTATTTCAAATTTTGCTGAGCTAAATAGACTGAGAAAGTTATTCAAGCCTAGAATGTCCAGGTTGGTTTGTTTGTTTTCCCAGAACGATACCCATAGGAGTTAGGATTCAATGGAGATAATTTTAGGAAAGCCTATTATTAGGGAAAAAAGACAATTATTTAAATAATTTTGAATTTTTATATAATCACTAAAGATGAAAATGAAAAATGAAGTTCTGCTGTCATAGCTCTGTAAGGTCATCATTTTTGAACTGTGTGAAAATCACATGGGGCAACTGGAAGAGTGGATGTCATCTTTGAATACGTGTGTTCTCAACCTAGAGTACTCTCAGACTGATCAGGGAATCAATAGTTGCCAGGAATTGCTCAAACAAAATTGTAGTAATTGTAAGCACAGCAACACAATTTTTGTGGTTTACTTTGACTAACTCCTGGACTGCAATTTGTTCATATTAGATTGATAAGATGTCTGCTGCTGATTCAAGTGTCACACTGGCGCATTCAGCATGTGGGTTTCTAGTTTAACGTTGAAGGGATGGGCAGCAGGCTATTCTTGATTTGAATTGTTTAGCAAAACCCTAAACATTGAGATAAATTTCAAAATGATATGAAAGGAATCTGTGATATTTAAAGTCTTGTCAGTACCCAGTAGTGGGTTTTTAAAAAAATAATTAATCAATTATTTTTTTAGTGGTTTAAAATTTAATAATTAAATCCTGCTGACCAAATAAAGATTATACCGTATCTGTAAAGGAGAAGTAAATATGTCTTAAAATTTGGCATTCTTTCTGGAAACAAAGAACTATTAAGGCTGAGAAACTGCTAATACATTTCTTAAATAGAAGTTAGAAGTGAATTTTTAAAATTAAAACGAGAGATACAATTTAAATACCATACTAATTTGCACATTTCCCTTTTTTTCCACAACATTGCAACTATACAATGATGATACGGAGAGAATTATGTGTTTCTATATTCTAATATATTTCATCCTAGCAGATTTTATTATTAATTTCTGTGGAACAGGCATCATCACTTTTAAATGATTGTGCAAAGAATTGCACAGGAGAGACGTTGTTTGGTTTGGATATTTTTATTCAGGTAGTATTACAGATCTTTAGCTTATTTTTCTGAGTTACAAATGTTAATATTCAGTATTTCACGTTTGTGTCATTTTCACTAATAATACAAGAACTCCCTATGTACCTTCAGAAAATGTGCGATTTTTTTATGCTTAAAAATTGTCCATCAGTAAAGAATCTTTATAATTCAACAATAAAAAACAACTCAATTAAAAAATGGACAAAGGACTTGAATTAACATTTCTTCAAAAAATATAAATGTCCAAAAAGTACATGGAAGGGTGGTCAATGTCATTAGTCATTAGGAAAATAAATCAAAGCCATAATGAGAAACCACTTCACATCCACTAGTATGGCCATAGAAAAGGGAAAATAACAAGTGTTGGTGAGGATGTGGAAAATTTGGAACTCTCATACGTTGTTGGTGGGAATGTAAAATGGTGCAGCTGCTGTGGAAAAGTTTGGTAGTTCCTCAGTAAGTTAAACATAGAATTACTATATGACTCAGCAATTCCACTCCCAGGTATAGATAAAACATAACTGAGAACAGGTGTTCAAAAAATAACTTGTATGTAAATGTTCATAGCAGCTCTATTCACAATAGGCAAAGATGGAAAACCCAAATATCCAAGGAGGATGAATGGATAAACACATTGTGGTATATTCATATAATGGAAGATTATTTGGGTAAAAGAAAATGAAGTACTGATACATGGATGAAACTTGAGAACAATGTTAGGTGAAATGGATGAATGGATAGAACAATGTTAGGTGAAAAAGCAGACATAAAAGGCCACATGTTATGGTTCCCTTTGCATGAAATATTCAGAAGAAGCAAATCCATAGAGACAGAATGCAGGTTGGTGGTTACCTGGAGCCTGAGGGGTGAGATGCGTAGTGTAAATGGGGAGTGAATAATGGATATGGGGTTTTGGTTTGGTGGGGGTGAAAATGTTCTGAAACTAGAGGGTGATGATGGCTGCCTAAGACTCTGAATATACTCAAAGACATTTTATTTGTAGCCACTTTAAATGGTTATAATGGTACATTTTTATGTTGTCTGTATTTTGTCATCCAAAAAAGAAAAAGAAAAAAATTGTCTACCTAGTCATAGATTCAGGATATTCTTCTTCTTTTGAGTCAGGTATATAAGTATATATATTCATTGTACATAATAGAATGGATTTCATTGTTTTTCAAAGGAATCTTTCTATAACTGGATGAAACGATGCCCTTTTGAGTCAACAACAGATAGCCATTAAGAATGTGCATTCATATTGATTTCGTGACGACCTTGTGAACTACGTGATTAGAATTCCTAGTCTTAAACCCTGTGAACTCTCACATGCTCAGGCATAATGCTGTATTTCAAATGACAGGTACGGAGTAAGGGTAGGGATCAGAGACAAGTTTTAGAGTTAAGTGGATCCATATTCCAACTTTTCTAATACCAGATGTGGGACTTCAGGTAGGGTATAGCAATCTCTCAAGTCTTAGCTTTCTCCCTAGTAAAGTGGGAATAATGTCTGTTTTAACATGATGTAAGAAAGGAATAAGTACATATATGAAAAGTATTTAGCCCTGGGCCCAGCATATAGGAAATGTTCAGTATGGGAGTTACTTCTAAGACAGGCTTTTGTGTACTTTCTCTAAGCATATCTTCTATAAATTTTTGTGAGGTGTTTACCTTGGGTGGGAAGGAAGCCCACTCATCTTGCCTTAGCAGGATTCTAATTGAGAGGGTGTCTTTTGACTTGCTGACCAAATTCTGGCACAAAGTGGTACTTTTGTTTCCATGAAGAGGTCGTCAGTTAAAGGGGTCACCTCCCTACTTCCACAGTCCTCCTTCCCCCGTCTCAGCTCTCTGTTTTCTGGAACCCTTTTTGCAGAAGAGAGCAATTCAGCTTTTGGTAGAACTCTAGTGCTAGCTCAACGTGGATCCAACGAGTAGGACGTGTCGACATAGCAAAGAAAAAAATAGGCGATTGCCTATTTGAAGTTTATAAAGAAGGCAGGAAGGAAGGAAGAAAAAATAGAAAAGGGACATGGAGAAAGAGGAGGAAAGAAAGCTGCTCTAGTTTCTTTAACCAAGCCCAGAATTACTGATGTCAAGTTGGTCCAAGGACCCAAACCGTGGGGCAGTGTAGGTCACACTCGCTCTGATATTCAGCCAACTGCATAAAGAAGCTGCCAAAGAAACTCAAAGGAAATCATAACTCTTGCAAAACCAAAGACAGAGAGTGCGCAAAGGATCCTAATTCAGATGGGAAAGCCGCCCGCCGGGCAGTCCCAGCTCAGCACAGGGCTTTCCACATCTCCCCGACGTCAGTAGGCTAGCTGGAGGTCAGCTGTACCTAAAAGCAGTTTTGCTAAAGGGTGTGAAGAAAACACTTAAGTGTAAAACTCACTCCCTGGATCCTCAAGGAGCTCACAACCGCGCTGGAGAGATTAGCGTAGTAACTAACACTCCAGGGCGGTCAATGAAACGTGACAAACGAGTTGGCAGGGGCCTCGAAGGCGGCGGAACTTACAGTTAAGGATCATTTGGGGCTTGTCCGGGAAGACTTGCAGAGGTGGGAGGTAAACTAGGCGCTAAGTGGCGGGAAGGCGTGGCGCGGGGAACCCCAGGCTCTGGGGGCAGGGGCAGCCCCGGGGCGCGCGCGGGGGGACAGGCCTGACCCCGGGGGCCACGGCGCGTGCGCAGTGTCGCGCTGGCGCCGAGCGCGCGGCCCGCGCGAAGCCGGCCAGGACCCGCGGGCGCGAGACCCCGAGCGCCAAGGCGGGAAAAGGCGCGCGCATGCGCGGCTCGGAGGTTCGGGCTCGCCGGGATGGGGAAGGGGAGGTGGAGTTTCCAAGAGGGAACTTGACCCGTTAGCAGCCGCGGCCATGGCGGCGCGCTCGCCGCCCTCGCCGCTCCCTCCGCCCCCAGCGCGACAGTTGGGCCTCTGGTCCCCACGTGTTGGGCGGGGAGCTGTGGCACACGCAGTGCGCAGCGAGGCCTCGGGTCTGGCGAGCGCCGTGCGGGAGGGCGTCGTGGACAAGAACGATATATGCTGGCGGGGCGAGGAAGGGTCAGGGGGCCGGCGAGGGCCCCGGCGGGCAGCTCCGGCTCAGGCTCCCCTCCTCAGCTCGCCCGCGGGGTCCAAGCGGCTGGAGGGCATCTCGGTAGAGGAGGCGATGGTGACCCGGACGCAGCTGCTGGAGGAAGAGCTGAGCAGCCTAAAGGAGGAGCTGGCCCTGTGTCAGGTATCGAGGTGGCCGCCGGGCTCCCCGCTGCACGGCGGGGCGGGGGCCGGGGCCGGGGGCGGGCGGGGGGAGGCGGGGGAGGCGCGCCCCTCTGCCGCGGCCTCAGGCTGCGCCGCTGCTGCTGTGCTGTGCTGTGCAGCTGCGCGGGCTCGGGACCCACCCACCTCCGCCGGCGTCGCTCCCTCCCGGAGTCCACACCCAGCCCGGCGCGCCGCTCGGACCCGCCGGGCGGGGCGGGGGTCGCCGCGGGGCCCCGGGTCTGGGCTAACTCGCTGGGACGCCCCCAAACCGTGCAGTCGCGTCGCCCCGGCCCCGCCCCTCCCCCTCCCCCGAGTGCTCGGGCCGGGCTGTTCAGTGGCACTTGGAGGAGGAGTTCCACGCAGTCCACAAGTTGGAATGTTGAACGGGAAAAGTTGACAACACGTCTGTTAAAACAAAAAACCCATCCACGAGGGAGCGTGTTTCTCATTTTCAAACCCACGCTTGTTCTCAAGTTGACGTAGGTGAAACCTAAGTGGTAAACACAGACCAGTAATTTTGGGGGGAATCTTAGGCCGAGAACTTTTCACGCGTAACAGATGATGCTTAATGTTTATTAACCAGCTATACTATTTCTATAGCGCTTGAAATATTTGATTTTCACATCATCTTGTCAGGGAGAAGCATTTACTAAATCAATTATGTTAATTTATTTTGGCTGCTGTTTGTAGAGTGATTAAAGATGGCTTGACTGCGCTCATGTTCGAGGAGATTAGGTTTTATTTTAGTTTTGCATCTTCAGCATTCTCTCTCCTCTTATTTTACCAGAGCCTTTAGACAGGGTTGGGCGATGTCAATGTTGGAGATTCACTCAACAATAAATCTTTTAGTCACTGTCTCCAAGATAGAACCAGTTAGGAACCGCTAACCACAAAGGTAACTTTATGAACAGTATCACCAGTTTAGAATAGTACAAATTCAAGAAATTCGTTCTCTCTCATAGTTTGTTCTATTGGATTCTTTTGCCACCCCCCCCCCTTGTAGGTCCTTTCTGATTGAGTCAAGGCTTTATTTTTTTTTTAAATTTTTTTAATTTTTATTTATTTATGATAGTCACAGAGAGAGAGAGGCAGAGACACAGGCAGAGGGAGAAGCAGGCTCCATGCACCTGGAGCCCGATGTGGGATTCGATCCCGGGTCTCCAGGATCATGCCCTGGGCCAAAGGCAGGCGCCAAACCACTGCGCCACCCAGGGATCCCGAGTCAAGGCTTTAAAACAACCAAGACAACTTTGTTCAAATTGAATATGCCTTTGCTCAAACAGGCTGGGGAAATGCTATGTGTGTGCTGCTTTTTAATTTTCCCACTTCCTGTTCTTCATTGGATGAGGAGCAAAGGAACAAATAAGAGACACCAGTGAACTGAAGCATTTTGTCCTGTACACACTTTACCCTTGGATAAAGATATTAACCCATGATAGAGGCTTTTGTTACTTTGACTAGTCCTAATCTAAGATGCTATTTGCTCATATCTTCTGTAATCTTCCCATTTCCTTTCTCTATTTATCCCAGTTACAACTGACTAAGGAGCTGAGATACTTTTTATGACTTGATTGAGGAAATTACTCTGTTGTAAACAGCCCACTGATCCTCCCCCCCATCCCATTCCCTGTTATTTAAAAATGGAATTTCAAATACAGTGTGGGCCCCTGTGACTTTAAAACATATGGACTAGAAAAATGATTAAAGTACTCTAGGTGGATGTAAGAAAAGAGATGGTCATAATTAGGCTAGAATGATGGTTCTTGAGATTTTTCTAATATTGACACTGTTAGATGATCATAGGCATTCCAGTAATATGAGATGGGATTGGCAGTATCCCATTCAAAACTGTGGTCAAACCCCACTCATGCTCTTGGAGAAACTTGGGAGAAATAATAATTGAAGTCCCAATTATTTTATTAAAAAAGCATTTATATAATTAAACACTCACTTTTAGACCTTTTTTATTTGTTCTACTCACTCAGCTAGAAGTGAGTAGAACATGTAATTACCCAAGAATACATAGTATTAACCCTGTTTTTCAAACCTTTCAAAAATTGTAACCCAAAATAAATTCATTTTGTCTTAACCTAATAAGTAGGCACACATACACATACCTAGGTTTTCAGAAAGAGTATTCACTTTAACTGTTTGTCATGGACTCTGCTTTTTCTTTTAAATTCTACTAGATTAGTTTGACACAGTAATGGATCCAAAGTACAGTTTGGGGGAAAAGAATCCTGCAAATTAGTCTCTGGTCATAAATAGTAGCTTCATACAGGTTAGTTAGTTCTTTTTCCACATTTAGCTTACAGGAATTCAATTATACGTACTTTGTGGGGAATTGAAAGTTTGAGTGGTTCCATGTTCAATTTTACCCCATTGGAATTACTTAGAATAAGCATGTAAAGAAGAATCTCAGTTCAAAGTGTTTCTCATCCAATTCTTATGTGATTGTAATATTAATTGTTTTTCGTAGGCTCCAAACTAGCAAGCAACTTATACATAGTGCTTAGCTGAAGAAAACATGATTAACTAACTTCAGTGTGGGGAGAAAAGCTGTCTGTATTGGACCTACTGAGGATAAGACATTAGCTTCCCAATGTAGCTTTTTCCTAATGAAATTTCAAGGGTGCTTCAAAGGACAATTTTAAGTTCACGGCATTTATGCCTTATTCATTGATTTCGAACCAAGCTTCACCATACTCTTAATTTTGATCATGAATTTCAAGAATGTGTTCTATTTGCAGTTTAGGGTATTACAAGTATGTATATATGTACATTTATCACCATTTCACCACCATTCTGTTAGAATACCAGAAGGGAAGTAATGCTATGTATGTGTAATACACGTATACATATATATTTGTTTGTGATGCATGTATGTATATCAAAACTTATTTCCTTTTTCAGTAGCAACTGAAAGTATTCACTAACCCTATAAACCAATTTCAGGTTAAAAATTATTTAGGGCATTTAAATGAAATATATGTTGATACCTGGCTGGATCAGTTGGTAGAGCATGCAGTTCTTGATCTCCAGGTGGTGAGAGGTCAATCCCTGGTTTAGACATAGAGTTTACTTAAAAAATGAAATATAAAAAATAAATGATATAGATGTTTATTACTTCAACTTTAGTGATGAAACTAAGTTTAATGTAGCATGTGATGTTGGAATTAAGATTATATGACTAGTGAACTCAGCCAGTTCTATTTTTTGTTCCATATTTAGATCTTTCATCCATTTTGAGTTTATCTTTGTGTATGGTGTAAGAGAATGGTCCAGTTTCATTCTGCATGTGGCTGTCCAATTTTCTCAACACCATTTGTTGAAGAGACCGTCTTTTTTCCAGTTGGATATTCTTTCCTGCTTTTTTGAAGATGAGTTGACCATAGGGTTGAGGGTCCATTTCTGGCTTCTTCTGTTCCATTGATCTGTGTATCTGTTTTTGTGCCAGCACTGTCTTGATTACAGCTTTGTAATACAGCTTGAAGTCAGGCATTGTGATGCCCCCAGATTTGGTTTTCTTTGTCAACATTCCTCTGGCTATTCGGGGTCTTTCCTGGTTCCATACAAATTTTAAGATTATTTGTCCCAACTCTGTGAAGAAAGTCCATGGTATTTTGATAGGGATTACATTTAATATGTAAATTTCTCTGGGTAGTGTAGACATTTTCACAATATTTATTCTTCCAGTCCATGAGCATGGAATGTATTTCCATCTTTTTACGTCTTCCTCAATTTCTTTCCCGTGTGTTCTGTAGTTTTTAGAGAGCCAGTTCTTTTTTTTTTTTAAGATTTATTTATTCATGAGAGACACACACAGAGAGGCAGAGACACAGGCAGAGGGAGAAGCTGACTCTTTGCAGGGAGCCCGATGAGGGACTCGATCCCCGGACCTGAGATCATGCCCTGAGCTGAAGGCAGATGCTCAACCACTGAGCCACCCAGGTGTCCCTGAGCCAGTTCTATTTTTTGTTAGATATTTAGGTATGTTGCAAATTTATCCAGTCATTCATGAAGAAAAAAAAAATTGAGAACCTACTGTATAATTAGAATCCTTACCAATGTTAGTAGTTGTATTTTGGTATGTGAATCTTTTTTATGCAATTATTTTTTATAATGATTTTTATTGAGAGGCTGCTTTGTGCCATATTTTGTAATTAAACTCATTCCATTGTTTTCCTTGGGTTCTGATAGGCAAATTATTTATTTAAATATAGGAAATAGTTTTCATGTTTGTTGAATTAATTCCTCCAGTAGAGGTCAGTTGAGGGTCTTTTATGTTGCCAGACAATAAACTAGGTGCTGGGAGAGTATGTACCCAGTGAAAAAGACAGTTTTGGATATCCATGTCTGCAAAGCTGATACTTATTTCCATGCCGGCTGATAAATGAAGGTCAAGGCTAATCCATTATTAAGATAATTTATAGATCCAAATCTCTAAGCATTTAGTCAACTCTTCTAGGCTGAGTTTAATAAACTTTGTGAGGAGTAGGGTTTTTAAATTTAAATTATTATTGTTATTATTTTTTTTAGTAATCTCTATACCCAGTGTGGTATTGATCTCAACCCCAAGAACCAGAGTCACATACATTTCTGACTGAGCCAGCTAGGCACCCCTAATTTTAATTTTAGATTATTTGATTCTGTGTCAAAGTTATAGAATAAGAATAAATTATGAGTAGTCTTTAAAGGCTTTTATTTTTAATGTTTTTAAAAGAACATATTTATGTGCCCAAAGGAAGGGAAACCATAAGAAAATAGTTTCCTGTTTTAGTAATGTCTGGAGTAGTTTGGAAGTTAGTTTTGTGTTTTTAAGGGGAGTTCTATTTCTTTTTGCATATGAAAGAGGGTCCTTTTAGTATTTAGGGGTGTAACCCACATTGAAGATGATACAGCATTTAAATAACTGAAAAGCCCACAAAAACAATGTAATAGTCTCATAATCCATTCAAAGCATTTTATTACTAGCAAAAAAAACTTGCCTTTTTTTTTTCTTTTTTTCCAAATCAGGAATCCCTTATAAATTTGAATATTTTTAGGTGACAGAATCTGAATACTGTGCTGGCCATAAATTAAAAAAGAATGTTTAGAAATTTGGAAATTAGAGAAAAAAGAGAATGTTGTTATTTGCTCATGGTGCGGATTGAAGTAACCATTATAGAAATAACCATTAACTATAACAACAATGGAAAAAGAAAAAAATGTGTAAATTAAAATGTAAAGATTTTTTTCATCAGATTTTTAAGATCCTTGCTATATCTCTTTCACTGTGCTAGAGCTAAATCCTTTGTTATTAAGTCTTATTTAAATGGAAGTAAATTTTATGAGTATTGAAAACCTATTCTTTTACATTTTTATTTAAGCTAGCCTTTCTTGCTTGTATTTTAGGTAGAAAATTTAGGGTGAGAATACACATAAATCTTTGGTATTTTGTTTTGAAGTGAGCTGTAAGATAAATTTATTGATAATATTGGTTTCAAAAGATTTTGTAATTTCCTCAACATACCTTTTAAAAATAGAAATATTAGAGCACATTATGTTTCATGGCTTATTTTTTCTTACCTTCCAGGCAAGTTTTGACATGTGATTTATATACTGACATTTCTTGTCTTTACTTGAATTATTTCAATACCCAAATTCTAAATTCTTGCTTCTAAAGAGGTAAAGTAAAGCATGATATATAGGAATGTTAGGGAAGGTAGTCCTCTCTAGTACTCAAGCTGTTAGAAGTCTTTTGAAAACAAGTAAGTAAGCAATCGAACAAAGTAAATCAAAGATTTGAGCTTTAAAAAATGAAAACATAAAATTTTAGAAGAAAGTATAGGTATATAGGTTTCTAATCTCTGAGAAGCCAGTTAGAAAAGTTCATATGTAAAATACATAAGCCATAATGGAAAAAATGGAAAATTTTAATATATAAAATAATTACCCTTCTCCAAAAACAGAGAGAGCTCAGAGCTGCTGCTGCCCTGCATGTGTCAGCTCAGCCCTGTTGGTGCTCTGATGCTCTCAAGGAGGGACATGACAGCTTTCTGAATGGATTTTTCTTAAGAAAAGTGCGAGTGTTTATGCACTTCATGATACCTGCCCCTCATCCTCGCCGTTACTGTCACTTGGCTTTTTCTCAATAGGCTTCATCTTTATTTATATTTTAATGGGGAAGTTTTGCTCTTACCCCTGCAACCTATATTCGCTCCCCCCCGACCCCTCCTAGGTACAGAATTATGAGATTCTGAAAAAAAAAAAAAAAAGAAAATCATTCTTCCATAAAAAAAAAAAAAAAACAAAAACTCCGTCATAAATAAAGGTAAATAAGCAACAACATACTAGGAAAAAAATTTTGTAACGCATTTGGTAGACATAAGTCTAATTTTAAGATTTCCAGCAATAACTTTTATATTTTATTGGCAGAACTTCAGCCACATTCCATAGGTAAGAGAGGCCAGTATTTTAACTGGGCAGCAGAGAGCCAAACGGTTGCTATTATTAACAGGAAGGAGAAAATGGATGATGGACGCAGACACAGATAGAAATATCAGCCACCAAGCAAACCCAACCAATCAAATATAGTATTATGAAATGAAATACTCTGTGATAAAAAAATTAAAGAGGGTAAAAGGGTTATCAGAGACTTATGGGTTTTGGGTGGCTGTAAATATAGTAGTCAGGGAAGAATTCTCTTGAGGTGACATTTAAGCAAAGGCCTGAATAAAGTGAGGAAAAATTTACATGAAAATGTGGTGGATGATATATGTGCAAAGGCCCTGGAACAAGTAAAACAAGAAAAACCGTGTGAATAATGAATGGAGAGAGTGATAGATGAGGGTGGAGAGGTATGTATGGGGTCAGATAATGTGAGGTTTTTGTAACCTTGATACTGAGTCTGGATTATTTCCTAATCTAAATAGAATCCACTAGAGGATTTTGAGGTATAAGGAGGCTAGGGGACCATCTGGAT
This sequence comes from Canis aureus, assembly GCF_053574225.1. Lineage (NCBI taxonomy): Eukaryota > Metazoa > Chordata > Mammalia > Carnivora > Canidae > Canis > Canis aureus. Next base: position 38,753,249 of record NC_135620.1, read on the forward strand.
GGCTAGGCAAGAGAAGGGGTTGATTTGGAGTAAGAGAATGGTGGTGGAGGTGGTGAGAAGTGATTAGAATGGGATATGTGTTGTAGGTAAACACAATAGGATTTACTGATTGTTTGGATATGAAGTGTAAGGAAAAGAGAATAATCAATTGACATGTAGGTATTAGGCCTTTGAACAGGACTAGATGATGGTGTCCTTTTCTTAGCTGCAGAGGAGTAGGTTTGTGAAAGAGTAGGAAATAAAGGATTTTTTTAGATAAGTTAAATTTGAGATAACTATTAGGTATTCAAGTGAAGTTATTGAGTAGGCAGTTGGAAAGCAGCTATGCTTACCACTATACCACCAACGCAGGGTAAGCAGTTGGAGATTGGGAGTCTGCACTAGGGGTGGAGAAAACCGCTAAAGATGGAAATGTGGAAGTCTCAGTGTATAGTTGATGGATAAAACCATGTGACTGAATGAGTTCCCCTAGAGCAGTGGTTCTCAACCTTGAGTGCACAGAATCACTTGAGGAAATTTGAAAAAATACTGGCGCTTGGACCTTAACTGAAACCAATTAAGTCAGAATCTCTAGATCATCACTATTTTTAAAAACTTCCCCCAAAGTGACTCCCAGCTCTCAATTACAGTTGTCTAACAACTGAACTGGGCATTAAGGACTAAAACTGCCCATTGTCTATGGGATTTGGCTACATAGAGGACCTTGGAAAAGAAATTTAATATCTTGGTGGGGAGGGACATCTGAGTGGAGGAAGTAATAGAGTGAACGTGGAGTGAGGAAGTGGAGACCGTGATTATAGGCGACTGTTCAAGGAATTTTGCTGAAAACGGGAGCTGAAAAAATGGGGCAGTAAATAGACAACAGTTCTCTTTTAGAGCAAATTTACTGTGATATTCAGTATTCCAACATTTACACCCTAAAGTATGGGTGGTAGAAATAGTAAAAGTGAATGTGAGGGACCAGTATAAGAACTTTTTAAAAATAAACCTTTCCTGTTATACTTTGCAAGAATCTATTTTATAGTTAGAGAACTGGGAATCAAGTGATTTTTTTCCATTTTAAAATTTAATATAGTGTCTTCTCTGATTAAGTACAAAGCAATGCATTAAAAATGTCTTTTGTTTCTTTAAGGCTGATAAAGAATTTGTATGGTCTTTGTGGAAACGTCTCCAGGTGACAAACCCAGATGTCACACAAGCAGTCAGTTTGGTTGTGGAAAGGTGAGCTCCCAAGTTATTTTTCTATGAATATTTGGATTGTTGAATTTGTTTTGCTTATTCTTGAAATGAAAAGTTGGCATTAAGTCCCTAAAGAGATTTGATTTCCAAATAAATGTGGAGCATGATGTCCTGATTATTGGACTTACTTCAAGGGGTGCCAGTTCACCAAATACAAATAGGCCATATCTTCGGCTCATATTGTGATGTATTTGGGAAGTAAGAGATAAAACGGTGACTTAGGCACCGTTTTGTGTGTGTGTGTGTGTGTGTATGTGTGTGTGTCTATGTGTCTGTATGTATCTGTGTATATGTGTGTTGTGCTATTATAGCTCAGCTTTAAAAATTGGAGAAGTACCTATTACTTGGCTTTTTTACTCTGCCTTTCTTGACATCTTTCTAGACATGACCCTTCCTAGACATGGCTCATGTTGCCCCTGAGGTAACTGCAGTGTGTACTTTAAATCCTGAGATGAGCTTGCCAGAATAGAGTTAAGTGTTCTGGAATAGGCTGAGGAATTTCACTTAGCACTCTGTATTACCCTGTTGGGGATGCCTATTCATTTAACAATAGATTGTTGGGCCTCTCCTTGGTCATTAGAAACAGTGGAGTGATGCTGGGTACTCCTTATGAAATATTTAATATACAGTAGTCCCATGATGCTTAGCATAGCAATTAAAACACTTGCTTTCCTATTAAATGGATTTCAGTACATTGTCTAAGTGAGAAGCTAAGCTTATGGATGCCTTTTCCTTTTTCTTTATTGGAATCATGATTATATAAACTGAATATCATTTTTTGATAACTTGAACTTGATATTTACCTTTGATATATATGTCTAGCCCTAGGATCATTCCAATGTTGTCTGGAATTAACTTTTTGAAATCTGTGGTACGTACCTATATGTTTAGGTTATTGTGAACTCTTAAAATCGTATAATCACTTTCTTTTCATGTTGCTTATAGGTACAGTTTAATCAGTTTTTCCTTTTTGATAATCCAAATTAAACCTTTTGTTGAAATATCTTTGTTACTTCTTTAGTCATCTTTGAGATGAAATGTGATCACTCTCAATCCCGCTGTTTTTTAGCTGAATAACCATTCTAGAAGATATATTTTCAGGACTTCAGTAGTCCTTTTTGTGATTCTTTTGTTATCCTCCTCTCATTTTATTTGTATATATTTTCCAGTTTTCTAATTTGGTATTTTTTTTAGACTCACTAAAACTGTCTTTAATTTTCACTTTCTTCTAGGTCAAGACAGAAACAAATATTAAAATGTTATTGGGTCATTGTCTCATCCTTTGAGATTTCTATTTTTCAGTATACAGTATACATGATATACATATAAAAGTACAGCTTGTAAATAACTGCACATATATTTGGGGGTGGATACTCAAAAACCTTTTTTTCTGATAATATATGTAATGGGAAATTTTGGAGATTATTACTTTACAGCTACGATTCTCAAAATTTTAATATGCACAAGATATACCTGATGAACTTATTATAATGCACATCCCCAGGACTTTCCCCTGATCTACTGCATTTCTAGGGATGAGGTTCAGAAGTGTTTTAAAAATAAGCTTTCTGGGGCTGCCTGAGTGGCACAGTGGTTGAGCATCTGCCTTCGGCTCAGGTTGTGACCCTCGGGTCCTGGGATTGAGTCTTATATTAGGCTCCCGCAGGGAGCTTCTCCCTCTGCCTGTGTCTCTGCCTCATGAATAAATAAATAAAATCTTAAAAAAAAAGCTTTCCAGATAATTCTGATATTGTCCATAGGTCATACTATGAGAGACCTTGAAATTGGAGACCTGTTTAAGTGGCATTTATACTTTTATGGTTATGTGAGCATCATTTCCTAAAGAACCATGTAGTATGTTTTCACCTTCTAAAAGGAAGAATAGCATACCATTTTATCTTTGTCTTTCCGAAAAGAATAGTCTCAATATCAAAGTCACATACATTGTCTTTCTGTTTGTCCAGTAGTTACCCAAATAATGCTATATTTAAGTCTATTTAATATCTACACCTTGGTCTTCCTGGACATTATTTTTCCTTGGAATTTCTAACTGCCCATCTTTTTTGCTTTTTCTTATAATAAAAATCTCTGTTTGTATAATGGTTGAAGATGTTCTTTCTTTTTTAATTTTTTTAAAATTTTTATTTATTTATGATAGTCACAAAGAGAGAAAGAGAGAGAGGCAGAGACACAGGCAGAGGGAGAAGCAGGCTCCATGCACCGGGAGCCCGATGTGGGATTCGATCCTGGGTCTCCAGGATCGCGCCCTGGGCCAAAGGCAGGCGCCAAACCGCTGCGCCACCCAGGGATCCCGAAGATGTTCTTTCTTGAGCTCATTGGCTTCTGGTATGAATTTGGACCAATTGCTTTCCAAACCTATTCATAGGTATCATCCTAGAATTTCTTTTCATTGTATACTTGGACTAGTTCACAGTTCCTGGGATCCCACATCTTTCTTTCTCTTTTTGGGGGGTTAAATTTTCAAAATTATTTCTCAGAAAGGATGCACAAATGTTCCACTTTGTGACTCCTTACATGCCTGAAAAGGTCTTTCGTTTGTCCTTGTGCTTGACTGATAGTTTAGCTGAACATGAAATTTTATGTTCACATAATTTCTTTCAGATTTTTGAAGGTATAGGTGTAGTGTCTTCTTTTAGCATACAGAGGTACTGCCAAGTACATATGTGATCCCAGTGGAAGTGATCCTTTCTTCTTTCTAGGTAGCTTGCTTAAATTAAGCTTTTGGATTTTCTCTCTATATGTAATATTGTAAAATTTCAGTATCATCTATTAATTTGTTTTTTTTTTTTAAATCCAACCTTCTCAACCTTTGGTGAGCCTTTTCAAACTAAAGATTGAAGATTTTCTTTTGATTGAGGAAAGTTGTCTTCAGCCTTGCTGTAGGCAAATGCTGAGATGAGTGAGAAACTCAGTCTTTTGGTAAATGGTTCCTTTATTAGTCTTGATTTCTGTTGCCTTCTGGTCTCTGTATTTACTAATTGGTTACTTAGAGCCTTTCTCCAGGCCTTTTGAGAAAAAGCAGCTTCCTCTTCAACTATAGGCATCATTTGGGTTTTGAATTATGATTTGTCTCTGGGTTTGTGAGCACATCCTTCTCTTTCAGATGTTTCTCAAATTTATGGTCCATTTTGGCCCCTTTCTCATTTCCCATGCTGATAGAGATTTATTCAAGGCAGTGTGATTTATGAATTTCAGTATCATCTTCATCAAGTAAATCATCTTGAAGAGGAAGTATAGTATCATTTTTAGTGATTACAATGTATTCTATTATTTTGATACATCATATTTATATTTAATCAGTATTTTGCTTTTGTACATTAAGATTATTTTATTTAAAATTGTATGATGATGCTGTGATGAATGGCCTTGTGTGGATAAAGCTTTGTTTGCATTATTAGTTTCAAGTAGTGGTGCTGTTGTCATAGTGGCTGTGGTCTGGGATGGCTAAACATACTGAAATGAATAGGTTAATCCTGCTCAATTAAAGAATTACACTGCTCCAAGTTACCCTTTCGGAAAAATTCTTACCTGTAATTCTTCTCTTTTTTTTCACTTTTTGGCAGTATATTGTAATTTCCTGGTAAGTTTTTTGGTTGGATTTGTCTGTATACAGGCGTACGTTGGAGATGTTGTGGGTTTGGTTCCAGACCACTGCAATTAAACAAATATTGCAATAAAACAAGTCAAATGAAATTTTTGGTTGTCCGTGCTTATAAACATGTTTACACTATACTATAGCCTATTAGTATGTGGTAGCATTATGTCTAAAAAACAATGTACATACCTTCATTCAAAAGTACTAAGTTGCCCCCCCCCCCGCCAAAAAAATATACCCACAGTAGAATTTCTTTCAAAATGGCGTCCTTTCAAACCTTGCTGCTGCTTTATCAACTAAGTTTCTGAAAGATTCTAAATCCTTTTGGTGTCATTTCAACAATCTTATGGTATCTTCACCAGGAAATCATTCAAGAAACCACTTCTTTGTTTATCCATAAGAAGCAGCTCATAATCTGTTAAAGTTATTATGAGATTGAAGCAGTTTAATAACATCTTCAGACTTGGCTTTTAATTCTAGTTCTCTTGCTATTTCCACCACACCTGCAATTACCTCTTCCACCAAAGTCTTGAATCCCTCAAAGTCCTCCATGAGGGGTTGGGATCGATTTCCTCCAAACTCTTGATATTGTTGATATTCTGTCCTCTTTCCATGGATCATGACTGTTCGTAATGGCATCCAGAATGGTGAATCTTTTCCAGAAGCTTTTCAATTGACTTTGCCTAGATCCATCAGAAAAATCATGATCTATGGCAGCTATAGCTTTACGAAATCAATTTCTTTTTTTTTTTTTAAAGATTTTATTTATTTATTCATGATAGTTACACAGAGAGAGACAGAGAGGCAGAGACACAGGCAGAGGGAGAAGCAGGCTCCATGCAGGGAGCCCGACGTGGGATTCGATCCCAGGCCTCCAGGATCGTGCCCCGGGCCAAAGGCAGGCGCCAAACCGCTGCGCCACCCAGGGATCCCACGAAATCAATTTCTAAAGTTATAAGACATGAGAGTTGAAATGACTTCTGGATCCATGGGCTTCAGAATGGTTGTTGTGTTAGCAGCCATGAAAGCATTTTCCATTATAGGTCTTGGGTGACCAGGTAGATTGTCAGTGAGCAGTAACATTTTGAAAGGAATCTTTTTTTTTTTTTTTTTTTTTTCCTAAGCAATAGTTCTCAACAGTGGTCTTAAAAGATTCAGGAAATCATGTTATAAATAGATGTACTGTTATCCGGACTTTGGTGTTCTATTTATAGAGCACAGGCAAAGTAGATTTAGTGTAATTCTTAATGACCCTAGAGTTTTCAAAGTGATAAATGAGGATTGGCTTCAACTTAAAGTCACCAGATGCGTTATTAGCCCCTAACAATAGAGTCAGCCTGTCCTTTGAAGTTTTGAAGCCAGGCATTGACTTCTCTCTAGCTATGGACGTCCTAGATTGTGTCTTCTTCCAATAGAAGGCTGTTTCATCTATATTGAAGTTCTGCCATTTAATGTAGCCACCTTTGTTAATTCTTTAAGCTCGATCTTCTGGATAACTTGCTACAGCTTGCACTTGCTGCTTCACCTTGCACTTTTAGATCATGATGATGATTTCTTTCCTTCAACTTCATGAACCAACCTCTGCTGGTTTCAGATTTTTCTTCTGTAGCTTCTTTACTTCTTCAGCTTCACAGAATTGAAGAGAGTTAGGCCTTGCTCTGGATTAGGCTTTGTTTTAAGGGAATGTTGTAGCTAGTTTGATCTTCTATCCAGGCCAGTAAAACTTTCTCCATATCAGCAGTAAGGCTGTTTAGCTTTCTTATCATTCTTGTGTTCACTAGAGTAGAAACTTTAATTCCTTCAAGAACTTCTCCTTTGCATTCACACATGGCTAACGTTTTGGTGCAAGAGGCATACCTTTTGGCCTATCTTGGCTTTTGACATGCCTTTTTTTACTAAGCTTAATTATTTCTGGCTTTTGATTTAAATATAGACGTGCAACTCTTCCTTTCACTTGGAAACTAGAGACCTCTGTTGGGTTATTAACTGGCCTAATTTCAATATTGTTGTGTCTCAGGGAATAGGGAGGCCTGAGGAGAGAGAAAGAGATGGATATGGGGGAATGGCTAGTTGGGGGAACAGTCAGAGCACACATATTTATCAATTGAGTTTGCCGTCTTATATGCATGTGGTCCGTGGTGCTCCAAAACAGATATAAGACTTTGAAATGTTGTAAAAATTACCAAAGTGTGACATAGAGACATGAAGTAAGAAAATACTGTTGGAAAAGATGGTACCAATAGACTTACTTGACACAGGATTGTTACAAACCTTCTATTTGTGAAAAACTTGATATCTGCAAAGCATAATACACCAAAGCACAGTAAAACGAGGTATGCTTGTACATATATTTGTATGCATGTGTTTTACCTTTTATTATGGAATATTTCAATTAGAGGCAAAGGCAGAGATAAAATATTAATGAAATCCCATGTTTACTCATCACCCAGCTTAAACAGTTATCAACACATGACCAACCTTATTTTATCAGTAAACTTCTACTTCCTTCTCTGTTCCCTTTACCGCTACTGGATTATTATTTTTTTGGTATTTTATTTTTAATTTTTTTATTGGAGTTCAATTTGCCAACATTTAGCATAACACCCAGTATTCATTACTGTTGAACTCATGATAGTCTGTAACTCATGCCTGAACAAAAGTAGTCTAATATACTCTTTACTTCAAAAGGCACATCACAGTTTTCTTGCACTTAGGAACACTAGGTAGCACTTTAGCAGTATGCCCGGTGATCATTTTTTTAAATTGTTTTTTTTTGAATATTTTTTTTATGGAGTTCGATTTGCCAACATACAGTATAACACCCAGTGCTCATCTCGTCAAGTGCCCCCCTCAGTGCCCGACACCCAGTCACCCCATCCCCCTACCACCTCCCCTTCCACTACCCTTAGTTCGTTTCCCAGAGTTAGGGAATGTTCTATCTCTCATGTTCTCATGTTCTATCACCCTCTCTGATATTTCCCACTCCTTTTCTCTCCTTCCACCTTAATCTCTTTCACTATTTTTTATATTCCCCGAATGAATGAAACCATATAATGTTTGTTGTTCTCCGATTGACTTACTTCACTTAGCATAATACCCTCCAGTTCTATCCATGTTGAAGTAAATGGTAGGTATTCGTCTCCTCTGATGGCTGAGTAATATTCCATTGTATATATAGACCACATTTTCTTTATCCATTCATCTTTCGATGGACACTGAGGTTCCTTTCACAGTTTGGCTATTGTGGACATTGCTGCTATAAACATTGGGGTGCAGTTGTTCCCTGTTTCACTGCATCTGTATCTTTGGGGTAAATGCCCAGCAGTGCAATTGCTGGGTCGTAGGGCAGATCTATTTTTACTCTTTGAGAAGCCTCCACACAGTTTTCCAGAGTGGCTGTACCAGTTTACATTCCCACCAACAGTGCTAGAGGGTTCCCCTTTCTCCACATCCTCTCCAACATTTGTGGTTTCCTGTCTTGTTAATTTTCCCCATTCTCACAGGTGTGAGGTGGTGTCTCATTGTGGTTTTGATTTGTATTTCCCTGATGGCAAGTGATGCAGAGCATTTTCTCATGTGCTTGTTGGCCATATGTATGTCCTCTTTAGTGAAATTTCTGTTCATGTCTTTTGCCCATTTTATGACTGAATTGTTTGTTTCTTTGCTGTTGAGTTTAATAAGTTCTTTATAGATCTTGGATACTAGTCCTTTATCTGATACATCATTTGCAAATGTCTTCTCCCATTCTGTAGGTTGTCTTTGAGTTTTGTTAACTGTTTCTTTCTTTTTTTAAAAGAGTTTATTTATTTATTCATGAGAGAGAGAGAGAGAGAGAGAGAGAGGCAGAGACACAGGCAGAGGGAGAAGCAGGTTCCATGCAGGGAGCCTGATGGTGGGGGGACTCAATCCTGGGACCCCAGGATCACAGTCTGGGCCGAAGGCAGGTGCTAAACCACTGAGACACCCAGGGATGCCCTGTTGACTGTTTCTTTTGCTGTGCAGAAGCTTTTTATCTTGTTGAAGTCCCAATAGTTCATTTTTGCTTTGGTTTCCCTTGCCTTCATAGATGTATCTTGCAGAAAAGTTGCTGTGGCCAAGTTCAAAAAGGGTGTTGCCTGTGTTCTCCTCTAGGATTTTGATGGATTCTTGTCTCACAGTTAGATCTTTCATCCATTTTGAGTTTATCTTTGTGTCTGGTGTAAGAGAATGGTCTAGTTTCATTCTTCTGCACATGACTGTCCCATTTTCCCAGCACCATTTATTGAAGAGACTGTCATTTTACCAGTGGATAGTCTTTCCTGCTTTGTTTAATATTAGTTGACCGTAGAGTTGAGGGCCCATTTCTGGGTTCTCTGTTCTGTTCCATTAATCTTTGTGTCTGGTTTTGTGCCAGTACCACACTGTCTTGATGATAACAGCTTTGTAGTACAACTTGAAATCTGGCATTGTGATGCCCCCAGATATGGTTTTCTCTTTCAATATTCCCCTGGCTATTCGGGGTCTTTTCTGATTGCACACAACTCTTAAGATTACTTGTTTCAACTCTCTTAACAAAGTCCATGGTGGGCAGCCCTGGTGGCGCAGCAGTTTAGTGCCGCCTGCAGCCTAGGGTGTGATCCTGGAGACCCGGATCCAGTCCCACGTCGGGTTCCCTGCATGGAGCCTGCCTCTCCCTCTGCCTGTTTCTCTGCCTTTCTCTCTCTGTGTCTGTCATGAATAAATAAATAAAATCTTAAAAAAAAAGTCCATGGTATTTAGATAGGGATTGCATTGAACATGTAAATTGCCCTGGGTAGCATTGACATTTTCACAATATTAATTCTTCCAATCCATGAGCATGGAATATTTTTCCATCTCTCTGTGTCTTCCTCAATTTCTTTCAGAAGTGTTCTGTAATTTTCAGGGTATAGATTCTTTACCTCTTTGGTTAGGTTTATTCCTAGGTATCTTATGCTTTTGGGTGCAATTGTAAATGGGATGGACTCCTTCATTTCTCTTTCTTCAGTCTCATTGTTAGTGTATAGAAATGCCACTGATTTCTGGGCATTGATTTTGTATCCTGCCACACTGCCAAATTGCTGTATGAGCTCTAGCAATCTTGGGGTGGAGTCTTTTGGCTTTCTATGTATAGTATCATGTCATCTGTGAAGAGGGAGAGTTTGACTTCTTCTTTGCCAATTTGAATGCCTTTTATTTCTTTTTGTTCCCTGATAGCTGAGGCTAGGACTTCTAGTACTATGTTGAATAACAGTGGTGAGAGTAGACATCCCTGTCGTGTTCCTGCTCTTAGGGGAAAGGCTTTCTGTGTTTCCCTTTTGAGAATGATATTTGCTGTCGGGTTTTTGTAGATGGCATTTAAGATGCTGAGGAATGTTCCCTTTATCCCTACACTCTGAAGAGTTTTGAGCAGGGATGGATGCTGTATTTTGTCAAATGCTTTCTTTGCGCCTATTGAGAGGATCATATGGTTCTTGTTTTCTTTCTTGTTGATATTATCTATCACGTTGATTATTTTACACGTGTTGAACCAGCCTTGCATCCTGGGGATAAATCCCACTTAGTTATGGTGAATTATCTTCTTAATGCACTGTATTGTCTAGTATCTTGTTGATAATTTTTGCATCTGTGTTTCATCAGGGCTATTGGTCTATAATTCTCCTTTTTGGTGGGGTCTTTGGTTTTGGAATTAAGGTGATCCTGGCCTCATAAAATGAGTTTGGAAGTATTCCGTCTCTTTTTATCTTTTGGAACAGCTCTAGTAGAATAGGTATTGTTTCTTCTTTAAATGTTTGGTAGAATACCCTTGAGAAGCCATCTGGCCCTGGATTTTTGTGTCTTGGGAGATTTTTGATGACTGCTCCCTGGTTATTGGCTTGTTCAGGTTTTCTATTTCTTCCTGTTCCAGTTTTGGTAGTTTGTGGTTTTCCAGAAATGCATTCATTGCATCTAGATTGCCTAATTTATTGGCATATAACTGCTCATAATATGTTTTTTAAATCGTTTGTATTTCTTTGGTATTGGTTGTGATATCACTTTTTTCATTGGTGATTTTATTAATTTGAGTCTTTTCTCTTTTGTTTTTAATACGGCTGGTTAATGGTTTATCTATCTTATTAATTCTTTCAAAGAGCCAACTCCTAGTTTTGTTGATCTGCTCCACAGTTTTTCTGGTCTCTATTTCATTGAGTTCTGCTTGAATCTTTATTAACTCTCTTCTGCTGGGGTGTAGATTTTATTTGCTGTTTTTTCTCCACTTCCTTTAGGTGCAAGGTTAGCTTGTGTATTTGAGTTTTTTTTCCAGTTTTTTGAGGGATGCTTGTATTGTGATGCATTTCCCTCTCAGGACTGCTTTTGCTGTATCGCAAAGAATTTGAACAGTTGTATCTTCATTTTCATTAGTTTCCATGAATCTTTTTAATTCTTCTCTAATATGCTGGTTGACCCTTTCATCTTTTAGTGGGATGCTCTTTCACCTCCACGTGTTTGAGTTTCTTCCAAATTTCTTTCAAAACATTATGGTCTGAAAATATGCAGGGGAACAATCCCAATATTTTGGTATCCGATGAGACCTGATTTGTGACCCAGTATGTGGTCTAATCTGGAGAAAGTTCCATGTGCACTTGAGAAGAATGTGTATTCAGTTGTGTTTGGATGCAAAGTTCTGTATACATCTGTGAAATCCATCTGGTCATTTAAAGCTCTTGTTTCTTTGGAGATGTTGTGTTTAGAATAGAAGATCTGTCATTTGCAGAAAGCACCCTGTTGAAGTCTCCCAGTATTAGTGTATTATTATCTAAGTGTGTCTTTACTTTGGTTATTAATTGATATACTTGGCAGCTCCCACATTCGGGGCATAAATATTCATGATCGTTAGGTCCTCTTGTTGGATAGACGCTTTAAGTATGATATAGTGTCCCTCTTCATCTCTTACTACAGTCTTTGGGATAAACTTTAACTTATCTGATATGAAGATTGCTACCCCAGCTTCCTTTTGAGGACCATTTGAATGGTAAATGGTTCTCCAACGTCTCATTTTCAGGCTGTAGGTGTCCTTAGGTCTAAAATGAGTCTCAAAAAAAAAAAAAAATTGAGTCTCTTGTAGACAGCAAATAGATGGATCTTGCTTTTTTATCCAGTGTGAAACCCTGCATCTTTTGATGGGATCATTGAGTCCATTCACGTTCAGAGTTACTATTGAAAGATACGAATTTAGTGTCATCATAATACCTATTCAGTCCCTGTATTTGTGGATTATTTCTTTGGGCTTCCTCTTTCTTTTACAGGGTTCCCCTTAATATTTCTTGCAGAGCTGGTTTGGTGGTCACATATTCTTTCAGTTTCTGCCTATCTTGGAAGCTCTTTATCTCTCCTTCTATTCTGAATGAGAGCCTTGCTGGATAAAGTATTCTTGGCTGCATGTTCTTCTCATTTAGAACCCTGAATATATCCTGCTAGCCCTTTCTGGCCTGCTGGGTCTCTGTGGAGACGTTGCTGTTAATCTAATATTTCTCCCCATATAAGTTAGGGATCTCTTGTCTCTTGCTGCTTTAAGGATTTTCTCTTTATATTTGGAATTTGCAAGTTTCACTATTAAAAGTCAAGTTGTTGAACGGTTTTTATTGATTTTAGGGGGGGACCTCTCTATCTCCTGGATCTGAATGCCTGTTTCCCTCCCCAAATTAGGGAAGTTCTCAGCTATGATTTCTTCAAATATGCTTTCTGTCCCTCTGTCCCTCTCAGCGTTCTCTGGAACCCCAATTATATGTGGATTTTTTCCTTCTGAGGCTGTTATGTATTTCCCTTATCCTTTCCTCATGGTCTTTTAATTCTTTTTCTCTTTTTTCCTCAGCTTCCTTCCTTGCCATCAACTTGTCTTCTATGTCACTCACTGTTTCTTCTACTTCATTAACCCTTGTTGTTAGGAACTTCCAGTTAGGCTTGTGTCCCATTTAGTTGATTTTTATTTTCGGCCTGATTAGATCTAAATTCTGCCATCATGAAGTCTCTTGATTCCTTTATGCTTTTTTCCAGAGCTATGAGTAGCTTTATAATTGTGCTTCTAAATTGGTTTCTGACATCGAATTGTAATCCAAATTCTGTAACTCTGTGGCAGAGAGTACTGTTTCTGATTCTTTCTTTTGTGGTGAGTTCTTCTTTCTAGTGCTCAGTGCAGAGTGGCTGTGTGAGTGGGCTGCATCAAGAATATCAACCACGACCTAAGTAAATTTCCCCATAGATGATTCTGCTGAAGTCAGAGACCAGAAATTGAAAACAAAGATCCGAATGAAATAAAACAAAAGGACCACTAAAGTTGAAAAACAAATTTTAAAACAAAGTAATAAAAAACAAAAGGCCAGGAATCCTAAAGACAAGAGAGGAAAAAAAAAAAAAAGAAAGAAAAAGGAGAAGAAAAATGAAGGGGGCACTGCGAGATGGTGGTAGTGATGAAATTGTAGTGGAGGGAGAATGTAGTCTACTTGAGGGGTTCTAGAGGGTGATCCTCTTGTTTCTGAGTATTTAAAGTTCTGTATGTTATAAGATGCTCAGTCAAATTTATATAAACCAGAAATACTTGTAGAGGGTCCAACATTGACCACCAAAACATAAATGAGATAAAAGAGGGGGGCAGAATGTGAATGAGGAGTCTCAGAATGAACCAGCATGGTATGCCACTTGGTTCTGGGTGCAAGCTGGTCATGTTTTATAAGGTATTAACTTCCACCATTGTAGAACAAATGAGGCAAAGAAAACAAAAAGCACAAAACAAAACAAAAAACATATATATCTCCCAAAAATAAGTTGAGTATGTTGAAGGGAATCTAGAAGTGGAAAATATATCTAGGATCTGTAATTGTGCGTATATGAAAGTAAAAAAGGAAGAACCTTAAAAATGAAGAGGTGGTAAAATATTGTAGTTAAGGTGGGAAAAGAGAAAAAAAATTGGAAATTTACACTCTGATATAAAAACGAGTTGTACTGGAAAAAGGAAGAAAAAAAAAGAAGGAGGGGTACCCTCTGGTTCTATATACTATAAATCCCTTGACTTTCCCTGGAGCTTTCCAGCGCTGCTTGGTCAAGAACTTGCTCTTCCCCTGTTCTTCCAGCTGGTCTTCGGGGGGAAGGGCCTGCAGTGCTGATTCTTAGGTGTGTGCACGGCTCAGGTGAGCTGTTGACCCCGTGAGGCCTCTGTCCCCTAGCGGCCCCGCCCCCTCCCAAGGCACACAATGACAGCAGGAGGAACAACGACACTGGCAGCGGCCAGCTCTCCAGCTTTAGAGTCAGCTCCCGCAGTACCTGCCACAGTCTCCCAGTCTGCGCTGGCCTGGATGCTCCGGGGGCGGAGGGTGCTGACCTGCACAGCTCGGGGGCGTCCGGTGGTGGCAGGAGCATCCTTGCTGTCCTGGGCCGTCCCCGCCTCTCTGTCCCGGGGGGAGTGCAGGATCCTGGGCTGTGTCCCCGGTGCCCTGGGCTCCGGGGCTTGCGCTGCTGGGATCTCGCTCCCGGGCCGCAGCTCCCGAAGGCAGCAGGGCGCAGCCCCCTCCGCCCGCAGCTCCCACCTGACCGACCAGCTGCTCCCTGAGGCCCCGCCGGGCGCTCCAGCCCTTTACTGCGCTCGGCCCGCGGGGTGTGGGGCGCCCTCCGCCGGGCGCACGTCCTCTGTTAGTGACCCCGGGAGGCTGGAGGCCCCACGGCCCCTCCTGCGGTTCTGCCCAATTTCCCTGCTGAGCGCCTTTCCGTCTGGGAAGAATCCATATGGATTTTTTAAAGTTCCCGCTTCTCCGGGGACTGGGCTCTTCTGTCCCAGAGGCTCTCGCTGCCCGGCTCCTGCGGGGCCCCTCCCCCACTTGATTCTTTTTATTTTATTTTTTCTGCCTTCCTACCTTGTTAGAAGCACAAAATCTTCTCTCAGCAGCGTTCCAGCTGTTCTCTCTTTAAATCTCAGGTTGAATTAGTCGGTTTTAAGTATGATTTGAAAGTTATCTAGGTAAGTTGGTGGGGCCAGGTGAGTTGAGGACCCTACTCCTCTGCCAGCTTGCCCCGCCCCTGGTGATCATTTTTAGCAGTGAAATCATCATCATCAACAAAAAGTGTAAAGTTTTGAAAAATGTGGCACTAAATAGACCATGATAAAAACACTTGGTTATGGTATGAGAACTGACACAGAACATCCCCTGTTTTACCTCAGTTGGCAACATGTGATTTGGGTGACTTACATTTTTTGCTGCTTTGGGCATGCCTGCAAATGACTAAAATTGCCATGGGTATTGATTGTAGGCTTATAAATGAATAAGTGAATATGCAAATTCACAAATTCTTAGTTCTTGAATGAAGATGCTGTATATGTCTAAAAGATAAGGGCTCTTTTTTTAATATAACTATAGAATCTTTATCATAGCTAAAGTTCCATAATCATTCCCAAATATAATCAGCCACTCAGTTTTCAGATTTCTCCAGTAGTCTCATACTACTACTACTAGTATTTCTTCTTCTACTTATTCTTATTAATCTCTCTCTCTCTCTTTCTCTTTTTTGAGAGAGAATGTGCAAGAGAAAGCACAAGGAGGGGTGGAGAGGCAGAGAGTGAGAGGGAGAGAGAATCTCAAACAGGCTCCATGCTCAGTATGGAGACCCATGTGAGGCTCAGTCTCATGACCCTGAGATCATGACCTGAGTCAGAATCAAGAATTGGATGCTTAGCCACCTAGGTGCCCCTAGTCTCATACTTCTTTTAAAAGTTGGTTTGTTCTGGGGGTGCTGAGTGTGGAGCCTGCTTGAGATTCTTTCTCTCTCTAAATCCCCTCCCTGCTTGTGCTCTCTCTCTTTCTCTTCAGAAAAAAAAAAAATTGTTGTATGAGGACCCAAACATAGTCTACCCACTGAATATATAGATTCCTTATCCTTCTCTTTCTCATTGCAACTTAATTTATTTTTCAAAAACTTATTTATTTGAGGGGAGAGGGGCAAAGGGAGAGGGAGACTCTCTTAAGCAGGCTCCCTATTGAGCACAGAGTGAGGAGCACAATGAGGGGCTTAATCCCATGATCCTGAGATCATGACCTATAAGCTGAAATCAAGAGTCAGAAGCTTAAGCAACTGAGTTACCCAGTGCCCCTTTCCTTGAAACTTAAAAAAAAAAAAATGAAATGGTTATTTATGCTGTAGATGTTCTCACATTTTCGATTTTTCTGAGTGTAATGCTCTATATCCTATAGTTACCATAAACTTGTAATTAGACCTAGAAGCTTATTCAGGTCTCATGTTTTGGCAAAAATCTTGTTAGGTATAATTATATAATTCTTATTATATCACATCAGAAGACACTTACTGTCTTATCCAAATCTTTTTGTAATAACTTTGATCAGTGGATTATGTCTCTTTAGTCTCAAACAGCCTGTACTCTTCTATTTATGGCATCATCTTGTTAAACAAACATGGTTATTAGTTGTCCTTTAGAAGATCTTGTATTCTGGATTCACTCACTTGCTTCCTTGTGTTATCAGTTTAACTTTTCCTCTTTAATTATTATAAACTGAAAGGTAAATCTAAAGCTTGATTATATTCAGGTTCAACTGTTTTGACATAAATATTTCATAGATTCCATGTACTTCATAGGATATCTCAAATGAAATGTCTGATTGTGCTACTTTCAGTAATGATGATATTATTAGTCAGTGCATTAATGTAACACCAGTCTGATTCCTCCATTATAAAGTTGTATTTTTACCTTAGGGTCAACAGATAATATAGAAAGTAAATGTAATGGTAATGTATTGGTGCTTTGCAAGCGTTCACTTCTACATCAACATTTCACCTAATTTTCATGTATATTGATTACCTGAATTTATTATTTCATTAGGGGTTAAAAATTGTAATTTTATAGCTCTTTTATTTCTTCTCTACTAACTGGAATTCTTTAACTTTTTATGAGTTTTAATATATAATTAAAACAATTTTAGATAATATGGCCATATGATTATATGGTTCAACACTTTAAAAGTGTTAAAGAATATACAGTGAGGAGTCTTCCTCTCACCCTTGTCTCCAGCTGTTCCTTTCTGTACCTCACAGATGAACCATAATAGCGCATTTATGTCTCTCCATTTTAAGTTTTGTAAATGGTGTGAATTAAGGATCCAACTTCATTCTTTTGCCTATGGATAGCCAGTTGTCCCAGCATCTGTTGAAAAGACTACTTTTCCTCCATTGGATGGTCTTTGCATTGTTAAAAATAGGTCATTTATAGATGTATGAGTTTCTGAGTTCTCAGTGCCATTCCATTAATCTTTATGTCCATTCTTGTTCCAATGTTAAACTGTCCTGATGACTGTTATTTTGTAATAAGTATGAAATTAGTTAGGAGTGAGTCCTTGCTACTTTGTTCTTTGTTTTCAAGAATGTCTTGGCTATTCCAGGTCCCATGTAATTTCAAATGAATTTTAGTATCAGCTTATCAATTTCTACAAAGAAGTGAGCTGGAATTCTGATAGGGATTGTATGGAGTCTGTAGATCAGTAGAGATCTCCACTTTGGGGAGTCAGTACTAAATTTAACAATGCTAAATTTTCTATATCCTGAACATGGGATGTTTTTCCAGTTATTTAGTCTTTTAAATTTCTCTCAACAATGTTGTATAGTTTTCCGAGTTTTTATTTTGCACTCTTTTGGATAAGTTTATTTCTAAGTATTTTATTATTTATCATTCTATTTAGATGGAATTGTTTTCTTAACATTATTTTCAGATTGGTTAGTGTAACTGTGTAGATTACAATTGATTTTTGTCTATTGATCGCATAACTTGCAAGTGTACTGAACTCATTCTAATTTTTTTTTAGTGGATTCTTGAGAATTTTCTATAAGATCACATTATCTACAAATAGAGATAGTTTTGCTTCCTCCTTTCAACCATGCCTTTTATTTCTTTCTCTTGCCTACTTGCCCTGGCTAGAACTCCAGTACATTGTTAAACAGAAGAGGTCAGAGCCAACATCCTTGTTTTACCTTTTTTTTTTTTTTTTTAAATTCTTGTTATTTTCTTGATCACAGGGAGAAAGCATCCAGTCCTTGACCATCAGGTATAATATTATCTGTGGTGTTTTTAAAGATGTCTTTTTAACAGGTTTAGGAAGTTTTCTTCTATGCATAGTTTGTTTTTATTATGAAAGGTTGTTGGATTTCGTCAAATGTATTTTCTGTGTATATTGAGATGATTGTGTGATTTTTGTTTTCCATTCTATTGATAAAATATATTACATTAATTGGTTTTCAGTTATTTAACTTTTTACTCCTGGAATAAATTCCATTTGGTGGTCATGATGTGTAATTTTTTTGATATGTTGTTGGATTTGGTTTGTTAGTATTTTGTTGATGAGTTCTGTGTCTCATAAGAAGTATTAATCTGTAAGGTTTTTTTTTTTTGTGATGTCTTTGTTTTTTAGCAGGGTAATATGGGCCTTGTAAAATGGATTAAGATGTGTTTCCTTTTCTTCTATTTTTTTGGAAGAGTTGTTGAAGAACTGGCATTAGTGTTCTTTAAATGTTTGATAGAATTCAGCCATAAACACCTCCAGTCATGGGCTTTGTGGATAATTTTTTTATTGTTAATTGAACAGGTTGGTTCAGGTTTTCTTGAGACAGTTTTGGCAATTTGTGTCTTTTTTAGGAATTTGTGTATTTTTTTCTAAGTTATCTAATTTGCTGGTATACAATTTTTTATAGCATTCCTTTATAATCCTTTTTATTTTTATTAGGTTTATAGTAATATCTTTTTAAGTTTCTGATTCTGATAATCTGTGACCTCTCTCTCTATTGTGGCCAATTTAGGTAAAGCCTCATCATCATTTTATTGGTCAGTCATTTAAAAAAAAAACAGCTTTTGGTTTCCTTAATTTTCTCTACTGTTTTTCTGTTCTCTGTTTCATTAGTATTTGGTCTAATCTTTATTATTCCTCCTTTTGCTTGCTTTAGATTTAGTTAGCTCTTATTTTTTCACTAATGGTGAAACTTTAGGTTATTGACTTCAGACCTTTCTTTTTCTTTAATATAGGTATTTAGAGCCATAAAGTTTCCTCTAAGCACGAAGTTTTAGGTATGTCTCACATGTTTTTGTATTTTGTGTTTTCATTTTCACTGATCTTAAAGTATTTTCTGGTTTCTCTTTTGATTTCCTCTTTGACTCATTGTTTATTTAGGAGAGTTTTTGATTTCCTCAAAATTGTGAGTTTCCCAGTTTTTTCTCTTTTATTTCCATAAATAGTTGCCTTTCTTACTGAATTTTTGTAGATTATATTGAAAAGAAAAGAAATTTCTCCATTTGCCCATAGGACCATTATAGAAGTTTTCAGTGATTGTTTTAAGATAACATTTCCCCAGTGAAACTGGGGGAATGGGTCAGTAGACCTCCTCATAGTCGTGACAGATGTCCGTATTTCAGTGTTGTTGTAAGCTTCTAAATTTGGGGGGAATTTGTTAAATAAAAATATACCAGGTCAAAACATTTATACAGTTGTAATTGTGATAGGTATTACTAAGTTGTGCCAATTTCTTCTAGCAATGTAAGAAGGTACCTGTTTTCCCCACATCCTGCCCATCACATTTTTCTTACTATGCATGAGTGAAGTCTAAGAAGTATTCCTCTCTTTCTCTTTTTTTTTTTTTTCTTGAGAGAGAGAGAGAGGGCCAGTGGTAGAGGGAACAGGAGAGAGAGAATCCCAAGCAGGTTCCATGCCCAGCACAGAACCTGATAAAGGCTTGATCATCTCACCCTTGAGATCATGACCTGAACCAAAATCAGGAGTCAGAGATTTAACTGACAGAGCCACCGACATGCCTGTTATTTTCTCTTTTGCTTTCTTTACTCAGATCCAGTAATTCTTCTGTGTCCTTAATTTCCAATCCCTCTGTCTAGGCTCTTGGTATCTCAGTTCTGAACATATTCTTTTTCAAACATCAATTGTTTTATATCTTCACTTTGAGACAAAGCAA
The DNA here is from genome assembly GCF_053574225.1 of Canis aureus. Classification (NCBI taxonomy): domain Eukaryota; kingdom Metazoa; phylum Chordata; class Mammalia; order Carnivora; family Canidae; genus Canis; species Canis aureus. The sequence continues at coordinate 38,773,086 of NC_135620.1, forward strand.
TATATAAGACACCAAAGAAAATAATCTATAGAATTTAGGTTAAAGATAACTAATGAAAATTCCAGGACCTTTTTAATTTTTTTTAAAGATTTATTTTAAAATAATCTCTGTATTTAACTTGGGGCTCAAATTCACAACCTCAAGGTCAAGAGTCAAGTGCTCTATTGACTGAGCCAACCAGGTGCCTCTAGGACCTATTTAATATGTATTTAGAGGGACCTTATGTTTAGGTTTGGTTGTCTAAAGGATGCCAGAAGTTGCAAGGAAACCAGACTATGAGATTCAGAAATGTGTAGCCATCACTAAAGCAGATATTTCTACCAAATTTACTCATTCAAAAAATATCAGTTGAGTGTCAGCTGAGCATCAGACACTGTGCAAAAAGTTAGAGAAAGATGGCTCTGTGCTTAGCTATTAAAGAGTACTGTCGGTTAGCCCCAGTGGCCCAGCAGTTTAGCGCCACCTTCGGCCCAGGATGTGATCCTGGGTTCCCGGGATCGAGTCCTGTGTCGGGCTCCCTGCGGAGTCCGCTTTTCCCTCCGCCTGTGTCTCTGCCTCTCTCTCTGTGTGTCTCTCATGAATAAATAAATAAAATCTTTAAAAAAAGAAAGAGTACTGTCTAGTCGGAAAAACGTTTGTAGAGACAGTTTGTAATAGTTTGTTGAGTACTATGATGAGTAGATTCATATTAATATAATTCATTCCTTTATCTCTGAAAAAATACGTAAAAAATGTCACATAATTTCACTAACAAAGTAGAAGTTTGTTATTGAAAATAAAATTTTGATTTCTCAATATAATATCACACAAATAGAAAACATTTGTATGTATTGTATTTTCCTTATGAATTAATAGAAAATATTACATTATATTTTGAGTTTACTTGTCATTTTATGACTTTATTATCAACTACTGCCAAAAACATATTTTGGATATATCCCTTATTTATTAGCCCTGCAAATTCAATTGCCTTACTAATATATATAAATTCTTATTTTAGTATATTATTAGTGCCATAAGATCCTGCCACTTTATTTTATCTTTGAATGCATAAAGTAACATTGCAACTTCAGTAGTTAGCATGATAAATGTTTAAGAACAGTAACATGGAGTTTCATAGAATATCATTGCATTAGGAACTATAGGAACTTGAATTACTCAACTTTTCTTGAGTAACTATAAAAATGTGTTATAGCCAAAGTCCATTACCTTTGTCTTAGACGCAAACTTCATCCTGACTTTTTAAGCTTTATAATACATTATTTTGTCTAGAACATTGTTTTGAGGTTGAAGTAGAACAATAGAAACTGCCATAATTTTGCTTACTAAAATTATCTAAATAATTTTATGGATTTCTCTAACAATGTACACAGTTCTTCATTTTCTGTAGCTCTGTCTTAAGATATTACAGTTTGTCATTCACTTGCAATGACAGAGAATCCCCGGAAGTGACTTACTGCATTTCTTTGCTGCTACTTATTTATTCAGAGTTGGGCTATAGCTTGTTAATCTATTTCTTCCACTACATTTATCTGTCTTCCTATTGATCTGTCTCTTTACTAATGGCATTTGCTACTATTCTAATTCCTTTTTATATACTTTCTGTTCTTTTCTATTATTTTGCATTTATTTTAGTGTTTTAGGGCAGTGATCTAAGTGTGGTCGGTCTCTCAGACCTTTGTTCTTAAATAGTAAAGGGCATGTGCCAGAATGAAGTTAAAACTTATGCTTTCTTTGTTGAGAAAGTATTACTACATGCTTTGCCTTATTTCATAGTAAACCAGTAATAACCAATTCACAGTTATGCATTTTGAGTAGCACTGCATTAACATTCTGCATTATGATATGTACTACTTTCACCAGAGATACTCTAAGCTGTGTGAATAGGATGAAGTATGAAGAGAAACAGAATAGTAGTCTTGAAGGAGTCACCAACAGTTCTTGAAGCCATCATTAATCACACACTTATAGAGAAAATGCATCACAAAAGTACTGTTAAGTTTAAAGGTTTCGAAATAATGAAAATTATGAAATGGGATATTTGCATTCCCACTGCTTTTGCTTTAGTGATGGAGCAGGAATTTATGGGTGGATTTTATATACTTAGGAGGTTCAGGTCTCTTTTGAGTGTTATAATTAATTCCTACCTGGATGTTTCCCTGATCACTGAATTTACTTTATTTGTTATTGCACCTAAGGGTGAATGGAGAGATGGTTTGGTGGGCAGGATGGCTTGTAGATCATGTGAGTTAGAACAGTTACCTTAAGTGAGTTTACTAGAAATGTTTCTAATCATGTGAGGTAAAGTTGTTTTTTTCTTTTTGGCTTCAGTGGGTTGAATAGCTTCTCACACTGATTATTGATTTGAAATTAGATAAGAGGATGTTGATTAGATTCTTATATACATTTTCAGTTTGGGTACATATTGAGATACTAATGCATTTATTTTATATCATGGTAATTCTACCATTTTCCCTCTGTTTTCAGAAATTATCCCAGAGATAAGAGCATAATAAAGCATATTTAAGTTGATGTTAATTGTGTTCTTGTGATTCATTAAATGTCATTAAGTAAATCATATACCGAGATGTTTTCTGTTCATGTAGGTCTATGTTTCCTGAATACTACTTTAATAGTATTTGTATTTTGTTATTTATATGTGTCAGTCCTTTGCCTTTCTGAATGAACATTGTGAGGGTAAGGATCATATAATGTATGATTTCCGTGTGCTTAACATAGTCCTGGTATTAGTGCAGAAAGGCACTGAATAAATGAATGAATGAGCAAGTAAGTGAGTGAATGATATTAAATTACAAGGCAATGGAAACTAATGTCTTGAACATAAGAATAAATAAGTATATTTGTATGTTAAGAAGATAATGTTAGTAAATACTTTTAAGAGGTCCTGAAATTTGTTTTGATTATTGCACACAATAACTGTATAACTTAGTAATTTTTTTAAAAGATTTTATTTATTTGAGAGAGAGAAAGAGAGGGAGTGAGCACACAGGGAAGGGGCAAAGGGAGAAGGAAAGAGAAAATCCCAAGCCGACTCCATGCTTAGCATGGAGCTCAATGCAGAGCTCTATCTCAGGACCTTGAGATCATGATCTAATTGAAATCAAGAGTTGGTTGCTTAACCAGCTGAGCTACCCGGGCATCCCTCAGTAAATATTTTTAAAGAGGTAATATTTATTTAAGGGTTTTTCTGTTTTTTTCACAAAAAAACATTTCTTAGCTTTAGTTAACATAAAATCAAGTCTTAGATTTGACATCAATATTGTGCAAATGATGTTGTTATTTAGGTTTTTAACCTCTATTGGACTGAAAGCCTAAACTCCTAAAAATGTTTCTAAGTGACTTTTATTTAAATAACTAATTTGAACTTGTAATCATATATACTACTATTATTATTTTAAATATTTTATTTATTTATTTATTCATGACAGACAGAGAGAGAGAGGCAGAGACACAGGCAGAGGGAGAAGCAGGCTCCATGCAGGGAGCCTGACGTGGGACTTCATCCCAGGTCTCCAGGATCATACCCAGGGCTATAGGTGGCGCCAAACCGCTGGGCCATTGGGGCTGCCCTAATCATATATATTATTCAAAGAGAGAACACCATAGCATTAGCTCAGGGAAAGAAAATTTGAGATTATGACAGTAGGAACTCGCATAAATATAATATGCTTAAGTATAAGCATAACTATTTATTTCTACTCATAATCTCGCTAAAATAACTGTGAAGGTTTTTTTTTTTTAAATGTGTAAGTGCTTAAGAATAAAGACAACAGGAGAAAAAAGGACTATGGGAGAGGAATGTTAGTAGATTTATGAATAATGTAGATTTATTTGATAAGTGGTGACTGACTAAAATGATGAAAGTTGAAATTCACAATATTTAGAAAATGTTAGGACCAAGTGACAAAAATGACCTCCAATGGTTGGAGTGAGTGAGAGATGATGCTAAAATATAAGAAAATTGAATTAAAGTTTATATAGAGAGCACAACAACTCCCTGGTCCTCCTTCAAGGTGGGAGGCAAGAGTTTTATTGTCTTGAGAAATAGAAAGAAATAGCTTCTGGACTTTGGGACCTCAGACATACAGGGGTTAAGGTTATTCTGAAAACTAGGGAAATAAATGAAAACCCATTCTTCTGAACAATGAATCGTTCAGATCCAAGATTGGTGGAAGCTTTGCATTATAACCCTACACAGAGAGAAGACTTAAGAGTTCTCTAGAGGAAAAAAAAAAAAAGAGTTCTCTAGAGAGGTTGAGCTGACCCAGAGAAAGAATAGATAAGAAAATGACAAGTGTCCTATTTAAGACCTGTAGAGATCTCCTTTTGGCAAGCTGCTCCTCCATTTCAAGAAAGCTGCCCACAATCTTGTTAGTGCCTCACTCTCAAATATAGATGGACAACAAAGGATTATAAGACATTTGGGGAAAACTACCTACATGAAGGACAAGATACCAAAAGTAACAGAAAAATCAAAGAGGAGACAATGCAGAAAAATACAGAGAAAAACTTCTATAGTAAATATCTTAAGGCAGACGAGATTTTGCATGTATGAAGCACAACTAGGAGGTAGAGAAAGAGAAAGAGTACATGGACGTTAAATATAATTATCAGAATTAAGAATGTACTCAAGGAGGTATTAGATAAAGCTGAGTAAGCGTTTTAGAAATGGGAACAAAGAGGTAGTAAAAAGATCAGAAAGAAAAGAACATTAGAGAGTCAGTCGTGGTGCTCAGCCAGTGATTATTAGGAATTTCAGGAGTAGAGAACAGAGAAATGGACGTTAAAGAAGTAATTCAAGAAATTTTCAGGTTCAAGGGACATGAATTTCCAGATTGAAGTACTTTTGACCATATAGATCCAAAAGTAGAGATCACTAATATGGAAAGGTATCTTAGAGCTTTCTGAGGAATCTGGAAAGAAAAATGATTAGTAAAAAAACAAAACACAGAACAAAACAAAACTGAGCAAATAATAAAGTGATAATTTTAATTTTTTTAAAGAAGAGCTTTTATTTATATAATTTTTTAGAAGATTTTATTTATTTCTTCATGAGAGACAGAGAGAGAGAGAGAGAGAGGCAGAGACATAGGCAGAGGGAAAAGCAGGCTCGATCCCAGGACCCCAGTATATTGACCTGGGCCGAAGGCAGACACTCAACCACTGAGCCATGCAGGTACCCAGGAGAAGAGCTTTATTAACATTTCTCTCTATCTCATTAACCCAACTACTAAATCATAACTTCATAGGATTTCCAATGTGATGCAATATTATTTGTGAGGTGAATGTGAGCCCAAATCTCTTGAGATTTCCTGTTGTAGAGAATCCACTTTAAAAAAAACATTTTCAGTGACCTGTTTTTTTCCATTTCTCAGTTATTGCATCTTACCTTTTAAGTCAGGGGTTAGAGAAGGATTCTGTACTGATATTCCTTTGAGATCTATACACAACTCAAAGGCCTGAAAGTTCAGCCTAAGTTGTTACTTCTCCTAATGGGCAGGTGTTTAATGGTGGAAGATATGAAAGGAGCATAAAGGTACTGAAGGCCTGATAGAACCTAAAAGAAAAAATATACCAAAAATATTTAAAGGAGTACTAGAAAGTAAGAATTTTTTTGCTCTGTTTTTAATAGTTGGCAGTAAGTGAAAAATTATACAATGAAATGGTATATGTATGTGTGTGTGTATTTTTCACAGTGAAATTAATCCACTTAAATGTTGATGCCATTGATAAAAGTGACACTTTTTTTTTAGAAACAAAGATTTATATATGAAAGGAAATGTAATCATAGTATATTATATTGCTCAGCTATGAACAATAATTTTTAGGTATGATTAGTAATGTAAACAATTGTATTGATGGAACCAGAAAGTGGGATATTACAAAATTCAGCACATACCCACAGAGGTGCTGGCGTCTACCTTGGGGAAAACAGAGAGAAGATCCAGGGTTAGTGTATGGGTATTTCATTTCTTCTTCACTCTGGCACAGTATAGACCAGTCTGGCAAGGCTATACATGTCTGACTTTGGGAGAATGATCTTCATCATTGCATGATGGAGGAAGCTCTCCTGATGCAATCAGGTAAATAAATAAATTCTCACTGTATGAATCTTCACTTCCTGAGTATAGGTAATGAAAGCTTAGTTGATGAGGCATATGAGTTAATGGAATCTGCTTGGTTCCTGTCTTTTAGATAGAAAGTAATGCAAGTTCAAATAGCAAGGGCTACTCTCCCTATGATACACAAAATAAAATGTAAATTCATCAAACTCTTCTATGAAAAGACCTAGAGTAGCTGAATGAGTAAATGTATAGCAGACGAAGTAGACTTTTAGTCAAAACATTTTAAGGTACAAGATACAAAGTCATTTTATAATGACAAAAGAGTTGTCATCAGGAAGATATGATAGTTATAATAATTTATGGCCTTAACATCAGACCACCTAAATATGTAAAGGAAACATTGACTAATTTAAAGAGAGAAATAGATAACAATACATTAATATGAGAACACTACAGTACCCCACTTTCAACAATAGATAGAGTATCCAGACAGGACAGCAGTAAAGAAACAGAGGACTTTTAACAACACTATTGACCAAATGTACCTAACAGAGATGTATCAAGCATTCCACCCCACAGCAGCTGAATACACGTTGCTCTCAAATATAGATGGAACATTAGCAGGATAAGTCAAATTTAGATAACAAGTCTTAACAAATATAAAAAAATTTAAAATCATCAATATTTTTCTAATGAGAATAGAATGAATTTAGAAATCAATAGGGGCAGCCCGGGTGGCTCAGTGGTTTAGCGCTTTGGCTCAGGGCATGATCCTGGAGTCCTGGGATTAAGTCCCACATCGGGCTCCCAGCATGGAGCCTGCTCCTTCCTCTGCCTGTGTCTCTGCCTCTCTCTCTCTCTCTCTCTCTCTCTCTGTCTCTCAATAAATAAATAAAATCTTAAAAAAAAAGAAATCAATAGGAGAAGGATAGATGGAAAATTCACAAATATATGGAAATTAACACACTCTTGAGCAATCAATGGATTAAGCAGAAGTCAAAAGAGAAAATATCTTGAGACAAATGGAAATGAAAACATAATATTACCAAGCCTTATGGAATGCAGCAAAGGATATACTGAGGGAATTTTATGGTGATGAAGACCTACATTAAAAAAAGAAGAAAGATTAAAAGAAACAACAACTTAACTTTATACCTAAGGAACATGAAAAAGAACAAACTAAGTCCAAAATCAGCAGATGGGAACAAATTGAGCATAAATAAATGAAAGAAACTATAAAAGCAATAAAAAAAAATTGGGAAAAAATTAATGAAACTGGGAGTTAGTTTCTTTCTTTCTTTCTTTCTTTCTTCCTTCCTTCCTTCCTTCCTTCCTTCCTTCCTTCCTTCCTTCCTTTCTTTTTTTTTTTTTTTTGAAAAGATCAATAGAATTGACACAACTTTAGCTACAATAAGAGAAAAAGAGACAAGGCTCAAAGGAAGAAATTCAGAAATGAAAGAAGAGACATTACAACTGACGCCACAGAAATAAAGGGCATGAGACTACTATGAACAATTATATGTAAAAAAATTGAATAACCTAAAAGAAATGGATAAATTCCAAGAAACAACCTACCAAGCCTGGATCATGAGGAAATAGAAAATCTGAAAAACCTATCATGAGTAAGTAAGGAGACTGAAGCAATAATCAGAAACTTTCCAATAAGGGAAGTCACAGGAGCAGACGGTTTTACTGGTGAATTCTACCACACATTAAAGAAGAGTTAATACTAAAACTCTTCCAGAAACTTAAAGAAGAGGAAGCACATCTAAACTTATTTTACAAAAACAGCATTAGTCTGATACCAAAGCCAGAAAAAAACAATGTGAAAAAAAATTTCAGGCCAGTATCCCTGGTGAACATAGATGCAAAAAACCTCAACAAAATGCTAACAACCCCTAATTCAACAGATATTTTTTTAAAGATTTATTTATTTATTCCTTTATGATAGACACACACACACACACACACACACACACACACACACACACACACAGAGGCAGAGACACAGGCAGAGGGAGAAGCAGGCTCCATGCCGGGAGCCTGATGCGGGAATCGATCCCGGGACTCCAGGATCGCGCCCTGGGCCAAAGGCAGGTGCCAAACCGCTGAGCCACCCAGGGATCCTCTAATTCATCAGATCTTTAAAAGGATCATACACCATGATAAAGTAGAATTTATTCCTGGGATGCAGAGATGTAGTTCAACATAATGCAAGTAAATAAGTGTAATACATCACTTTATGAAGGATAAAAATCACATGATCATCTCAATTGATTCAGAAAAAGCATTTGACAAAATTTGACATCATTTCATAATAATCTCTCAACAAACTAGTATATAAGTTTACTTTAGCATAATAAAAACCATATGTGAAAAAAGCACACAGATAAGAAATAATATTTAGCTGTGAAAAGTTGAAAGCTTTTTTAAAGATCTGGACCAAGGCAAGGATTCCTACTCTCTGCACTTCTGTTCAAAACAGTTTTGGAAGTCTTAGCCAGAGAAATTAGATAAGCAGAAGAATAAAAATTAAGTGGGAAAACACCCTGTGTTCCTGGATTTTAAGACTTAATATTGTTAAAATGTCCATAATACTCATCACACTGTACAGATTTAATGCAATCTTTTTTAAAAAAAAGATTTAATTTATTTATTCATAGGAGACACAGAAAGAGAGGCAGAGACACAGGCAGGGTAGAAGCAGGCTCCCCTTAGGGGGACTTGATCCAAGGACCTTTGGGATCACGATCTGAGCAGAAGGCAGTTGCTCAACCACTGAGCCACCCAAGCATCCCAATTTAATACAATTTCTATCAAAATCCCAATAACATTTTTCATAGAAATAGAACAATCCTAAAATATGGAATCACAAACGAGCTCAAATATTCAAAGCAGTTTTGAGCAAGAACAAGGATGGAGGCATCATACTTCTTGCTTTCAAAATCAAAGTGACAATATTACAAAGTAACAATATTCAAAACAGTATGGTACTGTCTTAAAAACAGACATATAGACCAGTGAAACAGAATAGAAAACTCAGAAATAAATCCATGCATATGTGGTTACTGATTTTGGATAATAGTGCCAAATAGGTAAAGGGTAGTCTCTTTAATAGTGGTGTTGGGAAAATTGGATATTTAAATGCAAAAAAATATGAAATTGGAATCCTTTCTTATACTGTAAACAAAAATGAACTCAAAGGTAATTAAAGATTTAAGACCATAATCTATAAAACCATTCGAAAGAAACATAGGGGAAAAAGTTAATGACATTGCTATTGGATGTGGTATCTGTGCATTGATCAATAGTGTAAGCAACAAATCAAAGATAAACAAGTAGGACCACCTCAAAATAAAAAGCTCTATGCAGCACAGGAAACAGAGTGAAAGGCTACTATAGAACAGGAGAAAATATTTGCAAACCATATGTTTGATAATGTGTTAATATCTAAAATATGTAAGGATCACATATAATTCAATAGCCAAAAACTAAGTTTGAAATGGACAGAGGACTTGAGAGTAAATGTCAGGATGGCAATTATTAGGAAAAAAAATTAAGCAAAAGATAACTAGTGCAAATGTGGAGCAATTGAAACCTTTGTACACTGATGGTAAATTATGGAAAACTGCATGGAGGTTCCTCAAAAAATTAGAACTAGAACTACTTTATGATTCAGCAATCCCACTTCTGAATATATGTCCAAAGGAAATAAAATATCAAAGATACTGCACTCCATTGTAGTACTCTACAATAGCCAAGATATGGATAAAACATAAATATTCATTGATGGATGAATAGATAAAACCAATGAATGATATCTACATGTAAAGGACGGTTATTCAGCCTTTAAAAAGAAGGAAATCCTGCCATATGCAACATGAATAAACCCAGAAGACATTATGCAAAATGCAAATCAGTCACAGTTAAACAAATACTGCATGATTCCACTTAGATAAAGTCTATAAAATAGTCAAACTCATAGAAACAGAGAGTAGAATGGTTTTTTTTCAGGGTCTGGAGGAGAGTGTGAAAAGATCAATATGTATGGGAAGTTCCTATTCAATTGGTATAAATTTTCAGTTATATAGTTGTGATGAATAAGTTCCCCAGATCTGCTGTGCAATATTGTGTCCTTAGTTAACAATTCTGTATTATGCACTTAAAAAATTTTAAAGTACATATCATGTTTACATTTTCTTACTAAAATTTTTTAAAAAATGAAATATATGAAAACACTTCATCTTTATTTTTTTAAAGATTTTATTTATTTATTCATGTGAGACGAGAGAGAGAGAGAGAGAGAGAGAGAGAGAGAGAGAGAGAGAGACATAGGCAGAGGGAGAAGCAGGCTCCGTGTAGGGATCCCGACATGGGACTCCATCCGGGAACTCCAGAATCATGCCGAAGGCATGCGCTAAACAAACCCCTGAGCCACCCAGGGATTCCCACACTTCCATCTTTTTAAAGGAATTTTAACAACAACAACAGAAAGAAATAGTATATGACTTGAGAAGAATTAAGGGTGATGCTGGGTACTGGTCTTTTTTGTTGTGTCTTGTTATTATGTTTGAGTGAAAAAGTAATCTGTATAACTTAGATAAAAATAAGAGATAAAGATGTGTCCATTAATTAGCAGATTTTTAGGCTTTTTGGTATTTTTAACATTCTTGAATTGTTGAATAAAAAGTATTTATTAGTCACAAATATTTATATTTATATAAATGGTATACTTTATGTATCATTTGTTAGAAAGACATATCTTTTTCCTGTTTTATTTTTTTAATTTGAAACCTGAGAGATTTAAGGTCTTAATGAATAAGGATTATGACTCGAGGTGTGGGTTGGGTTAATTAATTCTGGGGTTTTGTGTTGGCCTATTGACGGCAGTGGTTTTGCCAGAATACCAGATAAGTTGCAGCCACAAAATATGGGGGCAGGAGTTTATATTTCATAGTCTGGCTGGTTTTCACATTTACTTTGAGTAGATTCAGAATCTGGAGTAATTTTAGGACTGGTAGATTATAATGGCAGTTTTGTAAATATCTAGGATCTCTTTTTATTCGTCCAAATAATTACTGTTACATCCTTTTGAATCATTGAAATTGGCCTTGGCTCTGGGTATATTACTTGAAACTAAAATTTAATCTCTTCAGAGACTCTAATTTGTGCTTTTTTTTTTTTTCAGAAGGAGAAAAAGAGGAGGTCATTTTGCATTCCTGGAGGGTGCCTAAAATATCCCTCTGATTTATCTTTAAAGAATAAAACTATTAACAATGCTTTGCCATTCCTCAAAGTTAGTTATACTGAAAGTGAACTCTTATTTTTCTTATATAGAAATATAGTGTTTCTGTTTTACTGTTATATAGGAAGTTCCCAGTTAGTGAATACTGAATATTAGAACCTTAATATGATTTCTTTCTACTGATTGGTTGATTGGTTGATTAACTGACTTAGCATGAAATATTTATCAAATGTTTGGGAGATATTCAGCACTATACTGGGCACTGTGAATGCAATAATGAGAAAGGGAAATGTAGCCTTTTGGTGCTTATAATCTTGTGGTGAAAGCCACAATGCCTGCTATATAGGAAATACTAATCTGTATTGAAAATATTTCAGGTACTATATCATTTCTTTAAACTTTTAATAAAGTACTAATACTGTTGTGGCAGAGACTGCTAGGGTTCATCAGCCTCTGACTTTGCTTTTTCTGGACATACAACTAGATAGTTTTCCAGTTTCCCTTTGCCTTTAGTAATGACATTACAATGGAATTCTGGCAGATGGATTATGGGTGGAAATAATGTATCCTGCTTCTAGGCCTGGCACACAAAAGACACTTTTTAGGTAAGGCACTCTTCCACCAGCTCTCTTTTCCTATCTGCCAGCTGAATGGGAAGGATTCAGAGGACTAGAAGATCCACAAGATGCAAGAAGCTGAATCTTTGAGTGACTTGTAAAATAGGGCACTCTCCCTTTCCATCCATTTCTAACTTGTATCAGATGATGCTATTAGAAATGAACTGTGTGTAGGTGGGTGTTAAGCTACTGATATTTGGGGTTATTTTATTTTAAAACTTGATTTTTTTTCTTGAAAATTTAAAACAGTAGCTATTGCTTAAACATTTTTAGAAACACTTCCAGGTCTTACATTTAGGTTTTTAATCCACTTGGAGTTTATTTTTGTGAAAAAAAGTAGTCCATTTACATTCTTTTACCTGTGCTGTTTAGTCTTCCCAGCACCATTTATTGTAGAGACTGTCTTTTTCCCATTGTATATTCTTGCCCCCTTTATTGAAGATTAATTGATCGTATAAACATGAACTTTTTTTTTTCTGGGCTGTCCTGTTCCATTGATCTATGTGTCTGTTGTTGTGCTATACCATATGGTTTTGATTACTACATCTTCAAAGCTTTGTACTACATCTTAAAATCTGAATTGTGATAAATCCAATTTTGTTTTTCTTTCTCAAGATTGCTTTGGCTCTTTTGTGCTTCCACACAAATTTTAGTATCACTTGTTCTAGTTCTGCAAAAAATATTGTTGGTATTTTGGTAGGGATTACATTGAATTGAGATTGCTTTGGGTGGTATATTTTTCTTTTCTTTTTTTTTTAAGATTATATTTATTTATTCATGAGAGACACAGAGACAGAGAGAGAGGCAGAGACCCAGGCAGAGGGAGAGGCAGGCCCCATGCAGGGAGCCTAATGTGGGACTCGATTCCAGGTCTCCAGGATCATGCCCTGGGCTGAAGGCAGCGCTAAACCGCAGCCACTCGGGTTGCCTGGGTGGTATATTTTTCCAAAGAATACATACAGATGTCCAGCAAACATATGAAGATACGCTCAACATCACTAATCATCAGGGAAATGCAAATCAAAACTACAATGATATATCACCTTATACCCGTTAGAGTGGCTGAAATAAAAAAGACAAAATGTTGGTGTGAAAAAAAAGAAAACCCTAGTGCACTGTTGGTGGGAATGCAAACTGGTATAGCCACTGTGGAAAACAGTATGGATGTTTTTCAAAAAATTAAAAATAGAAATACCATATGATCCAATAATTCTACTACTGGACATTTTTCCAAAGAAAAGGAAAACACTAATTTGAAAAGATATATGCTCTGTGTTTATTGTAGCATTATTTACAATAAGCAACATATGGAAGCAACCTAAGTGTCCATTGATAGATGAATGAATAAGGAAGATGTGGTGTATATCCACAATGGAATATTATACAGTCATAAAAAAGGATGAGATCTTCACATTTGTGACATAGATTGACCTAGGGGGTATTATGCTAAGTAAAATAAATAAGATAAAGGCAAATACCATATGATGTCACTTATATGTGAAATCTAAAAAACCAAATTAATCATATCTGTGAATATAGACAACAAACTAATGGTTGCCAGAGGGGAGGGGAATGGGAAGATGGGCAAAATGAGTGAAAGGGAGAGTGAGAGATACAGTTACAGGCTGTGGAATTAATAAGTCATAAGAATAAAATGCATGGCATAGGGAATAGAGTCAATGCTATTGTAATAGCTTTGTTTGGTGACATAGAGGAGTTAGACTCATCGTGAGCATAGCATAATATATGAAGAAGTTGAATCACTATGTATACCTGAAACTAATGTAACATTGTGTGCTAACTATATTCATAAAATTTTTAAAATACATAATTTTCTAAAGTGCATGTTTTATTTTCTTTTCCTCTTTTCTGGTTCACTGATTCTTTATCCTTTGCAGAATTATTTTGGTTTTTGTACTTTTCATTTATAAAATTTCCATTTGATTTTTCTTTGTATCCCTGTCTCTTGCTGAGACTTTTTATGACTTTGCTGAGGTTTCTAGTTTGTTTCTTGTGTTTATAATTGCTTGTTAAGGCATTTTTCAGGATGGTTTGATATGAAATTGGATAATTCTAACAGTTCTTTTTGGTGTTAGCTTCTATTTTTTTTTAAAATTCAGTTTTATATATTTCTGGTTCTTCATATGTTGAGTGATTTTTTTTTTATTACAACTGGACCTGTTGGACTCCATGTCTTATTTAAACCTTCTGTTTAAGTTGGGTTTTCTTTAATATCACTAGGGGAGGGGGCAAATAGTTGGCCATTATGTCATTCTTCCCTTTCCAATACTAGTCTTTACTCATTGTTCACAACTCTCCTTCCTGTTTAGTCCTGCCTTAATTAAAAACAGCATTCCAGTCAGTACTCTGCTTTTGCATGGGTGAGAAAGCCTGTATGTCATGTGTAACTTAGAGTTTTATTCAGTTGAACATAATTTTGTGAATTATAATGGGAGAGTCCCAGCTAGGGCTGCTCCAGCATCTATAGAATTGATGAAGTTACTGATAAAGTCAAGTGAAATAGGTTATTAGTTGTTTCTGGAGGGTCTTTGTCTTCAAAGTATATTTATGTGTCAACATAGTATCCCAGAATTCTAACAGTTAAGTATAGGTCTTCAATTGCCATTGGGACTGACTGACTTTTATGTATGTGTTGGGGGTGGGATGAATTTATAATTAGTAAGTAAACTAAAACTTTTTTTTTTAAAGATTTTATTTATTTTAGAGCATTCACAAGCAGGGGGAGGAACAGAGGGATGGGGGCAAACAGACTCCACCTGCGACCCCAAGATCACGACCTGAGCTGAAATCAAGAGTCAAATGCTTAATTGACTAAACCAGGAGCCCTCAAACTAAAACATTTGAAAACCAACTGTAAATCTAAACTATATTATACTTATGAACGGCAGGCACATTCATTGTTTATCAGGAAGTAACACCAAACAATCCTTATTCTTTTAACAAATGTATCATTTTATAAGATTATTCAGGAAAATATAACCCAGGAAGAGTGACCCCAAAAACCCATTGATTAGGATTATAGTGTTTTACAATATATCGGACTTTTGAAAACTATCTGTAGCATTAAAGATTATTTTATGAGCAAATATTTCCTGTTTTTTAAAACAATAAGAAAAGACATGTAAATGTTGAAATAGACTCTTGAGCAATAAAAAAATACAAACAATTATGGTAACTTTAAAATGTTCACACGAGACATCAACAATAATCTTTGGCCATCAGTAACATTGATAAAGGCTTACCTGTTCCTTTTACTGCCTTTGGTAAATTTTCATGTTATCATCAAAAATAAATGATTCAAAGGAAAATGAACCAGATATAATTATATATAAACAATGCTGAGATCAATAGTATTTAAAGTAGTTGGGAAGTAAACTGAACATGAAAATACACTTCTGCATCTGCTTATTTGAAAATACCTGGAGGCTTAGTTTTATCCCAAAGGCATTTCTGATTTGCATAACAAAGATAATATTATTTATATTTTCCTTTAATATTCAGATATGGTTATATTCACCAGATAAGAAATGCACCTAACATGTGAAAGCTAGTATCTAAATCTGTGTTTAAGAACCAGTCAGGTGTAAAGTAAATAACTTCTGGTTGAAATGGAAAAATAGTCAACTGTTTGAAGTTTCACATTGAGGTCATGAGATAATCTGATTTGTGATAGCATATGAAAAACAGCAAATGATCCTCAATGATCATATCATACTTTAGATTAAACCAAGTTTCTGTAGATATTAATATTATAACTAATTTTGGGGACACCTGGGTGGTTCAGCAGTTTAGCACCTGAACTGCCTTTGGCCCAGGGCATGGTCCTGGAGTCCTGGGATCAAATCCTGCATTAGGCTCCCTTTGCCTATATCTCTGCCTGTCTCTGTGTCTCTCATGAATAAATAAATAAAATCTTTCAAAAAAATTATAACTAATTTTGAAAAAGATTTTTCATGAAATGCCATTAAAGTATAGTGGTGATTTTACTAACAAAATAACTTTTTGGAATCTTTTTTTTTTTTAAAGATGTTATCTATTTATTTGAGAGAGAGAGCATGAGAAGAGGGAGGGGCAGATGGAGAGAGAAAGGGAGAAGCAGACTCTGCTGAGCAGAGAGCCCTATGTAAGCCTCAGTCCCCTGGGATCCTGGGATCATGACCTGAGCTAAAGGCAAATGCTTAACTGACTGAGCCATCCACATGCCTCCCAAAAATAACTTCTTGGAATCTTAAATGAACTTTATTCTTTGAAAAATTATCACATATATATGTATAAATAAAATTCTTGCTATTTTGGAATTTGAATGTTAAAATTATTATATGTGTTATTTTATGTAATATATTTGACATTTTTATACTATCACACAAATTTAAAATATTTTTATTTTAATAGTTAAGATACAGAAGTAGTTTATTTTTCATTTGTTTTTATTGAAGTTCAATCTGCCAACATACAGTATAACACACAGTGCTCATCCCATCAGAAGTAGTTTAATGCAGTACATATGATAACTAATGATTTCAGACTTTGACTTAATACATAAAGTAAGTTGCTTTTCAAGAGTAAATATTAGCAGAGGGAAGAAGTATTATAAAAAGATAAAAACAGGTTATCTTCTAGGTGTGCATGTAGATAGGTGTGAGGTAGAAAATGGCATTTGAAATTGTGAATTGTATTGGGAAAGAAGAGAAGTACAGTGTTGTTACTATGACCATGAGCACAGTTGCCATTGGCATTATGGATTGGCTTTATTAGGATTCCACACAGCCATTTTAGCAAATTTCCTACCACTGTAGCTGTTATTACAGAATTAGTTCGTTAAGAGAACGATAATGTACATCAATGACTATATTCAAAATAACACGCTCCCCATATAAGCATATTTTTGTTCAGAACCTCGTAAGATCTAAGACAAATATCTGAAATTATAGAGGAAACTATCCATATAGCAAGTCTCATGTTAAAACCAAACCCAGGGTTTGGTGTCCTCTATTTAAGTCTGAGAATTTGATGAAGGCTTTGGTCAAATAACCTTCAATTCATTTACTTTTGAAGTCCAAGTTGAATGGTCTAGCCCAATTTTCCTTTGTTGAGGATCCTTAAAGTGAGTGGATATGAGTGTTTCCATTCTAATGGAGTTTTCCATTGAAATTTGTCTTCTGGGGGCATCTGGGTGGCTCAGTCAGTTAAGCCTCTGCCTTCAGCTCAGGTTATGATCTGAGAGTCCCAGAATACTGGAGTCCCAGGATCTAGCCCCATGTCAGGCTCCCTGCTCAACAGGGCATCTACTTTTCCCTCTTCCTGTGCTCCTTTGCCTCTGCTCCTTCCCTCTCTCATACTCACATCCTCTCTCTGTGTCTCTCTCAAATACATAAATCTTAAAAAAAAGGATACTTTTGTCTTCTGGTAAAAATTTTAAAAACACTTAACCATTTATATTTCAAGGTAAAGTACATACTCTTTAATTTTCCAAGGATGTGGGCAGCCTGGGTGGCTCAGCGGTTTAGCGCCACCTTTGGCCCAGGGCCTGATCCAGGAGACCCAGATCGAGTCCCATATCAGGCTCCCTGCATGGAGCCTGCTTCTCCCTCTGCCTCCGTCTCTGCCTCTCTCTCTGTCTCTCATGAATAAATAAATAAAATCTTTAAAAAAAAACTGGATAGTTACAAACAAAACACAGCTTTGCCTTCAAAGTGTTATTTTATTTTATTTTATTTTATTTTATTTTATTTTATTTTATTTTATTTTATTTTTTTTTTCAAAGTGTTATTTTAAAAGTAAATTCTGAAGTAGTATGTTGGCACACTAGTGTTTCTAGGATTCATAATGAAAAGCCATTCATTGCAAATTAAGTTTCCCTTTTGCCATCTGGCTCAGGTCTTCCTATGAAAATTTGAAATATGTGCTCAGTGTTTTTTCATCTTTTAGTTTGCTTTTCTCTGTTAAGCAAGATCTCTTGGCTTGTGGGATTTACTTCAGGTATGGATAATGTGCAAGATCTAATGTAAGAGTTCTCCAAAACACAAAGTGAAGAGACTTCAGTAATGAAGAAGGTGAAGGAGCTTGTGAGTACAATTATCATGCTGAGCACTGAGTAACATATAGAATTGTTGAGTCATTATATTGTATGCCTAAAACTAATACAACACTCAATGTTAATTATACTTGAGTTTTAAAAAACGGTTATGGAAGATACAAAACACATAGGAAGATCTTTCCTATATCTTGCATGTTTTACCGTACTACAGAAGCTTTTCTCTCATCTTTTTGCTTTTTGAAATATTTCTCTTTAGTTCTCGGAATAAGTGAAACTTCTTTCTGTCCACCAACTGAGGACACTTTCATCTTGGACCTTGTTTGTAATTTTCCTATAAGATTTACCATGTTCTGCCATGATTGCATGCTCACTGAATAGATTATAAATTCCTTGAGAAGGTTCTTCATCTTTGAATCACTGATATATAGGAAATTACTCATAATACATAGTGTCTGTCATTGCTTTTCTAGAGAGTTGCTCACAGTTCATCGCTTTAGAAATTGGGTAGTTAGAATCTTTAGCAAACAAAATAGTATATATGGTGGCAGGCATTAGGAAGTGTCAAAACATATGATAGAATTCATTTTGGGGACACCTGGGTGGCTCAGCTGGTTGAATATTTGACTCTTGGTTTTAGCTCAGGTTGTGATTCCAGGGTCATGAGATCGAGCCTGAGGTGGGCTCTGTGCTCAGCACAGAGTCAGCTTGAGATTCTTTCCCTCTCCTTCTGCCCCTCTCACTCATGCCTTCTCTGTCTCTCAAATAATTAAATCTTTTTTTTTTAAAGAGTTCATTTTGAATATCTACATTGTATTTGATTTTGGATTAGAAATCCCTGACAGGGGCAGCCCTGGTGGCGCAGCGGTTTGGCGCCGCCTGCAGCCTAGGGTGTGATCCTGGGGATTGGGGATCGAGTCCCACATCGGGCTCCCTGCATGGAGCCTGCTTCTCCCTCTGCCTCTCTCTCTGTCTCTATGAATAAATAAATAAAATCTTAAAAAAAAAAAAAAAAGAACTCCCTGACAGGCCATCTTGCCCGTAGTATACTTCCCGTAGCAGATACTCAGTTTCCTGTCTCAGGGTTGTAGCTGTATTGGTTCTTTTCCTTGTTCTTGTGGTTCTTGGTTTATAGTCTATCTTGAATGGCCAATTATATGGATATATTTAGATTGTATTACCATTTATAAAGCACATTAAGAAAACATTACTTTTATAATCTTGGTACTTACTGTCTAAAATGTTTCAAAGTTGGGATCCCTGGGTGGCGCAGTGGTTTGGTGCCTGCCTTTGGCCCAGGGCCCGATCCTGGAGACCCGGGATCGAATCCCACGTCGGGCTCCCGGTGCATGGAGCCTGCTTCTCCCTCTGCCTGTGTCTCTGCCTCTCTCTCTCTCTCTCTCTCTCTGTGACTATCATAAATAAATAAAAATTAAAAAAAATGTTTCAAAGTGTCATTTGATTCTTCATACTTTGATAGTTCTGATTGGTGGTTTGTTTTCTTTGAATATTTAATATGAATATTACCATCCTTTCTGCAGTACCTTTTCCCCCTATATTCTTCATTTCGACCAAATTGTCTATTTAATCTTTTATATGGAAATCCAAATTTGATGGAGCAGGATTCATAAATAAAATTTTTGAGTGGAAAAAAAAAATTTTTGAGTGGAGTTGCAAGTTGCTTTACTTTTAGAATTATGTCTTGTTATCTGGATTGTTTGGTCCTCCACATATTATTTTACCTTAACTAGTGGCATAATTTCTGGCCCCTGATGTCTACCTCCATTTTTGGAAAGGCTGTCTCATGTAGTGGAAAGAGTGCAGATATGGAGTTAGGGAAACATAATTGAATTTTGACTTTGTTACCTATTAGCTTTGACTTTTCATAAGTTACATAGCCTCCTGTACATTTCCTAGATTGCAATGGCCCTATGTACTTTACCTACTTTATGGGTTGTTCATAGGAGTTAATTTGAAAATGTCAAGTTGTTTTGTAAATTATTATACATTATAGCAGTTTAAGTGGTTGCTGATATTTCTTATTCCTAGTTCATTTGATAGCAGTCTTAGTTTTTCCTGTGTTCTCTCATATTAAAGATAATGAGAGGAATAGAAGAGGGTTAATTTTTTTTTTAAGATTTTGTTTATTTATTCATGAGAGACACAGAAAGAGAGAAAGGCAGAGACACAGGCAGAGGGAGAAGCAAGCTCCATGCAGCGAGCCTGACATGAGACCGGATCCTGGGACTCCAGGACCACGCCCTGGGCCGAAGGTGGCGCCAAACCGCCAAGCCACCCAGGCTGCCTGGTAAATTTTTTTATATGAAAAAGTAAAATGGGGTCATAGAAAATTGGAGAAAGAATGAGAAAATGACAATCATTTATAGATATACTATATAGTGAAGACTTTTGTAGGGCTTGACATATTTTTCTGAATATTTTGCCTATACAAATAGGAATTTTTTATTGTATCTTGTTTTGCAAAAATTTCGTTATGTTATTTTATTGCTACCAGTACCAATAACATTTTCTTATTTTTCCTTTGCTTTGAAAACTTTATATTTCAGTGCCCATACAATATTCTATTTTATGGATTACCAAAATTTATTTAGTCACTTACTGTTTACTACTATTTGTAGGTAGTGAGATTTTCACTGTTAGAAATACTGCATTGATGAATATATTTGAGGAAAAATCTTTCCTTGAAAATCTTGGATTAAATATATGAAGTTTAAAGAATCTATAATATGTAGCCAGCAGTAGTATATGAGATATATATACATATATCATGGCATTGTCTCTGGCTTTTTGTGTTTTTTATAATGAAATAATTTAGGTTTGCCAAAATGTATAAACACTAATTTAATGATACTTTTATACTCTCTACTGTGCTTAAAAATTTAAATATTATAGGGATGCCTGGGTGGCTCAGTCGGTTAAGCATCCAACTTTTGATTTAAGCTCAGATCATGATCTCAGGATAGTGAGATTGATCTCCACCTTGGGCTCCACATTCAGCAAAGAGTCTGCTGCAGATTCTCTCCTTCTCCCTCCGCCCCTCTGCTTTCTCCTGAGAGCACAGGTGCACAGACATTCTCTCTGTAAAATAAATAAATATTTTTGAAAAGAATTGAAACATTGTACATATGATTATAATTTCCTTTGCATTCTTTGCAAATCTTAATTTTGCATTCTTGTTCCTCACTTTTATACCTAAACACATTATGCTTTTCTCAAATAAGTGTAATGCTGATTTTTTTACAGTTTTATTGGGGTATAATTGACAAATTTTTAAAAATATATAAGCTTGATTTATTCAATATGATATTTTGATATATGTCTACATTGGGAAATTATTACCGTAATCAAGCTAATTAACATATCCATTATCTCTCATAGTTACCTTTTTCTTTACGGTTAGACTGCTTAGGGTCTACTCCCATAGCAAATTTCAAGTATGTAATATAGTATTAAGAACTATAGACACTGGGATCCCTGGGTGGCTCAACGGTTTAGCGCCGCCTTCAGCCCAGGCGTGATCCTGGAGACCTGGGATTGAATCCCACATCAGGCTCCCTGCATGGAGCCTGCTTCTCCCTCTGCTAGTGTCTCTGCCTCTCTCTCTCTCTTTCTCTCTCTCTCTCTGTCTCTCATGAATAAATAAATAAAATCTTAAAAAAAACTATAGACACTGTCTGTAGATTAATCTCCAGAACGTATTCATCCTGCATAACTAAAACATTATATCCTTTGACCAACATCTCCCCATTCCCCACACCTCCACCACTTGGAAACCACCATTATACTTTCTGCTTTTGTGATTTTGACTTTTTCAAATTCTACATTTAAGTGAGACTGTGAAGTATCTGTTTTTCTGCATTTGGTGTGTTTCACTTAGCATAATATCCTCCATCAATGCTGTCATAATGGGAAAGTTTTTTTTCTTTGTATTTTAAGGCTGAATAACATTTTGTTCAATACAGGTACCAAATTTTCTGAATCCATTTATCCATTGATGGCAAATTAGGTTGTTTCTATATCTTGTCTACTATAAGTAATGCTACAGTGAACATAGGAGTATAGATAAGTAGGTATCTCTTGAAGATCTAGATTTCATTGCCTTTGCATATATACCCAGAGGTTTGATTACTGAATGACATAGTAGTTCATAGTAATATAAATGTAATTATAATTATACACACACTTATTTTTATTATGAGTACAGTTGACATAGAATATTATATTAGTTTCTGGTATAAAACAGTGATTCTATAATTCTGTACATTACTCAATGCTTACCTTGATAAGTCAGTATCTATCACTCTATGGTATAATAGTATTATAGAAGATGTTCCCCATGCTATACTTTCATTTCTGTGACTTATTTATTTTATAACTGTAAGTTTATACCTCTTAACCCCTTACTTATTTTGGCTATTGCCCAACTGCCTCCTCTCTGGCAACCACCAGTCTATTCTTTGTATTTGTGTCTTTCTTTCTTTCTTTCTTTCTTTCTTTCTTTCTTTCTTTCTTTCTTTCTTATTCTACATATAAGTGAAATCATATGATATTTGTCTTTCTCTGTATCACTTATTTTACTTAGCATAATATCCTCTAGGTTCCTCCATGTTGCTGCATAAGCCTAAGTAATATTCCTCTGTGTGTCTGTGTCTGTCTGTATGTTTATATGTGTGTATGTGTTTATACCTGCTTCTTCCTTATCCATTCGTCTATAGATGGTCACTTAGGTTGCTTCCATATTTTGGCTGTTGTAAATAATCCTGCAGTAAATATAGGATAGGGGTGCATGTATCTTTTGAATTAGTGTTTTTGTTTTCTTTGGGTGAATACTCAGTAGTAGAATTACTAGAATATATAATATTTTTATTTTTAACTTTTTGAGGAGCCCCTTTACTATTTTCCATGGTGGTTGCATCAGCTTACAATCCGAACAGTGCATGATGTTTCCTTTTTCTCCTTGCCAATACTTCTTAATTCTTATTTTTTTGATACTAGTCATTCTGACTGGTGTGAGTGATATCTTGTTGTGGTTTTGATTTGCATTTCCCTGATAATGAGTGATGTTGAACATCATTTTATGTATCTGTTGGCCATCTGTATGTCTTCTTTGGAAAAATGTTTATTCAGATCTTCTGCCTATTTTTAAATTGGATTATTTGGGGGAATTAGTATTGAATTGTGTAAGTTCTTTACATATTTTGGATATTAACCCCTTATGGGTTATATCATTTGCATATATCTTCTCCCATTTGGTAGGCTGCCTTTTCATTTTGTTGACGGTTTCCCTTGCTGTGCAAAAGCTTTTTATTTTGATATAGTCCCAATAGTTTATTTTTGTTTTTGTTACCCATGCGGTTTTGTTACCCTGAGGACACATTTCCATATCCATAAATATGTTGCTAAGGGTAATGCCCAAGAGATTATTGTGTATGTTTTCTTCCAGGAGTTTATGGTTTCAGGTCTCACAGTTAGGCCTTAAACCTAATTTGAGTTTATTTTTAGGTATGTTGTAAAAAAGTGGTCCAGTTTCATTCTGCATGTAGCTGTCCAGTTTTCCCAACATCATTAATTGAAGAGACTGTCTGTTCCCCATTATATATTCTTGCTTCCTTTGTCATAGATTAACTGACCAAATAAACATGTGTTTATTTCTGATGCTCTATCCTGTTCTGTTGATTTTTGTGTCTCTTTTTCTGCTAGTACCATACTTTTTTTGATTACTATAGGTTTGTGTATGTCTTGAAATTTGAGATTGTGATACCTCCAGCTCTATTCTTTTTGAAGATTCCTTTGGTTTTTTTGGATCTTTCGTGGTTCCATTCAAATTTTACGATTGTTTTTTCTAGTTCTGTGAAAAATACTATTGGTATTTTGATAGAGATTGCATTGAATCTGTGTTACTTTGGGTAATATGGACATTTTATTTTTTTATTTTTATTTTTAAGATTTTATTTATTTTTTCATGAGACACACACACACACACACACACACACAGAAAGAGAGAGAGAGAGGCAGAGATACAGGCAGAGGGAGAAGCAGGCTCCATGCAGGGAGCCTGATGTGGGACTCGATCCCAGGACTCTAGGATCATGCCCTGGGCTGAAGGCATGTGCTAAACCGCTGAGCCACCCAGGGATCCCCTAATATGGACATTTTAACAATATTAACTTCTTTCAATCCATGAACATAGTGTATCTTTTCATTTGTGCTATCTTCAGTTTCTTTCATCAAAGTCTTATAGTTTTTGTAATATAATTCTTTCACCAATCCTTGGTTAAATTTATTCCTAAGTATTTTATTATTTTTTTAAAAGATTTTATTTATTTATTCATGAGAGACACAGAGAGAGAGGCAGAGACACAGGTAGAGGGAGAAGTAGGCTTCCCTGCGGGGAGCCAGATATGGGACTCCATCCCAGGATCCTGGGATCATGACCTGACCCAAAGGCAGACGTTCAACCAGTGAGCCACCCAGGTGTCCCTAAGTATTTTATTGTTTATGGTGTGGTGGTAAATGGGATTGTTTTCTTAATTTCTTTTTCTGCTAATTTTTTATTAGTATATAGAAATGCGAGATTTCTTAGTTTTATATCTTAGTTTATATGCTGATGAATCCATTATTAGTTCTAATATTTTTTTGTAGTCTTTAGGGTTTTCTGTATATAATATGTCATCTGCAAATGGTGGCAGTTTTCCTTCTTTCTAATTTAGATCCTTTTTATTTATTTTCTTATCTGATTGATGTGGCTAGAACTTCTAGTACTATGTTAAAAAATGTGATGAAAGTAGACATCCTTGTCTTGTTTCTGATCTTAAAGGAAAAGGTTTCAGCTTTTTGCTACTTAATAGGATGTTAGTTGTGGACTTTTAATATATGGCCTTTATTATATTGAGCTATGTGCCCTTTAAACCCAGCTTTTTGAGATCTGGGATCATGACCTGAGCTGAAGGCAGATGCTCAACCACTGAGCCACCCAGGTGCCCCTATCGTTTCTCCTGTTAATTTGATATATCATAATGATTTGTGAATATTGAAATATCCTTGTATCCCTGTAATCAATTCCAGTGATGAGTGATCCCTTTAAGGGATTGTTAAATTTGGTTTGCTAATAATTTTTGAGGATTTTTGTATCTATGTTCATCAAGGATATTGGCCTGTAGTTTTGGTTTCTGTAGTGTTTTTCTGGCTTTAATATTAGGATAATGCTGGTCTCATAGGATAAATTCCTTCATCTTCTTTCTTCTATTTTTTTGGAATAGTTTGAGAAGAATAAATGATAACTCTTCTTTAAATATTTGGTGGAGTTCATCTGTCAAGCCATCTGGTCCTAGATTTTTGTTTGTTGGGAGTTTTTTTTTTTTTTAATTTTATTTATTCTTTTGACAGAAGAGAGAGCACAAGTGGGAGGGTACTAAGGAAGGGGGAGAAGCAAGCTCCCAACTGAGCAGGGAGCCTAAGGCAGGGCTTGATCTAATGACTCTAAGATCATGACCTGAGCCAACGGCAGGTGCTTTACCGACTTAGCCACCCAAGTGCCCTTGTTGGGGCTTGTTAAATTTCCATTTCAGTTTTGTTACTGATAATCTGTTTAATCTTTCTATTTCTTCATGATTCAGTTATAGAAAATTGTATATTTATAGGAATTTATTTCTTCTAGGTTTACCAATTTGTTGGCATATAATTTTTCCCAGTATTATAAATCTTTGTATTTCTGCAGTGGTGGTTGTGATTTCTGTTCTTAATTTATAATTTTATCTATTTGAATTCTCTCTTCTTGATGAGACTAGGTAAAGGTTTTGTTGATCTTTTGAACATGCTTTTAGTTTCTTCCATTTTTTCTGTTTTTTTTTTAATCTAATCTTTGTTATTTACTTCATTCTCTTTATTTTGGAAATAGTTCATTTTTCTAATTTATTAAGGTATAAGATTAAATTTTTGAGATTTTTCTTGAATCTTGAGTTAGGTCTATATTGTTACTTCCCTCTTAGGATTGTTTTTTCTCTGTCCCAAAGATTTGGACTGTTGTATTTCATTTTCATTTGTCTCCATGTATATTTTTATTTCCTCTTTGATTTCTTATTTGACCTGTTGATTTTTTGGTAGCATGTTGTTTAGCCTCCATGTATTTATGTTTTTTCTTGTAATTGATTTCCAGTTTCATACTATTGTGGTTGGAAGAAATGCATGATATATTTTCAATCTTCTTAAACTTATTGACACTTGTTATGTGGCCTGAATGTTTCATGTGCACTTGAAAAGAAATATTCTGCTCTTTTTTGATGGGATGTTTTGTATATATCTATTAAGTCCATCTGGTCTAGTGTGTCATTCATTGTCACTGGTACTTACTGATTTTGTTTGGATGACCTATTCACTGACGTAAATGGGGTGTTAAATTCACCTACTATTGTTATATGTAAATGCCAGTTTCTCCCTTTGTGACTGTTAATATTTGCTTTATGTATTTAGATGTTGCCATATTGAGTGCATAGAAATATATAATTTTATATACTCTTGTTTGATTAATCCCTTTATCATTATGTAATGCCCTTTTTGTTTCCTACTTATCTTTGTTTTAAAATCTTTTTTTTTTTTTTTAAGATTTTGGTTATTTATTCATGAGAGACACAGAGAGAGCGAGAGAGGCAGAGACATAGGCAGAGAGAGAAATAGGCTCCATGTAGGAAGCCTGATGTGGGACTCGATCCTGGGACTCCAGGATGACGCCCTGGGCCAAAGGCAGGCGCTAAACCGCTGAGCCACCCAGGGATCCCTGTTTTAGAATCTGATACAAGTATTGCTACCCCAGCATTATTTTTCCCACTTCCATTTGCATAGAATATCTTTTTCCGTTTCTTCATTTTCAGTCTTTGGGTGTCTATAGGTATGAAGTGAGTCTCTTGTAGTCAGCATATATATGGTTCTTGTTTTATTTTTAATCTATTCAGTTAGGTCATGTCTTGATTAGAGCATTTAATCCATTTACATTAAAAATTATTGGTACGTATATACTTAATGTCATTTTGTTAAAATTGTTTCCTGGTTGTTTTTATAGTTCTCTGTTCCTTTCTTTTTTTGCTCTCTTCCATTGTGATTTGATGCCCTTTTTTTTTTTTTAAGTGATGTGATTTGATTCCTTTTACTTTATTCTTTTCATGTCTTATTATCTTGGTTGCTCTCCATTCCTCTGTATCCCAGATCACTGATTTGTTCTGCATCCTGTAATCTGCTGTTAATTTCCTGTACTGTATTTTTCATTTTAGTTATCATATTCTTTAGCTCTGACTGGTTACTTTTTTTTTCTCTCTTTGTTGAAGTTCTGTTGTACATCCAGTCTTCTCTGAAGTCCAGGAGGTATCTTTATGACCATTACTTTATGAGGCTTATTCCTCATATATTTGTCACATATTCCTTTGTCTTCATTTTTTTCTAACACTTTGTGTTTTTTTCTGTATTTAACTGGCTGGCTATATCTCCTGGTCTTGAAAGTAGTGACCTTGTGTAGAAGGGGTCCTGTGGTGCCCTGTAGAAAATTCCCCCTTGGTCAGTAGAGCCACTGTGACAGCTTCGTGCCCACCAATGGTCAGGGCTTGCTCCCTATGCTGCCAGCTAAATGGCCTAGCTGCAGGAACTATCAGTACACTGGTGTGTAGGGTTATATTCTCCCTTCACTGGGACAGGAGTTGCTTTGTAGGGGGTCTGGGTCTCGTCTGGGCTGCCTACAGGGTGTGACAGGGCAGGAGTCACTTTGCAGGGGTGCTTGCTGAGGTACACAGGTTGGGTGGGGCATGTATACAGGGGAACTCCAGGATGGGGCAGGTGGTGCTAACAAGGTAGGGGAAGTGTGTTAGAACTGGCTCCTACAAGCAACCAGCTATTTCCACTGGGGGAGGGAAAGAAAAATGGCACCCATAAGCACTTTGTTTCTGAAGAAATCTCCTGTAGATACCTGCCCTTCGAGCACACCTCCTAAAATTAGTCACTAAATCTCCTTTGTTATATATATATCCCTGGTGCTTTTCAAACTGCTGCATCTGTGCTGTGTCTCAGGCTGAGTTATTTAGGGTGCTGGCTCTCTAGTAGTGGAGCCATGGTTTGGTCCTTTGTAGACTTCTTGCTCTCCCAGAGTTAAGCCTCACTGATTTTTAAAGCTCCTGGACTTACGCTCATGGATTTTCAAAGCCAGATATAATGGGGACTCAGCTTCCCATTGTAGGTCCTTAGGGCTGGGGATACCTGGTGTAGATTCTGATCCCCTCATTTCTTCATGCTTGTGATGTCCTTCCTGTTTGTGATTAGTCACACTAGGCTTTTAGTATCTGACCTTGTATCTGCCCTCCCTACCCTCTTCAATGCAGCCCTCTCTCTCTGACTAGCTATGGAAGATCTGTTCTAGGAGTCTGCAGGTTGTTTTCAGTTAGTTGCAGTAGGTATAGTTGTTGCCTCAGGGTGTTGTGGGACAAGGTGAGCCATCTTCTTCACACTCCTGAGTTTAAAAATCCCACACGGTAGTTCTATTTTAATTTTTTGAGGACCCTCCATAATGCTTTCCATAGTGGTTGTATCAATTTACATTCCCACCAAAAGTACACAAGGTCTCTCTTTTTTTTCACCCTTATCAGTAGTTAGTTGTTACCTCTTTGTCTTTTTGATGATGGCCATTCTAACAAGTGGGAAATTACATCTTATTTTGATTTTTATTTCCATTTCCCCAGTGCTTAATGATTGGAGCCCCTTTTTCATATATCTGTTGGGCATTTAATGTCTCCTTTGAGAAAATATTTAGGCTCTCCTCCTGCTTTTTAATTGGATTGGGTTGTATGACTTTGTTATATATTTTGCATATTGACCCTTTATTAGTTATATGATTTGTAAATATTCCTTCATTCTTTAGACTGCCTTATCATTTTGTTGATTGTTTCTTTTGCTGTGCATAAGCTTGCTAGTTTGATATAGTCCCCCTTTTTGATTTTTGCTTTGTCTTTCCTTTTGATGTCATATGCAAAAATTGTTGCCAAGATTAATGTCAAGAAGGAGTTTCTTCTCCATATTCTTTTAGGAATTTTATGGTTTTAGTTCTTTAAATCTTTAAGCTATTCCAAGCTCATTTTGTAGGTGGTGTAAGATAGGGGTCCAAATTCACTTTGCTTGTGATACCCAGTTTTGTCAAAACCACTTCTTAAACAGACATTTCTTTCTCCATTGAATATTCTTGGCTCCCTTTTAAAATATTTGTTGGTTGTTTGTTTGGGCCCTTGATTATGTATCATTGATTGTGTCTATTTTTATGCTAGTTCCTTACTATAGTTTGAAATTAGGAAGTGTGATGCCTCCTGTCTTTATTTTTCCTCAGGATTATTTGTTAATTCAGGTCTTTTGTGGTTCCATGCAAATTTTAGTATTGTTTCTTTTCTATTTCTGTGAAAAACAACTTTGGAATTTTGATAGGAATTTTGAATCCTAGATGACTTTGGATACTATGGACATTTTAACAATATTTATTATTCTAGTGCAGGAACACATGCTATCTTTCCATTTGTTTCTCCTTTTCAGTTTTTTTCCTCAAAGTTGTATAATTTTCAATGTATATTTAAATATGGGGGGGCATATATCTTTTGAATTAATGTTTTTGTATTCTTTATGTAAATACCCAGTAGTGTGATTACTGTATTGTAGGGCAGTTCTGTTTTTAATTTTTAAAGAAATGTCCATACTGTTTTTCACAGTGGCTGCATCAGTTTGCATTCTCATGCCTGGTAATTTTTCATTGGATTCTTGACATTGTAAATTTATGTTCAGTATTTTATTATTGTATTCCTTTAAAGAATATTGGACTTTGTTCCTGTATGCAGTTATTTGTAGATCAGTCTGATGTTTTTGAAACTTTGTTAGTATAGATCCAGGGTAGCCTTTCTTCCTGACTAGGGTGAATTTATTCCCATTATTAAGGCCCAGCCCTTTTGGGGACTCTACCTAATGCTCTGTATGTATTACAAGGTCTTTTTACTCTGACTGATAGGAACATGAACTATTTTCAGTCTTTTATGACCTCTGGAAATTGTCCATTCTACTGCTTTCCAGTGGTTTTCTCCTTTGCATGGAGTAGTTTCTTCTCAGTCATGGACAGATCAATACTCAAAGAGTAGCCCCTCTGGTACTCTCTCTGTATGCAGCTCTATTCTCCATTACTTTGCCTTCCAAATTATGTCTACCATGGATTTCCTGAACTTTAGTGTGTGTCTGCTCCACTTGATAAGACTGAGCTCTTTTTGGGTTTCTTATTCCCTCCCTATAGCTTGGAAACTGCCTTTTGATGGTAACCTAAAGTAATCATACAGTTTGCCTCATTAGTTTCCCTTCATGGATCATAGTCCTTTGCTACCTGTGTCCAGTGTCTGAAAATATTTTATATATTTTGTATTGTCTTCAAGTTATTTAAAGCAGCAGTGCATATCTGATGCCTGTTCCTCTCTTTGGCTAGAAGCAAAAGTTAATTCAGCTTTATATGCTGAGAAATGACCCAGATCTCAGACAATTTAAAATATGTAAGTCAGTATGAGCATATAGTAACTTAATACTAAGTTGAAATTATGTTGACAAAGGAGTTTTTTGTCTGATGAGTTTAATTTTATTCACATGGCATATTAAAGTTTTCACTAAAATACTGGGTATAAAAAATTCAACAAATTTTGTTGCTATTATGTTCAGAGTTTCAGATGGATCGCTCATAATGAAGTTGATTGATGAACATCATGGTGTTTGTACCTGGAAATTCTTAATGGTTAAAAATTTGTGCCAAAATATCTGTATTTAACCTTGAGAGTATATAACTTATCATTAGCGGAGTTGTTATATTCTTACTCTTTCAGTTTAAGATATGAAGAGGAATGTATGAGCCTGCTGAAATACAGAGCATGTATAGGATGAACTGAGATTAAAGTTAAGTGAGACTGAGTAGAACTGTAATTATAGCAATTAAGAACTACTACCAGGAGGCTGTGAGACTTTTTAGCAAAGATCTGTTAGAGTACTGTAATAAATAATTATTCATACATTATAATCTTTGGTCATTTAAATAATGGATCTATTTTCTTTAAAGATTAATTCATAGATTCCCTATTGTTCTCAGTTCATAGTACCTTAGTATATCAGTAATGTTTTCATGGCACTTCGAGTTAAAGAGAAGTACCCAAGAGTTTCATTGATTAAGTATTTATGTCCTAACATTGTAATAGCTATTAAAATAAACATACAAATTAAAAGGAAATAGTTATATTTTAATTAGATTTTTGACCAACCATAATTAATTGCTATAGATTGTGAGTCTGTCGGGTACTGGACAGTTTCTCCTACCTTGTAATCAGATTGCACACTGCTACCCTTATTTCTTATTTCACATTGCTTTTGCTCTTAAAAAACTCAACTTCATAAAATGGTCAAAAACTCAACTTCATAAAGATATGATGTCATGAAAGAAATGGAGTGCAATCTAATATTGAAACTGTGAACTTCTAGCTAGTAGTCTGTGCAGTGTCCAACAGATGTGAAGTTTTGGCGTGTTTCCCTCAGACATTTAAAATGCCCCACAATGCCCCTGTCTGTTTGTTACAGCACCCGTGGGAGTCTTGTACACATTCTGAGTAATAGAATTAACTTGTTCTCTTTTAATGTTCATTACTGTTTCATATGGAATTCTGGCATCATTAGTGTCCTAATTTCTTTATGTTGAGATAGAGAATCCTTTTTGATCATTTTTGACTAGCAGAGTTTTTTAAGAAACTGATTTTGTAATAATAAAGGAATAATATATTTGACATTTTCTTTATGGAAAAATGTTTACAGCAGGGCCTTCATAGAAAAATTATTGAATAAATTGGTTTTGTGACTGTTTATAAATAATCAGTAATACAAAGAGAAATAATGAATAAAATGTTAAAACATGATATTGAATGGGATAAAAATGTACTACATCATTACTGTACAAGGTGTAGTGAGTAAACAAAAGAAAATATGAATTTTATTATGGGGATGTATAAGGGAAAAGAATTAAAAAAATTTGGTTTAAATAACCAAAACTATTTGAGCTGTTATTTTCTTCATAGTATCAATTATTGTATTGTAATGGAATTAAGATATTCCTGATTAATCCTTTAGGATATCTGTCTACAGTTCTAGACTATATTATGACTGAAAATGATTTTTTTTAAAACCATGGGCTTTGAAGGCACCTGGCTGGCTCAGTCAGAAGAGTATGATACTCTTGATCTCAGCGTCATGGGTTTGAGGCCCACAATGGGTATAGTGATTAGTTAAATAAATAAATGTTTTAAAAATAGTGTATTTTATAAGGAAGTATATTCTGAACTATGGAAAACATTTTTGTGTAATATTATTACAAGGATATATTTGCAATTCCATGTGTTCTTAGTTTAGTACATCATAAAACAATCATGGTATTAATAGCTTACATCTGTTAAGTGTTTATTATGGGCCATACATAGTTCCATATATTGACTGAATTCTGAATTCTTACAATAGTCCTATGGGATGGGGCCTTATTATTAGTCTTATTATATAGATGAAAGAAATGAACTACAGACAGGTTAAATAATTTGCCCAAGCCCACAGAACTAATGAGTGGCAATATGTATGTTTCCAGAGCCCCTGTTTTTTTTTTTTTTTTTTTTTTTAAGATTTATTTATTTATTTGACAGAGATAGAGAGAATGCACGAGTGGTGAGGGGGACAGAGGGAGAGAAGCTCAAGTAGTCTTCCAGCTGAGCTCAGAGCCCAACACGGGGTTCTGTCTCACACCCATGAGATCATGACCTGAGCCGAAATCAAGTCATATGCTTAACTGACTGAGCTATCCAGCTGCCCCTAAAGCCTCTGTTTTTAACCACTACCCAAAGGGAGAATTATCTCACCTGCATGTTAACAAAGAAAGAAGAAAACAAGTAAATGTGATCTAAATTTTTTTTTGGTCTTACACTTAGTAAAGTATTTTATTAGTGGATTAGATTAAAGAAGCCAAGCATAATGCTTTAAGACTTTAAGAAATAAAATAAATATATTACTTAGTGGCATTTTATTCCACTTATGTCACATTGAATTCAAGATTAAAATTGGAATATGTTTCATGATGAGTTCAAGGAATTGGTTTTAGCAAGTAGTTAATAGAAGCTAGATCTGTGTCATGAAAAAAATGACAGGTCATACTAATGATTTGGGGGAGAGTATAACCATCGTTAAGCATAATTTTGAACTATAATATTGCTGGAAATAAAATATATTTGGTTTAGCTTGCCATCAATATGACACTTTACTTGTATATTTTATTTCTTAATGAATACTGTTGTTTCTTCCTTTTTTGATATACTCCCATCTCTGCAAAAAATACCGTTTAGTTATTAGATATGTTTTTATTGTCTTAAATCTTCTTAAAAATTATATGTTTTGGGCAGCTCCTGTGGCTCAGCGGTTTAGTGCCGCCTTCAGCCAAGGGCGTGATCCTGGAGACCTGGGATCAAGTCCCACGTCGGACTCCCTGCATGGAGCCTGCTTCTCCCTCTGCCTGTGTCTCTGCCTCTCTCTGTGTGTGTCTCTCATGAATAAATAAATAAAATCTTTAAAAAAATTATATGTTTTTTTTTTGCTTTTTTAAATTCTAAGTTTGTATAGATTGTGGTATAGTTTGCGTACTTGATAGTACTTAATATTTTTAATTCAGAATTATTTTTTGAATGCTTATTAATATGTGTTTAAGATTCTACTTATATGGTGAGAGGAGAGAGAGGGCCATGGGAGGGAAAATACATATTGCTTCTCATGAAGGTGATTGTGGTAAAACTTATAATAATTAACTAAAGAGATTTCTTTCTTGATCCTTCTCATTGAATAAACAAACTCTCTTCCCTGCATTTATTCTGTCTCAACAAATTGTTTGCTTTGTGTATATTATTTGTTTAAATTTGTTAAATTTGTTAAATCATTTTTCATGATTAAGGTTTTATTTCTTAGCTGTGAGAATCTCTTTGAAATTTATGGAAAATTAAAAAAATTTATAGAAAATCAGAACTTCTGGAGATATATTTAAGATTAAAATTTAAAATCAGGAATTTAAAAACAAAATAAAAAAATAAAATCAGGAATTTTAAAACTGACACTATGTAAAGATGGGCTCTTAGTTCAGAGAGCCCATCTTTATGGTATTTTGTTATACCAAACAAATGGGTGGGTTATACATCAAACATTTATTTCTCTCAGTTATGGAGGCAAGAAGCATAAGATCAGCATGCCAGCATGGTCAGGTTTTAGTGGAGTCACCAACTTCTTATATCTGCACATAGGGGAAAGAGAGCCCTCTGGTGTCTTCATTGTCTTATAAGGCACCGAGTCTCTAACTCCAAGTTCCTACAAATTCCTCACCCCAAATACCATCACATTGAGGATTAGATTTCAACATATGAACTGGGGAGGGCATAGGACAGCATAAACATTGTATCCATAACAGAGGTAGGGAATACAGACTTAGAAGTCACATAGACCAGAGTTTATTTTTATTATTATTTTATTTTTTTATTTATTTATGATAGTCACAGAGAGAGAGAGAGAGGCAGAGACATAGGCAGAGGGAGAAGCAGGCTCCATGCACCGAGAGCCCAACGTGGGATTCGATCCCGGGTCTCCAGGCTCGCGCCCTGGGCCAAAGGCAGGCGCTAAACCGCTGTGCCACCCAGGGAATCCCTAGACCAGAGTTTAAATCACAAATATTCTGTGTCTTCTTTATTGAAACTCTCTAGGTCTCAGTTTACACATCTGTTAAAAGGATTTTAGAACGAGTGTTGAATGATTAGAGAAGCATTTAATTCAAAGCTTGTCCAGTAATAGGTACTCAAAAGTGAAATTGACCCTTAAACAGTTCTCTCAGGTAGTCAAAATTTTGATCACGGGACACGTGAGGAATGTCATATTTAATTTTAATCATTGAGGACTTATACAGCAAAGATTTAATTATATGAATATTTCCTTCATTGAGTTGTGGGTTCATTTATTTAGAGATTTGTGAGCTATCATTTACCCTTGAACTCTATGAGTTTGTTATTTGTCAAGGTATAGGATGAGATTGAGGTATCTGCATTTGAAACAGGTTTACAGGCAATTCTGACATTCCAGAAGACCATCTAAACTATAGAGGTGAATATTGTTGTATCTTTATGGATGGAAAAATCTGAGATACAAAATTTAAGTTTTAAAGATGTTAGGGAAAAATTTGTTCATCTCTCATTGGAACTTGCTTAATACTAAACTGTAATATCTATAAAGAAGTTATTTTTAATGATTAATGGTTAAGAACATGGCTATGGAGATAGGGCTACATGGTGTAGAATCTTGGCTTTACCACGTGGTTTGTTGTGTGACTTGAGGCAAAATATTCACTTTTATATATCTTAGTTTTCTCTCTCTCTCTTTTAAAAATTTTATCTAAGAGATTGAGAGATAGAGAGAGAGAGAGAAATAATGAGCAGGGGAAGGGGCAGAGAGAGAAGCAGGTTCCTCGCTGAGTAGGGAGCCTGACATGGGGCTCAATCCCAGCACCCTGGGATCATGACCTGAGCCCAAGGCAGACACTTGACCAACTGAGCCACTCAGGTGCCCCCTTAGTTTTCTCTTTTGTAAAATGAAAATAACAATAGAGTTGAGTTAATGCATGCATAGTAGTTATAATAATGCCTAGCACATTATAACTGTAACATCACCACCATCCCATGTTGTGGTTTATGTTCCTTCTCAGTTTGTTTTTGTAGACTCGAGAAAAGTCAGTTAGTGTTTTCTAAATAATAGGATTTTAAGAGTAACTTGCAGCCTTTTTGATGTTACTATTGTTTCTTAATTTTAAACCTAATTTGCAATTTGTTAATCCTTAGAATAATGTGTTTTATACTTGTATACTCAAATTGAGAAATATATCTAAGTCTCAAATTGAAGGTGTTCAGAATCTACTAATGTTAATATTTTTAACTTTTTTGTATATAATATTGTCAAATGAATTTGCCTCTGGAGAAATTGCTGTATTTTCCTATTTGTTTTTTTTTATTTCTAAATACTTAAGCTTAATGTATCATGTATCAATCTTAGATTCTTGTTTTGCTTTCTTTTTAACATTTTTTATTATTTGATGGTCTCTTCAATACTTTTTTCTTTTTACTCACTCTCCCATTTCTAGTATTCTCTCTCTAGTCTGTAAATGAAAACTCAGTCCTGGAATATGAGAACTATAAAAAGGAATAAAAGAAGGCAAGATGAGTTTTAGTATTTTTTTCATGTTTATTTAGGATATGCATGCTGTATTGTTGAATATTTGTATTTAAAGATTTAACCTCATAGAA
Source organism: Canis aureus (assembly GCF_053574225.1). Taxonomy (NCBI): domain Eukaryota; kingdom Metazoa; phylum Chordata; class Mammalia; order Carnivora; family Canidae; genus Canis; species Canis aureus. The sequence continues at coordinate 38,809,499 of NC_135620.1, forward strand.
GATGAAAGATTATCTCATATTTATGTTTCCAGTTAGATGCTTAATAAGCAGGCTGTTGTTATAAGGTTATATTATATACTCTCACCACTGGGAAAACCTCCCTCCTGCTCCATTCCACTCTTAAACACATGGGTTGCACAGCTGCTATATGGTTGTACACTATCCCATGTGTATTAAGCAAACACAGCCTGCAAAAGGGTTGCATTTTGGAGCATGGAAGTAGCATGGCTGGTTGGAGACCCCAGAAGTGTTGCTGCCAGAATTCTTCCATCTGGCAGCAGTGCTGCTAGGCAGTTCCACACAGGGCATAAATATATTTTACTGAGTACTTTTCCTGATGCAACAGCCATGAATGCCTAGGCAGAGAGATAGACGGATGATGGGAAGATAGTCAAAGGAACTAACAGAAAGGTGTTTAATTGGAACCACTCTACTGTTTAAGGTAAAATGATGAACAGTAAAGTATGAAAAAACACATTTGAACTCTTATTTTTGCAAGAAGCTTGACAAATAGCCTTTTAACTTTTATGAAGACCTTTAAAGAATTGTGAAATTGTACTGAAGCATAGTTACTTTAAAATTTTAGCCTTTATATAAAGGCTAACGCAAGTATAATATTTAAGGCAAAATAATTATGATTGTCATTATTTGATGTAAGTTTATTTCTAGTTTCATTAAAAATTCCCAGAACATTGAACATAAGTCAACATTCCACGGAGAAGGAAGTATTATGCAGCTTGCATGTGTGCATATCTGCATATCGGAGCACAAAATATTGACATGATAATTGCAGTCAAGCCTGAGTGAACAGTGGCCTGTGGGAATTCAGCTGGTGTTGTACCAACTGGATGGCTGCTCAGGACACAGTTTGAAATGCAAGGTGCAAGTTAGCACTTTATTCAGCACAGGCAGGCATCATTTAAAAATCCTTGGGGGCAACCCTGGTGATGTGCAGATGTTAAAACAGTCTGTTCTGAAGTGCTTATATTTTTGAACACTGTAAAAGACTTCTAGATTCTGAGTGAAAAATATTTGCACAATTATTAAAGACATATAATACACAATCTTTTCCAACCTTTTCTGGATGTTTTAGATAATGAATGTTGAGTATATACAGAAGTATCTGGATATGTAGTTAAAAGAAGAAACAGGAAAATCAGGAACCGAGTAAAGTCATTTAGTTTCTAACTGTAAAACAGAAAATGAGTTTCAACTTTGGATATTTAGAAATGATGTTGAATAGACAAGGATATCTAAAACAAAGATAGGTTATTTAGTAATAAATATATTAAATCTAAGCTGTTATATTCTAGTAAATTATTGCTTCTCTATATGGAGTTCCATGAGTACACCATAATTTACAAATTCAGATTAAGATGCTGTAGTCTAATTCTATTCTTTATTCTACCTGATTGAACAAGAAAAAAAATAATTCACCAGTTTTTATGTGTCAGGCAGAGTCTTCTGGCACACGTTTTGCCTTTATATATAGGTTAAATATATTTTTCATATATAAAATATACATAGAAATTCTGGATAATAAAAAGCAAACTCTGATCTTAAAGCAAAATAGTATACTTGGACTTCTAAAATATTTTATACCAAAGGCTTTAGGATCTGGTTTAGTAATGTATGTTTATTAAGAATGTTAAGAGTTTTTTTTTGGTATCTATTTTTATTATGGTGTAAAGATATTTGAAAAATATTTGTGTTAAGTTTTTCCTTTTTTTCAAGGTTTCTTACTATATTATTCATAGATATATTCTAGTACTTTATTATGCATATTCAAAGTAGAAAAATAGTTATGAAACAGTTCATGAATAAAAGTATAATTTGATGATGGTATAATTCTCATTTCCCTAAACTTCCATTTTTATCAGTCTTACTGTTTTAGAATCTTAATGTTAACCAGAAATTGAGAAGGCATTTAAATGGAAAGTCATTAATAATAAAATCTACATTTTAATAGATTCAGTGCTCAAATGAAAGAAAATGTTAGTCCAACTAGGTTTATTTTGTGCATTATTGTTATTTATCTGTTAATTAAGAATAATCAATGTCAGTATTGCTTCTTTATTTTCTTTGTTTTCTAAATCAGACCAATATCATTGCCTCATTTATAGTTAAATGTTTCTTTTAGACTCTAATATTTCATTTTTGACATCTCATTAAAAATGGGCTCAAACCCAGAAAATATGATCCTGTCATATTGTATAATATATGGCATGGTCTATAACACAGTAAAATTTTGTTTCTTAATGATTTAGAATAATTTCTCAGATTTTTGAGTTTAGAAAAATGGCAAAAAGTTAACGTGGTAATTCATGTGGCTAAGTACAGCAATGATAAATGTTTAAATGGGTAGTACTCTTGGGAAAAGTGATTGGAGCTTTAAACTTGTACACATTTGACAGCGTCTCTTCACTTCATTTTTCATCCTAAAGAAGTCTGCAAATATTCTTAGCTCACATCATTATTGCACATCAGTGGTTCTAATTAGCTAAACAGGAGTTTGTCTCAGTCATTGATCATCATCAACTTCTTGACAGTGTCTTTTTTTTAGGAACCTTTTTGTTATGTATTATAAATACATAGAATATATTAATTGAATTGACCAGATAGGTTGGTGATTATTTAAACTTGAAACTTTTTTTCATTATATTAAGTAAAAAATATTGTATTCATATTGTAGCGCTGTTTTCTCTTGGGAGCATTTTCCTCTTTTGGAAATATTACATACCATGTACCACCAGGAGGAGCTGCTGGACAAATCTCTATATAGATTTTGAATTGATTTTTTTTTTCTAATTTCAAAACTATAATATAATCGTCAATTTTGGAGGCTTTTTGGTTTAAAATGCATCATCGAAGTATATTCAAAGTTTATATTTGACTTGAAGTTTATATTTCATTTATGACCTATGTTTTTAGTATTACTCCACTTAACCAGTTATTGTTATTTCAGTGACTCTCAGACTGTAGTGTGTGTCAGCACCACTTAAGGCTTTGTGTCTTAGTTTAGGCTATTATAACAGAATACCATAGCCTAGATGCTTAAAAAGCCAAATATTTATTTCTCACATTTCTGGGGGTTAGAAGTCCAGTGTCAAGGTGACTGCTGATTCCTTCCTTGTGAGAGCTCTCTTGCAAAGAGCTATATTCTTGCTATGGTTTCACATGATTGAGAAGGAGATCATCTTTCTCATGTCTCATAATAGATTCCCTAATCTTATTCATGAAGGCTCTACCTTCATGACTTCCGAAAGGCCTCACCTGCAAAAACCAGCAGACTGGGGATCAGGGCTTCAACAAATGAATATGAAACATTCAGTCCATAGCACTTTGTTATGGTTAAACAGATTTCTGGGTTATACTCTAGATTTTCTGCCCTTAGAGAGGGTAGAAGAGAGTTCCTAGATGATGCTGATGCTATTTCTCTGATGACCTAGAGTACAGGAACCACTGTGTAGATTGTTAAGTGAGTTTATATACATAATTGTGTCATAGGAAATAACGATTCTGATGGCAAGTTTGTTTGGAAGCTTTTGTTTGGGTTTTGTGGCATATAGTCTAGTTTTATTCCTATCTCACTTAAAAAGACCACCAGAATGTATTTTGACACTGGTGGGGATTTTAGGCTTTTTTTTCTATTTACAGGAGTGGATTAGAAAGACTCTATCCCTGTAAATTAAACTAATTCGTGGGAATTTAAAGTTAGACTCATAGCATAACCAGAAAGCAGCTTACAGGAGGTTTCTGACTAATTAATATCTTACCTGTTACACATTCTGGGTCTTTCTTCCTTTTGGAATTTGAAGCCATTTTCCCCCAAATCCATATACCTTGAATTGGTGTAGTACTCTTTTGCAATACTCATGATTTTCTAATATCAAATTAAAAATTCAAGTGATAATTTGAGAGTATATATTTGTGACAAATGAAAGAGAAAGGGTATATATATTCTTTTTTTATTAAGTTTTTAATTTTAAATCCAATGTAGTTAACATACAGTGTTATGTTAGTTGCAGGTGTACAATATAGTGATAAAGGGCATATATTTTTAATATATAAAATAGTTTTATAAATCAAAAAAATATAAAATGGCAGATAGATTCACTGGGACTGGAAAATTAGGAAAAAATAGGAACAAAAACATTTCAATTGATGAAAGTATATTTAATTTAACTATAAATAAAAGAATCACAAATATAAAGAGCCCAATTGAAGACAGTGGACTGTGATTATGCATTAGATATGCTATCAATACTTGGTAAACAGAAAATGAAATAATAAAGCAGGATAAAGTACAGACAGTAAAAACAGTATTCATAATACATCATGTTTGTACTGTATACCTATATCCAGAACATGGTTCAGACTGAACATGGCTAGAGAAAAATTCTGAACCATGATGACTGGTCATTTGTGAATTTATGACCACTAACCTTCGTGGTCTCTAGTACTGCCCAGTTGGTATCCTATTTTTTTTTATGGCTTACTTACCTTTCCAGTATCCTAGAAAACTATTTGATGCTTATTCTGTTGTCAACTTCTAACACTCTTTTCCCTTCTCACTTTCGGTTGATGGATAACTGTTATGAATTTGTCAAATTAATGTTGCAAAGTGGCGCACAGGGTGCTGGATGGTGAGCCATGGTTCTACAACAGACCACAGAGAAATTGAAATAGAGGTTTCTTATTCACAGGTCCTACAGGAAGTAACCAGCATGCCTGCAAGGGCCACATGAGGAAGTCACAGCACAGTATGGAGATACACAGGACCTGGGGCACAAGCCTTTATGAGGCTTCATGAGTGGAGTGCTTTGGGGTTTCCAGGCTCAGTGGGATTGGTCAAACCAAAAGAGCCAGGTTTTGTCAACTCTCTGTGGAGGGGTCTTATGTAAGGGACATATAAGGGAAAGGCTTTGGGATGCAGGGTAGACTATTATTCAGAAGGGCTGTTGGAGAAGTGATACAAAAAATTTAACTTGTGCCTCTACTGCTATCCAGGGCATTTGCATGAGTTAGTTTCATTTAAGATTACTTCAGGCTGCTTGGCCAAACCAAGTGGAATTCAAAGCAGCAATCATGGAGTAGCTTTAGCTAAACTCTTGACAATCCCCTTGGTTTCTACACCACTGAGTAAATAGAAGCTTTTATATTTTTTCTTTTTTTTTAATAAATTTATTTTTTATTGGTGTTCAATTTACCAACATACAGAATAACACCCAGTGCTCATCCCGTCAAGTGCCGCCCCCCCTCAGTGCCCGTCACCCATTCACTCCCACCCCCCGCCCTCCTCCCCTTCCACCACCCTAGTTTGTTTCCCAGTGTCTCCCTTTCTGATATTTCCCACACATTTCTTCTCCCTTCCCTTATATTCCCTTTCACTATTATTTATATTCCCCAAATGAATGAGAACATATAATGTTTGTCCTTCTCCGATTGACTGACTTCACTCAGCATAATACCCTCCAGTTCCATCCACGTTGAAGTAAATGGTGGGTATTTGTCGTTTCTAATGGCTGAGTAATATTCCATTGTATACATAAACCACATCTTCTTTATCCATTCATCTTTCGATGGACACCGAGGCTTCTTCCACAGTTTGGCTATTGTGGACATTGCTGCTAGAAACATCGGGGTGCAGGTGTCCCGGCGTTTCATTGCATCTGAATCTTTGGGGTAAATCCCCAACAGTGCAATTGCTGGGTCGTAGGGCAGGTCTATTTTTAACTCTTTGAGGAACCTCCACACAGTTTTCCAGAGTGGCTGCACCAGTTCACATTCCCACCAACAGTGTAAGAGGGTTCCCTTTTCTCTGCATCCTCTCCAACATTTGTGGTTTCCTGCCTTGTTAATGTTCCCCATTCTCACTGGTGTGAGGTGGTATCTCATTGTGGTTTTGATTTGTATTTCCCTGATGGCAAGTGATGCAGAGCATACTCAAATTAATAAAATCATGAATGAGAAAGGAGAGATCAATACCGCACCAAGGAAATACAAACAATTTTAAAAACATATTATGAACAGCTATACGCCAATAAATTGGGCAATATAGAAGAAATGGATGCATTCCTGGAAAGCCACAAACTACCAAAACTTGAACAGGAAGAAATAGAAAACCTGAACAGGCCAATAACCAGGGAGGAAATTGAAGCAGTCATCAAAAACCTCCCAAGACACAAAAGTCCAGGGCCAGATGGCTTCCCAGGGCAATTCTATCAAACGTTTAAAGAAGAAACCATACCTATTCTATTAAAGCTGTTTGAAAAGATAGAAAGAGATGGAGTACTTCCAAATTCGTTCTATGAGGGCAGCATCACCTTAATTCAAAAACCAGACAAAGACCCCACCAAAAAGAATTACAGACCAATATCCCTGATGAACATGGATGCAAAAATTCTCAACAAGATACTAGCCAATCGGATCCAACAGTACATTAAGAAAATTATTCACCATGACCAAGTAGGATTTATCCCCGGGACACAAGGCTGGTTCAACACCCGTAAAACAATCAATGTGATTCATCATATCAGCAAGAGAAAAACCAAGAACCATATGATCCTCTCATTAGATGCAGAGAAAGCATTTGACAAAATACAGCATCCATTCCTGACCAAAACTCTTCAGAGTATAGGGATAGAGGGAACATTCCTCGACATCTTAAAAGCCATCTACGAAAAGCCCACAGCAAATATCATTCTCAATGGGGAAGTACTGGTAGCCTTTCCCCTAAGATCAGGAACAAGACAGGGATGTCCACTCTCACCACTGCTATTCAACATAGTACTGGAAGTCCTAGCCTCAGCAATCAGACAACAGAAAGACATTAAAGGCATTCAAATTGGCAAAGAAGAAGTCAAACTCTCCCTCTTTGCCGATGACATGATACTCTACATAGAAAACCCAAAAGCCTCCACCCCAAGATTGCTAGAACTCATACAGCAATTTGGCAATGTGGCAGGATACAAAATCAATGCCCAGAAGTCAGTGGCATTTCTATACACTAACAATGAGACTGAAGAACGAGAAATGAAGGAGTCAATCCCATTACAATTGCACCCAAAAGCATAAGATACCTAGGAATAAACCTAACCAAAGAGGTAAAGGATCTATACCCTAAAAACTATAGAACACTTCTGAAAGAAATTGAGGAAGACACAAAGAGATGGAAAAATATTCCATGCTCATGGATTGGCAGAATTAATATTGTGAAAATGTCAGTGTTATCCAGGGCAATTTACACGTTTAATGCAATCCCTATCAAAATACCATGGACTTTCTTCAGAGAGTTAGAACAAATTATTTTAAGATTTGTGTGGTTTCAGAAAAGACCCCGAATAGGGGAATTTTAAAAAAGAAAACCATATCTGGGGGCATCACAATGCCAGATTTCAGGTTCTACTACAAAGCTGTGGTCATCAAGACAGTGTGGTACTGGCACAAAAACAGACACATAGATCAATGGAACAGAATAGAGAACCCAGAAGTGGACCCTGAACTTTATGGTCAACTAATATTCGATAAAGGAGGAAAGACTATCCATTGGAAGAAAGATAGTCTGTTCAATAAATGGTGCTGGGGAAATTGGACATCCACATGCAGAAGAATGAAACTAGACCACTCTGTTGCACCATACACAAAGATAAGCTCAAAATGGATGAAAGATCTAAATGTGAGACAAGATTCCATCAAAATCCTAGAGGAGAACACAGGCAACACCCTTTTTGAACTCGGCCACAGTAACTTCTTGCAAGATACATCCACGAAGGCAAAAGAAACAAAAGCAAAAATGAACTCTTGGGTCTTCATCAAGATAAGAAGCTTTTGCACAGCAAAGGATGCAGTCAACAAAACTAAAAGACAACCTACAGAATGGGAGAAGATATTTGCAAATGATGTATCAGATAAAGGGCTAGTTTCCAAGATCTATAAAGAACTTATTAAACTCAACAGCAAAGAAACAAACAATCCAATCATGAAATGGGCAAAAGACATGAACAGAAATCTCACAGAGGAAGACATAGACATGGCCAACAAGGACATGAGAAAATGCTCTACATCACTTGCCATCAGGGAAATAGAAGCTTTTAGAAAAGGCTTTTACTTCCTCCCATAACTACATCTACCAAAATACCTGAATCTGTAGTCATATTTTCTCTTTCTATTCATTTGAAAGAATTGTTTATGCTGTCATCTAAGCCCAAAGAAACTGTCTACACTAAAGACCCAAGGACCCAAGGATGTTACTCTGTGGTTCTCCTTTTTATCTCTTGCATCATCAGTATTGCTCATTGTCCTGGATCATTCCTACAAACATACATGCAATTTTATGTTTTGAGAAAATTCTCTTTTGAGAAAATTCTTTTGAGAAAATTCTCTTTTGATTTCACATTTCCCTTTAAGTATTGTTCCATTTCTCTGTTCCTTTTACAGCAAAATTCCTCTGAAAAGTAATCTTTACTGTCTCCATTTTTTCCCCTTTCTCTCTTAAACTCACTCCAATTAGGATTATATAGCTACCATTCTCCTAAAACAGCTCTTGTCAAAATCACCAGTGTCTTCAATACTGCTAAATTCCAGAAGTTAGTTTTCAATCTTTATCTTCTTTTGGTCTTAAATATATTTGGATGATGCCTGAAGATTTATATTTAGCGTTGACTATTTGACTTGATTCCAGACTTGTATTCCCAACCACATCTTGGATGTTGATTGGACATCTGAAATTTAACATGTCCAAATTTCAAATTTGAATGTCCCTTACTCTCCTTGTCTAGGTCTCAGATAATGTGTACTCCATCCTTCAAGTTACTCAGACAGAATCCTTGGAAACATTCTTGACTTTGTTCTTTCTTTTATGTCTCTTATTTATTACATCAAGAAATCCTGTTAGCTCTACCTACAAAATATAAAAAAAATTTATCGGTTTCTAAGTTACAACCACCATTACCTATCTTGTCTAGTTCATCTTAGTTCTCACGTGAGGTATTTTAGTTGCCTCCTGTTGTCTCTACTTCCACTTTTGATTTTTAGAGTCTGATCTCAGCCCAAGAGCCAGTATAATACTCATGAAATATTAATTCATATTATGTTATTTCTCTACTCAAAACTATCCTCTGCCCTCCCATTTTACTGAGAGTCAGAGCCAATATATGGTTTAAAAGCCATATATAACCTTATTTCCAGTGACAATTCTGATGTAGGAACAAGTTAGGGGCAGACGGGGCTAGGCAGGGAAAGATAAGGGAAAGGCCCCAGAGTCAGGCTCCTACCCGTCTCAAGGAAACAGAGAAAACAGAGATGAGACAGTAAAAACAAAAAATAAACCTGGCTCCGTAGCTCCAAAATGTTAGGGAGTATCTCCCTTTTAATGGCTCCTAAGTAATCACAGAAATCCCAGATGTAGAGAAATGTTATGGAGGAGATATTAACCAGAGGGAAGGGAGCCCCTTGTTTGGGCTCATGATATTTGCAAAAACATCTTGTTTGTTATTATAATAGTTACAAGTCTACCATGTTTGTTCTAAATATCCACCCTGATATTTATTGTTTTAATTAATTTTTAAAAGAATTTTTTTTTTTAAATTGAGAGAGAAAGAGAAAGAGAAAGAGAGAGAGAGAGAGAAGCAGGTTTCATGCAGGGAGCCTGATGTGGGACTCAATCCTGGTACTCCAGGATCACTCCCTGAGCCGAAAGCAGCCACTTAACCACTAAGCCACCCAGGCAACCCTTCACCCTAATATTTATATGTATTTTTTCACCCTGATATTTAATAGAAATTTACCAGGTTTCCCGGTCAGTTTCCTATAAAAGACTGTAAAAGCCCTCTGTGGCAACCCTGAGAGGACCCCTCTTACTTTTGAGGGCTTTCTTTGTATCTCTGCTTAATAAACTTCTGTCACTTTGCTCACTCTCTCTTGGTCTGCGAGATTCATTATTTACTCCATGAGACAAGAAACAAGCTCTCCCATATTAATTCTGTCCTTAGCCACCATTGTCCCCTTGTATGGACATTACTATTTTGCTGTTTTTTGGATACATTGGTTGTGCTCCTGCCTCAGTGGCTTTGCACTTGCTGCCGGTCCCAAGGCCTGGAAAACTCTTCTCTGAAATCTTCATAAGTATTCCTTCCTTCCTTTATGTTTCTGCTTACCTATCATCTTTAAGGGCAATCATTTTTAAATTATCCTATACAAAATAGCAACAACCTTCCTTTTGTTTCCCAGGTCTTTAAGATGAGATATCCCTTTCTGCATTACCCTCCTTTATTGTTCTTATTATAATAACAGCCAATTGATGTATTATGTATTCACTTATATATCATTTATTAATTCCATCAAGGCAGCACTTGGTTTATTTTGTTTGCTACAGTTTCCTAGTCCCTAGGATAATGCCTATCATATAAGTGCTTATTGAGTGAATGATGGATTAATGTGTAGATGTGTGTTTGTTTGTTAGGAATTTATTCTGGTAAGTATTTTTTCAGTCTGACAATTCTATTTGATTTAAAACATTCTCAGCAGTTACCTCCTAAAAATACTGCTTTATCTTTCATCCCATCAATATCTACTTCTGGAACTCTTTAAGCATACGTTGGGAATCCCATGTGAAACCTATGTGTCCTAACTGTGTTTTCATATTGTTAATTTCATTTCCCTATGCAGTGTTCTGGATGAGTTTCTCATTGTTACCCATTTCACTTACTCTCTTTTTACATCAGGTTTGAATTAAGCCCATTGGACTATTTTTTGATTCAGTGATGATAATTTTTATTTTCAAGGTTTTCAATGGATTTTTTTTAGATCTACTTGTTTATTGTTTTTCAATTAGTCATTCTTTTAGGTCATAATAGATTCTTATTTCAAAGTCTTTTTCCGTGTGTTCTGTTATTTTCATTTTGTCTAGAGTAATTGCTTCTTTGAATTATTAAGTTAGTGAGTGCATGTGTTCTTTGTGTGTATGTGTAGAGTATGCGTTTTCTTCTTGTGTTTTGAATTTTTTATTTGTGGTCAAATCTTTGAGTAGGAGGCTTGCTTTTACTGTTCTCTTTCTCCTTTTTCCATTATCTCTCCTTGTTTAATATATTTTTTTCTTTAGAAATGTTGTGCTTGTCACTAAATTGGCACTGTCATCCTATTCTGAAATAGGTTTTATATTGATAGCTTGGGGCTTTTAGCCAAAAGTAACAGAGGATTTGTTATATTTAGTACCTGAGCTGTAGAGTGTTTTGGTTCAGCGCCTGATTGGGGTGCTGTCTATAAACTTTTGCCTTTCTGAACTTTCATGTAAGCCTTAGTTCCAGGCAAGAGTGGGGAGAGATTTTTTTCCAGACTCCTTTCAGGAGCTGGGAGTCCCACCCTAGTCTGTGGTTTCAAACAATGGGCATAGCTATCATTCCATGTATTTTCCTATTCTATACCGTTTCCCAATTATCTGCATGCACCAAGCTCTTTTTCACCTTAGCCTGCATTGACATCTGGACAGTATACAACAGTTTAATCCTTGTTTATAGTATTGTATTTCTGTTTAGTTTGTAATCCTTAGACGTTTGGCTATGTCTCCTTAATTTTTTTCTTATATGTTTTTCTATTATCAATTGAGAGAACAGAGGAAAGCCTCAAAGTGTGAACTTACCATGCTTCCCAATGTATTGGAAGTCTAATTTAAGTTTTTAGAGTGTACTAGTATACCATCTGAATTTATTCCCTACAAAAAGTGGTGTGCTTTTTCTGATTGGTATCTCTTCTTTGTTTTGTGCCTTCTAAGGCCCTCTCCTTCATTTCACTCTTTCCCAATTGAGGATTCTTTTCTTCTTTCTTACCTGTCTACTTTGAGATTCATAAGTGATTTAGGTATAGATTTCTATTTATTTTATCTGTTTTTAAAGCTTTTTAAAAATAGAAATAAATGTCCACTAAATTTCTACCCCATTTTTCGAAATGCTGTATATTGATAAAGCTCTAGTTACCTTTTGATCCTTTTACTTAAAAATGGTCTTATTCTTTTTTTAAAAAATATTTATTTATTTATTCATTCATTCATTCATTCATTCATTCATTCATTCATGAGAGGCAGAGAGAGAGAGAGGCAGAGACATAGGCAGAGGGAGAAACAGGCTTCGGGCGAGGAGCCCGATGTGGATTCAACTGCAAGACTCCAGGATCATGACTTGAGCCGAAGGCAGACACAACCGCTGAGCCACCCAGACGTCCCCCAAAATGATCTTATTCTTAAATTAATTGTGTATATAAAATGTTTATATTAAGAGCGTAGTGACTTATTAATTATTTTAAATTGATACAGTGGTTATTGCAATCAAGATTAAACATGTTTTAAATATTTTTTTTATCATGCATCTAAATCTGGAAACTAAAATATTCTTTTGGTATGAAGTCATCTTAGTTGTCAGTAGTTTGTAAGTTGTTGTCACTTGCCATATGGTTTCTGATTAATTCTGAAAGGGCTGTCAATCCCAGATAATTTAATTTTCTATATATTTTTAAGTGATATTCATTTTCAGGATGTGAAGATTTAAAAAATTAGCTACCAATTTTGGCTAATAAACTATATTTTTCTTTCCAGAGAAAAACAGAAATCTGAAGCTAAAGACAGAAAAGTTTTAGAAATTCTGCGAGTTAAGGATGCTAAAATACAAGAATTGGAACAGGTTGGTGTAACAGAAAATACTAAAAATTAATATGTCAGGGAGTAGATATTTATAGTTTTTAATTTGTTTTACAATAATGTTCATTAAGAATATTAGCATCATTATGTCAAGCCATTATGATTTGAAACTAGTCAGATTTTTCTTCACTATTATACTTTGCCTATAGCCTGTTTTCTGAATTAGTAGGCTATGTTATTTATACTCTAAAACTCTTAAGATAGTATTATGGTTTTATAATAGTATCTAGCAATTATTAATTGTTTTAATGAATTTTGCCTTTTATTTTTAGCAGTTACCATTTTGTTACTAGCAGCATCATTGAAACTTAGAAATTTTCAGATGGTTTCATTTATAGAAAAATTAACAAATAACTGAGATGATCTCTTTGATCTTTTAAAAGCCTGTACTTTATATTCGTACAAACAATCCCATATTTTACATATAATCAGTAAATTATACAATTACACATATATAAGATCCTATGTAATTATATAATCAGTATATTATCAGTACAAAAACCCATGTGATTGGTGCTTCCCGGAATCCTTTTCAAAGTATAAACATCTCAAAAATGAAGGAGAAAGAAATTTATTGTAAGAATGACCTATATTGTAATAAAATGTTTAAATTCACTTTGTACCCAGTTGTTCATTATGTGCTGAATTGCCTGTAATTTTTCTCGGGTAATGGTGGCTCTTTTTGGAGACTATGTTCTGAGTTTTGACTCTACTTTCCTTCCTAGCCAATTGAAGTTTTGCAAGAACTTTGATCTAAGTTTGGATATTGCTATAAAGCTGTTTTATTAAAAAAATTAAAGTGGAAGCTAACAAGTAAAAGATTCAATTCTTTTTATGTTCTCTACATCCATATAATGTCTTTATAAAATAGAACATAGACTCCTATATGACATGTAAATTTGAAATTTATACATTCTCCAATGTTGTGTTTTTCTTCTAGGAAATATCATAATTGATACTATAGTGGTAAAATTTTAGAAATAACAGTTTATTCAGTTTACTCCAGGGGACGGAAAAACCCCAGTTGTACTTACTATCTGAATATCAAAAAATAGCAAAATGAATTCTACAATGGATAAATACTGTTATGTGCCTATTACCTTAATTAAGCTAGGCTAAGCTGCCTAATAGAATCTTATGACTTAAAAGTGGCAAATGTTCATTGTACTCAAACTTCATTGAGAAAAACTAGGCATATTGGCCACCCCAAGATTCAGTAGTTTTGGGAAAATGTAGACCCAGGCTGAGCAATCTATTCTTCAGTTACAACTCTGTTCTATAGAAGAGAATGGATTTTGCTACTCTTTGATATTCTTTTTTTTTTTTCAGATTGATTTATTTGAGAGAGAGCGCACACATGACCAGGGGGAGGGGCAGAAGGAGAGGGAGAAGCAGACTCCCTTCTGAGCAGGGAGCCCTTTGTGGGACTTGATCCCAGGATGCTGGGATCATGACCTGAGCTGGAGGCAGACACTTAACCAACTGAGTCACCCAGGCACCCTATTTTTTAATATTCTTTGGTTTTAAGTTTGCAGTGCTTTAGGGAATGCTCAGGTTACCAGATCTAGATAGCTGTATATAACATACTATTTTTTAAAATGTTGACTTTTAAAAATGATAGTGTATTTCCCTTTTTCTTTGCTAAATTCTTTTTCTACTTACTCTTCTTTGGGTAGATACTATTTAATTATTTACCTTTTTGATCAGAATCACTTAACTCATGAATGAAATGTTAAATTTTTTTTTATTTTATTTTATTTATTTGAGAGAGAGCATGAGAGAGAGATAGCATATGCTGAGCACAAGGAAGGGGAGAGGGAGAAGGAGACTCCCACTGAGCAGGGAGCCTGATATAGGGATTCCATCTCAGGACACAAATCATGACCTGAGCAGAAGGCAGATGCTCAAATCACTGAGCCACCTGGGTGCCTCAAAATATTATATTTCTATAACAGAAATTACTTATTTTTTAGGTTCCCTAATTTGCTTTCTTTAGGGGACATAATTTCTTAGCCTAAGTCATGTAAATTTTTGTTCAATGATAGTTATAATTTTCTACAAGGCATAACATATTAAATGTGTACTATCCTGTGATGCAAAAGGAAATTCAGTTACGATTCTTGCCTTTAATGCTTTTTAAATCCCTTTGAGGAGTAGGGTGGGTATAAAAGTGAGGTACAAGTAACCATATTCTCTTACATTAGATTACAGGTTGTGAGAGGATGGGGAACCTCATGTACCTATTCACCTTTGTATCCTTGACACCCAGTATTTACCATATTGCTTGGCACATGATAGATTCTCAATGAATATTGTTGAATGAGTAATATTATTATTTTATTGAAGTAAAATTGATAGGCAATATCCTGTTAGTTGAAAGTATACATCATAGTGATTTAGTATTTTTATATACTATAAAATGATCCCCACAAGAAGTCTAGTTACCACCTGTCATCATACAAAATTACTGTAAAATTAAAGACTTTTTCCTATGCTGCACATTATATCCCTATGACTTATTTATTTTATAACTGGAAGTTTGTACCTTTTAATTCCCTTCACCCATTTCACCTACACCCCACTCCCCTACCTTTTGGCAACCACCAATGTGTTCTCTATATTTGTGAATCTGTTTCTGTGTTTTTGTTTGTTCCTTTATTTTGTTTTTTAGCTTACATATATAAGTGAAATGATACAGTGTTTGTCTTTTCTGTATGACTTATTTCATTTTTTTTAAAGATTTTATTTATTCACTTATAGACACACACACACACACACACACACACACACACACACACACACACAGAGGCAGAGACACAGGCAGAGGGAGAAGCAGGCTCCATGCAGGGAGCCAGATGTGGGACTCGATCCCGGGTCTCCAGGATCATGCCCTGGGCTGCAGGCGGCGCTAAACCGCTGTGCCACCGGGGCTGCCCGACTTATTTCATTTAGTGTAACACCCTCTAGGTCCACCCATGTCACAAACGGCAAGATCTCGTTCTTTTTTTTATAGCTGAGTAATATTCCATTGTATATATACCACATCTTTATCCATTTATCTTTCTTTCTTTTGTTTTTCCATTTATCTTTCTGTGGATACTTAGATTGCTTTAATATCCTGGGTATTATAAATAATAGTGCAGTAAACATGGGGATTCATATATCTTTTCAAATTAGTGGTTTCATTTTTGAGGGGTAAATAGCCAGTAGTGAAATTACTGGATCATATGGTATTTCTATTTTTAACTTTTTGAGGAACCTTCAAACTGTTTTGCACAGTGACTGCACCATTACGTTCCCAACACTGCATGAGTATTCCCTTTTCTTCATATTCTCACCAACACTTGTTATTTTTTGTCTTGTTGATACTAGCCTTTATGACAGGTAGGAGCTGATATCCATTGTGGTTTTGATTTGGATTTTCCTGATGATTGGTGATATTAATCATCTTTTCATTTGTCTGTTGGCCATCTGTATGTCTTCTTTGGAAAAATTTCTATTTCTTTGTCTTCTATCCATTTTTAATTGGATTATTTGTTTGTTGAGGGTTCTGTTGTATACGTTCTTTATATATTTTGAATACTCTGTATCAGATATGTCATTTGCACATATCTTGCTTTACTTTTCTGTTCTTTTTTTTAAAGACTTTATATATTTGAGAGAGAGCGTGTGAGAGAAAGCACAGGTGGGGAGGAGAGAAGCAGGCTCCTTGTTCTGAGACTCTGATCCCAGGACTCTGGGATCATGTCTCAAGCCAAAGGCGGCCACTCAACTAACTGAGCCACCCAGGTGCTCCAGGTTGCTTTAGTTTTGTTAATGGTTTCCTTTGCTGTGCAAAGCTTTTTATTTTGATATAGTCCCAATAGTTAATTTTTGCTTTTGTTTCCCTTACCTTGGGAGACATATCTAGAAAAATGTGGCTATAGCTGATGTCAGAGAAATTACTGCCTGTGTTATCTTCTAGGATTTTTATGATTTCAGGTCTCACACTTAGGTCTGTAATCCATTTTAAGATTATCTTTGTGTATAATGTAAGGAAGTGGTTCAGTTTCATTCTTTTGGATGTAGCTGTCCAGTTTTCCCAACACCTATTTGTTGAAGAGACTTTTTCTCATAGTATATTTTTGTCTCCTTTATCAAATATTAATTGACGATATAATTGTGGGATTATTTCTGGGCTTTCTCTTCTGTTCCTCTGATCTATGTGTTTATTTTTGGGCCATTATCTTACTATTTTGATTACTACAGCTTTGGGACTACAACTTGAAATCTAGAATTTTGATACCTCCAGTTTTGTTTTTCTTTTTCAGGATTACTATGGCTCTTCAAGGCCTTTTGTGATTCCAAACAAATTTTATTATTGTTTTTCTAGTTCTGTGAAAAATGCTATTGGTATTTTGATAAGGATTACATTAAATGTATAGATTACTTTGGGTAGTACAGATATTTTAACAATAAATGTTCTTCCAATCCATGAGCATGGAATGTCTTCCCATTTCTTTGTGTTGATTTCATCAGTGTTTTATAGTTTTCAGAGTACCAAGTATTTACAGTTGTTGTATCTTCTTGTTGGATTGTGCCCTTTATTATTATATAGTGTCCTTTTTTGTGTCTTGTTACCATCTTTGTTTTGAAGTCTATTTTGTCCAATACAAGTATTGCTACCCAACCTTCTTTTCAATTCCATTTACATGGTACATGCTTTTCCATCCCTTTACTTTCAGTCTGCAAGTGTCTTTAGGTATGAAATGAATCTCTTGTTAGCAGCACATGGATAGGTCTTGCTTTTTTCTCCAGTCCATCACTCTATGTCTTTTGATTGCAGTATTTAGTTGATTTACATTCAAAGTAATTATTGATAGTTATATACTTATTGACATTTTGTTACTCTTTTTGTTTGTTTTGTAGTTCTTTTCTTTTTCTTTTTCTTTTTTTTTAAGATTTTATTTACTCATGAGAGACACACAGAGAGAGGCAGAGACATAGACAGAGGGAGAAGCAGACTCCATGCAGGGAGCCTGATGTGGGACTTGGTCCCAGGACCCTGGGATCACAACCTGAACCAAAGGCAGATGCCCAACCACTGAGCCACCCAGGTTCCCCTTTAGAGTTCTTTTCTATTCCATTCTTCTCTTGCTCTCTTCTCTCATGGTTTCCTGCCTTTCTTTAGTGATATACTTGGATTTCTTTCTGTTTATTATTTTCACATCTGTTACAGCGTTTGATCTGTGGTTACCATTAGGTTTGTATATAGCATCTGATGCATATAATGGTTCATAATACATTGATTGTCGCTTACATTTGAATCCAATTTTCTCTCTCCTGCCACCTTTTAGGTATATGCTGTCACTTTACATCCTTTTATTTTGTGAATCCCTTGACTGAATTTTACAGATATACTAATTTTTATTGCTTTTGTGTATCCTACGTTTTTCCTACCTATGGCCTTTTCTTTCCATTCAAAGAGTCCCCTTTAACATTTCTTGTAGGCTGGTTTAGTTGTGATGAATTCTTTTAACCTTCTTTGTCCTGAGAAACTCTATTTCTCTTTCTGTTCTGAATGATGGCCTTTCTGGATAGAGTATTCTTGGCTACAGGTTTTTCCTTTCAGCACTTTGAATATATTATGCTATTCCCTTCTGGCCTGAAAAGATTCTGCTAAAATCAGCTGGTAGCCTTATGAGGTTTCTCTTATATATAACTGTTTTCTTTTCTCTCGCTGCTCTTAAAATTCTCTTTATCACTACTTTTTGCCATTTTAATTATTATCTGTTGTGGTGTGGACCTCCTTCAGTTTATTTTGTTGGGGGCTTTCTGTGCATTGGGGATCTCAATTTCTGTTTCCTTCCCCAGATTTGGGAAGTTTTCAGCTATTATTTCTTCCCCCTTTTTTCTCTTCTTCTGGGATCTCTATAATGGGAATGTTATTACACTTGATGGAGTCACTGAGTTCCCTGTATCTGTTTTTATTTTGTATTATTATTTTTTTCCTCTCTTCTGTTCAGCTTCATTGCTCTCCATTACTTTTTCCTCCAGGTCTCTGATTTGTTTGTTTTCTTCCTCTAGACTACTATTTATTCCATGTAGTTTATTTTTAATTATAGTAATTTTTATTATTTTTTTTAGAGAGAGAGAGAGAGTATATGAGCAATAGGGGACAGGCAAAGTCCTAAGCAGACTCCCTGCTGGGTGCAGATCCTGATGTGAGGCTTAATCTCACTAGCCTGAGATGATGACCTGAGCCAAAATCAAGAGTCAGATGCTTAACTGAGCTGCTTAGGCACCCCTTAGTTTAAGTTTGAGTTCTTCATCTCCTCTTTTTTATGTTTTCTCTTTCCTAAGGCTCTCAATGAGGTCTTCCATGTTTTTCTCAAGTGCAGTGAGTATCTTTATAATCATTACTTTCATTCTCTTTTTTTTTAAGTTTTTTTTTAAGATTTTATTTATTTATTCATGAGAGACAGAGAGAGAGAGAGAGAGAGAGAGAGAGGCAGAGACACAGGCAGAGGGAGAAGCAGGCTCCATGTAGGGAGCCCGACGCGGGATGCGATCCCGGGTCTCCAGGATCACACCCTGGGCTGAAGGCAGCGCCAAACCGCTGAGCCACTGGGGCTGCCCTGCTTTCAATTCTCTATCAGTCATATTACTTATCTCCATTTCATGTAGCTCTTGTGCTGTGATTCTGTTCTGTTCTTTCATCTGGGACATACTTCTGTCTCCTCACTTTGTCTGTGTCTGCTTCTATGTGTTAGGAAAGTTAGCTATTTCTCTTGCTCTTGAAAGTAATGGCCCTACGAAGAAGAGGTCCTGTAGAGTCCTACAGTGCAATGTCCCCTGTTCACTAGAACCTGGCTCTTCAAGGGGGTCTCCTATGTGTGTTGCATGTGGCCTACTGTTGTGGCTGAACTGCTTTTGCCTTTTGGTCCAGTTGTCTGTAGTGGTTCTCTTTGCCTGTTGTTAGCAGGGTTTGGTCTCTCTCTTGTTAGTGGGCAGTCAAGGACTGCCTTGGGCTTGAGTTGAATCAGACCAGGCATTTGCCAGAGATACAGTAGCAATGAACTGCAGGGTACTTTCTCTATATTGTCCCCTGAGAAGCTTTTGTTGCTTTGCAGGGCCTGTAGTCAGACCAGATATCTGCCCCAACCCACTGCTAGGTCCCCCACTGGATTGGTGTGTGTGGTTATCTTCCCCTCTCCTGGAGCAGCAGTCACTTTGGAGTAGTACTGGCCCCTATTCAGTTTGCTTGCACATTGCCAGGCTGTCGGCAACTTTTAATGGGCTGTAGCTAAGGGCGTATTGATGGAGTCAGATTTGCAGGAGAAAGGGGGGGGAGGTGAGGAGCTCATAGTTAGCAAGGTTTGTGTTGGTCTACTGTGGGAAGGGACCTGGAGCTGCTTTAGAAAACTGCTGCAGGGTTAGGGTGGTTGGGTCTGTAGGAGAATGTGGGGGCAGGGTTCACAGTGCTGACAAGGTCCAAACCTGTCCACTGGGGGAGGGTACCTGTAGCCATCCAAAACTCCTGCTAAGGTTAGAGGGTATGGATCCACAGAAGCATTAGGGTAGAGGGGTGGAGAGGAAGAGGAGGCACACCAAATAGCCAGCTAGGTGGAGAGTGTTGGGGCTGTGCTGGTTTTCGCAGGTTTCTGTGTCTCTGTGCAGGTAGGTAAAGAAAAAAAATGGTACCCACTTAGCTCCTTTGTTCCTGGAGAAGTGTCCCAAAGATCTCTGTCCCTCCAGCATGTGCTCTGAGATTAGTCAAGAAACCTTTTCCTGTATACCCATAGGCATTCTTCAAATTGTTGCTTCTATGCTGTATCTCTGCAGGGCTTTTTGTAGTGCTGTCTCTTTAACGGTGGGGACTCAGTTTCCTCCTGCTTTCCAAGGTCTTCCAGAGCCAAGCCTACTGGTTTTTAAAGTTCCAGGTGTTAAGCCACACTAACTGTAAGAACTTGTAAAATTATGCCCTTTTGGTTTTCTAAGCCAAATGTCATGGGGAATGTCTTAACTGTCCCTAGGGGCACTTTTGCCCTCTCCTCCACTGCAATGTCCCTCCCTCCAGCATATAGTCCTGTTGGTTCCTTTAGCTCCCAACTACATCTCTGCCCTTCCTACCCTCTTCAGTATGGCCTCTTCTCTGTATTTACCCATGGAGAGTCTTTTCTGCCATTTTTGTAACAACCATTTTCTTGGTTATTACTCTGATGTGGGTAGTTGTATTTGTGCGACAAGGTGATCTTAGGATCCTCCTGTTCCACCATCTTCACTGGAAGTGAGTTTTGACTCAGTCTATACTGAGTCTATACTTTGCTTTTTTATTTTAATTTTAATTTTTTTATTGGAGTTCAGTTTGCCAACATATAGCATAACAACCAGTGCTCATCCTGTCAGGCCTCCCTTTCAGTGCCTGTCACCCAGTCACCCCAAACCCCCGCCCACCTCCCTTTCTACCACACCTTGTTAAGAGTTAGGTGTCTTGCATGTTCTGTAACCCTCTCTGATATTTCCTACTCATTTTCTGTCCTTTCCCCTTTAATCCCTTTCACTATTTTTTATATTCCCCAAATGAATGGGACCATATAATGTTAATCCTTCTCCGATTGACTTGCTTCACTCAGCATAATACCCTCCAGTTCTATCCATGTTGAAGCAAATGGTGGGTATTTGTCGTTTCTAATGGCTGAGTAATATTCCATGGTATACATATACTGCATCTTCTTTATCCATTTATCTTACAGTGGACACCGAGGCTCCTTCCACAGTTTGGCTATTGTGGACATTGCTGCTAGAAACATTGGGGTGCAGGTGTCCTGGTGTTTCACTGCATCTGTATCTTTGGGGTAAATCCCCAGCACTGCAATTACTGGGTCTTAGGGCAGATCTATTTTTAACTCTTTGAGGAACCTCCACACAGTTTTCCAGAGTGGCTATACCAGTTCACATTCCCACCAACAGTGCAGGAGGGTTCCCCTTTCTCCACATCCTCTCCAACATCTGTTGTTTCCTGCCTTGTTAATTTTCCCCATTCTCACAGGTGTGAGGTGGTATCTCATTGTGGTTTTGATTTGTATTTCCCTGATGGCAAGTGATGCGGAGCATTTTCTCATGTGCTTGTTGGCCATGTCTATGTCTTCCTCTGTGAGATTTCTGTTCATGCCTTTTGCCCATTTTATGATTGGATTGTTTGTTTCTTTGGTGTTGAGTTTAATAAGTTCTTTATAGATCCTGGATACTAGCCCTTTATCTGATACGTCATTTGCAAATATCTTCTCCCATTCTGCAGGTTGTCTTTGAATTTTGTTGACTGTTTCTTTTCATCTTTGCTTTTTTAAAGGTAAGTTCATCCCATCTGCATTTCTTGATATAACATACTTATTTGATTTTTGTTCTCTGGTTGACCTTATGCTTTCTGTTTTTAATCTTTTCTTAGCTTTTTATATTTTCTGTATTTTTTATTTGTGTGTGTTTGTATATACATACATTTTCATGTTGATAGTTTGGGACATTTAGAGCTTATGTCTGTTCTTTAAGTGAGTAAAGCCATTACTTTATATATTATATTTAACAGTATATTTCTTGCTTCTAACATATTCTGAAAAATCTATATAATATTTCTCAATTGGGCATTGTAAGAAGATAAGAAAATCGGTATATTATTTATTCAGCCTTTGCTTTTCCTGCATTTTAAAGTGAACTTACAGAGAGTAATTCGAGGACTGAATTTATTGTTTTTAGCATTATTGGTTGTTTTTTTTTTTTACACTGTCAAGATTTATAATGTTCATGTTCCGTAACCATCTTCTCCATTATTTTTAGTATAAATTCTATGGTAAAATAGATTTGTTATATTGGTTTTTCTGTTGCTGTATAACAAATCATCATAAGCTAGTGCATTAAAACAACACAATTATTAAGTTGCTATGGGTCAGGAGTCTGAACGTAGCTGGATCTCATATGGTTGTAATCAAGGTTTCAGTTGGGTTGTGCTCTTATCTAGAGGCTTGATTTGGGAAAAATCTGCTTGTAAGCTCATTTAGGTTATTGATGCTATCCATGTCCTTGGAATTTTAAGACTGAAATTTGAAATGGGACCAAAATCTGCATTAGGATTCTTCAGAGAAACAGAAGTAATAGATGTGCATACATATGTCTGTATTTCTATCTCGGTCTATCTAGAGAAGGAAATTGATTTTAAGGCATTGGCTCATGCAGTTGTGGGCTGACAAGTCTAAGTTGTGCAAGACTGGCTGGCAAGGTGGACACCCAGGGAAGAGTTGATGTTGCGACTCAGTCTTCCTCAGAAGACTATAGCCCTTTCTCTTATGGTCCAGTTGACTGGATGAGGCCTAGACTCATTATGATGGAGAGGTAATTTGCTTCACTCGAGGTCCACTGATTTAAGTGTTAATCACATCTGAAAAATACGTTCACAGTAGCACTAGAGTGGTTTTCATCAAAAGCTGGATCCCATGGGTACTCTGGCATAACCAGGTTGACACTTAAAAATTGACTAAATGGGTAAAAAGTTCTGAGGTGAATAGGCCTTTAGTGAGGTTTTATGTTTATCTGGCTAGGGCTTAGGCTGCGTTTACTGTGTGCTGTAGCTGTATGTGTCAGAGGCTAAACTTTGTTTTGTTGTCCTTTTTTGGGGGGTTCTCTAGAAGCTTCTTAAATATTGTCTGAGACATTCTTTCCATTGTGTTCCCTTGTTATATGGAGGCCCTGTTGATGTGATGGTGAGGTGTCAAGGGGTGGGAAGTATTCTGTAGTCCCTTAATTAGGTCTCAGTCTTTCAGAAAGCTTGTATACCTCCACCATGACCTTTCCAGGTGCTTCTCAGTTTTCCCTTGGATTAATAGGAAAGCAAGAGGGTGTTGGGAGTTACATGTTTCCCTTCTGTCAGCCTGGTTAGGCTCTGTTAAACCTTCCCTAAGATTGGGTGTTTTTGGACTTCTTAACTTGAAAAACGTGTACACTTTGATCCTCCAGCCATCTGTTTATTATAGATGAGATTTTCCTACCCTGGTAGTAGTTCCCATGCCATTTTCTGCTCCTAGGCTTATACTCTGGTAAATTGCCATTATCTGTATCTACCTATTTCTCTAGTTTTGGGAATAGCAGTTTGCTCTATGACCACAGTTCTCTGATAAATCTAAGAAGAATTGTTGGTTTTTAATTAGTTCAGCTTTTTTCATGTTGTGTAAATAGGAGAGATGACTTCTAAGTTCCTTACATGCTTGAGTGGAACCTGGAAGTCCCTCCGTTATGTTTTGTTGTTGCACTGAGCAATATTAAGTAGCTCTTAATTTTTAAGATTTATATCCTATGGAATAGGGTAACACTTAAGAATGACAGTTTATATACCTTATTTAAGTCTTACTTATGTATCTAGTCAAATTTCTAGAAAGTTATATACATATACACACACTCATGCACACTATTTTTTAGCTAGTTGCAGAAAAAACTTTGATAGAAGTATAATCTACTATTGTAACATTTAATTGATGATAGTGCAAAACATTGCCCATAGGTTATTTTGGTAAGATGTGCCTTAGTTTTGTCACTGTTAGTTATAAAATAAATTATGTGATTAATTCCCCTTCTAGTACTACATTAGATAACATGACTCTGCTCACAGCTTAGTATATTGTATTTAATTAGGTGATGATTGGTCTCTAACATTATATCCCTGCCCCTTTTTTTAAACTTATAGGAAGCTCAGAAATAAGTTTTGGTTCTCAGTTACAATTAGATCTGTTACTCCTTCCTTTTTCTCCATTTACCATTTTTTTAAACGATTTTATTTATTCATGAGAGACACAGAGAGGCAGAAGGAGACGCAGGCTTCCTGCAGGGAGCCCGATGTGGGACTCGATCCCAGGACGCTGGAATCATGCCCTGAGCCAAAGGCAGATGCTCAACTGCTGAGCCACTCAGACATCCCTATTTACCATTGTTTTCATTGTTGTGGTTTTGTAACTTCTCTGTTTTTTATTAAAACTTTCATGCCCATTTGAAAGTAGGTCATATAAATAATATATTAACTATGCTCAAGTATTGCTTGATAGAATTTTAGGTCTTATGTTGCTGCCCCCCCCTTCCCCTTTTTTCCTGTGTCATACTCTTTATCATTCTCTTCTTACTCTATAGACTTATCTTGACCATGATGTGAATTATTCATTTCATGTCTTATCCATTATAAATTATTTGTTTCAGACATACTTTCTCTTGTCACCCTTTATGCTTTATGGTTCCTCTGAGTTCTATTTGCTACTTTAATATTAACTCAAGTCAGGCCATTAAGAACGTACTCTATCCAGAGAAGTTTGTTGAAAAATTTCATAGAGCTAGATTTTAAAGTCAACTACAGCTGTATATATCTGTATATATCTGTATTTTCATTATTTAAGGTACATCACTGAGAGGTGCCTGGGTGGGTCAGTAGGTTAAGCATATGCCTTCAGCTCCGATCATGTTCCCGGGGTCCTGGAATTGATTGTGCATTGGGTTCCCTGCTCAGTGGAGAGCCTGCTTCTCCCTCTCCTTCTCCTTCTGCTGCTCCCCCCACTCATGCTCTCTCTCTGTCAAATAAAAAAATAAAATCTTAAAAAAATAAAGTAGATCACTAAGAGCATATTTTATTAGCAAAATATTTTGCATTATACAAAATTTTATAAATCTTTAAAGGTTTAACTTATTGATTATCTTTTATTAGCAGTAAAACTTTAAGTTATTACTTTAATGATTCAATATAATATCAGATTTATTACACTAATTACAAGAATATTGTTAGTTTGGGGTATTCCATAGCTTATGGAATAGGGTAACACTTAAAAATGACAGTTTCTATATCTTAATTCTTACTTATGTATCTAGTCAAATATCTAGAAAGCTATATACATAAATATACACATGCACACTATTTTTTAGCTACTTGCAGAAAAAACTTACCCACTGTATTATGCTTTTTTATTTAAAAATTACGTCTGTATTTGTCCTTGTTGATTACTAAATTCACTCAAATGCCAAAATTCAAATTATTAAATAATTTTCATGAAAGAGCTTGCTATTGGTGTTTAAGTTACAATTCCTATGAAGTTTAGCTGATATGAATGGGCAAAGCCTTCCAAAACTTAAATCACTTGGTTTAGTGTTTTTTCCTTCCTAGGGCCTAAATAATTTCCAGAATAGATGAGGATGCTCAACTTTTTTCAGTTTTCCTTTCAAAGGAAAGGTTTTGTAGTCTCTAAATAGTCTTAGTATGCACATGATTGAATTTATCATTCTGTGTCAATCTCATTCATAAACATTTGCTAATAACCTGGTTTAGAAAACATTATGACAACATAGGTAGTATATAATGTGTCAAATGAATAATATGGGCAAGACAAATCCAGAAAAGGTAGAAATTAACTGTGGCCATTTGAGGAAACCTTCACGATGGAAGGCAGATATTGAATCTTGAAGGAGGGTAACACTGAGATGAGAATAGAAAAATGCGGTGTGAATTGTGGATGGGCCACATTTACATGTCTATTCTTAAGCTGTTTGGTTGATATTAGGCACATTTCGATGTGCCCTAATAATTAAAATAGTAAAAAATTAAAACTGTATTGAGGAACCATTTTTACTTACTACATTTGTAAAAAATTACCAAACTTACAAGTCAAGTGTTGGTGCAGATGTGGAGCTGTGAGAACTCTTGATGTGCTCACAACCTATGACTTCGCAACTTTATCTCCAAATATAATCTTAAGCAATGTTTTTCAAACTTTTATTAATATGACTCCTACCCTAAAATAATACATTTTACTTAATAACCCCAGTATACCCACACATGAAATAAAAATTTCATATAATAATTGCCCCTAATATGTATAATAAAGGTAAAAATATAACAAAGTACCAAATGTGAATTTAATAATTAAATAAAATTTAAATAAAAAATCAAACACTAAAAATTTAGGAGATAGTTGATATATCTGCTTCTTTCATAATTTTATTTTTCGGCATAGTTTTTTTTGCTAAGAATTTATGCTTACATTTTGATGTTTTCTATTGTATTCTGTTCTACTTTGAAAAAATGCTGATTGTGATGACTAAATTGATTTAATGACCCATTACTAGATTGCAATCTGTAGTTTGAAAAATACTGCTTGGGAGAAATTCTTGCTCATCTGTATCAGGAGACATGTTTGAGAGTGTTTATAGCAGCATTGTTTGTATACCCCTTTTCCCAAAATGGGAAGCAGCTAAAATATACACTGACAAGAGATAGATAAATATATTATAGTATATTTATATAATAGAATAATACTACACACCAAAGTAATTGAAATGCAGCTACACCTATTAGTATGGATCAATTTGGGAACATATGTTGAGCAAAAAATAATAAGCCACAGAATATGTATAGTATGATTTAATTTATATGAAGTTCAGAAATAATCTAAACTGTACAGTATATCAAATAGGAATAACTGTGTCTTCACACTATAAAGAAAGACAAGAGAAAGCTAAGAACCAGAGTCGTAGGATAGTTAGTGCCTTATCCTGGAGGCCATAGGAAGTGTTGGAAGTGTTAAGGACCAGGGGACCTACCGAGGACTTCAAAGATAATGGTAAAGTTGTGTTTCTTAATTAGGTGGTTGTAGATACAAGATTACTCTTTTTATTCTATTCTTTATACCTTATATATTTCTTACAGATAATTTTTGATGTATTCAGTATTTATATATGTATATATATTTTTAAAGAGAACATGTACATGCAAGCAGCAGGTGGGAGGGTGGTAGGGCAGAGGGAGAGGGAGAGAAAGAATCTTCAGCAGGCTCTACACCCAGTGCTGATATGGAGCACAATCTCACCACTCTGATCATGACCTGAACTGAGATCAAGAGTGGGACGCTTAACTGACTTAATCAGTAATCTTGTATCCACAACCACCTAAAAAAGCTGTAGATACAAGAGTGAAACTAAGAACTGAGTTATGGACACATCCTGTGATTAGATATTATTTGTCAGATACCTCTGACAAATGAAATGAACAGTTATAAATTATGGCAGTTTTAATATTCTGAATATTTTTTTCTATGAAGCAAGATATCTTTGGTACCAAAAGAAACTTGCCATTTTCCAGTCTTGAAAATTCTGAATGCCTTCACAAAACCATGTTTCTCTAAAAAATGTTTTCTTCCAAATGATACTCAAATAAGAGGGTGATTCCTGTCTTAGCTACATACACATTTTCTTTGATTGGAATGTTTATAAAATTTTGTTTTTCTTCTGTTATGCACCCAAAAGTTTCCTTTCTGAATATGGCTTAGTATTTGGTAACCAGTTTTTATGTGTTCTTCATCTTAAAGTAATAAACATACCATACTTGCACTGTTTACTTGAAAACTGATGGGCAGGTCACCAGAAATGAGAATTATGTTAATAGACATTATTATGAAAGCTAGTTAATCCTAATACCATCAATCAAAATCTGAAACCTTTTAGATAAAATAATTTTTTTCTCAAATATACCAGCTTACCAATAATAACGATGTTTTCCATAGAGTGAAACTGGACTAAAAAAGGAAATAAATGACCTTGTTAAACGGAAGATTGCAGTTGATGAAGAAAATGCTTTCTTAAGGAAAGAATTCAGTGACTTGCAGAAGAAATTTAAAGATAAAAGTCAAGAAGTTAAGGTGTGTTGGCTTGTACATAGTTTTACTGTACTATTGCTTTGAAATCTTACTTTAAGCTTTGTCAGCCTTTGTGGCAGAGAAAGTGACAAGCTTGGAGGAAAAATTGCCTTAGGCCCTGCTGTACCACACAGTTTTCTCACATGCGAAAACTGAGGAAGATGCTTTAAAGATAAGACTCCAAGCTTTATAACTTTCAGATAAATAGTTAATGATGGAAATGGAGCTAAGAAAGTAGGAGTGTGAATATGTGGCTTCTTGTAATTAGATTCTGATGGGACTGGCATTATTAATTGATAAAACCCAGGTCTGGGAGGATATGTCTGTGTGGGTCTCAAAAATAGCTGGGGACAGCATCAAAGGCAGCTTGATCAATTAATGGGCTCTTTGCAAATGTGTACTCATCAAAGCTGTCATCCAGTGAAAAAATATGACCCATCCACCTGCATGAAAAGAGGCCAATAAAAGTATACAGGTGACCTTGGCCATCAAATATAGAAGAAGCTGCTGTGAGGATAAAACTGCACAGTTTATATTTGCTGATTAGTTCTCACCTTTTTTTTTTGTTTGTTTATCGGCCCTTGTGGTACTGTTCTACAGGACACTAAGGAGTGTGTGCAAAATAAGGAAGAGCAAAACAGACTGGTTATAAAAAATCTGGAGGAGGAAAATGAGAAATTAAGTGCCCGCTGCGCTGACCTGCTAAATGACCTGGAGAAACTGAGGAAGGAAGAAGCACATTGGAGAAGAGAAAAATATAGCATTGATGCAAAAATAAAGGTATGCAATGAGAGTGGAGAGAATGAAAATAATGCCATTATTTTGGATCTAGCTTCTTATAGGAAGTTTATTACATGTGATTTTCTTTAAATAACAAGTTATATATTCAGATCCACCAGTGGGGACCAGCATTAATTTACATTCCTTCACTTAGGACCCACAGCTTTTTAAAAATTGATGTTGCAAAGCAGGAAACTGACTTCAAATAGTTATCTAAAATGTAATCATTAAAAAATAAAGGCTATAGCATTTCAAAACATGTTTTGAAAAAACATACTTAGAATCATGAGGTTTGACTTTTTTCAGTTAGAGCTTAAATTTATAAATATAGTTATAATTCATTACAATAGAGTTTTAAGAATGTATTTTCCAAATCTTTTAAAAAATAAAATGTAAAAAAAAAAGCAAAAAGCACACAACAGTTGAAAAATACTCAAATGTGTTTTGAAGATGGTGCTTTTCTTTGGTTTAAGAGGGCCTTATTCATAGTAAGATTTTATTTTCATAGAAGATAAAAGGTACTATCATCCTTTGTAATATTCTTATATCTTTTGTCCATCAGTATTTTTCAAAATAATACTTTTTTGGTGGCTCTCTCTTTGTCTTGAGAATGTTTTTGTTAGCTTTTTTCCTATTAGATTTCAGGTTTTTTTTTTTTTTTTTTTTTTTTTTTTTTACCATAGATTTTGCTGAAAAGGTCAGAAGAAAATTTTTGTAATAGTAAATATGATAATGCCTCTATGTAGGCACATATAAAAAGAATATATAACATAAGCACATACATATATAGCTATTAAAATATACTAAGTATGGGTGTGTGTGTGTGTAATTATTTTAGAGGTGAAGGGGTGTGCATTTCTCTGAGTGTGTGAATATCTGCTCATTGCACATTTTAAGGAAATACATTAAATCTTTTTAGGGTATCATCAGGGAACAACTGAGCCATTGAGAGAACTGAATTCTGGTGCATTTGTTTTTCTCAATTTTTATGTAGTTTCTGCTTTCCTGAAACCTTAAGCAGTTGGGTAACGTAATAAGGGTGAGTGGTACTTCCTTATGTTAATTCATAGGTACATGAGTATTTGGTGATACTTTTCATATCATTGATGACTATTTGCCACTGAAATAGTTCATTCTGTGATTTGCTGTATCTTTAGTTCTATGAATTTTTTTTAATTGTAGAGTTTGTCTTATTGATCCGTAGACATTTTTAATTTATTCTGGATACAAAGTATTTCTAATACTTTGTTATATATATTAAAGTACTTTCTGTTCCATGAATCTTAAGTAAGGTGACTTGGACTTTAAGAAGTTTGTGGATTTTGAAAGAGTCTGTTTTATTTTTTTCTTCTCTAATGTTTTTACATTAGGAATCTAACATGCTAAAGTTTTCTCTGTTCCAAAGTCTGTAATCTACTTAGAATTTATTTTGGAGGGTGGAGTCTTTATTGATTTGTGATGTAGTCTCTCTCATTC
This sequence comes from Canis aureus, assembly GCF_053574225.1. NCBI lineage: Eukaryota > Metazoa > Chordata > Mammalia > Carnivora > Canidae > Canis > Canis aureus. The sequence continues at coordinate 38,840,132 of NC_135620.1, forward strand.
AAAGTTTTCCTGTGTGTATAGGTTTGTTTTTGGACATCTTCTTATTTTCATGGTTTTAGGTATGGCAGTTTTGTAATTTGACTCATTATTTGGTAGAGAACTTCTGCTTCTTTATTCTTATTTTTCTAAGTCATGAGCCCTATATGTGCTTCTCCAGTATCTTATAATACTTAAGAACTATTTGGTTTCTGGGGCGCCTGGGTAGCTCAGTTGGTTGAACTCAGCTTCAGGTCAAGTCATGATCTCTGGGTTGTGAAATTGAGTCCCGCATGGGTCTCTGGGCTCAGTGGGGAGTCTGCTGGAGAGTCTCTCTCTCTCCCTCAGCTTCTCCCCTCTTATGCATTTGTGTGCACATTCTCTCTCTCTCTCTCAAATAAATATATCTTAAAGAAAAGAAACAATTTTATTAGTTTTGCTGAAGAATTCTGTTAGAAAGTAGATTGGAACCGCACTTAGTTTATGAATTAATATTTGGAGAATTGTAACATTACCATTCATTTATGTGGAATAAGATTTTGTAACTTTCAAGGAAGAGGGAAGATGGCAGAAGAATAGGGGACCCATGTTTCATTTGGTCCCTTTAATTCAGCACGTTATCTATCAAATCATTCTGAACATGTGTGAATTCAACCTGATCTGTAAGAAAATAATTGCTACGATTCTACCAATAGAAAAGCAATCACTTTTTGCAAGGTAACAGGTGCAGATAGGTGAATCTGAGAAGCTATATTAGAAGGTAAGATATTGGTGGGAGGTTGGGGGGCAGGGAGTCTCCTTAAGTTGGTTACCCGAAAGTGAAACAGCAGTGAAGCACACAATTGGAGCTTTTAGAGGTCTGCTTCTGTGAGGGGCATCACTGCTGAAAGGTACTCCAATGGTGAAGCAGGGCAGAATCAGGTAGTACGGTTAGGTCTTAGGATCCCAGGGTTACAGAAACAGTGATGCTACCTGAGTGTGTCACAGTTCCCAAGCACTGGAGTGGTGAGGATGGCTACAGTCAGCCAGTGGGAATGGCCTCTCAGCTAGGTGTTGCCATAAACTGCAAATCGCAGCATGATCGGTTGATAGCTCTTCAAGCAGGGGCCAACAAGCAACAACCCCTGGGAGATCCTGCTCCTTGCCCTCAGAGGAGCAGTGTGGATGTGTGCAGGATCAGGCAATTGCCCCTGAGCAGGGGCCTAGGAGGGGTGGGACCATGGTGAGGCACGCCCCCATTGGGGTGGGTATGTATCCTAGCAGTCCGAGGAGTTTGATACACACAAAAGGGATTGACTGCTTTTCCCTGAGTACACTGAAGAGTGGGGACAGCAATTGTTCAGCTCCGGTCCAGAAATCTGGGCACTGCCATTTTCACTTTCTTTTTCACTCTCTGAGATAGTGCAAAAAGCCTTCAGGGAACAGAAGCCATATAGAGCAACCTGAGGCAGCTTAAACTGAGCCTAGCCCCCTGGAAGAGGTCGTACAACTCCGCCCAGGCAAAGCCAGCTGAAAATCAGTGCAACAGGGCCCTCCTTAGAAGACTAGCAGGAACATCAGTCCAATACCAAGTTTATAGATCACTCAACTGAAAAAATCCTGCACTAGGGGAGAATAGTATATAGAGTTTGAGGTTTTTTTCTCATGAACCTTCAGTCATTCAGTTTAAAATTTTCTTTTGTTTTTTTCTTTTTTCCCCTCTTCAAGTAATTTTTCATTTTATCAACTCTTGGTTGTTAAGTCTTTTTTTAATTTTCATTTCTACATTTCTACATTTAAATTTTATAGATATATTCTTCATTTTTGGCTTCCTTTACTGTGTTCAATTTTATATATATATATATATATATATATATAGTTTCTTTACAATTTTGAAGTTTAGTATCTTCTAATAAAGAGACCAAAATATACCCAAGTCTAAGAGGATAACCCTGTTTTGTCCACCTGTGAGATTATATTCTCTTTTTTCTCTTTTTCCCTTTTTTTTCCCCTTTTTTTTTTCTTTTCTTTTTTTGGTTTCTGACCTCTTCAGATTTGTCTAGTGTATATTTCACTGGGATCATGGTTGATATTTTTTATTTTGTTTTCTCATTCATTCATTCATTCATTCATTCTCTTTATTTTTCTCTGGACAAAACAACTAGAAGGAGAAATTCACAGCAAAAGAAAACAATAGAGGTATAATCCTTGCCATAGATCTAATCAATATGGATATAAGTAAAATGTCAGAAACTGAATTCAGAACAATGGTTATAAAGTTATTAACGGGCTTGAAAAAAGCATAAAAGACACAAGGGAATTTCTTAGTACAGAAATAAAATCTAATAAGGCCAAAATTAAAATAGGTAACTTTTAATGGAGATGCTTTAATGGTGATGTAGGCTAAAATAAAATGGATGCTCCAACAGCTAGGGTAAATGAGGTAGAAGAGTCAGTGACATAGAAGACAAAATGATGGAAAGTAAGGAAGCTGAGGAAAAGAGAGAAAAACAACTAATGAACCATGAGGAGAGGTTTCAAGAAATCAGCGATACCAAAAAGTAAAACAATATTAGAATTATTGGGGTCCCTGAGGAAGAAGACAGAGAGAAAGAGGGACAGAAGGTATATTTGAGAAAATCATAGCTGAGAATTTCTCTAGTCTGGGGAAGGAAAGAGGCATTCAAGTCCAAGAGGTAAAGATAACTCCCCTCAAAATCATTAAAAATAGATCAACACCCTGACATATAATAGTGAAGCATGCGAATTTCAGAGATAAAGAGAAAATCCTAAAAGCAGCTCAAGACAAGAGGTCCTTAAGGTACAAACGTAGGAGCATTAGACTGGCAGGAGACCTATCCATGGGACCTAGTCGACTAGAAAGAGCTGGCATGATATTTAGGGTACTAAATGAAAAAAAAAATGCAGCCAAGAATACTTTATCCAGCAAGGCTGTCATTCAGAATGAGAGGAGAGATACAGAGCTTCCAGGACCAACAGAAACTAAAAGAATTTGTGATCACTAAACCAGTCCTGCAAGAAATATTAAAGGGGATCCTGTAGGTGAAGAGAGAGCCCAAAAGAAACAGACCAGAAAGAAACAAAGAAAATCCACAGAAACGGTAACTTTACAGGTACTACAGTGGTAGTAAATTCATATCTTTCCGTAGTTACTCTGAATGGAAATGGGCAAACTGCTCCAATCAAAAGACACAGGGTATCAGATTTGATAAAAATAAATAAGACCCATCAATATGCTGTCTGCAAGAGACTCATTTTAGACCCCAAAATACCAAACCATTTATCATGAAAAAAGAGGTGGAGTAGCAATTCTTATATCAGACAAATTAGATTTTAAACCAAAGACTGTAGCAAGGGACAAAGAGGAACAACATATCATACTTAAATGGTTTATACAACAAGCGGATATAACAATGATAAATATTTATGCACCTAACATGGGAGTAGCCAATTATATAAACCAATTAATAACAAAATTAAAGAAACAGATTGATAATAATACAATAATAGGGGACTGTACCACATCACTCACTGCAGTGGACAGGTAGATCATCCAAGAAGATCAGAAGATCAACAAGGAAACAAGGGCTTTGAATAACACCCTGGACCAGATGGACTTAACATATATTCAGAGCATTCTATCCTAACGTAACAGAATACACATTCTTCTTGAGTGCACTGGAACATTCTCCAGAATAGACCACATACTGGGTCACAAATCAGGTCTTAACTGGTACCAAAGATTAGGATCATTCCCTGCAGATTTTTGGACCACAGTGCTTTGAAACTTGAACTCAATCACATGAGGAAATTTGGAAGGAACTCAAATACGTGGAGGTTAAAGAACATCCTACTGGGTTTCAGTGGTTGAATGTCTGCCCTCAGCTCAGGGTGTAATCCCAGGACCCTGGGATCAAGTCCTGTATTAGGCTCCCCATGAGGAGCCTACTTCTCCTTCTGCCTATGTCTCTGCCTCTCTCTCTTTGTCTCTCATGAATAAATAAAATCTTTAAGAAAAAAGAGCATCATACTAAAGAATGAATGGGTCAACCAGGAAATTAAAGAAGAATTTAAAAGGTTCATGGAAACAAATGAAAATGAAAACACAACTGTTCAAAACTTTTGGGATGCAGCAAAGGTTGGCCTGGTAGGGAAGTATATAGCTACACAAGCCTTTCTACAGAAAGAAGAAAGGTCTCCAATACACAACCTAACTTTATACCTAAAAGAGCTGAAGAAAGAACAGCAAATAAAGCCTAAACCCAGCAGGAGAAGAGAAATAATAAAGATTAGAGCAGAAATCAATGAAATAGAAACCAAAAGAACAGTAGAACACATCAATGAAACTCAAAGCTGGTTTTTGAAAGAATTAATAAGATTGGTAAACCCCTAGCCAGACTTAATCAAAATAAAAGAGAAAGGACCCAAATTAATAAAATCATGAATGAAAGAAGAGAGATCACAAGATCATAACCAACATCAAGGAAATGCAAACAATTTTAATAACATCTTATGAGCAACTCTATGTCAACAAATTAGGCAATCTGGAAGAAATGTATGCATTCCTGGGAATTTATAAGCTTGAAACAGGAAGAATAGAAAACATGAACAGATCCATAACCAGCAAAGAAATTGAAACAGTAATAAAAAATATCCTAATAAACAAGAGTCTAGGGCCTGATGTTTTCCCAGGGGGATTCTACCAAACATTTAAAGAAAAACTAATACTTGTTCTTTTAAAGCTTTTCAAAAATTGAAATGGAAGGAAAACCCAAACTACCTCTATGAAGCCAGCATTACCTTGATCCCAAAACCAGAGAAAGGCCAAAGAGTAGAACTAAAGACCAGTATCCTTGATGAACATGGATGCCAAAATACTTACCAAGATATGAGTCAAAAGGATCCAGCAGTACATTAAGAGGATTATTCACCATGACAAAGTGGGATTTATTCCTGGGCTGCAAGGGTGATTTGACATTTGCAAATCAATATGATAGATCACTTTAATGAAGGAAAAAATGACAAGCATATGATTCTCTCAATTGATGCAGAAAAAACATTTGACAAAATATAACATCCTTTTTTTGATTAAAACTCTCCACAGTGTAGGGATAGAGGGACCATACCTCAATATCAAAAAAGTCATCTACAAAAAACCCACAGCAAGTATCATTCTCAGTGGGAAAAAATGGAGAGCTTTTCCCCTAAGGTCAGGAACACAACATGGATGTCCACTATCACCACTTTTGTCCAAAATAGTATCCCTATCCTAGCCTCAGCAAGCAGACAACAAAAAGAAATAAAAGGCATTCAAATTGATAAAGAGAAGTCAAATTCTCACTCTTCGCAGTTGACATTTACTTTATGTGCAAAACCCAAAAGAGTCTACCCCAAAAGTGCTAGAACTCACACAGGATTTCAGTGATATCGCAGGATATAAAATCAATGCACAGAAATTAGTTGCATTTCTATACACCAGCAATGAGACAGAAGAAAGAGAAATCAAGGAATCAATCCCATTTATAATTGTACCAAAACCATAAGACACCTAGGAATAAGCCAAAGAGGTAAAAGGATCTGTACTCTAAAACTACAGAACACTAAAGAAAGAAATTGAAGACACAAGGAAATGGAATAACATTTCATGCTCATGGATTGGAAGCATAAATATTGTTAAAGTGTCTATGCTGTCCAGAGCAGTCTACACATTCAGTGCAATCCCTATCAAAATACCATTGACATTTTTTCATAGAACTGAAATAATCCTAAAATTTGTATGGAACTAGAAAAGACTCTAAATAGCCAGAGGGATATTGAAAAAGAAACCTAAAGCTGGTGGCATAAAAATACCAGACTTCAAACTATATTACATTAAGACGATAATGGTAGTGGCACAAAAATGGACACATAGGTCAGTGGAATAGACTGGAGAAAGCAGAAGTCAGACCCAGAAATCAATTCTGTGGTCAACTAATTTTTGACAAAGTAGGGAAATATATTCAATGGATAAAGGACAATGTGTCTTCAACAAATGGTGTTGGAAAAATTGGACAGCCACATGTAGAAGAATAAAACTATTCTTCTATTATGGCTATTTTCTTACACCATACACAAAGGTAAACTCAAAATAGATGAAACACCTATAAATGTGAGACAAGAGTCCATCAAAATCCTAGGGGAGAACACAGGCAACAACCACTTTGACCTTGGCCACAGCAACATCTTGCAAGATACATCTCTAAAGGCAAGGGAAACAAAAGCAAAAATGAAGTATTAGGACTTAATCAAGATAAAACTTCTGCACAGTAAAGGAAACAGTCAACAAAACTAAAAGCCCACAGGATGGGAGAAGATATTTGCAAATGACATAAAGGACTAGTATCCAAGATCTATAAATAACTTACCAATCTCAATCCCCCCAAAACAAACAACCCAGTCAAGAAATAGGCCGAAGACATGAGCAGATATTTCTACAAAGAAGACATCTACATGGCCAACAGACACAAGAAAAAATGCTCTATATCACTTGGCATCAGGGAAATACAAATCAAAACCACAATGAGGGCACCTGGGTGGCTCAGTGGTTGAGGGTCTGCCTTTGGCTCAGGTCGTGATCCCAGGGTCCTGGGATTGAGTCCTGCATTGGGCTCCCTGAGGGGAACCTGCTTCTCTTTCTGCCTATATCTCTGCCTCTCTCTCTGTTTTTCTCATGAATGAATAGGTAAAATCTTTAAAAAAGGGAAAAAACCACAATGAGATTCCGTCTCATACCAGTCAGAATGGCTAAAATTAACAATTCCTGAAACAACAAGTGTTTTGTGGATGCAGAGAAAGGGGAAACCCCTTACACTGTTGGTGGGAATACAAGTTGGTACAGACACTCTGGAGAGTAGTATGGAGGTTCCCAAGAAGTTAAAAATAGAGCTACTCTGTGACCCAGGATTTGCACTACTAGGTATCTACCCCAAAGATAGAAATGCATTGATCCAAAGAGGCACCTGCATGCTAATGTTTATAGCAGCTACATCCATGATAGTTAAACCATGGAAAGAGTTGCAATGTCCATCGACAGATGAATGGATAAAGAGGATGTGGTATATATGGACAATGGAATATTACCCAACCATCAGAAAGGATGAATACTTACCATTTACATTGATGTGGTTGGAATTGGAGGGTGTTACACTGAGTGAAATAAGTCAATCAGAGAAAGACAATTATATGGCTTCCTTCATATGTGGAATATAAGAAACAGTGCAGAGGATCGTAGGGGAAAGGAGAGAAAACTGAATGAAAGTCATCATAGAGGGAGAAAAACCATGAAAGACTCTTAACTATAGGAAAAAAATGAGGGGAGGTAGATGGGGGAATGGGATAATTGGGTGGTGGGCATTAAGTAGGGCATACGATATGATGAGCACTGGTTGCTATATGCAACTGATGAATTGTTGAACTGAAATAATGATGTATTATTATATGTTGGCTAATTGAATTTAAATAAAAAAAGATTTTGTATCTTTCTTAAAATGGCATTGTCCACTGTTACTAGATTTAGTCCTAGCTACTAATATTATTGTAAAAAAATTGTATAGTGGTAAGTAGTATTTTAAATTATATTTTAATTATTTCCAGAAGACAGGATTGTTACTGATTTAACTTTATTTTCAATAATTTTTTCTAATCTTACTCTAAAAATTTTTATATTTTTTGATTTTTCTAAGTTATATAATTACATTGTACATTAAGAAAACTTTGTATTTTTTTCTAAAATAGTAATTGGCATATAATTCACATGTAACTCATTTAAAATTCCCAACATGCACTAGTTTTTAGCTTATGCAAAATTGTTCAGTTATTACCACAATTACTTCTGGAACATTTTCATCATTTTAAAAAGAAACCCTGTAACCTTTAGCAATCACTCTACATTTACCCTTTCATTGTGCAGCCCTTGATAACCAGTAATCTGTTTTCTTTCTGTAAAGATTTGTCTATTCTAAACATTTCATATAAATAAAATAATAGTATATGGTCTTTTGTGACTCACTTCTTCTATTTAGAATGATGTTTACAGTGTTTGTCCATGTTATGGCATGTATCAGTACCACATTCCTTGTTATTGTGGAATAATATTCCATTACATAGCTATCCTACATTTTATTTATTTATTGACAGTAAATGGATATTTGTGTCTTCAGTAATGTTGCTATGATCATTTGTGTACAAAATTTCATATATACCTACATATATTTTTATTTTTCTTAGATACATAGAAAGGATTGAGATTACTGGGTCATATGGTAACGGATTTTAAGCTTTTGGGAACTGTCAGACTTTTCAGAAGCATCTGCACCACTCTACATTGTGAATAGCAGTGTATGAAATTTCTTTTTGTTCTTATCAGTACTTGTCATTGTCTGCCTTTTTGATTATACTCACTTTTGTGGATATGAAGTGTTATCTCATTGTGGTTGTGATTTGCATTTCCCAGATGGCTAATGATATTGAGCATCTTTTCATATGGTATTGGCAATTTGTCTATTTTTGAAGAAATGCATATTTCATTCCATTTACAGATACTTCTGAATACAAGTATTTTTTCAGCTATATAATTTGAGACCTTTTTCTTCAATTCTTAGAATTGTTTTTACTTTATTAATGGTGTTTTTGAAACATAAAAGTTTTAAATTTTGATATTTATGTACTTTTTCTTTTGTTACCCATGCTCTTGGTGTGATATTTGAGAAACTATTGCCTAATCAAAGATCTAGGAGATGGACACCTATGTTTTCTTCTAAGAATTTATATTTTTGCATCTTACATTTAATTCTTTTATCCATTTTGAGTTAATTTTGAATATGGTGTTTGACAGGAATCCAAGTTTACTCTTTTACATGTGTTATTCAGTTGTCCAAACACCATTTGTTGAAAAAGACTATTCTTCTTGCATCTGTCTTGGCATCTTTATTAAATATCAGTGGACTGTAAATATAAGGACTTAATATGGACCTCTATTCTGTCCATACGATTTACACATTTATCCTCATGTCTGTGCCATATTGTTGATTATTGTAGATATGTAATCATTTGATTTTTAAATTGGGATATGTGTGTCATCTAAATTTTTTCTTCTTTTTCAAAATTGGCTATTTTGAGTCTCTTGCATTTCCATGTGAATTTGAGAATCATCTTCTCTGTTTCTTCTCCCCAAAAGCAAGCTCAGCTTATTTTGATAGAGATTGCCTTGACTCAGAAGATCAATTTGGCAAATATCACTATCTTAGCAATATTATTACTTCCAATCCATCTATATGAGGTGTTTCATTTTTTAAGGTTTACTTTAATTTCTTTCAGTAATGTTTTGTGGTTCTCAGAGTATGGCTTTGCACTTCTATGGGTATGTATTATTCCTAAATATTTAATTAATTTTTATGCTATTCTAAGTGGAATGGTTGCTTCCATTTCCTTTTTGGGTGGTTCATTCCTAATGTATAGACATATAATTAATTTTTATATAGTGATCTTATGTCCTGCAACCTAGTTCAATACTGTTGATTCTATAGGACTTTCTATGGGAAGATCATATCATCTACAAGTAGAGTTAATTTTACTTCTTTTCAAATCTGGATGCCTTTTATTTCATTTTATTGCCCACTACCCTGGCTAGAATCTCTGGTATAAAGTTGAATAGAAAAAAGAGTAAACATCTGCATCTTGTTTCTGATCTCATGGGGGAAAGGATATACTCTTTCACCCTAAAGTATGGTATTTGCTCTGAGGATTTTTTGTTATACTTTATCAGATTGTGGAAGCTTCCTTCTATTCCTAGTTTTTGAGTGTTGTTGTTTTATCATGAAGGGGTTTTGGAATTTGGCAAAGAATTTTTCTACATCTATTGAAATGATCATGTGATTTTTGTTTTTTATTCAGTGGGTATACTGTGTTATTTTATGTGAATTTGGCTGTTAAGCCAACTCTACGCTGCTGGGATATTTTTATCTCTCTGGTTTGGGTATGAAATAAACCTGGCCTTGTGGAATGGATTAGAAAATGTTTCCTTCTCTTACATCTCTTCCATTTTTTGGAAGAATTCAAGAGGAATTGGTATTCATTCTTTAAAAATGTTTATTAGAAGGGTGCCTGGGTGGCTTGGTCTGTTAAGCGTCTGACTCTTGAGTTTAGCTTGGGTCATGATCCTCAAGGTTCTGAGATCGAGCCTGCATTGGGCTCTGCACTCAGCATGGAGTCTGCTTCTCTCCCTCTGCTCTCTGCCCTCTGTGCTCTATCTCTTTCTCGCAAGTAAATGAAATCATAAAATGTTTGGTGTAATTCACCAGTGAAGTGATCTGGTTCTAGAATTTTTTTGTTGGGTAGTGTTGATAACTGATTAAACTTCTTCAGTTGTTGAAGGCATGTTGAGATTTTCTATTTCTTCTTGAATTGGTTGAGGTAATTTGTGTGTTTCTAAGAATTTGTCTATTTCATTTTGGTTATAAAATTTGTTGATGTACAATTGCTTACAGTATTCTCTAATAATCCTTTTTATTTCTGTATGGTTTGTAGCAGTGTCTTTACTTTCATTTTTAATTTTGGGTATCTGCGTCCTTTCTCTTTTCTGTCATTCTAACTAATGGTTTGTTAATTTTGTTGCTATTTTCAAAGAGTCAACTTTTGCTTTTAATTTATTCTTTATTGTTTTGCTGTTTCGTTTTTTAAAATTTTTCACAGTAATCTTTATTATTTCTTTTCTCTTTGGTTTTACTTTGACATTTATTTTCTATTTCTTCAAGGTGTAAAATTAGATTATTAATCTCAGATACGTTTTCTTTTTTAATGTTGGCATTTATAGCTATAAATTTCCCTCTGAGTACTGCCTTTGCTGCATCCTGTATTAGTATTTATGTTTTGCTTTCATCCATCTCTGAATATTTTCTCTCTTGTGATTTCTTCTTTGACTAATTGGTTGTTTATGAGTATATTGTTTAATTTCTACATACTACTTTAAGTTTTTCTTCTATTATTAAGTTTTAGCTGCAATCTACTATAGTTGGAAAAGATACTTCATATAATTATAATGTTTTAAATTTGATTAAGAATTGTCTTATGGCCTAACATAGGGTTGGATATGGAGGATGTTCCACATGTACTTGAGAAAAACGTGTATTCTCCTGTTTTGGAGTAGAGTGTTACATATACATCTGTTAGGGCTACTTAGTTTAGACTGTTGTTTAGGGGCTCTTCATCCTTGTTGACCTTTTGTCTAAATGTTCTATTCATTATTTAAAGTAGAGTATTTAATTTCCAGTTTTACTGTAGAGAACTATTTCTCCTTTTAATTCTGTAATTGTTTATTTAAGGGCTCTTATTTTTTGTGCACGTGCAATTATAAAGTTATATCTTCTTGTTGAATTGACTCTTTTTTAAAAGATTTTATTTATTTCTTCATGAGTGACACACAGAGAGAGGCAGAAACATCAGCAGAGGGAGAAGCAGGCTCCCTCCGGGGAGCCTGATATGGACTTGATCCCAGGACCGGATATCACAACTTGAGCTGAAGGCAGACACTCAAACACTGAGCCACTGAGGCATCCCTGAATTGACTCTTTAATCGTTATAAGAGTCCTCCTTTTTCTTTTGTAACAGTTTTTTTCTTAAAGTATATTTTTTTCAAATATTGTTATGTCTATTCCAGCTCTCTTTGGCTATTATTTTCACACTTATCTTTTCCCATTCTTTCATTTTCAATCTGTGTCTTTGGATCTAAAATGGGTGTCTTTTTAAAAAAATATTTAATTCCAGTTTAATTAACACAGTGTATTATACCAGTTTGAGAGGTACATTATTATGATTCAGAAATTTTATTTATTTTTTTAAAAAGATTTTATTTATTTATTCATAGAGACACACAGAGAGAGAGAGAGAGAGAGAGGCAGAGACACAGGCAGAGGGAGAAGCAGGCTCCATGCAGGGAGCCCGACGTGGGACTCGATCCAGGGTCTCTAGGATCACGCCCTGGGCTGCAAGTGGCTCTAAACCGCTGTGCCACCGGAGCTGCCCATGATTCAGAAATTTTATACATTACTTTGCACTCATCATGATAAGTCTGCCCTTAAATCCCTTTCACTTATTTCACTCATCCCCCCCACCTTGATAACTATTAGTTTGTTGTCTATATTTAAGTGGGTTTTTTTTGGGTGTCCATTTTTTCTTTGTTCATTTGTTTTTTCAATTCCACATAAGAGTGACATTATGTAATATTTACCTGACAGACTTATTTAAAATGAGTCTGTTTTGCTCAGCTCCGGTGGCACAGCGGTTTAGCGCCACCTGCAGCCCGGGGTGTGATCCTGGAGACCCGGGATCAAGTCCCACGTCAGGCTCCCTGCATAGAGTCTGCTTCTCCCTCTGCCTGTGTCTCTGCCTCTCTCTCTCTCTGTGTCTCTATGAATAAATAAATAAAATATTTTTAAAAACGAGTTTATTTTAATCAATATAATATCATGTAATGCTTTCTTTACCCATTCTGCCAATATCTGACTTTTGATTAGAGAATTAAATATATGTATGTTTATACTTAAAATGATTGCTAGTTAGAAAGGACTAACTTCTGACATTTTATTTTTTGTTCACTGTATGTCTGATAGGTATTTTTCTCCCTCATTTCCTCAGTTATTGTCTTCCTTTGTGTTTAGTTGATTTGTTATAGTGGCACATTTTGATTCCTTTCTCATTTTTTGTGTGTATTCTGTTGATATATTTTCTTTGTGGCTACCATGAGTTTACATATATCATCATGAACTTAAAACTATATAATTTGAATTGATCTCATTTTATACTACAGCAATATTAAAACTTATCTATATTACTCTTTCCCTCCACTTTACATTATCATCACAAGATACATCATTATGAATTGTGTGCTCTGTAATGTAGACCTATAATTTTGTATGCTTGTCTTTGAAATATGGTAAATTAAAAATAGAGTTACAAACCAAATATTATATAATAATACTAGCTTATGGATTTATCTTTACTGGGGTCTCTATTTCTTCATGTGGCTTTGATTTACAATCTTAGTTCCTTCTATTTCAATCTGAAGGACTCCCATTAGTATTTCTTGTAGGGCAGCTCTATTAATGAACCCCCTCAGCCTCCATTATTAATAAACACTCTTTATGTGTTCCTTTTGTTTATCTCTGAAACTCTTAATTACTCTATAAATTTGGAAGGACCATTTTGCTGAGTGTGTTGACATTTCTTTATTTTCAGCATTTTAAATATATTATCACACTGCCTTCAAGCCTCCATGGTTTCTGATGAGAAATTAGTTAAAAATCTCATTAAGGATCTCTTATATGTGACAAGTCACTCTTACTTTCAAAATTCTTTTTGTAGGGGCTGAATTTCAAAAGGTTGATAATAATTTGTGTGTCTCTTTCTTTTGCTTATTCTTGGGAGTTTGTTGAGGACTTTGGATTTGTAGGTGCATGTCTTTTATCAAAATTGGACTGGTCATGGCCATTATCTCTTCAAATGTTATTTCTGTTTCCTCTTCTGTCTCTTCTCTTTTTGGGGCTCCCATAATGTGTATGTTGGTCTACTTAATAGCGTACCAAAGTTTTCATATGTTCCGTTTACTTTTCTTCGTGTTCTTTTTTGGTGCTCAGATTCAGTAATTTCACATGTTTCTTCTTCTAGTTTGCTGATTTTCTTTTGCCTGCTCTGCATCTGTTGTTGAATGCCTTGGAGAATCATCTATTTCTGTTACTATATGTTTTTTAGCTCCAGAATTTCTGTTTGATTTCTTTTAATAATTTCTTTCTCTAATTGATATTCTTTTGGTTTATACATTGCATTTTCTGGTTTCTTGTAGACTTATATATATATATATATATATATATATATATATATATATATATATATATATACATACACACACACACACACATACACACACACACACACACATATATGTGTGTGTGTATGTATTTTTCACTCTGTAAGTATATTTAGGGTAGTTATTTTAAAGTAGTTGCTTTATAAGTCTGATATCTGGGGTTCCTCAGGAATGGTTTCTGTTAATTTTTATGTTCCTTTGGTAAGGACATAGTTTCTTGTTGTTTGTTTTTTTGTTTTTTGTTTTTTTGTTTTTTTGTATGCCTTGTGATATTTTTGTTGTTGAAAGTTAGGCATTTGAGTATTTTAATGTGGTAACTCTAGAAGTCAGATTCTACCCCTTCCTGAAGCCTTGCTGCTGTTTTAATTGTTGAAGACTGTGGTAGTCTGTTTAGATAATCTTCTAATCTACATTTGTAAGAGTCTGCTTCTGTTGTGTGAGGTCACTGAGGTTTCTATCCTTTTGTTTATCTCATGTGTCAGAGTTTTCCTTGAATGGCAGGAACCAAAATAAACAGAGCAAAAAGAAGCAAAAAACCCCCAGAACACCCACAAAAATAAAAACCACACATCCACAGAAACAAAACAAATCCCTCTCCCATTCTTTGTATTGACCTTCTACTAAGACACTCCTTCAATACCTATTCATATTTGCACTGAGCTCAGAGGTCAGCTGAGCGTAAAACTTTGGATATTCTCTTTTCTGAAGATGCATCTTTCTCTGAGCCTGTGTGTGGCTTTCTAAACTCTCCCAAATCAGTGGGTATTTTTGAATGTCCTAATGTCCCCAGGGATCTCCCATAGCCTTTGCTCCTATTCCTGAGGCATTCTGTTATATAGCTCAACCAATAATCTTTGTCCCACACATCTGTGGTTTAGTTTACCTTGTGGTATTTTGTGCCATTTCCTTCATTTATCCAGTCTTTGTTCCCAGTTAGGTCAAGCAGACATAATCACTTTGCATCATAACTTCAGGTAGCCCACAAATAAATTAGAGCATACACATGTATTAATTTACTGAAATGTCTGTTTCTGTTTCCTTACAAACCAGGGAGTAGGATCTTCAACAGGGAACATGGGTTGCTGCCATTCTAAGAATAGCACTGCTTCAAGTTTCACAGGCTTTAAAATGGTCTGCTTGCTGGAGACAGTGTGGCAAGAAGGGCAAGTGAAAGCTCCATAAATCTTGTCCATTTTTAAGTTGAATTTTTTTAGCAACCATTCGCATGGTTGCTATAAACCTTTGAATGCATTCCATAGTTTTTCTAACATTGGTTCTGAGAATTTCTGCTTGCTTTTTGATATTTCTGCCGGGGCAAGAGTGCTTGATTCTGCATATTCTGCTATTTTCCCGATGTCATTCATCAACTGCATTTTTAAAAGATGGTTATATATATATATGTGTGTGTGTGTGTGTGTGTGTGTGTATTTGAGCACCTGGAATTGTTATCTCACTGTCTCTGGCATCCATTATTTCTGAAGAAAAGTCAGTTAATTTTATTGAGCTCTCCTGGAAATGAGGAGTGGTTTGTCTCTTGTGGTTTGTAAGATTTTCTTGTTTTTGCCTCTCAGTATTTTTACTATGTGTCTGTGGATTTGTATATTTATAATACTTGGAGATTGTTGAGCTTCATGGATGTTTAGATTAATTTTTTTCAACATTTTTGGGTAGTTTTCAGTCATTATATTTTGAATTTTTCTTCTGTTTTTTATTCTCTTGCCTGTTCTTCTTGAAGTCCCATTATTCTTATGTTTGTGTATTTTGCGATGTCCACATTTCTCTGGGGCTATTAATTTTTTTGAATTTGTTTTATCTTTTTTTTCTTATTATTATTGTCTCATATTAAATATCCAGCTACCTTAGTGAATTTTTTTGTGCTCTTCATTTTGGTTGTTTTGCTTTTTAACACCAGAATTTCCATTTCTATTTTGGATGTTTTAAAATAATTTATATCACTTTATTGGCATTTTTTAAATTGGATATTACCTTGTAATTTTATCTTTTTTTTGTTTTTTAATAATAGGTTGCATTTTAAAGTATGGTTTTCATTAGTTATTTTTATTGCCTGCTTCCTCTCCTTTGTATGGATGATACTTTCCTCTTTCATTGCATGTTGTAATTTTTTTGTTGGAAAATGGACATTTTAAATTGTATACAGTAGCAGTTTTGGATGCTGATTCCTCACTACCCCATCCTCAGGGATGTCTGCTTACTTGTTTGTCTAGTGGTTTGGCTGGACCATATTAATCTGTTTATTTCCCCTACTTTTCAGAAAGCACATACTTGGACATGTACACATTCACCCTGGGATCATAGTGATTTTAGCAGAGATCTCCCTCACTGTCTCTTCTCTTTATTGTTTGTCACTGTTGGTATCACACCCAGCTCTTGGTCACCAAAAATTGCTGGCTGATTTTTCTGTTGTTTTTGACAGTGTCCTGGGACACAAATTGCTTTACAGTATGGGAAAATTAAATCTGGATTTCTCTGTCAGGTTAGTTTTTTAAAAATAATTTTAACTGTGGTAAAGCACACATAACAAAATTTACAATCTTTACCATTTTTAAGTGTACAGTTCAATAGTGTTGAGTATATTCACATTACCGCAGCCAATATCCAGACCTTTTTCATCTTCTAAAAGTGAATCTGTATTCATTAAACAACTCTTATTTTTCCCTCGCTCTTGCCTGTGGCATCTACCATTCTAGTTTTTTTATGAGTTTGACCATTCTAGATATCTCATATAAGTGGAATTATACAGTATTTTTAGTTTTTAGAACTGGCTTATTTTGCTTTACACAGTGATTTCAAGTTCCATCCATGTGTTGCATATGTTAAAATTTCCTTTATATTTATTTATATATTTTGAGAGAGAGACCATACAGTGAGGAGAGGGGGAGGGCCAGAGGAAGAGGGTGAGAGAGAATCATAGCATGGAGCCTGATGCAGGGTTTGATCTCACAACTCTGAGATCATGACCTGAACCAAAATGAAGAGTCTGATGCCACCCAGACACTCCAAAATTTCCTTTTTAAAAAATTGTGGTAAAAACCACATAACATAAAATTTACCACTATAATAATTTTTACGTATAAAGTTCAGTAGTACTAAATATACGTTGCTGTGAAAGATATATTAGGATTTTTTGACTTGTAGAACTACATGTCTCTGCTATTTAATTGTTTTTTTAAAGATTTTATTTATTTATTCATGAGAGAGAGAGAGAGAGAGAGAGACGCAGGCAGAGGGAGAAGCAGGCTCCATGCAGGGAGCCCGATGTGGGACTTGATCCCGGGACTCTGGGATAGTGCCCTGGGCCAAAGGCAGGCACTAAATTGCTGAGCCACCCAAGGATCCCCTCTACTATTTAATTAATTCCTTGTTTTCCCCTTTTTCACCCAGCCCTTGGTAACTACCATTCTAATTTTATCCATGAATTTGACTACTTTAAGTGCCTCATATAAGTGGAATCTTATAGTAATTAAATAAATCATTGTATTTAATTTAGCATAGTGTCCTCAAGGTTCATCCGTGTTGTAACATGTGACAGGATTTCCTTTCTTTTTAAGGCTTCTTTGTTTTTTATTTTATATATAGACCCCATTTTGAATCTATTCATCCATCATATGGGTGGTTCTACGACTTGGCTATTGTAAACAGTGCTGGTATGAACATGGGTGTGTGAATATCTCTTCAAGACCCTGATTTCCATTCTTTTGAATATATACCAAGAATTGAGGTTGCTGGATTATATGGTAGTTACATTATTATTGATTTTTGATTTTTATTTTTAAAAAATGTTTAAAGATTCTCTTTATTTGAGAGGCAGAGACAGAGACTACAAGTGGGGGAAGGAGCAGGGGAGAGGAACAAGCACATTTCCCACTGAGTATAATAGCCCAACATGGGGCTTGATCCCAGGACCCTGAGATCATGACCTGAGCTAGTGACACTTAACCGAGTGAGCCACCCAGGTGCCACTAGTAGTTACATTTTCAATGTTTTGAGCAGTTAACCACCCCTCCATACAGGTTGCATCATTTATAATTCCACCAGCAGTTCACCAGGGTTTCACCTTTCTCATATCCATGCCAATACTCTTTTTTCCTTCTCTTTCTTTTTTTTTTAAAGAGTTTTAAATTTATTTTGGGTGTGGGGAGAATAGAACATACATGAGTGCGGGGAGGGGTAGAGGGTAAGAGAGAGAGAGAATCCTGGGGCAGACTCCCATTGATCACAGAATGTGATATGAGGCCTATCCCTGGACCTGAGATCTGGCCTGAACTGAAATCAAGTAACCAACTGAACCACCCAGGCACTTCTCTCTCTTCCTGTCATTGTTCTTTGTGTAATAAATGGAAATTTAAGAAGAACTCAGAATGTTTTCTTAGCTGAAAGCCATTATTTTGCCATTAAAATATTACTGTAGCTATTATAGGGTAATATATGAAGTATGAGAGCTTGGCTAGAGTCAAGTAGTGCTTGATGTAAAACCTGGTGCTCACTTTCGCAGATAATGAAAGTAGAGCACTATGATACTATTTTATATTTAGATACTATATTTACTTAGTGCTTTATGAAAAGAATCAAAATTAGTTTTATAATACATTTTGTAGAAAATACACTTTTAGAAATATGACATTAATTTTGAAATTGTTTTAAAATGAAAAAAAATTATTTGGAGGAAAAAGCCAACTTAGAAAAACTTGAGGAAAAATTTCATCATAATCAGGAGAACTGAGCATGATTGAAATCTCAAATGTTATAAAATTATATTGATATTTTCTACAGGACTATCTTTTATTCCCCCTAGTGTAGCTATGTGTATACATTTAAAATAGAGGAAATTATGAAATACGTGCTGTTTGTCCTGACTACTATTTAAGTAAATGAACTCATTTTTTATTCATAGAATAGGTAGCTTTTTCATTTCAATAATTTCTTTATTGTAATTTCAATAAGTACATTTCTACATAGATTTTCACAATTAATTGCTTCAAATTCTTAGCTTTTGTACCAGGAAGCTATGGTACTTTTTCATTTTCTGGAAAAAGTAAACTGTGACTGGTATTAAAGTATAGTTCGTAAAATTTTTTTAGTTAAGTGAAAACAAAGGGAAATTAAAAATTACCAATTTTTTACTGTTATTTTGTAGATTAAATGTAATATATTTCATTTATATATATTTGTTGTATTTGTATTGTATTTGATTGTGATTTGATAAGTTTAATGATTAAGTCCTCTGATTTTAGGCCTTTGAAGACAGTTTAATCGAAGCAAAGAAAGAAATTGAAGTATCACAAAGTAAATATAACGCACTATCATTACAGTTGAATAATAAACAGACTGAACTTATCCAGAAGGATATGGATATTACCCTTGTCAGGCAAGTGTATTCAGTTTTAAATTTAACATTATGGTAATGTCATTAGTTATTCAGAATGGCGACATAAATGTTTATTATCAGCACTCTAAAATGACAACACTATGTCTTCTATGAGGACATATATTTGCGTATTGAAACCATCTGGAATTATATATACCAAACTGGGAATAGTTAACTAAGAGAATGAGGGGTTTTACAGAATTGGGAAGAGCATTCTCAAACAGGAGTCTTGTCTTCATTTTTAACAAGGACAGTGCATTCACTCATACTTTCCTTCTAAAAAATTCCCAGCCAGGTATTATGTTCATTATTATAATAGGCAGTATATGAGAAATCCAATTTTGACTTTTTATTCTATTATGTTCTAAATAGTTTTAGTTTATGAGATATTCTTCCTATATCAAAATAGTTAATTTGTAGTACTACTCACAAAGTAGGATTACTTGAAAAACTTGTGTTTTTAAGTGTTTTAAAAGATTTTAAACTATCTTTTAACTTATTTCAGTTACTTTTATCAGAAAATAGTGTTGGAATAAATCATAGATATATAAATGTATATGCATGCACATATACATATGTTATCTGTAATATACATAAAGATACATGTATGTATGTATGTGCATTTTTTACTTAAACTGGTTAAATCATATAGTTAAAGTTTATCATCTATTTTTATAAGCACAATTTCATCCTCTGGTGGTACTATTGTGCATATATATATATATATATATATATACACACACACACACACACACACATATATATAAACACACACATACACATGTAAAATATTTATAATACATATAAATTCTATGTATTTGTATTGTATACAGTAATAGTATTTGTGTGGTTAAAACTTAATATGTAAATATATTTTTATGTATGCCTTATTCAATACATATTTATATATCTTTATGTATATTTAGTATGTTGCAAGAGCTATAGATATATCAGGGCAGAATTTTGGGCTAGGTAGCAATTAATGTATATATATTTATTACCTAAGTGAAAATTCATTTGTATCACAATTTAAAAATCTTCTTATTATAGAAGTGAGGAAAAGTATAAAATTAAAGATAGTACACTGGTTGGTTATCTATTCATAGTATAATTATTTTGATATATATTTGATATAATTTGTTAAAGTCAGAAAAGTAATTTTAAATAGTTATAGAATCTTACATTTCTGAGAAATCTTAAAATTCTCATTTATTACTGTCCTCAATAAGATAGTATGCCTTTTAATCTTTGCTTTGATACTTTTGGTTTATAAGTTCCTCAGTACTTTTCAAGACTGTTCTTTTCATTTTGTTTAAATTTAAACAGTTTCATATATTGAGCTGAAATTTGCTTGTTTATAATATCCACCCAATTATTGTGAATCCTTAGCTAAAGAATCTCAGAGACCATCTAATCTCTATTCTGTAGCATAGATCTTCAAATAATAGATTATTTTCAAATAATCTTCAAATAATCTTTATCAAAAACATTTTTTCATTCATTGACTACTCTTATTTCTCATAATTTTTCATGATATATATTTCATAGATATTTTATTATGTTGGTTGCATTTCTGAATGCATTTCATTTCACAAGTATCTATATTGCCAATATTTTTCTTTTTTTTTTTTTAAATTTTTTTTTTATTTATTATTTATGATAGTCACAGAGAGAGAGAGAGAGAGGCAGAGACATAGGCAGAGGGAGAAGCAGGCTCCATGCACTGGGAGCCCGACATGGGATTCGATCCCGGGTCTCCAGGATCGCGCCCTGGGCCAAAGGCAGGCGCCAAACCGCTGCGCCACCCAGGGATCCCTATATTGCCAATATTTTTCTTAAATATAGCACCTATAACTGCATAAAATATTCTAACGATGACCTTTCCCTTTTAGAGTATGATTTGAATGGAACAAGGACTATATTCTAGGAAGCAGTGCAATGATAAGTGCATGGCATTTGAATAATTACATTTTCTGCTAAATGTTTCCCCTTTGTGTATTTGAATTTAGTGTATTATAAGAGCTATAAGCTACAGTAAAGAAGGCAATAATATCCACAGATGGACGTTTTGTTTTAGATGGACATTTTCTTAAACAATGGTAAAATAATGTGCCATGTGTAATTTTAAGAGCTTGATTATAGGGACTCAGAGGAGGAGAAAATAGTGCAGAGTTAGAAGTATGGAGCAGAGGACTATGACTCAAACCCTCATTGAGGTATCCACAGTATTTTTCCTGAGTTGTCTGATTAAGGGGAACCTGTTTGGTATATTATATGTCCCCTTTCCTTCATCAGTTTTATTTCTTGGGGGGGGGTGGTAGTGCTTATGATATGCCAGTATCACTTTATTGAATCTGTATATTGTACAAAAGACCACACAAAGCCATAAGCCATAATCATGGGAAAAGTGTTTTTTTTTTCAATTTTTATTTTTTTTACTTTCATGGTACTTTAATTGTGTTTCTTATTTTGGGATTTAGAATCTTTTAACAAGCAGGCCAAAATAATCTGGTGTTTTTGGGGGGAGGGCAGTTGTTATTGTTTTTCTTGGTTTTTCTTTTTCTTCCTTCTTTCTTTTCCTGTGGTTCTGAGTAGTCCCTTCTGATGTGGACATGGCCCCCAACGGCGCCTCCAAGGTCCTCCAGGGGGTCCTGAGGAAGCCGAGCTCCTGTGAGTGCGGATGTGGCCCCACGTGTTCCTGAGTCATAGTCAGCAGGTCCTGAGGACGCTGGGTCTCCTGTCACTGTGGACTATGCCTCACATCCTCTGGAAGCCTCACAGCAGGTCCTCAGGAGGCCGGGGGCTCCTATCAGCCTGGACATGGCCCCACGTCCCCCCGAAAACTCACCGCGGGTCCTGAGGAGTGTTCTAGGCACTTTCTTATTTGAATACATTTTTTCCTTATTGGTATATGACAGAGTTGACCTAGGCTTGTATTTTTATGGGTTTATTTCTTTAAAATTCATAATATTTTGCATATTTATTGAATATTCATGTCACCCACTGTGATATACAACATTGTTATGAACTACCTCAAATGATTTTTTACTCTGAGTTAGAGTATAAATAAGTATATAGACACATATATAATAAGTTACATGTCTATAATGCATATAGAAAATCTTAGGGTCTACTTAGAACTTACATAAAAGTGCTAGCCAATTAAGTTTCCAAACTAAAATTTTTGCCTGAATAGGTAGTGATTCTATAATTACATCGAGTATGTGCTAAATGGCTACATGGTGGGTGAGCTAAACTACATGGCTGTGGGCTGTTATTAATTGGGAATTTTTCTTAGAAATTACTTGCAAATCTCCTATAGAAAATAATAGCAACAAAAAAGTCTAAACAGTATAGTCATAATCTGGGTTAGAAATATCATCAGAGTCCAGAAATTGGATTAATTACCTGGACTGCCAGTGAACCCAGGGACTTAGCAGAAGCAAATGTTAATTATTTCTGTAAGATAACATAATAATTTTGTCTTCAAATTATAGCCACAGTTAGGAAATGGACTTATTTAATACATGGAAATAAGATAATTTACAATATGAGTAAAAATATGAAGAGTATGCATAATGAAAGATGTGTATTACCCTTTCCAGAGGACTGGAAAACATTATTGACAGAAATAAAAGGTCTAATATATGTAGGGATATAGAAAGTTCACCGTTTAGAAGGCTCAGTATGATAAAGATGTCAGTTCTTTCCATATTGAGATTTAGATTATCAACAACTGGAAATCATTACTGGCCCCAGCCTAGAAGGATTAAGGAGAGAACTGTTACCAGATCTCTGTGAAAAAATCTATCCTGGGAGAGAGGCTGCCCAGTAGAAGTATCTTTTTGACACTGCTCAACAAAGAGGGAGCCAGGAAAAGAAGTATCTTGACCTTTTCTCTCTCTCTCTCTCTCTCTCTCTTTTTTAAAGATTTTATTTATTTATTCATTTATTTATTCATGAGAGAGAGAGAGAGAGGCAGAGACACAGGCAGAGGGAGATGCAGGCTCCATGCCGGGAGCCCAACATGGGACTCGATCCGGAGACCCCAGGATCGCGCCCTGGGCCAAAGGCAGGCGCTAAACCGCTGAGCCACCCAGGGATTCCCCCCCACCCTCTCTTTTTTAAAAGAGTTTATTTATTTATTAATGAGAGACACAGAGAGAGGCAGAGACAGAGGCAGAGGGAGAAACAGACTCTCTGCGGGGAGCCCAACATGGGACTAGATCCCCCATCTCCAGGATCATGCCCTAGCTGAAGGCGGTGCTAAACCATGGAGCCACCCGGGCTGCCCAGCCTTTTTTCTCTTTTACTCTATGTAATCACCAACCAGCACTCCAACTAATCAAATTCAGTCAGAGGCAGAGAACAAGGGGCCAGGATAATGCAGTCAGTAGAGGTCCGCCTCTTAGACTACAGTACTAGAGAACAGGATAGAGATGGTGAACACTGGGGAGTGTGTGGTATGTTTTCCATTACCGCTCTTCAGAGTTCTCTTGGCATTTATTGCTTATTAAATTTTTGGTATAAACTTAAGAATGAACATGCTTATTTCTTATTTGATACTTTATTACAGCATCAAATTTACATGTAAACCTGAAAAGAATTGACATCTTATGATGCCAGTCTTCCTGTCCCAGAGGATGTATGCCATTCCATTCTTTCAGTACCTTTGTATCCTTAGATGTTTTATGTTTCTAATGGGTTTTGACATTTCTTGTTAAATTTCTTCCTAGATATTTCATGTTTTTGTTACTTTTAATTGGAATAGTTCCTTCCCATATAGTTTCCAACGGATTTTCCTTTTATTACTTATAATTTTTGCTGTACTTGTTTGATGTGCTTTGCTTTGATGGGTAAAGTGTTCACAGTTCATTCTTTTTACTGTGAATTTTACTTTTTACTTTTTTGCATGTAATTTTTTTTGCCTTGGATTCGAATTCTTCTTTTTTTTTATTCAAATTCTTCTGAAATTAGTGTTGCTGTTCTTTATTTTTGTTTACATTTTTATGATAACAAAATAAGTACATGATTATTTGGTATATTGATACATATGAATTATTTTTAAAATGTGAGAATCATTCTAAATTTTTCTGAATTTATATTTATAGGTTGAAGATTAGGTGGATAGTAGTTTTTATTTTTATTTTTATTTTTATTTATTTTTCTTTTTTATTATTTTTTTAATTTATTTTTTATTGGTGTTCAATTTACCAACATACAGAATAACCCCCAGTGCCCGTCACCCATTCACTCCCACCCCCTGCCCTGCTCCCCTTCTACCACCCCTACTTTGTTTCCCAGAGTTAGCAGTCTTTACGTTCTGTCTCCCTTTCTGATATTTCCCACATATTTCTTCTCCTTTCCCTTATATTCCCTTTCACTATTATTTATATTCCCCACATGAATGAGAACATATAATGTTTGTCCTTCTCCGACTGACTTACTTCACTCAGCATAATACCCTCCAGTTCCATCCACGTTGAAGCAAATGGTGGGTATTTGTCATTTCTAATAGCTGAGTAATATTCCATTGTATACATAAACCACATCTTCTTTATCCACTCATCTTTCGATGGACACCGAGGCTCCTTCCACAGTTTGGCTATTGTGGCCATTGCTGCTAGAAACATCGGGGTGCAGGTGTCCCGGCGTTTCATTGCATTTGTATCTTTGGGGTAAATCCCCAACAGTGCAATTGCTGGGTTGTAGGGCAGGTCTATTTTTAACTCGTTGAGGAACCTCCACACAGTTTTCCAGAGTGGCTGCACCAGTTCACATTTCCACCAACAGTGCAAGAGGGTTCCCTTTTCTCCGCATCCTCTCCAACATTTGTTGTTTCCTGCCTTGTTAATTTTCCCCATTCTCACTGGTGTGAGGTGGTATCTCATTGTGGTTTTGATTTGTATTTCCCTGATGGCAAGTGATGCAGAGCGTTTTTTCATGTGCATGTTGGCCATGTCTATGTCTTCCTCTGTGAGATTTCTGTTCATGTCTTTTGCCCATTCCATGATTGGATTGTTGGTTTCTTTGGTGTTGAGTTTAATAAGTTCTTTATACATCTTGGAAACTAGCCCTTTATCTGATAGGTCATTTGCAAATATCTTCTCCCATTCTGTAGGTTGTCTTTTAGTTTTGTTGACTGTATCCTTTGCTGTGCAAAAGCTTCTTATCTTGATGAAGTCCCAATAGTTCTTTTTGCTTTTGTTTCTTTTGCCTTCGTGGATGTATCTTGCAAGAAGTTACTGTGGCCGAGTTCAAAAAGGGTGTTGCCTGTGTTCTCCTCTAGGAGTTTGATGGAGTCTTGTTTCACATTTAGATCTTTCATCCATTTTGAGTTTATCTTTGTGTATGGTGCAAGAGAGTGGTCTAGTTTCATTCTTCTGCATGTGGATGTCCAATTTTCCCAGCACCATTCATTGATTGAAGAGACGGTCTTTCTTCCAATGGATAGTCTTTCCTCCTTTATCGAATATTAGTTGACCATAAAGTTCAGGGTCCACTTCTGGGTTCTCTATTCTGTTCCATTGATCTATGTGTCTGTTTTTGTGCCAGTACCACACTGTCTTGATGACCACAGCTTTGTAGTACAACCTGAAATCTGGCATTGTGATTCCCCAGATATGGTTTTCTTTTTTAAAATTCCCCTGGCTATTCGGGGTCTTTTCTGATGCCACACAAATCTTAAAATAATTTGTTGTAACTCTCTGAAGAAAGTCCATGGTATTTTGATAGGGATTGCATTAAACGTGTAAATTGCCCTGGGTAACATTGACATTTTCACAATATTAATTCTGCCAATCCATGAGCATGGAATATTTTTCCATCTCTTTGTGTCTTCCTCAATTTCTTTCAGAAATGTTCTATAGTTTTGTGGGTATAGATCCTTTACATCTTTGGTTAGGTTTATTCCTAGGTATCTTATGCTTTTGGGTGCAATTGTAAATGGGATTGACTCCTTCATTTCTCGTTCTTCAGTCTCATTGTTAGTGTATAGAAATGCCACTGATTTCTGGGCATTGATTTTGTATCCTGCCACGCTACCGTATTGCTGTATGAGTTCTAGCAATCTTGGGGTGGAGAATTTAAGGTTTTCTATGTAGAGTATCAAGTCATCGGCGAAGAGAGAGAGTTTGACTTCTTCTTTGCCAATTTGAATGCCTTTAATGTCCTTTTGTTGTCGGATTGCTGAGGCCAGGACTTCCAGTACTATGTTGAATAGCAGTGGTGAGAGTGGACGTCCCTGTCTTGTTCCTGATCTTAGGAGAAGGTCTCCCAGTGCTTCCCCATTGAGAATGATATTTGCTGTGGGCTTTTCGTAGATGGCTTTTAAGATGTTGAGGAATGTTCCCTTTATCCCTACACTCTGAAGAGTTTTGATCAGAAATGGATGCTGTATTTTGTCAAATGCTTTCTCTGCATCTAATGAGAGGATCATACGGTTTCTTGGTTTTTCTCTTGCTGATATGATGAATCACATTGATTGTTTTACGGGTGTTGAACCAGCCTTGTGTCCTGGGGATAAATCCTACTTGGTCATGGTGAATAATTTTCTTAGTGTACTGTTGGATCGATTGGCCAGTATCTTGTTGAGAATTTTTGCATCCATGTTCATCAGGGATATTGGTCTATAATTCTCCTTTTTAGTGGGGTCTTTGTCTGGTTTTGGAATTAAGGTGATGCTGGCCTCATAAAACGAATTTGGAAGTACTCCATCTCTTTCTATCTTTCCCAACAGCTTTAGGAAATAGGTATGATTTCTTCTTTAAACGTTTGATAGAATTCCCCTGGGAAGCCATCTGGCCCTGGACTCTTGTGTCTTGGGAGGTTTTTGATAACTGCTTCAATTTCCTCCCTGGTTATTGGCCTGTTCAGGTTTTCTATTTCTTCCTGTTCCAGTTTTGGTAGTTTGTGGCTTTCCAGGAATGCGTCCATTTCTTCTAGATTGCCTAATTTATTGGCGTATAGCTGTTCATAATATGTTCTTAAAATCGTTTGTATTTCCTTGGTGTTGGTAGTGATCTCTCCTTTCTCATTCATGATTTTATTAATTTGAATCTTCTCTCTCTTCTTTTAAATAAGGCTGGCTAATGGTTTATCTATCTTATTAATTCTTTCAAAGAACCAACTCCTGGTTCTGTTGATCTGTTCCACAGTTTTTCTGGTCTCGATTTCGTTGAGTTCTGCTCGAATCTTTATTAACTCTCTTCTTCTGCTGGGTGTAGGAACTATCTGCTGTTTTTTCTCTAGCTCCTTTATGTGTAAGGTTAGCTTTTGTATTTGAGTTCTTTCCAGTTTTTGAATGGATGCTTGTATTGTGATGTATTTCCCCCTTAGGACTGCTTTTGCTGCATCCCAAAGATTTTGAACGGTTGTATCTTCATTCCCATTAGTTTCCATGAATCTTTTTAATTCTTCCTTTATTTCCTGGTTGACCCTTTCATCTTTTAGCAGGATGGTCCTTAACCTCCACGTGTTTGAGGTCCTTCCAAACTTCTTGTTGTGATTTAGTTCTAATTTCAAGGCATTATGGTCTGAGAATATGCAGGGGACGATCCCAATCTTTTGGTATCAGTTCAGACCCGATTTGTGACCCAGTATGTGGTCTATTCTGGAGAAAGTTCCATGTGCACTTGAGAAGAATGTGTATTCAGTTGAGTTTGGATGTAAAGTTCTGTAGATATCTGTGAAATCCATCTGGTCTAGTGTATCATTTAAAGCTCTTGTTTCTTTGGAGATGTTGTGCTTAGAAGACCTATCAAATATAGAAAGATCTAGATTGAAGTCACCAAGTATAAGTGTATTATTATCTAAGTATTTCTTCACATTGGTTAATAATTGATTTATATATTTGGCAGCTCCCACATTCGGGGCATATATATTGAGGATTGTTAAGTCCTCTTGTTGGATAGATCCTTTAAGTATGATATAGTGTCCCTCTTCATCTCTCACTACAGTCTTTGGGGTAAATTTTAGTTTATCTGATATAAGGATGGCTACTCTTGCTTTCTTTTGAGGACCATTTGAATGGTAAATGGTTCTCCAACCTTTTATTTTCAGGCTGTAGGTGTCCTTCTGTCTAAAATGAGTCTCTTGTAGACAGCAACTAGATGGGTCCTGCTTTTTTATCCAGTCTGAAACCCTGCGCCTTTTGATGGGGTCATTAAGCCCGTTCACGTTCAGAGTTACTATTGAGAGATATGAGTTTAGTGTCATCATGATATCTATTCAGTCCTTGTTTTTGTGGATTGTTCCACTGAACTTGTTCTTAAAGGGGAATTTTAAGAGTCCCCCTTATAATTTCTTGCAGAGCTGGTTTGGAGGTCACATATTCTTTCATTGCTGCCTGTCTTGGAAGCTCTTCATCTCTCCTTCCATTTTGAATGAGAGCCTTGCTGGATAAAGTATTCTTGGTTGCATGTTCTTCTCATTTAGGACTCTGAATATATCCTGCCAGCCCTTTCTGGCCTGCCAGGTCTCTGTGGAGAGGTCTGCTGTTATCCTAATACTCCTCCCCATAAAAGTCAGGGATTTCTTGTCTCTTGCTGCTTTAAGGATCTCCTCTTTATCTTTGGAATTTGCAAGCTTCACTATTAAATGTCGAGGTGTTGAACGGTTTTTACTGATTTTAGGGGGGGATCTCTCTATTTCCTGGATCTGAAAGCCTCTTTCCCTTCCCAGATTAGAAAAGTTTTCAGCTAGAATTTGTTCAAATACATATTCTGGCCCTCTGGCCCTTTCAGCACCCTCGGGAACACCAATTAAACATAGGTTTTTCTTCCTCAGGCTGTCGTTTATTTCCCTTAATCTATCTTCATGGTCTTTTAATTGTTTGTCTCTTTTTTTCTCAGTTTCCGTCTTTGCTATCAACTTGTCTTCTATGTCACTCACTCATACTTCCACCTCGTTAACCCTCGTCGTTAGGACTTCTAGTTTGGATTGCATCTCATTCAATTGATTTTTAATTTCTGCCTGATTAGCTCTAAATTCTGCAGTCATGAAGTCTCATGAGTCCTTTATGCTTTTTTCTAGAGCCACCAGTAGCTGTATAATAGTGCTTCTGAATTGGTTTTCTGATATTGAATTGTAATCCAGATTTTGTAACTCTGTGGGATAGAGGACTGTTTCTGATTCTTTCTTTTGAGGTGAGGTTTTCCTTCTAGTCATTTTGCTCAGTGCAGAGTGCCAAAAGCAAGTTGTATTGGGAAAAGGAGAAAAAGAGAGGAGAGAAAAAAGGAAAGAAAAGAGAAAGAGAAAAAGAAAAGGAAGAAAAAAAAAGAAAGAAAAAGAAAGAAAGGAAAAAAAGGGGGTGGGGGAAGGAAACAAAAAACGAAACAAAACGACAAAAAAAAAAAAAAAAAAAAAAAAAGAACCACGGGGGAGTATCTTCTGATTCTGTATACTTTAAGTCCCTTGGCTTCCCCTGGAAATTGTCCGTCTAGCTGGTCTTCTGGGGGAGGGGCCTGTTGTGCTGATTCTCAGGTGTTAGCACTTGGGGGAGCTGCTCTGCCCCTGCCTGATGCAGGGCTCAGTGGGGGTTGTTTACCCCGTGAGGCCCCAGGAGGAACAGCTCCAGTGGCGGGGCCAGCTCTGGAAACCTGGATTCAGCCCCCGCAGTAACTCCGGAGCTCTCCGTCTGCAGGGCCTGGAGGCTCCGGCGCAGGCCCTCTGATCTGCTCAGCTCGGGGCAGGCGCGTCCTTGCTATCCTGGGCCCTCCCGGCCTCTGCCTGTCCCGGGGGGAGGCCGGATCCTGGGCTGTGTCCCGGCGCCCTGTGCTCCAGGGCCTACACTGTTGGATTTGCGCTCCTGGCCCACAGCTCCTTCCGCGGTCAGAGCTGCTCCTGGAACCGCGCAGCCCCCTCCGCACGGAGCCTCTTCCTCCACCCGAGCTCCCCGAGCTGCTCCCGCCCTGCAGCCCCCTCCGCGGAGCCTCTTCCTCCGCCCGAGCCCCTCTGAGCTGCTCCCGCCCCGCAGCCCCCTCCGCGGAGCCGCCCCCGAGCCCCTCCGAGCTGCTCCGGGTCCCGCCGTGCGCGCTGCAGCCCTTAGGGAGCTCGGCTCACTCTCCTGGGGCGCAGGTGTCTGTTACTGTCCCGGGGAGCCCGAGGGCATCCCCGCCCTCCTGGGTCCTGCTCCTACTCCCTGCGAGCCCCTTTCTGCCCGGGAAGGTCGGTGCAGCTCCTGCTTCTCCGGGACGGGGCTCTCCTGTCCTGGGGACACTCGCCCCGGCCTCAGCCCGGCTCCTCGCGGGGCCCCTCCCCCTTGGAGGCCTTTGTTCCTTTATTTCTTTTTTCCCTTCTTCCTACCTTGATAGATGCGCGAACTCTTCTCACCGTAGCATTCCAGGTGTTCTCTCTTTAATTCTCAGGCCGAATTCATAGGTTTTCAGGATAATTTGAAGGTTTTCTAGGTAATTTGGTGGAGACAGGTGATTTGGGGACCCTACTCTTCCGCCATCTTGCCCCTCCCCCTGCTGTATAGTAGTTTTTACATAAAAGGGACTATATTCTCTTAATAAGTTAACCAGTTTCTTGGTTATATATGGAACAATAAGACACTGATGTGAAATTGAGGGAATTATTAAATCTTTTCTCTATAAATACCACTAACTCTCCCTCTCTAAAGTTAAGAAAGAAATGGCATGAAAAACTTTGGAGGTCAATGTCATAATTTTTAAATCTATATTTCATCTTTAGTTTGTTTTGACACCCTGTTGTGTAAACTTTTGAAAATAGAACATAACGTTCAACAGTTTTAACTCCCCCTGATTTTGTATCTCAAGATATATAACTATAACCACAGTGACCAAAGATGCTTAGGATTAGCCCTACATTTTGCTTAAGTGCTCATCACTAAACCTTTTACTTTTGATATGTTCATTCCTGTACAGTTTTGACTCCTTTTAGGGGCTCATTTTTAGCAGGGACTTTCCCTGGTGCTAGTTTATGCTTTCTCTTTCTCCCCCATTGGCTCAGATTTAGTCATGTGATTTATTTTGGCCTGTGGGACAAGACTGAAGGTAACATGCCACGTCCTAATGTTTTAAAAGTCATTCCTTTACTTGCTTTCCTTTTTTTTTTTTTTTTTTTAAGAATTATTTATTCATGAGAAACACAGACTGAGAGAGGCAGAGACAGGTAGAGGGAGAAGCAGGCTCCTCGCAGGGAGCCCCATGTGGGACTCGATCCCGGATTCCGGGATCACGACCTGAGCAGAAGGCAGGCACCCGACCACTGAGCCACCAGGAGTCCCGATTTGCTTCTGCTTTTTGCCCTTTGCCACCAGAGTGGCATATTTTTAATGGAATCTGCTGCTGCATTGTGGGTCTTAGAATAGTGAAAAGCCACCTGTAATGTAAACAAGCAGTAAATCTTTGTTTTTGTAAGCCATCAAAAAAAATTTTGTAACTGCAAAATAACCTAGAGGAGCTGTCTGAAACCCTCTGTCAGTCTTTGGTATCAAGCTTGATCCCTAAGGGGGTATTCCTAATTTATCCCATGGCTCACTCAATCCCTTAGATAGCATCATTGTAACCGAAAGATCACTGGATTTATCTATCAGGAATACAGTATTTTTAACAAAACTTAACATTCTACTTGAGATAGAAGAAAATGTTGTTGGTTCTCAGCACTGTCTCAGTTGAAGCCACACATTACTCCTTTTCATCTGTGCCTACAGGAACTTCTCGAGTTTGAACCTACTGGTTAAATTCATTTTCCGTAATTTTAATTTTCCTTATACTCGATCTCATTATGTGTTTTCATACTATTATGGCATCTTTTCATTAAGCGATCTATGTTATGCTTTTCATTCAATCCGTTTAATAACTGTCTTAACCCATATATCCTAGACAAGAGAGCCTGAGGGAAGGATTAAGTCCTGAATACATAGTTGGAAGAATCAATTCCAGTGGAAAGTGAGTAAGAGAAGAAGAATGAGACAGGCAAAGATAAAAAGTGATTCAAGGAAATGCATTATTGTGCTGGCTACTGCTTCATGGTGGGCCATGAAGAGACAGCAGCAGGTGCACTGAATTTGCTACCCAGGTTGATCGCTGATGGGCTGTAGGAGAGAAACCATGTTCTAGAGCAATCCATCAGATGGTAAAAGAAAGAGTTATCTATCTGGTTTCTTCTTGTGTTTTGTCTTCCATTGGTAAAAGTTGCTTATACCATGCCTGTGTTGTAGCATTTTATCCTAACCTGGAAATGGCACAAACATACTAGGCATGCAGCTGGTTGACTTCAAGCAATGAAGCCAGATGAGCTGTATAAATTTCATAGGTGGAAGGGGTAGTTCATAGGCTGAGATTGAGCAAGAAAATGAGATTCTAAGAGGCAGGTGTAGGCTGAATCTGAAAATATATGTATGATGGATGTGTTTAGTACCTAACAAATATAATAAGGGACAGGTAGTGTCTTAGATATGCTGTTTATAGCAGTGAACAAAAACTCCCTGCCTTCACAGAGACTTTATTTAGATCATCTTCATATCTTGTCTTTGTATTGATAATTCAGAGAGGTGTGATGGTTTGTTTTTCATATTTTTCCTAAACCTTCCTTCTTATTTCTTCAGTAACTTCTCAGAGGTATACTTTTCTCCCAAGTATGTACAATAAAATTTCTTTTTTCTTAATTCTTAGTACTCCTCCTTTTAATAAGTCCATTTGTTTTTCTTCTTTTTTTGTTAATTTATTTTTTATTGGTGTTCAATTTGCCAACATATAGAATAACACCCAGTGCTCATCCAGTGCCCCCTCAGTGCCCGTCACCCAGTCACCCCCACCCCCCCGCCCACCTCCCCTTCCACCACCCCTAGTTTGTTTCCCAGAGTTAGGAGTCTCTCATGTTCTGTCTCCCTCCCTGATATTTCCCACTCATTTTTTCTCCTTTCCCCTTTAATCCCTTTTACTATTTTTTATATTCCCCAAATAAGGAAAGGATTTACACAAATTCAGTGTTTGCTAGTGGTCCAGAGGTGTGCCTTTTGTAAGCTTTGTTTATTGCTAACTTTGATATCAGTCAGGTTCCATGTTTCATATTTGCAACATTGGTGTACATTGATCTTACCTACTTTTCATAAGTTGGTGTGGGAAGATAGAGCGGGAGAAATTTACCTCAATAGTGTAAAATCATGTCCACTCCCCTTACTGGGAGGATGCCCAGAATGTAGCATTAGATGAGAGACAGGGATATGCTCTTCCCTTAGTTGATTTTTAATTCCCAGGTGCCTCATAGTATGAGCATTTCCTTACTTCTGAGTGTGTTTTTTTTTCTTTTCTTTTTAAATGTTTTATTCATTTATATAAGAGAAGGAGAGCCAGGGCAGCCCGAGTGGCTCAGCGAGGCAGCCTGGGTGGCTCAGCAGTTTAGCACCGCCTTCGGCCCAGGTTGTGGTCCTAGAAACCTGGGATTGAGTCCCACGTCGGGCACCCTGCATGGAGCCTCCTTTTCCCTCTGCCTGTGTCTCTACCTCTCTCTTTCTCTGTGTCTCTCATGAATAAATAGATGAAATTTTAAAAAATACTTAAAAAAAAAAGAAAAAAAGAGCATGAGCAGTGGGGAGGGACAGAGGGAAAGGGAAGAAATAAACACCCCACTGAGCAGGGAGACTGACGTGTGGCTCAATCCTAGAATCCTGGGATCATGACCTGAGCTGAAGGCAGACGCTTAACTGACTGAGCCACACAGGCATCCCTTAAGTATGTTTTTTTTTTTTTTTTTTTTCTGATTGAAAATACATGTATTTTGTTCCACTTGACCCTTAAATGCAAGCCAAATACTGATTTTCTCATTAAGAAATAACAGATGTCTTCTAATATGGGAGGAGAAGAAAATTTGCTATGTTTCACATTCTATCTAAAAATGGTGCTTTTTATTTTTTAATGTTTATTTATTTATTTTTTAAAAGATTTTTTTAATTTGTTTATTCATGAGGTCAGAGAGAGAGAGAGAGAGAGAGAGAGAGAAAGAGAAAGGCAGAGACACAGGCAGAGGGAGAAGCAGGCCCCATGCAGGGAGCCCAATGTGGGACCTGATCCCAGGACTCCAGGATCATGCCCTGGGCCAAACGCAGGCACTCCGCTAAGCCACCCAGGCGCCCCATTTTTTGTAATATATTTTATTTTATTTTTTTAAAATTTATTTATGATAGAGAGAGAGAGAGAGAGGCAGAGACACAGGCAGAGGGAGAGCAGGCTCTATGCTGGGAGCTTGATGTGGGACTTGATCCTAGGTCTCCAGGATTAGGCCCTGGGCTGAAGCTGGTTCCAAACCACGAGCCACCCAGGCTGCTCATTGGTGTGATTTTATTTGCTGTTCTTTCTTCAGTTCCTTTAGGTGCAAAGTTAGCTTGTGTATTTGACTTTTTTTCCAATTTTGAGGGATGCTTGTATTGTGATGTATTTCCCTCTCAGGACTGCTTTTACTGTATCCCAAAGAATTTGAACAGTTGTATCTTCATTTTCATTAGTTTCCATGAATCTTTTTAATTCTTCTCTAATATCTTGGTTGACCCTTTCATCTTTTAGCAGGATGCTCTTTCACCTCCACGAGTTTGAGTTTCTTCCAAATTTCTTCTCATGATTGAGTTCTAGTTTCAAAACATTATGGTCTGAAAATATGCAGGGGACAATCCCAGTCTTTTGGTATCTGAGGAGACTGGATTTGTGGCCCAGTATGTGGTCTCTTCTGGAGAAAGTTCCATGTGCACTTGAGAAGAATGTGTATTCAGTTGTGTTCGGATGCAAAGTTCTGTATACATCTGTGAAATCCATCTGGTCCAGTGTATCATTTAAAGCTCTTGTTTCTTTGGAGATGTTGTGTTTAGAATAGAAGATCTGTCATTTGCAGAAAGTGCTGTGTTGAAGTCTCCCAGTATTAGTGAATTATTATCTAAGTATGTCTTTACTTTGGTTATTAATTAATTGATATACTTGGCAGCTCCCACATTCGGGGCATAAATATTCATGATCGTTAGGTCCTTTTGTTGGATAGACCCTTTAGGTATGATATAGTGGCTCTCTTCATCTCTTACCACAGTCTTTGAGATAAACTTTAACTTATCTGATATGAGGATTGCTACCCCAGCTTGCTTTTGAAGACCATTTGAATGGTAAATGGTTCTCCAACCTCTCATTTTCAGGCTGTAGGTGTCCTCCTGTCTAAAATGAGTCTCTTGTAGACAGCAAATAGATGGGTCTTGCTTTTTTATCCAGTGTGAAACCTTGCATCTTTTGATGGGATCATTGAGTCCATTCATGTTCAGAGTTACTATTGAAAGATGAATTTAGTGTCATCATAATACCTATTCAATCCCTGTGTTTGTGGATGATTTCTTTGGGCTTCCTCTTTCTTTTACAGGGTTCCCCTTAATATTTCTTGCAGAGCTGGTTTGATGGTCACATATTCATTCAGTTTCTGCCTATCTTGGAAGCTCTTTATCTCTCCTATTCTGAATGAGAGCCTTGCTGGATAAAGTATTCTTGGCTGCATGTTCTTATTTAGGACCCTGAATATATCCTGCCAGCCCTTTCTGGCCTGCCAGGTGTCTGTGGAGAGGTCTGCTTTTAATCTAATATTTCTCCCCATGTAAGTTAGGGATCTCTTGTCTCTTGCTGCTTTAAGGATTTTCTCTTTATCTTTGGAATTTGCAAGTTTCACTATTAAAAGTTGAGGTGTTGAACAGGTTTTATTGATTTTAGGGGGGGGGGCCTCTCTATCTCCTGGATCTGAATGCCTGTTTCCCTCCCCAAATTAGGGAAGTTCTCAGCTAAGATTTGTTCAAATATGCTTTCTGGTACTTTGTCCTCTTGGCACCCTCTGGGACTCCATTTAATTGTAGATTTTTTCCTTCTGAGGCTATCATTTATTTCCCTTAACCTTTTCTCATGGTCTTTTAATTCTTTTTCTCTTTTTTCCTCAGCTTTCTTCCTTGCCATCAACTTGTCTTCTATGTCACTCACTTTTTCTTCTACCTCATTCATTAATAACCCTTGTCATTAGGACCTCCAGTTTGGGGTGCATCTCATTCAATTGATTTTTAATTTCATCCTCATTAGATCTAAATTCTGCAGTCATGAAGTCTCTTGAATCCTTTATGCTTTTTCCAGAGCCATCAGTAGCTTTATAATTGTGCTTCTGAATTGGCTTTCTGACATCGAATTGTAATTCAAATTCTGTAAGTCTGTGGCACAGAGTACTGTTTCTGATTCTTTCTTTTGTGGTGAGTTCTTTCTAGTCATTTTTTTCAGTGTAGAGTGGCTGTATAAGTGGGCTGTGTCAAGAATATCAACCACGACCTAAGTAAATTTCCCCCTAAATGATTCTGCCGAGGTCAGAGACCAGAAATTGAAAACAAAGATCAGAACTAAATAAAACAGAAGGACCACTAAGGTGAAAACAGATTTTAAAACAAAGTAGTAAAAAATAAAGGCCAGGAATCCTAAAGAAGAAGAGAAAAAAAAAAAAAAAAGAAAAAGGAGAAGAAAATAACTGAGGGACTGGGAGATGGTGGTGGTGAAGAAGTTGTAGTGGAGGGACAATGTAGAGTACCTGAGGGGTTGTAGAGGATGATCCTCTTGTTTCTGAGTATATTAAGTAGATTAGAAGATGCTCTGTCCCAAATTTATATAAACCAGAAATACTTGTAGAGGTCCCCAACATTGACCACCAAAACTTAAATGAGAGAAAAGAGGTCAGCAGAATGGGAATGAGGAATCTCACAGAATGAACCAGCACGGTATACCACTTGGTTCTGGGTGCATGCTGGTCATGTTTTAGAAGGTATTAACTTCTGCCATTGTAGAACAAAATGAGGCAGAGAAAACAAAAAACACAACACAAAACAAAAAACATATCTTGTATATCTCCTAAAATTAAGTTGAGTATGTTGAAGGGAATCTAGAAGTGGAAAATATATCTAGGACCTGTAATTGGAGAAATATGAAAGTCAAAAAGGATGAATCTTAAAAATGAAGAGGTGGTAAAATATTGTAGTTAACGTGGTAAAAGAGAAAAAAATATTGGAAATTTATAGTGTGATTTAAAAATGAGTTGTCCTGGAAAAAGGAAGGAAAAAAATAAAAAAGGAGGGGTACCCTCTAGTTCTATATACTATAAATTCCTCAACTTTCTCTGGAGCTTTCCAGTGTTGCTGGTTAAACACTTTCTCTTCCCCTGTCCTTCCAGCTGGTCTTCTGGGGGAGGGACCTGCTGTGCTGATTCTCAGGTGTGTGTACCTGGGGGAGCTGCCCCCCTCCCCCTCTCGCTGGGTGCCGGGCTCAGTGGGAGCTGTTTACCCCGTGAGGCCTCTGTTCCCTGGCAGCCCTGCCCCTCCCAGGGATAAGGAGAGAGAAGGAGGAACAGCAACACTGGCGGCAGCCAGCTCTCCAGCCCTGGAGTCAGCTCCCGCAGTAACCACCACAATATCCCAGTCCTCTCGGCCTGGATGCTCCCAGGGCGAGGGCACTGACTTGCACAGCTTGGAAGCGCCTGGTGTCGGGAGAGGTCTCGCTGTCCTGGGCCCTCCCCTCCTCCGCCCGTCCCCGGGGGAGCCCAAGATCCTGGGCTGTGTCCCTTGGCGCCTTGGGATCCAGGGCCTGCGCTGCTGGAATCGTGTTCCCTGGGCTGCGGTTTCTGAAGGCAGCAGGGCGCAGCCCCCTCCATCCGAACCCCTGCCTGAGCTCCCTACCCCACCCCCGTTTCGCACTCCAGCCCTTTACTGAGCTCCAACGCGGTCTGTGGTGCACTCTCCCCTGGGCGCACGTCCTCTGTTAGTGACCCCGGGAGGCTGGAGGCTCCACTGCCCCTCCTGCGGTTCTGCTCAATTTCCCTGCTAAGCACCTTTCCCTCCGGAAAGAATCCGGTGCGAATTTTTAAAGTTCCTGCTTCTCCCGTCCTGTAGGCTCTAGCCGCCTGGCCTTAGCCCGGCTCCTCGGGGGTCCCCTCCCCTATTTGATTCTTTTTATTTTATTTTTTCCACCTTCCTGCCTTGTTAGAAGCGCAAACTCTTCTCTCTGTAGTGTTCCAGCTGTTCTCTCATTAAAACTCAGGTCAAGGCAGCCCGGGTGTCTCAGTGGTTTAGTACCGCCTTCAGCCCAGAGCCTGGTCCTGGAGACCTGGGATTGAGTACCACATCTGGCTCCCTGCATGGAGCCTGCTTCTCCCTTTGCCTGTGTCTCTGCCTCTCTCTCTCTCTCTCTCTGTGTCTCTCATGAATACATGAATAAATCTTTAAATCTCAGGTTGAATTTGTAGGTTTTCAGGATGATTTGAAATTTATCTAGGTAAGTTGGTGGGGACAGGGACTTGGGGTCCCTACTCCTCCACCATCTTGCCCCGCACCCCCAAAATGGTGGTTTTTAATCCTCATCATGTCCCCATTCTAAATTCAACATTTACTCAGGTCTCCTGGCTAACATATCTTTTGACTATATCTTTTGATAGAATTTTATCATATATCTATTGCCTATTTTCTTTGATAATTTTTAACAATGTTATTTTTGAAAAATGGAGTACTCTGTAAGCAGTATTATTATGAGTCTCTTCTCCCCTTCTCTTGTGAGTATTACATATCCTGCAGACATTGTGCCATTATTGATTCTCTTCTTTCACTGCTTCCATTTTTGGGCTGTTACTTACTGCAAGTTTTGGCTTTTTTTGAGTAGTTACAGAAAGATGATGCTATAGTCTGAATATTTGAATCCACCCAAAATTAATATGTTGAAATCCTAATACGGAATGTAATGGCATTAGGAAGGATGCCATGAGGATAGAGCACTCATGAGTGGGATTAGTATTCTTATAAAGAGAGACTTCCTATAGCTCCCTAATGTCTGTCTACCATGTAAAAATACAACAGGAAGCCTACTACCAAGAAGAAGGCCCTTACTTGGCACTCTGATCTTTAACTTCCAGTCTCCAGAACTTTGAGAAACAAATTTCTGTTTTTGTGGACTACCCAGTGTACAATATTTTGTTATAGTGGTCCAAAAGGATTGAGACAGATGGGTATATGCTCAGGTATTTGTATGGGTACAGGGGTTGCTGTTATATTTGGAAAACGATACTCTAAACCTCTAAAAAGCAGAGCATTTAACCCCTATTAATCTTCATCTACCTTCAACAACTATTTGCAGACATCCCGGGTGGTGCAGCGGTTTAGCGCCTGCCTTTGGCCCAGTGTGCGATCCTGGAGACCTGGGATCAAGTCCCACGTCGGGCTCCTGGTGCATGGAGCCTGTTTCTCCCTCTGCCTGTGTCTCTGCCTCTTTCTCTCTCTCTCTCTGTGTGACTATCATGAATAATAAAAAAAGTTCCATTAAAAAATACAGTCTCCAGAGTATATGTTATGAAGTGTATTTTATGTTATGAAGAGATACACAAAAATATGTATCTCTATAAACAGTTTTCTCTTCAAGTTGAACAAACAAAATATGTTCCAGTTTTATATGATCTGTATCACCCAGGATTCACTACCACAGAACTGTGGAAACCTTTATTCTAGAAGTATGATTTTCCTGGGCCCTTAGTGCCATCATCACTATGACAACCAGTTCTTTGTCCCCTCTGTACCAATTTTACCTTGGATGGGTTAGAAGGACGG
The DNA here is from genome assembly GCF_053574225.1 of Canis aureus. NCBI lineage: Eukaryota > Metazoa > Chordata > Mammalia > Carnivora > Canidae > Canis > Canis aureus. Next base: position 38,879,993 of record NC_135620.1, read on the forward strand.
GTTTTCACTTTGTGTTGCTCTCCTTCCTTCTGACTTTTTCCCCCCTCATCTTTTCTTCAGTCTGGATTAGAAGAGTCATAGGAATCCCAACCTAAACCCCTGAGGTTGCAAACTAATGGTGCTTTAAGGAACTTTGGTTTCAAACTTAATTTGCCTTTGTGGAGTCCTTTTTAATACATTTAAAGTTCTGTATAATACAATGAAAGGTCAACTTACCCAGTATTCAAAACTGATAACTATTGTTGGCATCAGTACTTACTTATCAATTCTTGAAACTGAAGTGTAACTTACTTTCAATAAGAAGGTGGTACTATGTCTGTATATCCAAGGTTTTTATTACTATCAAGCTATAAAAAAAATTGATAAGTATTCGGCTTTGAAAGTCATAGTTGTTCTATCAATACTTTCTAGGTCTATGTCATAAATATTAAATACTTTATATGTTATTTCTTTCATTAATATGTTTGCCTGCAGTAAAAAGCAATAGATGAAAAAACTGGAAGACGATCTATAGCCTTAGATGAATACAATTATTTTCACTGAGATGATCTTTACTCCTGCCTCTCTCTATTTATTGCTTGCTTTGCACAGAAAGGAGCTGCAAGAGCTGCAGAATCTGTACAAGCAGAACAGTGTGCATACAGCACAGCAAGCGGAGCTGATCCAGCAGCTTCAGGTTCTGAATATGGATACACAGAAAGTACTGAGGAATCAGGAAGATGTTCATACAGCTGAAAGTATATCATATCAAAAAGTATGCTTTTATTCTGTCATAAAAATGTAAATTTATATGTATGAACTTATAAAAATATATAGAATTCAATTTTTTCCCAATTTCGGCATTTCTTTATTGTTTCCTTTTATACATGGTTCTTCAAAATTAAAAATGAAATATAATTCAATCTGGTAACTGTTGAAATTTTGTGACTTTTTTATGGCCATTAAAGCTGAAATATTGAAAATAAAGATGCAAATTTACTCCATAGGATATTGTTTTTATAAATTGGAATTTTGATATCTACTATAAAACATAGCCTGGCCATAGCCCCCAAACCAGAAAGGACTTGGGGGATGGAATTACTCAACCTTCTATTATGAGAAATTAGTCATCAATTATGATTCTAGTTTGTGAACTAAAACAGTCTTTCATTATAGAATTTTTGCATTATTTTATTGGCAAATCTGCCCAAACACAAATGGATATGCTGATGAGGTCTTTAGGATCAATATTTTCCAAGAATTTTTCTCTATTTTGTGAGTTTCTTTTAAGTAGTCATTTTACTTTATAGTTGTTTTAAGAACCTCTCAAGAAAGCTTACCCTGCTATTTAGGTATGCTGACTGACCCAGCAACAATAATTATGGCTAGTAGTTAAAAGAAAACACCTTTATCGAATTCTTTATGTTTTGTGTAGCGTACCAAGCTATTTATAGAAATAATTTACTTTCTGTATAGGTCAATCTTACAAGATTGATTTTATTCCCTTGTAATAGTTGAGGCATCCAAGGCTTAGAGTGGTTAAATAGTGCAGTCTAAGTTGTTTTTTCTATTTAACTTTTCTCCTTAAAAAAGACCATGAAACACCTATATCCATAATTAACATTTTTACATTAGTAGTAATCAATTAATAATAATAAATAAAGATTTATTTGATAGAGCGAGCAAGCAGGGAGGTGGGGGGAGGGGCAGTGGGAGACAAGGGGACTCCACTGGGTGCAGAGCTCCACCTGGGGTTTGATCCCAGGACCATGCGATTATGATGTGAGCTGAAATCAAGAGTGGGATGCTCAACCCACTGACCCACTCACACATTTCTAAACACATAGTTTTAAATAATGCTTTGGAACAGTGGTTTTCACTCTGTATTCTCTCAAGTTTCCCTCAGGACATGAATGGCATCAGGTAAAGATATTGAAATAATACTGTAGAAGTCCTGATAGTGCTAGTCTAACAGAGTCAAATACCCTTCCACTTGCCCCAACTCATTTCATCCCCTTCCCAGGGGTATTCATCCAGATTTTCATGCATTAGATATTCTGTGTGTGTGTGTGTGTGTGTGTGTGTGTGTACATACACACATACCACAAATCTAGGCATATTATAATTTTAATATTTATTAACTTATGCTTTACTTACTGTTCTTTAACTTTTTTTTTTCAAGTAATATGCCTTGGATATATTTCCATGACCTAGAGCTCTGGCTCTCTTCCTGCTCCTCTTTATCCTCCAGCATGAATGCATATAGTGTGAAGTTACAGTCTAATCTGGTGACTATTAATGTCTCCAACTTTTTGTTATAAACTTGTCCACATGGCCCAAATGGCTCAGTGGTTTAGCGCTGCCTTCAGCCCAGGGCATGATCCTGGAGACCTGGGATCTAGTCCCACATCAGTCTCCCTGCATGGAGCCTGCTTCTCCTTCTGCCTGTGTCTCTGCCTCTCTCTCTCCTCTCTGTATATTCTCATGAATAAATAAAATCTTTAAAAAAATAATAAAAAAATAAACTTGCCCACAGAAAATGATCCCCATCTCTCCTATAGCATCATTTTTTCCCTTCTGGACCATTTCTAAACACATACAAATAAGCTAGTGTGTCTCTGATCTGGGGGAAAGAACAAAATGCAACAAAAACATGCATCTTGACCTCACTATATTCCTCTTCTTCCCTTCCTTCTGTTTCTTTCCTTTTCCAGCAGTATTCTTTGAAAGATCTAAATTGGCTCACAGTTCATCTCTCCTGTTCTCTATTGAACCAACTCCAGTCAAGTGTTTGCCCTTTCCCTCTGCTAAAATTTCTCTTCTCAGAATTATTTGTGACCCTCATATTGCCCAATGTAATGATCATATATAAATCTTTTTTTTTTTTTTTTTTTTTTGATCATATATAAATCTTGATCTTATTTCACTTATTAGCAACATGGTTTTCTTTCCCTCCTGGCTTGCAGTGCACCTGTAGTTGTGTCACTTTCTTCCTTCCATTTTAGCTGTTCCTTTTCTGTTCCTTTCTAGTCTTTTCCTAGTCTCCATGTTGCCTCAATGTTAAAATGTTTCAGGTCCAAATCTTTTTTTCTGTGTTTAAATTCACACCCTAGGTGATTTTATCTACTCACCTCAGCTTTTAAAATGAAAACTGTCCATATGCTGGTAGCCCCCAAATTTGGTTGTCCACTCTGGATCTCTTCCCTGAACTTTAGGAAACAGTATACGTAATTGTCTACTTAACATTTCTTAACTTGGATGCCTTTAGGCATTTCAGACCACATCTTCAAAACTAAGCTATTATATGCTCTGCCTTCATTGTATGTTTGACATTCTTCTACTTCACCATCCTTGCTGTCACCATTCTGTCCAAATCACTATCATGTTTTACATGGATTACTGCAGCCTTTCCCCACTTTGTTTCTTTGCTCCTGACATTATCCCCTTTGAGTCCATTCTCAACACAGATGCCTGGATGTTCTTGCTAGAACTTAGTCAAATTAAATCCTCTTTCTTCAGCTCCTTCCAGTGATTTCCTGTCTCATGAAAGTAAAAGCCTAAGTTCTTACTACAGCCTCGGAGACCATACATGATCTGGCTCTGCATCGCCCTTCTAATACCATCTTTGCCTTCTCTTCTCCTTAATCTCTCCACTGCAGCCACACATAATTATCTTTTTCCCTTGAACATCCAAGTATTCTTCAACCCCAAGGTCTTTGCACTTGCTTCCCCTGCCTGAAAGCTCTTCCTCCTGTCATATGCATAGGTAACCTTTTTATTGTCTTTATTATTTACCTCTTACAGGTTAAAACCTGGTTGATCACTGATAATCGAGTAGGAGTAAAAATAATATGTTATAATTGTAGAAGTATATAACTGGGGCCTGAGGTTAGGGATAAGAGACTCTCCTTAAGTAGTATCAGTGATATTTATTCCGAGAAGATAAGAAGACATAAGTAAAACAAATTATTTTCTTAAAACTCTTCTTATATGAACTCTACCTCAAGCCATAAATTTCCTAGTCAAAATCTTTACTAAATTTGGAGAGGTAGAGATTATCACTCCAATTTGAAGAACTTGTCATAACTTCAGCCTTGACCTGGGATACTTTTTGAAAACTTACATACACGTTTCCCCAGGATTATGACCATCTAAGAATCATTCTAGATAATGAGAGATGTGATGGGAATATGTTGTGCTTATGAATAGTATAGAGGCAGGGAAAAAAAAGAGCAAACTGACATCTGCTGCTTCAAAGACTTGGCTTACTTTCCTTTGTGTTTAGTCTATTTCTTGTCCTCCTTTCCGCTTAGAATTCCTTTTTCTTTTCAGTTGTTTTTCAAAAGTTGCCTCTTAGGGGTGTGGTGTAGGAAACTTAACAGATTTTTAACTTGATGCTCGTTATGAAATTTAAATTCTCACTGTAGTATTTTAATTGGAAAGTTATTTTAGGTCCTTATAGTCATTCATTCATAAGATTTTATTTGTATACTCGACTACACTCAATTCAGAAGTCCTTGATTATTTATATTTTGTTTAAGTTTTGCCTTGGTTATTAAACATTATAATTAATTTTTCCTTGGTAGTCTATGCATAAATATTTATTCATAAAAACACAGAAAACTTTTTTAATAATTCTATCTCCCAGAGGCAAATACTATTAACATTTTGAATATTTCCTTTCAGTTTTTTAAAATACACTAACATATCTGTGGATACAATAATATCTTTTACTTCACCTTATATTAAAAACAATATTGATATATACCTATTTTGGAAATAATATAATTTATTTAACCATACTCCTAGTGTTGATCATGTATGTTGTTTAAATGTTTTACCATTATTTTAAAAAAATTACTATTGTAAATAAAGCTGCAATAAACATCTCTCTTTGTTGTCAGTTCAGACTATTAGTATTCGTTAGAGAATATTGAATATGCAGACATAGACACACACACAGGGCCAGGAAACAATTCCTTTTATGAAAAAGCCAGCAACAACATATTAATGGTATATAATTTACTCTTAGTTCATTCATAAAGATAGTCTTATTTAAGTTATTAAATGTTGAGAATGCACAGGGGATTATGAAGTTTTTTTTTTTTTTGTTTTGTTTTTTTTTGGGGATTATGAAGTTTGAAGGGGACTTGCCTGCCAAATGAGAAATGATTGGTAAATGTTAAATTATTGAACCTTGAGGAGTTGTGTACAATGATATCCGACTTTGGATAATACAACTTAAGAAATCATAGATATTTATTTAAATGTGAGAGTATTTTTAAACTTTGCAGGCATATTCTTCTATCTTAATTTAAATATCATTCTAGTACATTTAATTTTTAATTATTTAGGTGAGAAAATGGTTCTGAAAAGCATAAAAATATGGAGAAACTAAGAATACAAGTATAAAAGTGATCCAATTGGAGCATAATTACAAATAAAGAATATAAAATTTTACTATAAAACCAGAGAGAATCTGTGTTTCCATTTACACACATTATTTTAGAAATGTGTTATGTAGATTGAGGTACAAATAAATGTAAGTCATGTCCAGCAACCATATAATAATGGTTAATATTTATTGAGCTTATTGTGTATAAGTACCTGGAAAAGGCTTTTGTCTCACTATTTAAGTTTCACACAACACTATGTTGTATATTATTTTTATTCCTTATTATTTTGTAGATCATGTAGCTGAGGCTTAGAGTATTGTCTGAAGTTGATAGAATTAAAATCTACCTAATCTGGGGTTCAGAATCCAGTCTTCAGCTGTTATGAAGCTAGTTGTGTTATACAATCTAATAACGTATAATCCTTAAAGGAAGCTGTAAATAGATTCTATAAATATGCATGATTCTCATCAAACTTCTTTCAACATTCAATAACTTTAATATTGGGAAGTGTATCTTGATATCTAAGTTAAATGTTACTTAAAAGATCCCATTGTTGGACACCTGGCTGACTCAGTGGGTATAGCATATGACCCTGGATTTCAGGGTCATGAATTCCAGCCCCATGCTGGGTGTAAAGCTCACTTTAAAAAAAGTATCATCGCATTCTTTTTGGGGAAAAGGGATCCTCGCATGTTAGCATCTTCTGGAAAAGGGCCTCCATCATTCTTCAGCCACTCTCTCTTTGTTATAAAAATTTGGTTTCTTTTATTTTGCTATGACATTGCAATTTTTAATTTTTTGACTTTCTGCAGATTTTTTTGCTAGGAATGTTTTTCCCCTAGAACCTATATATTAGTGGTAGAGATCAGGATATTGAAATTTGTGAATAATCATACTGCTTTATTTATAAAAAATAAACAATATGCTATTGTTTAGACCTCCAGTGTTCACTTACATCAAATTATTCATTCTAATCTTGAAGTGTTTTACTTAATACTTATCTTTATTCTTCCTCATGTATTTTTCTAGATTTTTTCCAATAAATTTAAGTAATCTATAATCCATGCAACAAGATGAAATTGTTTACTTAAAAGTAAGATTTACAAATATATTTTCACATTAATTTTATTACTTACAAATAATAATTGGGGCTTAGCTGTAATAGTTGAATAAAAAAAATTACATTAATAGTTTATCTCCCGTTCTTACCAAACTTACTTTTCTAATGGAGTCTTCTTAACTTACTGTTTCTAATGGAGTTTCTTTTTCCTCTTTTCTCTCAGTTCTCCTCCCTTACTTTTTTGTTGTTGTTATTTTGCTTTACCTCCCATTTCTTCTCTTTTCTTCCATTTATTGATTTATTTCATAGTATTCATTTCATTATCAGAAAAGGTAAAATCAGTTTCCCTCCATGGTAGGTTGAGGGGAATGTGTAGAGGACAAAGGTGAAGAGAGAAAACTGAAAACCTTTGAGCACAGGGAAGAAGTTGAGACGTATTTTCCCAGAGGTTCCCATAACAAATCATTAGTCTCATACACAAAACCTGATAATGTGGAGGGCTCCTCTGGAAGAGACATACCCATAGGAGAAATAAAAGTAAGCTAGTGTGCTTTCTTCCTCTGAGCCATTTATGTAAGTTTTAATTGTTTTTCTACTTTACACGTCATTTATATACCTGTATGATTTATCTATAGATGGGGATTGTATCAGCATTTATCATTTCTAGACCATCTAACATGTTTGAAGTAACTAAATATATGTTTTATCACTTTCTGTTCTGTTTAATAATAATTGTATGACATAAGCAGTATCAATTTGAGAAAATAAGGAGTTAGGTTATATGTTCTTTTCATTTAAACTGCATGTTAAATCAGTTTTTTTCTCATCTTTCTGCTACAAACAGAATTCTCAAAATGGTATATTTTATTGTCTCAATCAGAGTAGCAAATAGTATGCTTACTAAATAAGGAAAATTTTATTTTTTAAGCAAATTAGTCACTGGGTCACAGGGCATATACACTTCCAAAATTGTTAAGGTTAATAAAATATCTTGTTCCTTAACACTAATAAAAATAAGGGAGGAACAATACTTCAATATATGTCCCTGAAAATTAAAGGACTTGGAGTTTGGGATCCTATTTCTGGAGTTAGCTTGCATTCTATCCCCTGGAGATCCTCTTAACTTTTTAAACTTAAATTTCCTCAGCAGAAAACAGCCTCAAGAATAGTAAGCATCCTGGATTATGGATTATAATGATTAATACTTGTATATATGGGAATGTATGTTTAAATGTTTTCATTGGCCAGAATCTTGGAAAAAATTCTGATCCATTTTGGCTTTTTGAACTATTAGAGGAAAGAAATGATAGAGGAAAGAGCTTCTCTGAAAACTACTGTAAGCAATTGTTGTTGCTAATAAAAAGTTACTAACTCTGATACCTAAACCAATGCAGATGAATTAATTTGTTACATGACCTAGTTTGCTGGAGGACTTTTTTTACTCACTCTACTGTTCTTAATGGGATGAGAATAAAATGACATTTAAACAGGACTGGAACATCCTAAACCTTTGCCTTCTTGCAGGATCCCCTAAAGAAATAAACCTGTTAACCCTGAGGCATTGTTACCCAGAAACACTTTAGAAATAAAAATGGACTTTGCTCCCTGAGCCCTCTTTTGTGGCCAATTTTACTGATGGCCTGGGGCCTAGTATTAAAAATGGCTGGAGGGTTGGCTGTCTTTGCTTCCTATACTCTAAGTCCACATCTGAGTAGTCTTATTGCTCTGAATAAGTGAAGTCCAATCAGCCATCAAAGAAAATAGGCAGGTAAGAAATGTGTATTTGGAATAAGAACTAAGAAATAGAATTTGTCCCAGTTCTTGGAACAGAACTGATCTAGATCATCTGCTCCAGGCTTTTTCGATTCTTTTCCACTTGCTGCTTGGAAGGATGGATATTTTTAGAGAAAGAATCTATCTCAGTATCCAGAGTTGCCCACCAGTCATATCAGATCAAACCAGAACACGTGAATAGGAGTATACCTGTGTAAATTGCATGGTAGAGAGAAGAAAGTGGAGAAGACAAGAAGAGAACAGTTAGTCTTCTGTTTTTACAGAAGCAAGAAAGAAGGGAGATGTGAGAGGAGAAAAGAGAAGAGACATTAAGACAGAGCCTCCTTCCATGAATAAATAGGCCCAGAGCCTTATAAAACTGTGAAGGAAGATCCTAAGACATGACACCCAAAGAAAATATACCACACCCTTGGCACAAATCATCAATAAATTGGTCCTCAATCCTGACCACACACTATCATTCTTCCTGTACTTTTTGGGCAGTGAAAGGGAAACTATGAGTTTTTCTTTAATAACAATCAATGTTCATGAGATTCTCAAATAATTGAAGTCTATAAATTCTTTTTTTGTGTGTTTTTAAATTGAGGTATAATTAAATATTTGAAAATTCTTTAATATTTTAAATACTTAAATATTTATTTGTTTTGTATTATTTTCTTCCAGAAAGATTAATTTATGCTGGTTAAAAGCCAGCTAGTATTAATAAAACATACATATAAGAGAAAAAGTAGTTAAATTAATCTTTTCACTAAGTGACTGTGTATGCTGTTAGGCAGACCTCATTCAGGATATCCTAGCTTCAGATCTCTCTAGACAGCTTAGCTCTTGTCTTCATTTTTTTTTTTTTTCTTTTCTACTTGAACTCAATCATGAAAGCTCAACACAGCACAGGTAGGTCACTATAAGGCCCACTCTGATCCCTTCATTGTTCCTCAAAGCGGTCAGGTTCCTACTCTCTCTTCCCTCCTAGATTGATGTGTACCAACTGTGGAAAGGACATTGGACACTCCCTGGTATAAAGGTAATTGGGAGGGAAAGTACAAATTCATGTCCAGAAATTCTATATAAATCATAAAGGCAACCTTTCCTTTATAAAAATTGCTTAGAGTTTGGCTGTAACATGAAATGGATTATTTGAAATATCTATAATAATATAGTGGTACAATCCCTTATAAAACATAAAAAGTATATTGAGCATATTGTGTCAGGAACGGCTTGAATAATCTTGTATTTATGACAAGGTATGTCTGAGAAAAAGCATTAAGGTTTTATAAGCCTTATTAAATTTTATACTTAAAAAAATTAAAGTATAGCATACATACACAAAAATACTCTGCCATCTTTTGTGTAGTTAAGTTTCTTCCCATGAGATAAGGCCAGCTAATGGAAGTTTCTCCCAATCTTCCATTAGATTAGTTTCTTCCAATCTTCCATTAGTTTTTTAGCAAACCTAAAAAACTAGTGAATTAGCTATATAATCTTGAGCTTGGGAACTTTACAGACTCCCCAATTTGAGCAAAAATCCTGAGAGATTTTCCTTTTGTTGAAAGATCTCACTATCTCACTATTAGCCTTATTTAAAAACAAAACAAAAGACCAAAAATCTTAACCCTTGGGTCATTTTCCCAGTGTCATCAGCAAATACACATTCTTTATGTAAATTAGTTACCACAAATTGAATTATGCCTCATATCACAATCATAAGGTAGGAATTTCATCACCAAGTAAGTTCATGAGTATTGGAGGAATGCCATTGTTAACCATATGTGACTCTGCACGAGACCACTTATACACATACCAGATGTTATCTCACAGTTTTAATAAACTCCAGTTTAAAATTTTTAAACTCGTGTTTCCTTGAGTTAAAAAATTGAAAGTTACCTATCATGCCTTCAGAACATCGTCTCTGTTTTGTCATAATCTGTTGAAGCTCCTCAGTGATTCCCTGTTGCCTCCAGGAACAAGTCCACCTTTCTTCATCTGGCATTCAGGAGTCTACACTCTATCTACAGTGTTACTGCCTGCCTGTCTCTTGCTATTCCTTCCACCTCACCTCCCCTGCTGCAGCAGTAGATGCTAATTTATACTAAGTGGGAATTTATCCATCAAATGTAATGAACTCTCAATGAAAGACTCTTGGTTTTTCTTTCAAATGTATATACTGGGTTCACTTGGGTTGATAGATCTTATGCTCCCTTTCTGTCCCTTCCTGTAACTGTACATGTTTTCACATTTCTGCCACCTTTGGAATCACTTTTTGTTTTCAGTTAAGTTCCTCTAATAGTTTCATAGCTCAGTTGAGACACTTTATTTTGCATACAGCCCTCTAAGTTGAATATAACTAGCTTAAAGTGTTTTCATCCTCCTTAGAAATTTAAGCACACTTTTCCTATATTACACTGGCCAGTAATACATAGTGTCTTGTTAGTCTCAATTGTAGTTTTATATCAATATTTGATTATACTAGTTTTTCATCTGTGTATTTCTTGTTTCCCCTCTAGAGTATTAAAATCACCTTAGGGCAAGTAGTATGTCATATATAGTCCTTATAGATATGTATATATGTGTATGTATATTTATACAGATATGACTTATTGTTAATAAATTTGGATATTTTTTTGAAACAGCTTTACAATGAGTTACATATTTGTTTTGAAACCACAAAATCAAGTGAAGCTATGCTCCGGCAAAATGTTGTTAGTCTTCAGGATCAACTCTTTCAAAAAGAGCTAGAAAATGTTAAATTAAAAGAAAAGCTTCAGGAATCACATGGAGCTCCCTATCTTCTACCTCAAGAAAGTGATTCAGAACACTCTGAACAGGTGAGAGACATTTTCTAATACTTACCACAAGCATTATCATATTAAATTGTCTCCTATAATGGACTAAAGAAATTTAAAAATTAGTATATTAGAATATAAGCCTTGGCAGATTGTTTTGTATTGTGCTATTTTTATACTCTTTGTAGACATGAATATTATATATAATATGGATTCATATAGAAATGCACATAGAAATACAGAGTATAACTGGCATAGTTATTATGATGAAACATTTGACTGAAATATGATAATGAAAAGCAAATTAATAGATCATGCCATTTTCAGACTTAAACCGAATGAGATAATGAAATGGAAAGAATATATAATAAGTTTCATAAAGTAGTTGCCATAATGCCCGATATGGTACTTAATATCGTTTAGTCTTAATTCTGCCACTATCTTAATGTATGATTTTAGATGGGTAACTTGACCTTTCTTCCTACTTCCTGGTGCAATTTCTGAAGTAGTACAAATGTAAAGATAGATATGTAGGTTCAGGAGTAGAATAAACCTTGGACCAAATCAGAGCCCTGCCTGAGCTTTGTAAACGTGAGCAAATTCCCTAATGCTTTTAGCCAAAGTTTGCTCACAAATAAAATGTTGATATTATTGTTATCTATGTCATGCAGTTTTGTAGGCATTAATGAAATCATGCATATTAAATATGGAGCTTGGCATATAGAAAATGTTCAGTGGTATTTTTTAGATAATCTTCAAGGTAACTTTCGGCTCTAAATATATAAAGAAAACAATCTTATTCCTGTAAGTTTAAGTGTTAAGGCACTTGGCATTTCTTTAAATCTTAGAATTTATTAATTTAGTTCAGAAATGGAATTAACACAAACAAGTAATTAAATGTTTACCAATGATCATTTAAAAGTAATCTTTGAACAGTAATTCTTGAACCCAGCATATTTTGCCTTGTTAACAATTCAACCTTAAGGCAAGAGTTTTTAAATTTGTATTGTAGTATTTAAATTTTTTGGATATCAGGTGCACAGAGTCATATAATTTGTATCATGACACAGTATCATGTGACATACATAGGCCTATTTTATTCATTTTGACTGATTTATTTATTATAATAAATTGCCTTGGTCCCATCAGCTGATCCAAGAATAGAGCATTACTAATGACTTACATCTACTTGTACACTCCTCCCTTATTTTCTCACCAGAGGTAACTAACTTGTTTAGTTGATAACTTAATTGTGTATCATTTTGATTATTTTTAAAAAAGTTTTACCACCTATAAATTATGAGGAAATAGTATGTTGTTTGGTTTTGTAATTTATAAAAATACCACAGTGTGTTGTTACTTGTGGTTTGGCAATTTTGACTCATCATTATGTTATTAAGATTCATTTATGTTGTTTGGTATAGCTGTGTATTTTTATTGATTTACAATATCCCATTTTATATGATTAAATCACGACTTCTTGTACATTCACTTGTAAGTGAGTATTTGGATTATTTCCAATTTTTGCTATTATGAATAATGCTGCAACTGATATTTTCATGCACGATTCTTGGTACACATATGCATACTTTTAGGTGGAACATGTAATTAGGAATGGAAATCCTGGGTTTAGAATGTGAAAATGTTACTTTCACAAAATACTTACTTTTCAAAGTGGTTTTCATCACTTTTACTCCCACCAGCAATGTATAGGAGATTTGGTTGATTCCCATCCTCCTTAACACTTGGTATTGTCAGACTTCTTAGTTTGCTGGCAATTAACTAATTCAGGTATAATTTTTTATTTTGATCTTCACATGCATGTCACTTTGATAAAGTATATCTTTAAATGATTGCTAGCCAAGTGTATGCCTTCTTCTGCAATACATTTATTTACATCTTTCATCCATTCTTCTACTAGATTCTTTTACTATTCATTCATCAAAGTTCTTTATATGTTCTTGATACTGATCTCTAGTAAGTTAAATACTGTATCTCAGTGTGTACCTTATCTTTTCATTTTCTTTATCGTATCATTTGATGAACAGAAGTTCTTTTTTTTTTAAGATATTACTTGTTTATTCGTGATAAATGAGAGAGAGAGAGAGAGAGAGAGAGAGAGGCAGAGACACAGGCAGAGGGAGAAGCAGGCTCCATGCAGGGAGCCTGACGCGGTACTTGATCCCGGGACTCCAGGATCATGCCCTGGGCCAAAGGCAGGCGCTGAACCGCTGAGCCACCCAGGGATCCCCCCTGAGCAGAAGTTGTTAATTTTAATTTAGACAAATTAATCTTTTACAGTTAGTGCTTTGGTGTCTCATCTAAGAAGTCCTTTCCTACCATGAAGACAGAAAGATTTGCACTTCTGTTTTCTTACAAAAGTTTTAAAGCTTTGCTTGTATCATTTATATTCACAATTCATTTGGAATGGTGTTTTATGTATAGTATAAGGTAAGGATCCATTTTTATTTATTTCTCCCCAGTAGTAATCAGGTTTTTCCAGCTCAACCTGTTGTAGTGCTGGAACAAGTACAGTTCTACTTGTAGTACTGGGCTACCTCTCTCATATATCCTACTTCAGTATATTTAGGAGTTTCTTTCTAGGCTCTGTGTCTTCTGTGTTCCTATATGATGTTATATTAATCAGTATAGTTTCTAATAAGTCTATTTGGTAGATCTACTCTTACTTTCTTACTGTTCTTTTTTTTTAAGATTTTATTTATTTATTCATGAGAGAGACAGAGAGAGAGAGAGAGGCAGACACAGGCAGAGGGAGAGGCAAGCTCCACGAAGGGAGCCCGACATGGGACTTGATCCTGGGTATCCAGGATCATGCCCGCTGAAGGCAGCACCAAACCACTGAACCACCCGGGCTGCCCACTTTCTTACTGTTCTTTAAAGGGCCTTGGCTAAGTTGGTATTTAGCACTTAAATATAACTTTAAATTAAATATAACTTTAAGGTTAATTTATAAAGTTTCATGAAAAACACTTGAAATTTTTCATGAACAGTCTTACTGAAATATACAAATGATGAAGTTTATAAACCATAAATGTATAGCTCAGTGAGATTTCAAAAGTGAGTACATCCCTGTAAATACCACTCAGATCAAGATACAGAATATTACTAGTTTCCAATAAACCTCTCTGATGTTCCTAATTGCTAACTACTTCATAAAGGTAACCATTATTTTGACTTCGGTCACCATTGATTAGTTTTGCTTATTTTTGAAACTTACAGTGTTTCTCCTTTAAACACTGTTTGCTATGGGTTTTTTTGGTAAATATCCTTTATTATGGTAAAGAAGCTCCCATCTATTCATAGTTTGATAAAAGCTTTTTTTGAAGAGGTATTGAATATATACAAAGCACCTTTTAAGGTGATAGTAAGGCTTTTCTCATTTATTCTGTTAACAGGAGAATTACATTGATTAATTTCCAGTTATTTAATTTTGCATTCCTGAAATAAATCTAGCATCATTGTAATATTTTATTATTTTTATATATTGCTGAATTCAATTTGCTAATATTTTGCTTTGGACTTTTGTATCTATGAGGGATATTGGGCTGTGGTTTTCCTTTCTTGAATGTTTTTTGTCTGATTTTAATATCAGGGTGATGCTGGTGTCCTAATACAAATTGCAAAATGTTCTTTTTCACTGGTAGAGTTTGAGCAGGACATATTATTTCTTGATTAATAATAAACACTAAATGCATTCCTTCTAAGATAAGGAACAAGTCAGTTCTAGTCAACATTGTACTGGAGATTCTAACTAGTACAATAAAGCAGAAACAAAATCATACCAATTACAAATAAGGAAGTGAAACTCTTTTTATTCACAGACAGTATGAGCATCCGTATAGAAACCATACTGAATCTACGGTAAAGCTCCTAGAAATAGTAAGTAAATTTAGCAGTGTTGCAAAAAACAGCATCAATTTATAACAATTATATATTTAAAAATTAGAAATAGGTAATTAGAAATTGAAATTTTAGGGCAGTCCGGGTGGCTCAGCGATTTAGTGTCACCTTTGGCCTAGGGCGTGATCCTGGGGACCCAGGATCAAGTCCCGCGTCGGGCTCCCTGCATGGAGCCTGCTTCTCCCTCTGCCTGTGTCTCTGCCTCTCTCTCTCATGAATAAATAAATAACATCTTAAAAAAAAATTTAAAAAACCCCAAAATATACTAGGATGTAATTAGAGATCTACATAATTGGACAGCTATGCCAAATTCATAATCAGAAGGTAAAATATTGTTAATATGTCAAGTATTTCCAAATTGATCATTCATATTATTCCAATCAGAATTCCAATCAAAATTATTTCCTTTTCCTTTTCCTTTTCCCTTTCCTTTCCTTTCCTTTCCTCCTTCCTTCCTTCCTTCCTTCCTTCCTTCCTTCCTTCCTTCCTTCCTTCCTTTTCTTTCTTTCTTTCTTTCTTTCTTTCTTTCTTTCTTTCTTTCTTTCTTTCTTTCTTTCTTTCTTCCTTTCTTTCCTTTTTTTTCTTTCTTTTCTTTCTTCTTTCTTTCTTTTCTTTCATTTTTTTTTTGAGAAATACAACCCAGTTCTGAGATTTTACTGGGATTGGTCAGAGGCCAGGGGCCTAAAAGAGCAAAATTAAGTTTCATAAAGAAAAAAATTGGAGGACTTACACTACCTGATTTTCAGACATATCAAGCTAAAAAAAAAAAAATCAAGATAATGTTCTATTGGCATAATGACTGACAAAATAATCAGTAGAACAGAGTAAGAGTCCAGAATACCCACTCACATATGTCACTTTCTAGTAACTCTTGAAATGATAGGGTTAGTCACTTTATTCTTTTTCAAGAATGTTCTGTATATATTTGCTCTGCTGCATTTTATAGAAATTTTAGCATCATCTCAGCAATTTTACAAATAAGCATTTGTTTAGAAATGTTTCTAATTTAATCTGTGATTTTCTTCTTACCCATTTGGTTATTTAGATGTGTATTGCCTCCTTTTGAAATATTTGGGTATTTGTCCTTGTATAGATCTTCCTCAGTTACAATGCATTTACATCCCTATAAACCAATCCTAAGTTGAAGATGTTGTAAGTTAAAAATACCGTAAATACAGCTAGCATACCAAACATCATCGCTTAGCCTAGCCTATGTTAAACATGCTCAGAATGCTTACATTAGCCTACAGTTGGGCAAAATCATTTAACCCAAAGCCTATTTTATAATAAAATGTTGAGTATCTCACATATGTTGAGTACTGTATTGAAAGTAAAAAAAGAACCCAGAATTGTTATATGGATGTGGAATTGTTTTAAGCATACTGGTTTTTCACTCTTGTCTGTCTGGGAGCTGAGGCTCACTGTTGATGATTCACATGACGAGAGAAGATCATACTGCACTATTGCTAGCCTGGGAAGAGATCAAAATTCAAAGTACAGTTTCTACTGAGTGCAAACTTTTTTGGTATTATCTTAAAGTTGAAAAATCATGCGGAACCATTGTAAGTCTGGGACAATTTATATATGTTATTATTGCTATTCACTTCTAATATATCTCTATTGTGGTCAGAGATAGTACTCACTCTCTGATTACTGTATTTGAAATCTAGCATATGGTTTATATGTACTTGCAAATAATTTATATTCCGTAGCTTTTGGATGGAGTGTTCCTTAAATATCAATATTAATTATGTCATGTGGTTGATAGTGTTCTGATCTTCTGTCTTTAATGATTTTTGTATTTGGTATTTTAATCAGTTTTTCTGTTAGTTGCTAGGAGAAAGGTGTTAGAATCTCCCAATATGATTGTTGATTTTTCTATTTCTCCTTTTAATTTTCTCAATTTTTGCTTCTTATACTTTAAAGATGTTTTATTTGGTGCATACATATTTCTTCTTTTTTTTAAGTTTTTTGTTTGGTTCTGTTTTATTTCATTCCTTTTTGTTTTGTTTTGTTTTTATTGAAGTTTGATTTGCCAACATTTCGTATAACATCCAGTGCTCACAGTGGGTGGGAAATTGGAGTAACTGGGTGACGGTCACTGAGGAGGGCACTTGATGGGATGAGCACTGAGTGCATACATATTTCTGACTGTCATGTCTTTCTGATTAATTGAACCTTTTGTCATTATAAAATGTTACTTTTAATTATAATAATATTCTATTGACTTGAAACCCAATTTTATGTTAATATAGCCTGTCCAACTCTCTAATAGTTACATTATATGGTATATCTTTTTCCATCCTTTTAATTTCCACCTATAGTCTTTATATTAAAGTATACATAGTTGGGTCTTGTATTTTTTGTTCATTCTGACAGTTTCTTCCTTTTCATTACGGTGTTAACCCAGTTAGAGTTAATAAAATTATTAACATGGTTGGGTTTGATTTACCATTTTTAAAAAATTTATCCTGGTTTTGTTCTGTCCCTCTTTTCTTTCTTTTGGGTTAAATGTTTAAATATATTTTGGGAGCAATTAATAAATTCCAGTTTTCTGTCTTCTAGATTCAGCTGCTTCTGATGATAAGTCAGAGGCAATTTGTTTCATTATTTACTTAAATGTGATATACCAGTTTTGTCTAGCTTCTTTTAAAAAATATTTTAACTTTAGTTTTAACTATGATGTTTCCAAGTTTTCATTGTAGTGAGCCTTCTTGCAATTTTCTGGGAAAAAAAAGTGAGTGTGTATTTGTTTATTTATTGCACTAAATTAGGGGAAAGTGTTGATATGATTTCCTCAGTTATTTTTCTGACTCCTCTCTATTCTCCATTTGAGATTTCTGTTCCACTTTTGTTGGATTTTTCAGTGTTATCCCCTAGATCAGCAAGTCTCTCATTTTTTAAAGTCTTTTAATATCTATGTATCTTCAGACTAGCTAATTTCTATTAATTTAAGTTCAAGTAACTGACACTTGTGTTATCCCCAATTTGCCTTTTAAGTCTTTTCTGTGAATTATTCTTTAAATATTGTATGTTTCAGTACTGGAAGTTTCATTTGTTTCATTATTATAGTATGTACATACCTGTGGGGTTTTCCTAATTATCCATATCTTACAGACATACTTTTTTTTAGGTCCTTGTTCTAATAGTTAAAATAGATCCTTTAAAATAATCACATTTTAATTCCATATTTTGGGATTTCTTGGGTATGTTGACTAGTGGTTTTCCTCTGCTTTTAAATATGGGTTGCATATTAATATTTTCTCTGTGTCTAATAATTTGGGATTGTGTAGTATATATTGTGAGAGATGTGTTACAGATACACTGATTTCTGTTATACTATTTATATAAGTGTTGAAGTTTTTTGTTTTGTTTTTAGTCAGAAGTTAACTAGTTTAAACTTAAAACTCTCAGCTCTGTTTCCCTTCAGGTGGGTACAGTTAAATTGTTTTTAGTTTCTTTAACCTTATCTGGATTATAGCAAGGTCTTGCCTGGTGCATAAATAGTTGAGGTATCACTTATTCTTTTGGTTCTCTTTTCTAGAATTTCCCCTTTCTCCCTGCAGTGGGAGGCCTGAACTCTGTCCTCTGTACATTTCTTTTGGAATGTTAGCCTTCCCAATAGTATCTGCTGTGAGCTACCCTCAGGTAAAAATTCACAAAAATAGGAAGGTCACTCAGTGTTGTTCTATTTCCCAAGTATTAATTCTTGTCCAGATTCTCCCTGTGTCTGATTATTCTCTGTTATCTTCAGATAGTTGTTTTTATATTTTGCTCAGAGTTTAAATGGTTTTAGGCAGGAGGCATAGTCTGATAGGATCAACTCAGCCATTATTGTAAGTGGAACTCTCTAGTCTTTTGACATTTTAGAGTGAGTTTTAACTTTTAATCACTTTTCATGCAATGCAAGGAACTTAATATATTCTTCTTTATCTTTTCACCTACATTTGCTGTCTTTGTCTTACATTTTGATCCTACAAACATTTTTACCCTATAAGACATCATTATTGTCACTAAAGAATCCGTATTCGTGTAGAATGTTTATTCACCTGAGTGCTCTTCCTTCTTTTCTGCAATTCTGTGTTTCCTTCAAGGATCTTTTGCCATCTATACTAAGCACTCCTCCAGTGTGGGTAGATCAGAGAGAGCTGTGGGGAAAAGAGTAAGAAGTGACCTCAGAAAGGCAGATGTGAGCTCCTGCCTCCCAGGGCCACCATAAGGCCACCCTAAGGATATAGATTTTACATTGAGTGAGATGGAAATTCACTGATGTGTTTCAAATAGAAATGTAACATGGAAGCTATTGGAGGGTTTGTTAGAAGACTGATAAATAAAACCTAACTTCGTATTTATTTATTTATTTTTAAAGATTTTATTTATTTATTCATGAGAGGCACAGAGAGAGAGAGAGAGGCAGAGACAAGGGCAGAAGGAGAAGCAGGCTCCAGACAGGGAGCCCGATGTGCGACCCCAGGATCATGCCCTAGGCTGAAGGTGGTTCTAAACTGCTGAGCCACTGGGGCTGCCCTAACATCACTTTTAAAAGGCTCACCCTGGGATGCCCGGGTGGTTCAGTAGTTGAACATCTGCCTTTGGCTCAGGTAGTGATCCCAGGGTCCTGGGATCGAGTCCTACATTGGGCTTCCCACAAGGAAACTGCTTCTCCCTTTGCCTATGTCTCTGCCTCTCTCTCTGTGTTTTTCATAAATAAATAAATAAAATCTAAAATAATAAAATAAAATATAAAATAAATAAAATAAAATAAAATAAAATAAAATAAAATAAAATAAAATAAAGGCTCACCCTAGCTGCAATACAGAAAGGAGACTATGGGTAGACAAGAATGGGAACTGAGGAACAAATTCAAGAGGAAATTGTAAGGGTAAAGATGAAACTTAGTGGGTGCTTAGATAGGTTGTGAGACATACTTTGATTTTGAAAATAATTCAGAAGTAGAGCACACAAGATTTGAAGATGGCTTAGATATGAAGTTTGGGAAGAAAGGAGGAATTAAAAATGAATCCAAGATTTCCAGGCCTTACTAAGTGGACAAATAGATTTGCCATATTCTGAGGCGAGAAATATATTCTAGCATTCTCATAACAGGAAGGAGAACCTGACATTATACAGAGAGAAGTGAAAGCCCTGAATCAGGGAATTAATGGAGAGAAATGGGTAACTTTGAATTTCTACCAGTTAGTAACATATTCTTTGTCATGTCATTACTAGAACCCTTCTTTAGGATTTAGTCCAACTAGACTCTTCTTTTTGTTTTTGCTTTTTTTTTTTTTTTGAGATTTTATTTATTTTAGAGAGAGAGTGTATGAGTGGGGCAGGGGTTGGGGGCAGAGGGAGAGAGAGAGAGAGAATCTTAAGCAGACTTAGGGCTGAATGAGCACAGAGTCCCACATGGGGCTTGATCTACCAACCCTGAGATCATGACCCGAGCCAAAATCAGGAGTCAGATGCTTAACCAGCTGAGCCACCCAGGCACCCCTAGACTCATCTTTTCATTCATCCATTCTTCTATCCGTTATTCATTTATGTATTATTATTCAGTGATATAATCAATTTTTATTAAAATCCAGTACTGTATTCTAGGTAATAGGTTTAGTGTGAAAGAATACAAAGATGAATAAGACAGCCTACTTTTATGAATCTCATAGATGGCTATGTAGACAAGAAAATAATTATTATAATATGTGCTATAATTGAAGTATGAGCAAACTGTGAACTTTGTGGAAAGAAGCTTTACAGGAAACATGTGTAGGGAGAGGGAAGAGTGTTGTCAAAGAGAAAGTGGACTGTATGTCAGTTTGAAAATTATTTAGGAGTTTCTACCTTGGTGGAAGTGAATTATCATAGGCCTCAACATGAGAAAGTGTGTGGTATGTCCCAGATACTAAGAATAGTCTAGGTAAGTGCTTCTCAGAGTTTAATATATATCAAAATAACTTGGTCTAAGGGATTGTTAAAATATATTCTAGACTGGAACCTGAGATTCTACATCTATTTCACATTCCCAGATGATGCTGTGGTAGCCGGTCCAGATATCACCCTTTGATTAATAAGAAACTAAGTGGGTAAGTGGATTATATAGTTGAGGGGAAGTGATAGGGATATTTTATTCTTCCACTTTTCTTATCCCTAGTTTATCTTTTTAAAATACTTTTGTAGTGGTACTTTTTTGTACATGATTTTTGGGGGTTACATTTAGAGTAATAAATAACATAAATTCTGGATCCCTTATCTGCTTTACCTTGGACAGATTACTTAATTTCTCTAAGCCTCAATTTTATTATTTGTAAAATAAGTATTATAATAGTACCTACCTTATAGAAGTTTTATGAAGATTACATGAGGTAATGCTGGTGGGCATTTAGAGTAATAATTAGGTTATTATTACTTAGGTCTTAATAGAGCTATATAGAATAAACACTTACGTCATGTTAGTAAATTTGAAATTTTTCTCCTGTATTGGTAGTGATTTATCTTTTCTTCTTCCTGATCTCACTTATAATCAGAATTATTGGTGAGCTGACAGTCTTTGCCATAGAAAAGGGCAAAGCTAATTGGTTCATATGGGATTGAAACCTGTGACCTTTGATTTCTTAGCACCCTGCTCTTAACTAGCTGAATTCTGAATGACTGCCTATTCTTATCTCAGAATGCTTGTTTATCTTTTTCATGCAGAAGTACTGTTTCTTGCCTTGGAGGAATAATTTGCAATGGAGGACAAGAGAGAAACCTAAACCTTAAGTTTACTATATTTACCTGTGAATGAGAGTCACTTGATGTGGCTAACTGCAGACCAAAAATTAGAGTGGCAAATTTTAACCACAGGCTTGTTTATTTTTATTTCCCTTCATTGATAGTCTATTCTTTCTTTTCCTGAGTGGCAGAGAATTGTTTACCCTTATGTTCTTACTTTCTTTTAAAAAATTGTTTCACTAAATACTTGAAATCCACAAAAAAATAAATGTAATGGCAGTGTACCCACCAGAAGCTATCAACCAATACTCTTGATGCTACTATGTGCTCCTCTTTTATACCATTTTACTTATTTTCTCCAAAGATAATCTCTTAGATATTAATTTTAATTTTAAAATTAATTCCTGCCTACTAAAACTATTTTCTTAACTAATATATCATTTCATTGTTCTTTTATTTAAACCTTAAAAATATCTAGGGCGCCTATGTGGCTCAGTCAGTTAAACATCTGACTTTTAATTTCGGCTCAGGTCATGATTTCAGGGTCCTGAGATAGAATTGGGTGTCAGGCTCTGTGGTGGAGTCTGCTTAAAATTCTCATGCTCTCCCTTCCCCTCTTCTCGCTTGCACATGTTCATTCTCTCTCTTTAAAAACAAATCATCCTCTTTATATATTATTATATATATATATATTATATGCTATTCTCCACAACTAGGTTTTATCTTTGAACTTTATTTTTGTAAGATAACTCAAAGATAATTCATTACCGTTGAGTGTACTTATACTTTTTTTCTCTTCTGTGGAACAGTCTATTGTATGAATAAGCTACTCTTTTTTGCAAATGAGCATTTTTTTTGTTTTAATTTTTTTAGCTCTAGGAGTTTTTACACACTGCTACTGTGAACTTTGTAGTACATGTGTCCATATCCACATGTGCAAGACTTTTTCTCAGATATATTGTTAAGAGTAAAATTGGTGGTCATAGATATGCCGATGTTCAGGCTTACAAGAAAATGCCAAATTGCTTGCCAAAGTTGCTGTCTCTAATTATAGACTTCTTAGTTACATTCTAAAAAAGGAAAAAATAGTATCTCATTCTGGTTTCAGTTTATATTTCTTTGATTTCTAATGAGCTTGAGCATCTTATGTTTATTTTACATAAAATACCTATTTGTGTCTTTTGCTCTCCTTTTTATTGGAATGTTTGTCTTTTTGTTGAAGTTCCGTGTTTTAGATACTAATCTTTTGTTATTATGAGAGCTTTTGTATTACATAAAACCCAAATCTCTGTGGTTTAAAATAATTTATATCTTATTTACATTACAGTCCAATATGGGTATTACTTGGATTTTCAACTTCTAAATTGAAAGTGATTTAGAGATCTAGGCTCCTTTCATCCTTTGGATCCATTAGCTTTCAACATGGCTATCAAAGTTGTCTTGGAATCATGTCTCCTCCAGCCAACAAGAAGGGAAAAAGGGCCTAGAGAGTCATATTTAAGGAGTTTTTATAAATAAGCCTTCAAAGTGGTACATACTACTTCTGTCAGCATTGATTCAAAGAATTGCAAAGAAAATTGGGAAATATGAACCCCCAACTATTGGAAAGTATATGTCCATTTCCAAAAAGAGGAAGTGAGTTTAGAGATCAGCCAGCAGTCTCAGCTTTCAGTTAGAATTTTTGCAAATATCTTCTTGCTTGTGACTTGTCTTTTCAAATATTCTATGGTGTCTTTTGAAAAATGTTTATTAATTTTAATACACTTGAATTTCTCATTATTTTCTCGTAAACTTTGTGCTTATTGTATCTTGTCTAAGAAATCTGACCTTATCCTGAACTCAAAAGATATTTTCCTATATTTTCATCTAAAGTGTTATAGTTTTGACTTCCACATGTAAGTCTTTATGTGGGGTTGATTTTTCTTTATTGTGAATAATAAAGAACTAAATATTCAATTTAGTTTTTTTTTTAATCTGAATATCTGTTTCAACACTGGTTATCATGCTAATAATCACTCCTTTTCTCAGTGATCTGCATTGCTTCCTTTGGATTTTTTTCCAAAGGAAAAAAAGGAGGTGGGGGGCGGTAAGGGGAGAGAGAGAATCTTAAGCAGTCTCCATACCCAGCGAGGAGCCCCACAGGAGGCTCAGTATCAACCCTGAGATCATGACCTAAACTGAAATCAAAGAGTTGGACTTAACAACTAAGCTGCTCAAGCACTCCTCCTCTGACATTTTTTATTTCATGTAAATATGTGTCCATATTTAAGTGGGTCTGTTTTAGGCTCTATATTCTGTTGTGTTGAGTAACTTTTTTTAAATCTCTGAAATAACAACACTGTTTGTTATTATAGCTTCATGATGAGTCTTGATATCTGATATGATAGATCTCTTCAGTTTATTCTTCTTAGATCTGCTCTAGATATTCTTGATCTTTTGCTCTTCAGTATGATGTTGTAATCATCTATCATGTTCCCTAAAAAATCTTGTGAGGATTAATTTGAGAAGAAATGACATTTTTAGCATTTTAAATATTTTTTTCCTAAATATGCTATATATACTTCAATTTAGGTCTTCTTTAATGCATTTTTTAAATGTTTTATAGTTTTATCCATAGAGGTCTTATATCTCATTATTAGATATGTAATAGCTACTCTCTCTTATTAGATTCTGAGTAGCTTACATTTTTGTTGCTATTTTAGCTACTTGTCTTTTTATTAGATTTTTCTTTCTTGTGTATAGCAATATAATTGTTTTTTAAATGTTTATCTTATATCCAGCTACCCTCTTATCTCTTATTAATTTGTTTTATAGATTCCTCTGGGTTTTCTGTGTAGTCTCCCAGTTTTACTTTTGCTTTAAAAATCCTATTTTTTCCAGATTTTTATTTAAATTCTAGTTAGTTTTCAATGCAATCAAGAAATGGACAGAAGACATGAATAGCCATTTCTCCAAAGAAGACAGATAAATAAATGGTCAACAATCACATGAAAAAATACTCAACATCACTCAGTATCAGGGAAATACAGATTAAAACCACAGTAATAGAGGGAGGTGGGTGGCAGATGGGCCACAAGCAAGGAGGGAACCTGTTATGATGAGTGCTAGGTATTATATGTAAGTGATGAATCACTAAATTCTACTCCTGAACCAATATTATTCTATATGTTAACTAACTAGAATTTATTTATTTATTTATTTATGTTTAGTTTACCAGTTCATTTTATTTATTTTCTTTTTTTAATTTAAATTCAATTAATTAACATATATTGTATTACTAGTTTCAGAGGTAGAGGTCAGTGACTCATCAGTTGTATTCAGTTCTTATTATGACACATATCTTCCTTAATGCCCATCACCCAGTTGTCTCATTCCCCATCCTCCTTCTCCTCCAGGAACCCTCAGTTTGTGTCCTATGATTATAAGAGTCTTTTATGGTTTGTCTCCCTCTCTGATTTCATCTTGTTTTATTTTTTTCCTCTCTTCCCTATGATCATCTGTTTTCTTAAATTCCACATATGAGTGAGATCATATGATAATTGTCTTCCTCTAATTGATTTATTTAGCTTAGCATAATACTCTAGTTCTATCTATGTCATTGCAAATGGCAAGATTTCATTTTTTGGTAGCTGAGTACTATTCCATTGTATATATATTCCACATCTTCTTTATTCATTCACATGTTGATCTGGGCATGTACCCCTTCAAATATGTATATTTATATCCTTTGGGTATAATGTACTACCCAGTGGAATAACTGCTAGATCATAGAGTAGTTCTATTTTTAACTTTTTGAGGAACCTCCATACTGTTTTCCAGAGTGGCTGCACCAGTTTGCATTCCCACCAATAGTGTAAGAGTATTCTTCTTTTTCCTCATCCTCAACACAGGAAATAAAAATCCTAATATGTTATACCAATGTTTATACATTTTACCATACAAAAGTTCAGTGGAAGTGCTAAGAGTGAGTGTCCTTGTCCTTTTCTTAATTTTAAAGGGAATATTCACCTTGAATAAGGAAGTTAGCCATAAGTTTCTTATAGATACTCTTTTATCACTTTAAGGAACCTGATTAATATCATATATAAATGGTGATAAATTTTATCAATTTTTTTATCTTTTGATGCCTGAGGCATTTCTAATCCTTTATAAACTAATTTATTCATTTTACTGATATTTTATCTTTTGAATCTCTTTATGAAGGAAATTGGCCTGTTATATAATTTCATAAAAATTGACACAAGACTTAGGGCTCTTATGGTGACCCACATTGATCATAATAAAAGGCCTAATGAGATTAGTTCCAGTGAATTTAAGGCAGGTAGTGGTAGCAGGTTGTGTATTTGGGATAGAGAGATCTGTGCCAGTGGTTTCTTCTATAAATCTGTAGGTTGATGTGAGGAGAGGTAAGGAAACTAGATATTAGGCCCAGTGCTTGGCCTTGCTGTCAGCCCAAATGATGGTAGAAGATCTCAGGAGGCAGGCCTGGTATTAGACCCCAGGTGTGCTTTCAGTCTTGAGCCCTACATGTGGCTTTGTGTGTGTATGAGTATACAAAGAAAATGGAGAATATGTATTTTATGTAGTTGGAAACATACGGTATATAAATTTGTAAACTGCTTATACAATTACCATTTCTTTGCAATAGGATTAAATGTTTAAAAACGGTTTTTGACTCCTTAAGATAGGAATAGAACCTTTTTTTTTGTTGGTGAGGGTTTTTTTTTTTCATCTTTCAAATGTTTATTTTAGACTCTACTGTTTTAGACACAATGGATTCAAAATTATACAAGGTATAGTCCTTGTCCTTGAGGCTTAAGGTTAGTAAGTACCATCATTACTGTGACTAGAGACCTGCGTGGCCTGGTGATACACAGAAGGCTATTTGATATATTTATTTACTTTGTAGGTTGGTTATTTATTTATTCATTTATGGTTAACGTTTTAAGTATGTACAACCAACTGCCATAGGCTATGATGTTTTGTGTTTGTTTTTTTTTTAATTTGAGTATAGTTGAGACATGTTACATTAGTCTCAGGTATACAACATAGTGATATAACATCTCTATACCTTAAGCTGTGCTCATCACAGTGCACCTACCATCTGTCACCATTCAGCACTATTACAGTATTATTGACTATATTCCCTACGGTGTACCTTTTATTCCTGTGGCTTATTCATTCCATAACTGGAAGTCTGTATCTCCCACTCCCCTAAGTGATTAGTATTTAAATTTCAATAAATGCTTATTGAATGAATACATGAAAAAATGCATATCCTACTCTAAACCCGTTTAGACTATCTCACAATGATCAAGTATTCTTTGATAACAATTCCAGTAAGTAGGAGATAGGAGCATTGAAGAATCAACTTTTGCAAGGAATTATCTAATTGTGATGTGGAGTACTTAGATGTGTACTAAAAATTTCTGTCTTTTCTTTAGCAGTGTTGAATTGATTTGGTGGAATTTTCCAGCACAGCAAAGGAGAAAAGGATATCAGTATTAGTTAGCTTTGTTTTCTTGCCAGTCAGGAGGTCTGGTATTGGTAGTGGCTAATTGGCATCAGCTAAAGTATTTTCCTTTCTCAGTTGGCAGAGATCAGATTGTACTACCTGAACTTAGGCTCAAAGTGCTGCTAAACCTTGTCATACTGTAGTTGAGACATATGCTAACATTAATAATTGGTTTTCTTTTTATAATTTTTACCTTATTATTGTTTCAGTTATACTTTTTTTCCCCATTTTCAACATGGAAGAATATCAATCATGAACTTTCTTTGAGTATCTTCCTGTTACAGCATCAAAATAATTTTTAATATATGAGGACTGTGTTATATATGATGTATTTATGTTTATCACCATCTTA